>NC_058100.1:29672500-30340000 GCF_020171115.1 Neogale vison | reverse complement strand
AGAGTGAAGGACCGGGTATGGAACATAGGCCTCTATGACACATACTGGAAGGTCAACACCTGTGATGTTCCATTGTGTATAACTCGTCTCAAAACCCTTCAGATGTACGAGGGAACTGTGCTACAGTATTTTCCCAGGACAGGAATGAGTCTGTGCTAAGTTGGAAACTGTAAGACCTGTCCGTGTAGCAATCATAGAGAGTATTGTACAGGACCCTGACGGGTTATTCTTAGGAAGGTATCTTTTCAGGGATCCTAGTTAAAGTGTGTTCTCATTCATAACAGTGTCTCCTCCTTTGAGGAATGATGATAGAACACGGACGGACTATGGGCATCTTAGGTACTCTGAGTAAAGTGCAGGCTATGGCGCTTAGGCATCCCAAACTCATATTGCATGCTCACGACCAGTGGTGATCCGCACTTTCTTTCAGTGTTAAAAACGCTTCCAACATTGTGAGGGAAGTGTGCTTTAGGAGGGATTCGTTGCAGTGTTGCGTCTGATAAAGAAGGAAGCTCTTGGGACTGACTATGCGATAACTGCAATAGGCGCACATAGGGCTCTAGTATCAGACGTCTATCCGTTGGACTATAGCAAGTTCTGTTTAAGGGAAACTCCATCAAACGGAATCGCACTTCTCACAGTGTCTTTTCAGAGGGGGAAAGGATATAGGACAACTAAGGGGAGGGAACGTTGTGCCCTGAGAGTGAATGACAGCTTAGGGCACATAGGCCTCTATGACACATACTGGAAGGTCAACACCTGTGATGTTCCACTGTGTCTAGCTCGTCTCAAACACTTCAAATGTACGAGGGAACTTTGCTACTGTAAATTCTCACGACAGGTTTGAGTCTGTGCTCTGTAGGAAACATTAGGACCTGTCTGTGTAGCAATCATAAACTATCACATACAGGACCATGACAAGTGATTCTTAGGAAGGTATCTTTTCAGGGATCCTACTTATTAAAGTGCGTTCTCATTCATCACAGAGTCTCCTCCTTTCAGGAATGATGATAGAACACGGACGGACTATGGGCACCTTAGGTACTGTGAGTAAAGTGCAGGCTATGGCGCTTAGGCATCCCAAACTCATATGGGATGCTCACGACCAGTGGTGATCCGCACTTTCTTTCAGTGTTAAAAACGCTTCCAACATTGTGAGGGAAGTGTGCTTTAGGAGGGATTCGTTGCAGTGTTGCGTCTGTTAAAGAAGGAAGCGCTTGGGACTGACTCTGCGGTAACTGCAATAGGCGCACATAGGGCTCTAGTAACAGACGTCTATCCCTTGGACTATAGCAAGTTCTGTTTAAGGGAAACTCCTTCAGGCGGAATCGCACTTCTCCCAGTGTCTTTTTAATGGAGGAATGGAGAAAGAACAACTACGGAGAGAGGGAACGTTGTGCCCTTCGAGTGAAGGAAAGGGTATGGAACATAGGCCTCTAAGACACATACTGGAAAGTCAACAGCTGTGCTGTTCCACTGTGTCTAACTCTTCTCAAAACACTTAAAATGCAGGAGGGAACTGTGCTACTGTACGTTCTCACTTCAGGAATGAGTCTGTGCTAAGTTGGAAACTGGAGGGCCTGTCTGAGTAGCAATCATAGAGAGATTCGTACAGGACCCTTTCAGGTTATTCTTAGGAAGGTATCTTTTCAGGGATCCTACTTAAAATGTGTTCTCATTGATAATAGTATCTCCTTCTTTGAGGAATGATGATAGAATGTGGATGGACCATGGGCACATTATATACTGTGAGTAAAGTGCAGGCTATGGCGCTTAGGCATCCCAAACACATATTCGATGATCAAGACCAGTGGTGATCCCCACGTTCTTTCTCTGTAAAAAACGCTTTCAACATTGTGAGGGAAGTGTGCTTTAGGAGGGATTCGTTGCAGTGTTGCGTCTGTTAAAGAAGGAAGCTCTTGGGACTGACTCTGCGTTAACTGCAGTGGGCGCACATAGGGCTGTAGTATCAGAGGTCTATCCGTTGGACTATAGCAAGCTCTGTTTAAGGGAAACACTTTCAGGCTGAATCGCACTTCTCACAGTGTCTTATCAGCGGAGGAATAGAGAAAGAACAACTATGGACAGAGGGAACGTTGTGCCCTGAGAGTGAAGGACCGGGTATGGAACATAGGCTTCTATGACACATACTGGAAGGTCAACACCTGTGATGTTCCATTGTGTCTAACTCGTGTCAAAACCCTTCAAATGTACGAGGGAACTGTGCTACAGTACTTTCCCACGACAATAATGAGTCTGTGCTAAGTTGGAAACTGTAGGACCTGTCTGTGCAGCAATCAGAGAGAGTATCGTACAGGACCCTGACGGGTTATTCTTAGGAAGGATCTTTTCAGGGATCCTAGTTAAAGTGTGTTCTCATTCTTAACAGTGTCTCCTACTCTGAGGAATGATGATAGAATGCGGACGGACTTTGGGCACATTAGGTACTGTGAGTAAAGTGCAGGCTATGGCGCTTAGGAATCCCAAACACATATTAGATAATCAAGACCAGTGGTGATCCGCACTTTCTTTCTGAGTAAAAAACGCTTCCAGCATTGTGATGGAAGTGTGCTTTAGGAGGGATTCGTTGCTGTGTTGTGTCTGTTAGAAAAGGAAGCTCTTGGGACTGACTCTGCGGTAACTGCAATAGGCGTACATAGGGCTCTAGTATCATACGTCTATCCGTTGGACTATAGCAAGTTCTGTTTAAGGGAAACTCTTTCAGGCTGAATCGCACTTCTCACAGTGTCTTATCAGCGGAGGAATAGAGAAAGAACAACTATGGACAGAGGGAACGTTTTGCCCTGAGAGTGAAGGACCGGGTATGGAACATAGGCCTCTATGACACATACTGGAAGGTCAACACCTGTGATGTTCCATTGTGTATAACTCGTCTCAAAACCCTTCAGATGTACGAGGGAACTGTGCTACAGTATTTTCCCAGGACAGGAATGAGTCTGTGCTAAGTTGGAAACTGTAAGACCTGTCCGTGTAGCAATCATAGAGAGTATTGTACAGGACCCTGACGGGTTATTCTTAGGAAGGTATCTTTTCAGGGATCCTAGTTAAAGTGTGTTCTCATTCATAACAGTGTCTCCTCCTTTGAGGAATGATGATAGAACACGGACGGACTATGGGCATCTTAGGTACTCTGAGTAAAGTGCAGGCTATGGCGCTTAGGCATCCCAAACTCATATTGCATGCTCACGACCAGTGGTGATCCGCACTTTCTTTCAGGGTTAAAAACGCTTCCAACATTGTGAGGGAAGTGTGCTTTAAGAGGGATTCGTTGCAGTGTTGCGTCTGATAAAGAAGGAAGCTCTTGGGACTGACTATGCGATAACTGCAGTAGGCGCACATAGGGCTCTAGTATCAGACGTCTATCCGTTGGACTATAGCAAGTTCTGTTTAAGGGAAACTCCATCAAACGGAATCGCACTTCTCACAGTGTCTTTTCAGAGGGGGAAAGGATATAGAACAACTAAGGGGAGGGAACGTTGTGCCCTGAGAGTGAATGACAGCTTAGGGCACATAGGCCTCTATGACACATACTGGAAGGTCAACACCTGTGATGTTCCACTGTGTCTAGCTCGTCTCAAACACTTCAAAAGTACGAGGGAACTTTGCTACTGTACATTCTCACGACAGGTTTGAGTCTGTGCTCTGTAGGAAACATTAGGACCTGTCTGTGTAGCAATCATAAACTATCACATACAGGACCATGACAAGTGATTCTTAGGAAGGTATCTTTTCAGGGATCCTACTTAAAGTGCGTTCTCATTCATCACAGAGTCTCCTCCTTTCAGGAATGATGATAGAACACGGACGGACTATGGGCACCTTAGGTACTGTGAGTAAAGTGCAGGCTATGGCGCTTAGGCATCCCAAACTCATATTGGATGCTCACGACCAGTGGTGATCCGCACTTTCTTTCAGTGTTAAAAACGCTTCCAACATTGTGAGGGAAGTGTGCTTTAGGAGGGATTCGTTGCAGTGTTGCGTCTGTTAAAGAAGGAAGCGCTTGGGACTGACTCTGCGGTAACTGCAATAGGCGCACATAGGGCTCTAGTAACAGACGTCTATCCCTTGGACTATAGCAAGTTCTGTTTAAGGGAAACTCCTTCAGGCGGAATCGCACTTCTCCCAGTGTCTTTTTAATGGAGGAATGGAGAAAGAACAACTACGGAGAGAGGGAACGTTGTGCCCTTCGAGTGAAGGAAAGGGTATGGAACATAGGCCTCTAAGACACATACTGGAAAGTCAACAGCTGTGCTGTTCCACTGTGTCTAACTCTTCTCAAAACACTTAAAATGCAGGAGGGAACTGTGCTACTGTACGTTCTCACTTCAGGAATGAGTCTGTGCTAAGTTGGAAACTGGAGGGCCTGTCTGAGTAGCAATCATAGAGAGATTCGTACAGGACCCTTTCAGGTTATTCTTAGGAAGGTATCTTTTCAGGGATCCTACTTAAAATGTGTTCTCATTGATAATAGTATCTCCTTCTTTGAGGAATGATGATAGAATGTGGACGGACCATGGGCACATTATATACTGTGAGTAAAGTGCAGGCTATGGCGCTTAGGCATCCCAAACACATATTCGATGATCAAGACCAGTGGTGATCCCCACGTTCTTTCTCTGTAAAAAACGCTTTCAACATTGTGAGGGAAGTGTGCTTTAGGAGGGATTCGTTGCAGTGTTGCGTCTGTTAAAGAAGGAAGCTCTTGGGACTGACTCTGCGGTAACTGCAGTGGGCGCACATAGGGCTCTAGTATCAGACGTCTATCCGTTGGACTATAGCAAGCTCTGTTTAAGGGAAACTCTTTCAGGCTGAATCGCACTTCTCACAGTGTCTTATCAGCGGAGGAATAGAGAAAGAACAACTATGGACAGAGGGAACGTTGTGCCCTGAGAGTGAAGGACCGGGTATGGAACATAGGCTTCTATGACACATACTGGAAGGTCAACACCTGTGATGTTCCATTGTGTCTAACTCGTGTCAAAACCCTTCAAATGTACGAGGGAACTGTGCTACAGTACTTTCCCACGACAATAATGAGTCTGTGCTAAGTTGGAAACTGTAGGACCTGTCTGTGCAGCAATCAGAGAGAGTATCGTACAGGACCCTGACGGGTTATTCTTAGGAAGGTATCTTTTCAGGGATCCTAGTTAAAGTGTGTTCTCATTCTTAACAGTGTCTCCTACTCTGAGGAATGATGATAGAATGCGGACGGACTTTGGGCACATTAGGTACTGTGAGTAAAGTGCAGGCTATGGCGCTTAGGCATCCCAAACACATATTAGATAATCAAGACCAGTGGTGATCCGCACTTTCTTTCTGAGTAAAAAACGCTTCCAGCATTGTGATGGAAGTATGCTTTAGGAGGGATTCGTTGCTGTGTTGCGTCTGTTAGAAAAGGAAGCTCTTGGGACTGACTCTGCGGTAACTGCAATAGGCGTACATAGGGCTCTAGTATCATACGTCTATCCGTTGGACTATAGCAAGTTCTGTTTAAGGGAAACTCTTTCAGGCTGAATCACACTTCTCACAGTGTCTTATCAGCGGAGGAATAGAGAGAGAACAACTATGGACAGAGGGAACGTTTTGCCCTGAGAGTGAAGGACCGGGTATGGAACATAGGCCTCTATGACACATACTGGAAGGTCAACACCTGTGATGTTCCATTGTGTATAACTCGTCTCAAAACCCTTCAGATGTACGAGGGAACTGTGCTACAGTATTTTCCCAGGACAGGGTTGAGTCTGTGCTAAGTTGGAAACTGTAAGACCTGTCCGTGTAGCAATCATAGAGAGTATTGTACAGGACCCTGACGGGTTATTCTTAGGAAGGTATCTTTTCAGGGATCCTAGTTAAAGTGTGTTCTCATTCATAACAGTGTCTCCTCCTTTGAGGAATGATGATAGAACACGGACGGACTATGGGCATCTTAGGTACTCTGAGTAAAGTGCAGGCTATGGCGCTTAGGCATCCCAAACTCATATTGCATGCTCACGACCAGTGGTGATCCGCACTTTCTTTCAGTGTTAAAAACGCTTCCAACATTGTGAGGGAAGTGTGCTTTAGGAGGGATTCGTTGCAGTGTTGCGTCTGATAAAGAAGGAAGCTCTTGGGACTGACTATGCGATAACTGCAATAGGCGCACATAGGGCTCTAGTATCAGACGTCTATCCGTTGGACTATAGCAAGTTCTGTTTAAGGGAAACTCCATCAAACGGAATCGCACTTCTCACAGTGTCTTTTCAGAGGGGGAAAGGATATAGAACAACTAAGGGGAGGGAACGTTGTGCCCTGAGAGTGAATGACAGCTTAGGGCACATAGGCCTCTATGACACATACTGGAAGGTCAACACCTGTGATGTTCCACTGTGTCTAGCTCGTCTCAAACACTTCAAATGTACGAGGGAACTTTGCTACTGTACATTCTCACGACAGGTTTGAGTCTGTGCTCTGTAGGAAACATTAGGACCTGTCTGTGTAGCAATCATAAACTATCACATACAGGACCATGACAAGTGATTCTTAGGAAGGTATCTTTTCAGGGATCCTACTTAAAGTGCGTTCTCATTCATCACAGAGTCTCCTCCTTTCAGGAAGGATGATAGAACACGGACGGACTATGGGCACCTTAGGTACTGTGAGTAAAGTGCAGGCTATGGCGCTTAGGCATCCCAAACTCATATTGGATGCTCACGACCAGTGGTGATCCGCACTTTCTTTCAGTGTTAAAAACGCTTCCAACATTGTGAGGGAAGTGTGCTTTAGGAGGGATTCGTTGCAGTGTTGCGTCTGTTAAAGAAGGAAGCGCTTGGGACTGACTCTGCGGTAACTGCAATAGGCGCACATAGGGCTCTAGTAACAGACGTCTATCCCTTGGACTATAGCAAGTTCTGTTTAAGGGAAACTCCTTCAGGCGGAATCGCACTTCTCCCAGTGTCTTTTTAATGGAGGAATGGAGAAAGAACAACTACGGAGAGAGGGAACGTTGTGCCCTTCGAGTGAAGGAAAGGGTATGGAACATAGGCCTCTAAGACACATACTGGAAAGTCAACAGCTGTGATGTTCCACTGTGTCTAACTCGTCTCAAAACACTTAAAATGCAGGAGGGAACTGTGCTACTGTACGTTCTCACTTCAGGAATGAGTCTGTGCTAAGTTGGAAACTGGAGGGCCTGTCTGAGTAGCAATCATAGAGAGATTCGTACAGGACCCTTTCAGGTTATTCTTAGGAAGGTATCTTTTCAGGGATCCTACTTAAAATGTGTTCTCATTGATAATAGTATCTCCTTCTTTGAGGAATGATGATAGAATGTGGACGGACCATGGGCACATTATATACTGTGAGTAAAGTGCAGGCTATGGCGCTTAGGCATCCCAAACACATATTCGATGATCAAGACCAGTGGTGGTCCCCACGTTCTTTCTCTGTAAAAAACGCTTTCAACATTGTGAGGGAAGTGTGCTTTAGGAGGGATTCGTTGCAGTGTTGCGTCTGTTAAAGAAGGAAGCTCTTGGGACTGACTCTGCGGTAACTGCAGTGGGCGCACATAGGGCTCTAGTATCAGACGTCTATCCGTTGGACTATAGCAAGCTCTGTTTAAGGGAAACTCTTTCAGGCTGAATCGCACTTCTCACAGTGTCTTATCAGCGGAGGAATAGAGAAAGAACAACTATGGACAGAGGGAACGTTGTGCCCTGAGAGTGAAGGACCGGGTATGGAACATAGGCTTCTATGACACATACTGGAAGGTCAACACCTGTGATGTTCCATTGTGTCTAACTCGTGTCAAAACCCTTCAAATGTACGAGGGAACTGTGCTACAGTACTTTCCCACGACAATAATGAGTCTGTGCTAAGTTGGAAACTGTAGGACCTGTCTGTGCAGCAATCAGAGAGAGTATCGTACAGGACCCTGACGGGTTATTCTTAGGAAGGTATCTTTTCAGGGATCCTAGTTAAAGTGTGTTCTCATTCTTAACAGTGTCTCCTACTCTGAGGAATGATGATAGAATGCGGACGGACTTTGGGCACATTAGGTACTGTGAGTAAAGTGCAGGCTATGGCGCTTAGGCAACCCAAACACATATTAGATAATCAAGACCAGTGGTGATCCGCACTTTCTTTCTGAGTAAAAAACGCTTCCAGCATTGTGATGGAAGTATGCTTTAGGAGGGATTCGTTGCTGTGTTGCGTCTGTTAGAAAAGGAAGCTCTTGGGACTGACTCTGCGGTAACTGCAATAGGCGTACATAGGGCTCTAGTATCATACGTCTATCCGTTGGACTATAGCAAGTTCTGTTTAAGGGAAACTCTTTCAGGCTGAATCACACTTCTCACAGTGTCTTATCAGCGGAGGAATAGAGAGAGAACAACTATGGACAGAGGGAACGTTTTGCCCTGAGAGTGAAGGACCGGGTATGGAACATAGGCCTCTATGACACATACTGGAAGGCCAACACCTGTGATGTTCCATTGTGTATAACTCGTCTCAAAACCCTTCAGATGTACGAGGGAACTGTGCTACAGTATTTTCCCAGGACAGGAATGAGTCTGTGCTAAGTTGGAAACTGTAAGACCTGTCCGTGTAGCAATCATAGAGAGTATTGTACAGGACCCTGACGGGTTATTCTTAGGAAGGTATCTTTTCAGGGATCCTAGTTAAAGTGTGTTCTCATTCATAACAGTGTCTCCTCCTTTGAGGAATGATGATAGAACACGGACGGACTATGGGCATCTTAGGTACTCTGAGTAAAGTGCAGGCTATGGCGCTTAGGCATCCCAAACTCATATTGCATGCTCACGACCAGTGGTGATCCGCACTTTCTTTCAGTGTTAAAAACGCTTCCAACATTGTGAGGGAAGTGTGCTTTAGGAGGGATTCGTTGCAGTGTTGCGTCTGATAAAGAAGGAAGCTCTTGGGACTGACTATGCGATAACTGCAATAGGCGCACATAGGGCTCTAGTATCAGACGTCTATCCGTTGGACTATAGCAAGTTCTGTTTAAGGGAAACTCCATCAAACGGAATCGCACTTCTCACAGTGTCTTTTCAGAGGGGGAAAGGATATAGAACAACTAAGGGGAGGGAACGTTGTGCCCTGAGAGTGAATGACAGCTTAGGGCACATAGGCCTCTATGACACATACTGGAAGGTCAACACCTGTGATGTTCCACTGTGTCTAGCTCGTCTCAAACACTTCAAATGTACGAGGGAACTTTGCTACTGTACATTCTCACGACAGGTTTGAGTCTGTGCTCTGTAGGAAACATTAGGACCTGTCTGTGTAGCAATCATAAACTATCACATACAGGACCATGACAAGTGATTCTTAGGAAGGTATCTTTTCAGGGATCCTACTTATTAAAGTGCGTTCTCATTCATCACAGAGTCTCCTCCTTTCAGGAATGATGATAGAACACGGACGGACTATGGGCACCTTAGGTACTGTGAGTAAAGTGCAGGCTATGGCGCTTAGGCATCCCAAACTCATATTGGATGCTCACGACCAGTGGTGATCCGCACTTTCTTTCAGTGTTAAAAACGCTTCCAACATTGTGAGGGAAGTGTGCTTTAGGAGGGATTCGTTGCAGTGTTGCGTCTGTTAAAGAAGGAAGCGCTTGGGACTGACTCTGCGGTAACTGCAATAGGCGCACATAGGGCTCTAGTAACAGACGTCTATCCCTTGGACTATAGCAAGTTCTGTTTAAGGGAAACTCCTTCAGGCGGAATCGCACTTCTCCCAGTGTCTTTTTAATGGAGGAATGGAGAAAGAACAACTACGGAGAGAGGGAACGTTGTGCCCTTCGAGTGAAGGAAAGGGTATGGAACATAGGCCTCTAAGACACATACTGGAAAGTCAACAGCTGTGATGTTCCACTGTGTCTAACTCGTCTCAAAACACTTAAAATGCAGGAGGGAACTGTGCTACTGTACGTTCTCACTTCAGGAATGAGTCTGTGCTAAGTTGGAAACTGGAGGGCCTGTCTGAGTAGCAATCATAGAGAGATTCGTACAGGACCCTTTCAGGTTATTCTTAGGAAGGTATCTTTTCAGGGATCCTACTTAAAATGTGTTCTCATTGATAATAGTATCTCCTTCTTTGAGGAATGATGATAGAATGTGGATGGACCATGGGCACATTATATACTGTGAGTAAAGTGCAGGCTATGGCGCTTAGGCATCCCAAACACATATTCGATGATCAAGACCAGTGGTGATCCCCACGTTCTTTCTCTGTAAAAAACGCTTTCAACATTGTGAGGGAAGTGTGCTTTAGGAGGGATTCGTTGCAGTGTTGCGTCTGTTAAAGAAGGAAGCTCTTGGGACTGACTCTGCGTTAACTGCAGTGGGCGCACATAGGGCTCTACTATCAGAGGTCTATCCGTTGGACTATAGCAAGCTCTGTTTAAGGGAAACTCTTTCAGGCTGAATCGCACTTCTCACAGTGTCTTATCAGCGGAGGAATAGAGAAAGAACAACTATGGACAGAGGGAACGTTGTGCCCTGAGAGTGAAGGACCGGGTATGGAACATAGGCTTCTATGACACATACTGGAAGGTCAACACCTGTGATGTTCCATTGTGTCTAACTCGTGTCAAAACCCTTCAAATGTACGAGGGAACTGTGCTACAGTACTTTCCCACGACAATAATGAGTCTGTGCTAAGTTGGAAACTGTAGGACCTGTCTGTGCAGCAATCAGAGAGAGTATCGTACAGGACCCTGACGGGTTATTCTTAGGAAGGATCTTTTCAGGGATCCTAGTTAAAGTGTGTTCTCATTCTTAACAGTGTCTCCTACTCTGAGGAATGATGATAGAATGTGGACGGACTTTGGGCACATTAGGTACTGTGAGTAAAGTGCAGGCTATGGCGCTTAGGCATCCCAAACACATATTAGATAATCAAGACCAGTGGTGATCCGCACTTTCTTTCTGAGTAAAAAACGCTTCCAGCATTGTGATGGAAGTGTGCTTTAGGAGGGATTCGTTGCTGTGTTGCGTCTGTTAGAAAAGGAAGCTCTTGGGACTGACTCTGCGGTAACTGCAATAGGCGTACATAGGGCTCTAGTATCATACGTCTATCCGTTGGACTATAGCAAGTTCTGTTTAAGGGAAACTCTTTCAGGCTGAATCGCACTTCTCACAGTGTCTTATCAGCGGAGGAATAGAGAAAGAACAACTATGGACAGAGGGAACGTTTTGCCCTGAGAGTGAAGGACCGGGTATGGAACATAGGCCTCTATGACACATACTGGAAGGTCAACACCTGTGATGTTCCATTGTGTATAACTCGTCTCAAAACCCTTCAGATGTACGAGGGAACTGTGCTACAGTATTTTCCCAGGACAGGAATGAGTCTGTGCTAAGTTGGAAACTGTAAGACCTGTCCGTGTAGCAATCATAGAGAGTATTGTACAGGACCCTGACGGGTTATTCTTAGGAAGGTATCTTTTCAGGGATCCTAGTTAAAGTGTGTTCTCATTCATAACAGTGTCTCCTCCTTTGAGGAATGATGATAGAACACGGACGGACTATGGGCATCTTAGGTACTCTGAGTAAAGTGCAGGCTATGGCGCTTAGGCATCCCAAACTCATATTGCATGCTCACGACCAGTGGTGATCCGCACTTTCTTTCAGTGTTAAAAACGCTTCCAACATTGTGAGGGAAGTGTGCTTTAAGAGGGATTCGTTGCAGTGTTGCGTCTGATAAAGAAGGAAGCTCTTGGGACTGACTATGCGATAACTGCAGTAGGCGCACATAGGGCTCTAGTATCAGACGTCTATCCGTTGGACTATAGCAAGTTCTGTTTAAGGGAAACTCCATCAAACGGAATCGCACTTCTCACAGTGTCTTTTCAGAGGGGGAAAGGATATAGAACAACTAAGGGGAGGGAACGTTGTGCCCTGAGAGTGAATGACAGCTTAGGGCACATAGGCCTCTATGACACATACTGGAAGGTCAACACCTGTGATGTTCCACTGTGTCTAGCTCGTCTCAAACACTTCAAAAGTACGAGGGAACTTTGCTACTGTACATTCTCACGACAGGTTTGAGTCTGTGCTCTGTAGGAAACATTAGGACCTGTCTGTGTAGCAATCATAAACTATCACATACAGGACCATGACAAGTGATTCTTAGGAAGGTATCTTTTCAGGGATCCTACTTAAAGTGCGTTCTCATTCATCACAGAGTCTCCTCCTTTCAGGAATGATGATAGAACACGGACGGACTATGGGCACCTTAGGTACTGTGAGTAAAGTGCAGGCTATGGCGCTTAGGCATCCCAAACTCATATTGGATGCTCACGACCAGTGGTGATCCGCACTTTCTTTCAGTGTTAAAAACGCTTCCAACATTGTGAGGGAAGTGTGCTTTAGGAGGGATTCGTTGCAGTGTTGCGTCTGTTAAAGAAGGAAGCGCTTGGGACTGACTCTGCGGTAACTGCAATAGGCGCACATAGGGCTCTAGTAACAGACGTCTATCCCTTGGACTATAGCAAGTTCTGTTTAAGGGAAACTCCTTCAGGCGGAATCGCACTTCTCCCAGTGTCTTTTTAATGGAGGAATGGAGAAAGAACAACTACGGAGAGAGGGAACGTTGTGCCCTTCGAGTGAAGGAAAGGGTATGGAACATAGGCCTCTAAGACACATACTGGAAAGTCAACAGCTGTGCTGTTCCACTGTGTCTAACTCTTCTCAAAACACTTAAAATGCAGGAGGGAACTGTGCTACTGTACGTTCTCACTTCAGGAATGAGTCTGTGCTAAGTTGGAAACTGGAGTGCCTGTCTGAGTAGCAATCATAGAGAGATTCGTACAGGACCCTTTCAGGTTATTCTTAGGAAGGTATCTTTTCAGGGATCCTACTTAAAATGTGTTCTCATTGATAATAGTATCTCCTTCTTTGAGGAATGATGATAGAATGTGGACGGACCATGGGCACATTATATACTGTGAGTAAAGTGCAGGCTATGGCGCTTAGGCATCCCAAACACATATTCGATGATCAAGACCAGTGGTGATCCCCACGATCTTTCTCTGTAAAAAACGCTTTCAACATTGTGAGGGAAGTGTGCTTTAGGAGGGATTCGTTGCAGTGTTGCGTCTGTTAAAGAAGGAAGCTCTTGGGACTGACTCTGCGGTAACTGCAGTGGGCGCACATAGGGCTCTAGTATCAGACGTCTATCTGTTGGACTATAGCAAGTTTTGTTTAAGGGAAACTCTTTCAGGCTGAATCGCACTTCTCACAGTGTCTTATCAGCGGAGGAATAGAGAAAGAACAACTATGGACAGAGGGAACGTTGTGCCCTGAGAGTGAAGGACCGGGTATGGAACATAGGCCTCTATGACACATACTGGAAGGTCAACACCTGTGATGTTCCATTGTGTCTAACTCGTGTCAAAACCCTTCAAATGTACGAGGGAACTGTGCTACAGTACTTTCCCACGACAATAATGAGTCTGTGCTAAGTTGGAAACTGTAGGACCTGTCTGTGCAGCAATCAGAGAGAGTATCGTACAGGACCCTGACGGGTTATTCTTAGGAAGGTATCTTTTCAGGGATCCTAGTTAAAGTGTGTTCTCATTCTTAACAGTGTCTCCTACTCTGAGGAATGATGATAGAATGCGGACGGACTTTGGGCACATTAGGTACTGTGAGTAAAGTGCAGGCTATGGCGCTTAGGCATCCCAAACACATATTAGATAATCAAGACCAGTGGTGATCCGCACTTTCTTTCTGAGTAAAAAACGCTTCCAGCATTGTGATGGAAGTGTGCTTTAGGAGGGATTCGTTGCTGTGTTGCGTCTGTTAGAAAAGGAAGCTCTTGGGACTGACTCTGCGGTAACTGCAATAGGCGTACATAGGGCTCTAGTATCATACGTCTATCCGTTGGACTATAGCAAGTTCTGTTTAAGGGAAACTCTTTCAGGCTGAATCGCACTTCTCACAGTGTCTTATCAGCGGAGGAATAGAGAAAGAACAACTATGGACAGAGGGAACGTTTTGCCCTGAGAGTGAAGGACCGGGTATGGAACATAGGCCTCTATGACACATACTGGAAGGTCAACACCTGTGATGTTCCATTGTGTATAACTCGTCTCAAAACCCTTCAGATGTACGAGGGAACTGTGCTACAGTATTTTCCCAGGACAGGAATGAGTCTGTGCTAAGTTGGAAACTGTAAGACCTGTCCGTGTAGCAATCATAGAGAGTATTGTACAGGACCCTGACGGGTTATTCTTAGGAAGGTATCTTTTCAGGGATCCTAGTTAAAGTGTGTTCTCATTCATAACAGTGTCTCCTCCTTTGAGGAATGATGATAGAACACGGACGGACTATGGGCATCTTAGGTACTCTGAGTAAAGTGCAGGCTATGGCGCTTAGGCATCCCAAACTCATATTGCATGCTCACGACCAGTGGTGATCCGCACTTTCTTTCAGTGTTAAAAACGCTTCCAACATTGTGAGGGAAGTGTGCTTTAGGAGGGATTCGTTGCAGTGTTGCGTCTGATAAAGAAGGAAGCTCTTGGGACTGACTATGCGATAACTGCAATAGGCGCACATAGGGCTCTTGTATCAGACGTCTATCCGTTGGACTATAGCAAGTTCTGTTTAAGGGAAACTCCATCAAACGGAATCGCACTTCTCACAGTGTCTTTTCAGAGGGGGAAAGGATATAGAACAACTAAGGGGAGGGAACGTTGTGCCCTGAGAGTGAATGACAGCTTAGGGCACATAGGCCTCTATGACACATACTGGAAGGTCAACACCTGTGATGTTCCACTGTGTCTAGCTCGTCTCAAACACTTCAAATGTACGAGGGAACTTTGCTACTGTACATTCTCACGACAGGTTTGAGTCTGTGCTCTGTAGGAAACATTAGGACCTGTCTGTGTAGCAATCATAAACTATCACATACAGGACCATGACAAGTGATTCTTAGGAAGGTACTTTTCAGGGATCCTACTTAAAGTGCGTTCTCATTCATCACAGAGTCTCCTCCTTTCAGGAATGATGATAGAACACGGACGGACTATGGGCACCTTAGGTACTGTGAGTAAAGTGCAGGCTATGGCGCTTAGGCATCCCAAACTCATATTGGATGCTCACGACCAGTGGTGATCCGCACTTTCTTTCAGTGTTAAAAACGCTTCCAACATTGTGAGGGAAGTGTGCTTTAGGAGGGATTCGTTGCAGTGTTGCGTCTGTTAAAGAAGGAAGCGCTTGGGACTGACTCTGCGGTAACTGCAATAGGCGCACATAGGGCTCTAGTAACAGACGTCTATCCCTTGGACTATAGCAAGTTCTGTTTAAGGGAAACTCCTTCAGGCGGAATCGCACTTCTCCCAGTGTCTTTTTAATGGAGGAATGGAGAAAGAACAACTACGGAGAGAGGGAACGTTGTGCCCTTCGAGTGAAGGAAAGGGTATGGAACATAGGCCTCTAAGACACATTATGGAAAGTCAACAGCTGTGATGTTCCACTGTGTCTAACTCGTCTCAAAACACTTAAAATGCAGGAGGGAACTGTGCTACTGTACGTTCTCACTTCAGGAATGAGTCTGTGCTAAGTTGGAAACTGGAGGGCCTGTCTGAGTAGCAATCATAGAGAGATTCGTACAGGACACTTTCAGGTTATTCTTAGGAAGGTATCTTTTCAGGGATCCTACTTAAAATGTGTTCTCATTGATAATAGTATCTCCTTCTTTGAGGAATGATGATAGAATGTGGACGGACCATGGGCACATTATATACTGTGAGTAAAGTGCAGGCTATGGCGCTTAGGCATCCCAAACACATATTCGATGATCAAGACCAGTGGTGATCCCCACGTTCTTTCTCTGTAAAAAACGCTTTCAACATTGTGAGGGAAGTGTGCTTTAGGAGGGATTCGTTGCAGTGTTGCGTCTGTTAAAGAAGGAAGCTCTTGGGACTGACTCTGCGGTAACTGCAGTGGGCGCACATAGGGCTCTAGTATCAGACGTCTATCCGTTGGACTATAGCAAGTTTTGTTTAAGGGAAACTCTTTCAGGCTGAATCGCACTTCTCACAGTGTCTTATCAGCGGAGGAATAGAGAAAGAACAACTATGGACAGAGGGAACGTTGTGCCCTGAGAGTGAAGGACCGGGTATGGAACATAGGCCTCTATGACACATACTGGAAGGTCAACACCTGTGATGTTCCATTGTGTCTAACTCGTGTCAAAACCCTTCAAATGTACGAGGGAACTGTGCTACAGTACTTTCCCACGACAATAATGAGTCTGTGCTAAGTTGGAAACTGTAGGACCTGTCTGTGCAGCAATCAGAGAGAGTATCGTACAGGACCCTGACGGGTTATTCTTAGGAAGGTATCTTTTCAGGGATCCTAGTTAAAGTGTGTTCTCATTCTTAACAGTGTCTCCTACTCTGAGGAATGATGATAGAATGCGGACGGACTTTGGGCACATTAGGTACTGTGAGTAAAGTGCAGGCTATGGCGCTTAGGCATCCCAAACACATATTAGATAATCAAGACCAGTGGTGATCCGCACTTTCTTTCTGAGTAAAAAACGCTTCCAGCATTGTGATGGAAGTGTGCTTTAGGAGGGATTCGTTGCTGTGTTGCGTCTGTTAGAAAAGGAAGCTCTTGGGACTGACTCTGCGGTAACTGCAATAGGCGTACATAGGGCTCTAGTATCATACGTCTATCCGTTGGACTATAGCAAGTTCTGTTTAAGGGAAACTCTTTCAGGCTGAATCGCACTTCTCACAGTGTCTTATCAGCGGAGGAATAGAGAAAGAACAACTATGGACAGAGGGAACGTTTTGCCCTGAGAGTGAAGGACCGGGTATGGAACATAGGCCTCTATGACACATACTGGAAGGTCAACACCTGTGATGTTCCATTGTGTATAACTCGTCTCAAAACCCTTCAGATGTACGAGGGAACTGTGCTACAGTATTTTCCCAGGACAGGAATGAGTCTGTGCTAAGTTGGAAACTGTAAGACCTGTCCGTGTAGCAATCATAGAGAGTATTGTACAGGACCCTGACGGGTTATTCTTAGGAAGGTATCTTTTCAGGGATCCTAGTTAAAGTGTGTTCTCATTCATAACAGTGTCTCCTCCTTTGAGGAATGATGATAGAACACGGACGGACTATGGGCATCTTAGGTACTCTGAGTAAAGTGCAGGCTATGGCGCTTAGGCATCCCAAACTCATATTGCATGCTCACGACCAGTGGTGATCCGCACTTTCTTTCAGTGTTAAAAACGCTTCCAACATTGTGAGGGAAGTGTGCTTTAGGAGGGATTCGTTGCAGTGTTGCGTCTGATAAAGAAGGAAGCTCTTGGGACTGACTATGCGATAACTGCAATAGGCGCACATAGGGCTCTTGTATCAGACGTCTATCCGTTGGACTATAGCAAGTTCTGTTTAAGGGAAACTCCATCAAACGGAATCGCACTTCTCACAGTGTCTTTTCAGAGGGGGAAAGGATATAGAACAACTAAGGGGAGGGAACGTTGTGCCCTGAGAGTGAATGACAGCTTAGGGCACATAGGCCTCTATGACACATACTGGAAGGTCAACACCTGTGATGTTCCACTGTGTCTAGCTCGTCTCAAACACTTCAAATGTACGAGGGAACTTTGCTACTGTACATTCTCACGACAGGTTTGAGTCTGTGCTCTGTAGGAAACATTAGGACCTGTCTGTGTAGCAATCATAAACTATCACATACAGGACCATGACAAGTGATTCTTAGGAAGGTACTTTTCAGGGATCCTACTTAAAGTGCGTTCTCATTCATCACAGAGTCTCCTCCTTTCAGGAATGATGATAGAACACGGACGGACTATGGGCACCTTAGGTACTGTGAGTAAAGTGCAGGCTATGGCGCTTAGGCATCCCAAACTCATATTGGATGCTCACGACCAGTGGTGATCCGCACTTTCTTTCAGTGTTAAAAACGCTTCCAACATTGTGAGGGAAGTGTGCTTTAGGAGGGATTCGTTGCAGTGTTGCGTCTGTTAAAGAAGGAAGCGCTTGGGACTGACTCTGCGGTAACTGCAATAGGCGCACATAGGGCTCTAGTAACAGACGTCTATCCCTTGGACTATAGCAAGTTCTGTTTAAGGGAAACTCCTTCAGGCGGAATCGCACTTCTCCCAGTGTCTTTTTAATGGAGGAATGGAGAAAGAACAACTACGGAGAGAGGGAACGTTGTGCCCTTCGAGTGAAGGAAAGGGTATGGAACATAGGCCTCTAAGACACATACTGGAAAGTCAACAGCTGTGATGTTCCACTGTGTCTAACTCGTCTCAAAACACTTAAAATGCAGGAGGGAACTGTGCTACTGTACGTTCTCACTTCAGGAATGAGTCTGTGCTAAGTTGGAAACTGGAGGGCCTGTCTGAGTAGCAATCATAGAGAGATTCGTACAGGACCCTTTCAGGTTATTCTTAGGAAGGTATCTTTTCAGGGATCCTACTTAAAATGTGTTCTCATTGATAATAGTATCTCCTTCTTTGAGGAATGATGATAGAATGTGGACGGACCATGGGCACATTATATACTGTGAGTAAAGTGCAGGCTATGGCGCTTAGGCATCCCAAACACATATTCGATGATCAAGACCAGTGGTGATCCCCACGTTCTTTCTCTGTAAAAAACGCTTTCAACATTGTGAGGGAAGTGTGCTTTAGGAGGGATTCGTTGCAGTGTTGCGTCTGTTAAAGAAGGAAGCTCTTGGGACTGACTCTGCGGTAACTGCAGTGGGCGCACATAGGGCTCTAGTATCAGACGTCTATCCCTTGGACTATAGCAAGTTCTGTTTAAGGGAAACTCCTTCAGGCGGAATCGCACTTCTCCCAGTGTCTTTTTAATGGAGGAATGGAGAAAGAACTACTACGGAGAGAGGGAACGTTGTGCCCTTCGAGTGAAGGAAAGGGTATGGAACATAGGCCTCTAAGACACATACTGGAAAGTCAACAGCTGTGATGTTCCACTGTGTCTAACTCGTCTCAAAACACTTAAAATGCAGGAGGGAACTGTGCTACTGTACGTTCTCACTTCAGGAATGAGTCTGTGCTAAGTTGGAAACTGGAGGGCCTGTCTGAGTAGCAATCATAGAGAGATTCGTACAGGACCCTTTCAGGTTATTCTTAGGAAGGTATCTTTTCAGGGATCCTACTTAAAATGTGTTCTCATTGATAATAGTATCTCCTTCTTTGAGGAATGATGATAGAATGTGGACGGACCATGGGCACATTATATACTGTGAGTAAAGTGCAGGCTATGGCGCTTAGGCATCCCAAACACATATTCGATGATCAAGACCAGTGGTGATCCCCACGTTCTTTCTCTGTAAAAAACGCTTTCAACATTGTGAGGGAAGTGTGCTTTAGGATGGATTCGTTGCAGTGTTGCGTCTGTTAAAGAAGGAAGCTCTTGGGACTGACTCTGCGGTAACTGCAGTGGGCGCACATAGGGCTCTAGTATCAGACGTCTATCCGTTGGACTATAGCAAGCTCTGTTTAAGGGAAACTCTTTCAGGCTGAATCGCACTTCTCACAGTGTCTTATCAGCGGAGGAATAGAGAAAGAACAACTATGGACAGAGGGAACGTTGTGCCCTGAGAGTGAAGGACCGGGTATGGAACATAGGCCTCTATGACACATACTGGAAGGTCAACACCTGTGATGTTCCATTGTGTCTAACTCGTGTCAAAACCCTTCAAATGTACGAGGGAACTGTGCTACAGTACTTTCCCACGACAATAATGAGTCTGTGCTAAGTTGGAAACTGTAGGACCTGTCTGTGCAGCAATCAGAGAGAGTATCGTACAGGACCCTGACGGGTTATTCTTAGGAAGGTATCTTTTCAGGGATCCTAGTTAAAGTGTGTTCTCATTCTTAACAGTGTCTCCTACTCTGAGGAATGATGATAGAATGCGGACGGACTTTGGGCACATTAGGTACTGTGAGTAAAGTGCAGGCTATGGCGCTTAGGCATCCCAAACACATATTAGATAATCAAGACCAGTGGTGATCCGCACTTTCTTTCTGAGTAAAAAACGCTTCCAGCATTGTGATGGAAGTGTGCTTTAGGAGGGATTCGTTGCTGTGTTGCGTCTGTTAGAAAAGGAAGCTCTTGGGACTGACTCTGCGGTAACTGCAATAGGCGTACATAGGGCTCTAGTATCATACGTCTATCCGTTGGACTATAGCAAGTTCTGTTTAAGGGAAACTCTTTCAGGCTGAATCGCACTTCTCACAGTGTCTTATCAGCGGAGGAATAGAGAAAGAACAACTATGGACAGAGGGAACGTTTTGCCCTGAGAGTGAAGGACCGGGTATGGAACATAGGCCTCTATGACACATACTGGAAGGTCAACACCTGTGATGTTCCATTGTGTATAACTCGTCTCAAAACCCTTCAGATGTACGAGGGAACTGTGCTACAGTATTTTCCCAGGACAGGAATGAGTCTGTGCTAAGTTGGAAACTGTAAGACCTGTCCGTGTAGCAATCATAGAGAGTATTGTACAGGACCCTGACGGGTTATTCTTAGGAAGGTATCTTTTCAGGGATCCTAGTTAAAGTGTGTTCTCATTCATAACAGTGTCTCCTCCTTTGAGGAATGATGATAGAACACGGACGGACTATGGGCATCTTAGGTACTCTGAGTAAAGTGCAGGCTATGGCGCTTAGGCATCCCAAACTCATATTGCATGCTCACGACCAGTGGTGATCCGCACTTTCTTTCAGTGTTAAAAACGCTTCCAACATTGTGAGGGAAGTGTGCTTTAGGAGGGATTCGTTGCAGTGTTGCGTCTGATAAAGAAGGAAGCTCTTGGGACTGACTATGCGATAACTGCAATAGGCGCACATAGGGCTCTAGTATCAGACGTCTATCCGTTGGACTATAGCAAGTTCTGTTTAAGGGAAACTCCATCAAACGGAATCGCACTTCTCACAGTGTCTTTTCAGAGGGGGAAAGGATATAGAACAACTAAGGGGAGGGAACGTTGTGCCCTGAGAGTGAATGACAGCTTAGGGCACATAGGCCTCTATGACACATACTGGAAGGTCAACACCTGTGATGTTCCACTGTGTCTAGCTCGTCTCAAACACTTCAAATGTACGAGGGAACTTTGCTACTGTACATTCTCACGACAGGTTTGAGTCTGTGCTCTGTAGGAAACATTAGGACCTGTCTGTGTAGCAATCATAAACTATCACATACAGGACCATGACAAGTGATTCTTAGGAAGGTATCTTTTCAGGGATCCTACTTATTAAAGTGCGTTCTCATTCATCACAGAGTCTCCTCCTTTCAGGAATGATGATAGAACACGGACGGACTATGGGCACCTTAGGTACTGTGAGTAAAGTGCAGGCTATGGCGCTTAGGCATCCCAAACTCATATTGGATGCTCACGACCAGTGGTGATCCGCACTTTCTTTCAGTGTTAAAAACGCTTCCAACATTGTGAGGGAAGTGTGCTTTAGGAGGGATTCGTTGCAGTGTTGCGTCTGTTAAAGAAGGAAGCGCTTGGGACTGACACTGCGGTAACTGCAATAGGCGCACATAGGGCTCTAGTAACAGACGTCTATCCCTTGGACTATAGCAAGTTCTGTTTAAGGGAAACTCCTTCAGGCGGAATCGCACTTCTCCCAGTGTCTTTTTAATGGAGGAATGGAGAAAGAACAACTACGGAGAGAGGGAACGTTGTGCCCTTCGAGTGAAGGAAAGGGTATGGAACATAGGCCTCTAAGACACATACTGGAAAGTCAACAGCTGTGATGTTCCACTGTGTCTAACTCTTCTCAAAACACTTAAAATGCAGGAGGGAACTGTGCTACTGTACGTTCTCACTTCAGGAATGAGTCTGTGCTAAGTTGGAAACTGGAGGGCCTGTCTGAGTAGCAATCATAGAGAGATTCGTACAGGACCCTTTCAGGTTATTCTTAGGAAGGTATCTTTTCAGGGATCCTACTTAAAATGTGTTCTCATTGATAATAGTATCTCCTTCTTTGAGGAATGATGATAGAATGTGGACGGACCATGGGCACATTATATACTGTGAGTAAAGTGCAGGCTATGGCGCTTAGGCATCCCAAACACATATTCGATGATCAAGACCAGTGGTGATCCCCACGTTCTTTCTCTGTAAAAAACGCTTTCAACATTGTGAGGGAAGTGTGCTTTAGGAGGGATTCGTTGCAGTGTTGCGTCTGTTAAAGAAGGAAGCTCTTGGGACTGACTCTGCGGTAACTGCAGTGGGCGCACATAGGGCTCTAGTATCAGACGTCTATCCGTTGGACTATAGCAAGCTCTGTTTAAGGGAAACTCTTTCAGGCTGAATCGCACTTCTCACAGTGTCTTATCAGCGGAGGAATAGAGAAAGAACAACTATGGACAGAGGGAACGTTGTGCCCTGAGAGTGAAGGACCGGGTATGGAACATAGGCTTCTATGACACATACTGGAAGGTCAACACCTGTGATGTTCCATTGTGTCTAACTCGTGTCAAAACCCTTCAAATGTACGAGGGAACTGTGCTACAGTACTTTCCCACGACAATAATGAGTCTGTGCTAAGTTGGAAACTGTAGGACCTGTCTGTGCAGCAATCAGAGAGAGTATCGTACAGGACCCTGACGGGTTATTCTTAGGAAGGATCTTTTCAGGGATCCTAGTTAAAGTGTGTTCTCATTCTTAACAGTGTCTCCTACTCTGAGGAATGATGATAGAATGCGGACGGACTTTGGGCACATTAGGTACTGTGAGTAAAGTGCAGGCTATGGCGCTTAGGCATCCCAAACACATATTAGATAATCAAGACCAGTGGTGATCCGCACTTTCTTTCTGAGTAAAAAACGCTTCCAGCATTGTGATGGAAGTGTGCTTTAGGAGGGATTCGTTGCTGTGTTGCGTCTGTTAGAAAAGGAAGCTCTTGGGACTGACTCTGCGGTAACTGCAATAGGCGTACATAGGGCTCTAGTATCATACGTCTATCCGTTGGACTATAGCAAGTTCTGTTTAAGGGAAACTCTTTCAGGCTGAATCGCACTTCTCACAGTGTCTTATCAGCGGAGGAATAGAGAAAGAACAACTATGGACAGAGGGAACGTTTTGCCCTGAGAGTGAAGGACCGGGTATGGAACATAGGCCTCTATGACACATACTGGAAGGTCAACACCTGTGATGTTCCATTGTGTATAACTCGTCTCAAAACCCTTCAGATGTACGAGGGAACTGTGCTACAGTATTTTCCCAGGACAGGAATGAGTCTGTGCTAAGTTGGAAACTGTAAGACCTGTCCGTGTAGCAATCATAGAGAGTATTGTACAGGACCCTGACGGGTTATTCTTAGGAAGGTATCTTTTCAGGGATCCTAGTTAAAGTGTGTTCTCATTCATAACAGTGTCTCCTCCTTTGAGGAATGATGATAGAACACGGACGGACTATGGGCATCTTAGGTACTCTGAGTAAAGTGCAGGCTATGGCGCTTAGGCATCCCAAACTCATATTGCATGCTCACGACCAGTGGTGATCCGCACTTTCTTTCAGTGTTAAAAACGCTTCCAACATTGTGAGGGAAGTGTGCTTTAAGAGGGATTCGTTGCAGTGTTGCGTCTGATAAAGAAGGAAGCTCTTGGGACTGACTATGCGATAACTGCAGTAGGCGCACATAGGGCTCTAGTATCAGACGTCTATCCGTTGGACTATAGCAAGTTCTGTTTAAGGGAAACTCCATCAAACGGAATCGCACTTCTCACAGTGTCTTTTCAGAGGGGGAAAGGATATAGAACAACTAAGGGGAGGGAACGTTGTGCCCTGAGAGTGAATGACAGCTTAGGGCACATAGGCCTCTATGACACATACTGGAAGGTCAACACCTGTGATGTTCCACTGTGTCTAGCTCGTCTCAAACACTTCAAAAGTACGAGGGAACTTTGCTACTGTACATTCTCACGACAGGTTTGAGTCTGTGCTCTGTAGGAAACATTAGGACCTGTCTGTGTAGCAATCATAAACTATCACATACAGGACCATGACAAGTGATTCTTAGGAAGGTATCTTTTCAGGGATCCTACTTAAAGTGCGTTCTCATTCATCACAGAGTCTCCTCCTTTCAGGAATGATGATAGAACACGGACGGACTATGGGCACCTTAGGTACTGTGAGTAAAGTGCAGGCTATGGCGCTTAGGCATCCCAAACTCATATTGGATGCTCACGACCAGTGGTGATCCGCACTTTCTTTCAGTGTTAAAAACGCTTCCAACATTGTGAGGGAAGTGTGCTTTAGGAGGGATTCGTTGCAGTGTTGCGTCTGTTAAAGAAGGAAGCGCTTGGGACTGACTCTGCGGTAACTGCAATAGGCGCACATAGGGCTCTAGTAACAGACGTCTATCCCTTGGACTATAGCAAGTTCTGTTTAAGGGAAACTCCTTCAGGCGGAATCGCACTTCTCCCAGTGTCTTTTTAATGGAGGAATGGAGAAAGAACTACTACGGAGAGAGGGAACGTTGTGCCCTTCGAGTGAAGGAAAGGGTATGGAACATAGGCCTCTAAGACACATACTGGAAAGTCAACAGCTGTGATGTTCCACTGTGTCTAACTCGTCTCAAAACACTTAAAATGCAGGAGGGAACTGTGCTACTGTACGTTCTCACTTCAGGAATGAGTCTGTGCTAAGTTGGAAACTGGAGGGCCTGTCTGAGTAGCAATCATAGAGAGATTCGTACAGGACCCTTTCAGGTTATTCTTAGGAAGGTATCTTTTCAGGGATCCTACTTAAAATGTGTTCTCATTGATAATAGTATCTCCTTCTTTGAGGAATGATGATAGAATGTGGACGGACCATGGGCACATTATATACTGTGAGTAAAGTGCAGGCTATGGCGCTTAGGCATCCCAAACACATATTCGATGATCAAGACCAGTGGTGATCCCCACGTTCTTTCTCTGTAAAAAACGCTTTCAACATTGTGAGGGAAGTGTGCTTTAGGAGGGATTCGTTGCAGTGTTGCGTCTGTTAAAGAAGGAAGCGCTTGGGACTGACTCTGCGGTAACTGCAGTAGGCGCACATAGGGCTCTAGTAACAGACGTCTATCCCTTGGACTATAGCAAGTTCTGTTTAAGGGAAACTCCTTCAGGCGGAATCGCACTTCTCCCAGTGTCTTTTTAATGGAGGAATGGAGAAAGAACAACTACGGAGAGAGGGAACGTTGTGCCCTTCGAGTGAAGGAAAGGGTATGGAACATAGGCCTCTAAGACACATACTGGAAAGTCAACAGCTGTGCTGTTCCACTGTGTCTAACTCTTCTCAAAACACTTAAAATGCAGGAGGGAACTGTGCTCCTCTACGTTCTCACTTCAGGAATGAGTCTGTGCTAAGTTGGAAACTGGAGTGCCTGTCTGAGTAGCAATCATAGAGAGATTCGTACAGGACCCTTTCAGGTTATTCTTAGGAAGGTATCTTTTCAGGGATCCTACTTAAAATGTGTTCTCATTGATAATAGTATCTCCTTCTTTGAGGAATGATGATAGAATGTGGACGGACCATGGGCACATTATATACTGTGAGTAAAGTGCAGGCTATGGCGCTTAGGCATCCCAAACACATATTCGATGATCAAGACCAGTGGTGATCCCCACGATCTTTCTCTGTAAAAAACGCTTTCAACATTGTGAGGGAAGTGTGCTTTAGGAGGGATTCGTTGCAGTGTTGCGTCTGTTAAAGAAGGAAGCTCTTGGGACTGACTCTGCGGTAACTGCAGTGGGCGCACATAGGGCTCTAGTATCAGACGTCTATCCGTTGGACTATAGCAAGCTCTGTTTAAGGGAAACTCTTTCAGGCTGAATCGCACTTCTCACAGTGTCTTATCAGCGGAGGAATAGAGAAAGAACAACTATGGACAGAGGGAACGTTGTGCCCTGAGAGTGAAGGACCGGGTATGGAACATAGGCCTCTATGACACATACTGGAAGGTCAACACCTGTGATGTTCCATTGTGTCTAACTCGTGTCAAAACCCTTCAAATGTACGAGGGAACTGTGCTACAGTACTTTCCCACGACAATAATGAGTCTGTGCTAAGTTGGAAACTGTAGGACCTGTCTGTGCAGCAATCAGAGAGAGTATCGTACAGGACCCTGACGGGTTATTCTTAGGAAGGTATCTTTTCAGGGATCCTAGTTAAAGTGTGTTCTCATTCTTAACAGTGTCTCCTACTCTGAGGAATGATGATAGAATGCGGACGGACTTTGGGCACATTAGGTACTGTGAGTAAAGTGCAGGCTATGGCGCTTAGGCATCCCAAACACATATTAGATAATCAAGACCAGTGGTGATCCGCACTTTCTTTCTGAGTAAAAAACGCTTCCAGCATTGTGATGGAAGTGTGCTTTAGGAGGGATTCGTTGCTGTGTTGCGTCTGTTAGAAAAGGAAGCTCTTGGGACTGACTCTGCGGTAACTGCAATAGGCGTACATAGGGCTCTAGTATCATACGTCTATCCGTTGGACTATAGCAAGTTCTGTTTAAGGGAAACTCTTTCAGGCTGAATCGCACTTCTCACAGTGTCTTATCAGCGGAGGAATAGAGAAAGAACAACTATGGACAGAGGGAACGTTTTGCCCTGAGAGTGAAGGACCGGGTATGGAACATAGGCCTCTATGACACATACTGGAAGGTCAACACCTGTGATGTTCCATTGTGTATAACTCGTCTCAAAACCCTTCAGATGTACGAGGGAACTGTGCTACAGTATTTTCCCAGGACAGGAATGAGTCTGTGCTAAGTTGGAAACTGTAAGACCTGTCCGTGTAGCAATCATAGAGAGTATTGTACAGGACCCTGACGGGTTATTCTTAGGAAGGTATCTTTTCAGGGATCCTAGTTAAAGTGTGTTCTCATTCATAACAGTGTCTCCTCCTTTGAGGAATGATGATAGAACACGGACGGACTATGGGCATCTTAGGTACTCTGAGTAAAGTGCAGGCTATGGCGCTTAGGCATCCCAAACTCATATTGCATGCTCACGACCAGTGGTGATCCGCACTTTCTTTCAGTGTTAAAAACGCTTCCAACATTGTGAGGGAAGTGTGCTTTAGGAGGGATTCGTTGCAGTGTTGCGTCTGATAAAGAAGGAAGCTCTTGGGACTGACTATGCGATAACTGCAATAGGCGCACATAGGGCTCTTGTATCAGACGTCTATCCGTTGGACTATAGCAAGTTCTGTTTAAGGGAAACTCCATCAAACGGAATCGCACATCTCACAGTGTCTTTTCAGAGGGGGAAAGGATATAGAACAACTAAGGGGAGGGAACGTTGTGCCCTGAGAGTGAAGGACCGGGTATGGAACATAGGCCTCTATGACACATACTGGAAGGTCAACACCTGTGATGTTCCATTGTGTATAACTCGTCTCAAAACCCTTCAGATGTACGAGGGAACTGTGCTACAGTATTTTCCCAGGACAGGAATGAGTCTGTGCTAAGTTGGAAACTGTAAGACCTGTCCGTGTAGCAATCATAGAGAGTATTGTACAGGACCCTGACGGGTTATTCTTAGGAAGGTATCTTTTCAGGGATCCTAGTTAAAGTGTGTTCTCATTCATAACAGTGTCTCCTCCTTTGAGGAATGATGATAGAACACGGACGGACTATGGGCATCTTAGGTACTCTGAGTAAAGTGCAGGCTATGGCACTTAGGCATCCCAAACTCATATTGCATGCTCACGACCAGTGGTGATCCGCACTTTCTTTCAGTGTTAAAAACGCTTCCAACATTGTGAGGGAAGTGTGCTTTAGGAGGGATTCGTTGCAGTGTTGCGTCTGATAAAGAAGGAAGCTCTTGGGACTGACTATGCGATAACTGCAATAGGCGCACATAGGGCTCTAGTATCAGACGTCTATCCGTTGGACTATAGCAAGTTCTGTTTAAGGGAAACTCCATCAAACGGAATCGCACTTCTCACAGTGTCTTTTCAGAGGGGGAAAGGATATAGAACAACTAAGGGGAGGGAACGTTGTGCCCTGAGAGTGAATGACAGCTTAGGGCACATAGGCCTCTATGACACATACTGGAAGGTCAACACCTGTGATGTTCCACTGTGTCTAGCTCGTCTCAAACACTTCAAATGTACGAGGGAACTTTGCTACTGTACATTCTCACGACAGGTTTGAGTCTGTGCTCTGTAGGAAACATTAGGACCTGTCTGTGTAGCAATCATAAACTATCACATACAGGACCATGACAAGTGATTCTTAGGAAGGTATCTTTTCAAGGATCCTACTTAAAGTGCGTTCTCATTCATCACAGAGTCTCCTCCT
The DNA here is from genome assembly GCF_020171115.1 of Neogale vison. Lineage (NCBI taxonomy): Eukaryota > Metazoa > Chordata > Mammalia > Carnivora > Mustelidae > Neogale > Neogale vison. Next base: position 30,311,653 of record NC_058100.1, on the reverse strand, counting down.
TTCAGGAATGATGATAGAACACGGACGGACTATGGGCACCTTAGGTACTGTGAGTAAAGTGCAGGCTATGGCGCTTAGGCATCCCAAACTCATATTGGATGCTCACGACCAGTGGTGATCCGCACTTTCTTTCAGTGTTAAAAACGCTTCCAACATTGTGAGGGAAGTGTGCTTTAGGAGGGATTCGTTGCAGTGTTGCGTCTGTTAAAGAAGGAAGCGCTTGGGACTGACTCTGCGGTAACTGCAATAGGCGCACATAGGGCTCTAGTAACAGACGTCTATCCCTTGGACTATAGCAAGTTCTGTTTAAGGGAAACTCCTTCAGGCGGAATCGCACTTCTCCCAGTGTCTTTTTAATGGAGGAATGGAGAAAGAACAACTACGGAGAGAGGGAACGTTGTGCCCTTCGAGTGAAGGAAAGGGTATGGAACATAGGCCTCTAAGACACATACTGGAAAGTCAACAGCTGTGATGTTCCACTGTGTCTAACTCGTCTCAAAACACTTAAAATGCAGGAGGGAACTGTGCTACTGTACGTTCTCACTTCAGGAATGAGTCTGTGCTAAGTTGGAAACTGGAGGGCCTGTCTGAGTAGCAATCATAGAGAGATTCGTACAGGACCCTTTCAGGTTATTCTTAGGAAGGTATCTTTTCAGGGATCCTACTTAAAATGTGTTCTCATTGATAATAGTATCTCCTTCTTTGAGGAATGATGATAGAATGTGGACGGACCATGGGCACATTATATACTGTGAGTAAAGTGCAGGCTATGGCGCTTAGGCATCCCAAACACATATTCGATGATCAAGACCAGTGGTGATCCCCACGATCTTTCTCTGTAAAAAACGCTTTCAACATTGTGAGGGAAGTGTGCTTTAGGAGGGATTCGTTGCAGTGTTGCGTCTGTTAAAGAAGGAAGTTCTTGGGACTGACTCTGCGGTAACTGCAGTGGGCGCACATAGGGCTCTAGTATCAGACGTCTATCCGTTGGACTATAGCAAGCTCTGTTTAAGGGAAACTCTTTCAGGCTGAATCGCACTTCTCACAGTGTCTTATCAGCGGAGGAATAGAGAAAGAACAACTATGGACAGAGGGAACGTTGTGCCCTGAGAGTGAAGGACCGGGTATGGAACATAGGCCTCTATGACACATACTGGAAGGTCAACACCTGTGATGTTCCATTGTGTCTAACTCGTGTCAAAACCCTTCAAATGTACGAGGGAACTGTGCTACAGTACTTTCCCACGACAATAATGAGTCTGTGCTAAGTTGGAAACTGTAGGACCTGTCTGTGCAGCAATCAGAGAGAGTATCGTACAGGACCCTGACGGGTTATTCTTAGGAAGGTATCTTTTCAGGGATCCTAGTTAAAGTGTGTTCTCATTCTTAACAGTGTCTCCTACTCTGAGGAATGATGATAGAATGCGGACGGACTTTGGGCACATTAGGTACTGTGAGTAAAGTGCAGGCTATGGCGCTTAGGCATCCCAAACACATATTAGATAATCAAGACCAGTGGTGATCCGCACTTTCTTTCTGAGTAAAAAACGCTTCCAGCATTGTGATGGAAGTGTGCTTTAGGAGGGATTCGTTGCTGTGTTGCGTCTGTTAGAAAAGGAAGCTCTTGGGACTGACTCTGCGGTAACTGCAATAGGCGTACATAGGGCTCTAGTATCATACGTCTATCCGTTGGACTATAGCAAGTTCTGTTTAAGGGAAACTCTTTCAGGCTGAATCGCACTTCTCACAGTGTCTTATCAGCGGAGGAATAGAGAAAGAACAACTATGGACAGAGGGAACGTTTTGCCCTGAGAGTGAAGGACCGGGTATGGAACATAGGCCTCTATGACACATACTGGAAGGTCAACACCTGTGATGTTCCATTGTGTATAACTCGTCTCAAAACCCTTCAGATGTACGAGGGAACTGTGCTACAGTATTTTCCCAGGACAGGAATGAGTCTGTGCTAAGTTGGAAACTGTAAGACCTGTCCGTGTAGCAATCATAGAGAGTATTGTACAGGACCCTGACGGGTTATTCTTAGGAAGGTATCTTTTCAGGGATCCTAGTTAAAGTGTGTTCTCATTCATAACAGTGTCTCCTCCTTTGAGGAATGATGATAGAACACGGACGGACTATGGGCATCTTAGGTACTCTGAGTAAAGTGCAGGCTATGGCGCTTAGGCATCCCAAACTCATATTGCATGCTCACGACCAGTGGTGATCCGCACTTTCTTTCAGTGTTAAAAACGCTTCCAACATTGTGAGGGAAGTGTGCTTTAGGAGGGATTCGTTGCAGTGTTGCGTCTGATAAAGAAGGAAGCTCTTGGGACTGACTATGCGATAACTGCAATAGGCGCACATAGGGCTCTTGTATCAGACGTCTATCCGTTGGACTATAGCAAGTTCTGTTTAAGGGAAACTCCATCAAACGGAATCGCACATCTCACAGTGTCTTTTCAGAGGGGGAAAGGATATAGAACAACTAAGGGGAGGGAACGTTGTGCCCTGAGAGTGAAGGACCGGGTATGGAACATAGGCCTCTATGACACATACTGGAAGGTCAACACCTGTGATGTTCCATTGTGTATAACTCGTCTCAAAACCCTTCAGATGTACGAGGGAACTGTGCTACAGTATTTTCCCAGGACAGGAATGAGTCTGTGCTAAGTTGGAAACTGTAAGACCTGTCCGTGTAGCAATCATAGAGAGTATTGTACAGGACCCTGACGGGTTATTCTTAGGAAGGTATCTTTTCAGGGATCCTAGTTAAAGTGTGTTCTCATTCATAACAGTGTCTCCTCCTTTGAGGAATGATGATAGAACACGGACGGACTATGGGCATCTTAGGTACTCTGAGTAAAGTGCAGGCTATGGCGCTTAGGCATCCCAAACTCATATTGCATGCTCACGACCAGTGGTGATCCGCACTTTCTTTCAGTGTTAAAAACGCTTCCAACATTGTGAGGGAAGTGTGCTTTAGGAGGGATTCGTTGCAGTGTTGCGTCTGATAAAGAAGGAAGCTCTTGGGACTGACTATGCGATAACTGCAATAGGCGCACATAGGGCTCTAGTATCAGACGTCTATCCGTTGGACTATAGCAAGTTCTGTTTAAGGGAAACTCCATCAAACGGAATCGCACTTCTCACAGTGTCTTTTCAGAGGGGGAAAGGATATAGAACAACTAAGGGGAGGGAACGTTGTGCCCTGAGAGTGAATGACAGCTTAGGGCACATAGGCCTCTATGACACATACTGGAAGGTCAACACCTGTGATGTTCCACTGTGTCTAGCTCGTCTCAAACACTTCAAATGTACGAGGGAACTTTGCTACTGTACATTCTCACGACAGGTTTGAGTCTGTGCTCTGTAGGAAACATTAGGACCTGTCTGTGTAGCAATCATAAACTATCACATACAGGACCATGACAAGTGATTCTTAGGAAGGTATCTTTTCAAGGATCCTACTTAAAGTGCGTTCTCATTCATCACAGAGTCTCCTCCTTTCAGGAATGATGATAGAACACGGACGGACTATGGGCACCTTAGGTACTGTGAGTAAAGTGCAGGCTATGGCGCTTAGGCATCCCAAACTCATATTGGATGCTCACGACCAGTGGTGATCCGCACTTTCTTTCAGTGTTAAAAACGCTTCCAACATTGTGAGGGAAGTGTGCTTTAGGAGGGATTCGTTGCAGTGTTGCGTCTGTTAAAGAAGGAAGCGCTTGGGACTGACTCTGCGGTAACTGCAATAGGCGCACATAGGGCTCTAGTAACAGACGTCTATCCCTTGGACTATAGCAAGTTCTGTTTAAGGGAAACTCCTTCAGGCGGAATCGCACTTCTCCCAGTGTCTTTTTAATGGAGGAATGGAGAAAGAACAACTACGGAGAGAGGGAACGTTGTGCCCTTCGAGTGAAGGAAAGGGTATGGAACATAGGCCTCTAAGACACATACTGGAAAGTCAACAGCTGTGATGTTCCACTGTGTCTAACTCGTCTCAAAACACTTAAAATGCAGGAGGGAACTGTGCTACTATACGTTCTCACTTCAGGAATGAGTCTGTGCTAAGTTGGAAACTGGAGGGCCTGTCTGAGTAGCAATCATAGAGAGATTCGTACAGGACCCTTTCAGGTTATTCTTAGGAAGGTATCTTTTCAGGGATCCTACTTAAAATGTGTTCTCATTGATAATAGTATCTCCTTCTTTGAGGAATGATGATAGAATGTGGACGGACCATGGGCACATTATATACTGTGAGTAAAGTGCAGGCTATGGCGCTTAGGCATCCCAAACACATATTCGATGATCAAGACCAGTGGTGATCCCCACGTTCTTTCTCTGTAAAAAACGCTTTCAACATTGTGAGGGAAGTGTGCTTTAGGAGGGATTCGTTGCAGTGTTGCGTCTGTTAAAGAAGGAAGCTCTTGGGACTGACTCTGCGGTAACTGCAGTGGGCGCACATAGGGCTCTAGTATCAGACGTCTATCCGTTGGACTATAGCAAGCTCTGTTTAAGGGAAACTCTTTCAGGCTGAATCGCACTTCTCACAGTGTCTTATCAGCGGAGGAATAGAGAAAGAACAACTATGGACAGAGGGAACGTTGTGCCCTGAGAGTGAAGGACCGGGTATGGAACATAGGCCTCTATGACACATACTGGAAGGTCAACACCTGTGATGTTCCATTGTGTCTAACTCGTGTCAAAACCCTTCAAATGTACGAGGGAACTGTGCTACAGTACTTTCCCACGACAATAATGAGTCTGTGCTAAGTTGGAAACTGTAGGACCTGTCTGTGCAGCAATCAGAGAGAGTATCGTACAGGACCCTGACGGGTTATTCTTAGGAAGGTATCTTTTCAGGGATCCTAGTTAAAGTGTGTTCTCATTCTTAACAGTGTCTCCTACTCTGAGGAATGATGATAGAATGCGGACGGACTTTGGGCACATTAGGTACTGTGAGTAAAGTGCAGGCTATGGCGCTTAGGCATCCCAAACACATATTAGATAATCAAGACCAGTGGTGATCCGCACTTTCTTTCTGAGTAAAAAACGCTTCCAGCATTGTGATGGAAGTGTGCTTTAGGAGGGATTCGTTGCTGTGTTGCGTCTGTTAGAAAAGGAAGCTCTTGGGACTGACTCTGCGGTAACTGCAATAGGCGTACATAGGGCTCTAGTATCATACGTCTATCCGTTGGACTATAGCAAGTTCTGTTTAAGGGAAACTCTTTCAGGCTGAATCGCACTTCTCACAGTGTCTTATCAGCGGAGGAATAGAGAAAGAACAACTATGGACAGAGGGAACGTTTTGCCCTGAGAGTGAAGGACCGGGTATGGAACATAGGCCTCTATGACACATACTGGAAGGTCAACACCTGTGATGTTCCATTGTGTATAACTCGTCTCAAAACCCTTCAGATGTACGAGGGAACTGTGCTACAGTATTTTCCCAGGACAGGAATGAGTCTGTGCTAAGTTGGAAACTGTAAGACCTGTCCGTGTAGCAATCATAGAGAGTATTGTACAGGACCCTGACGGGTTATTCTTAGGAAGGTATCTTTTCAGGGATCCTAGTTAAAGTGTGTTCTCATTCATAACAGTGTCTCCTCCTTTGAGGAATGATGATAGAACACGGACGGACTATGGGCATCTTAGGTACTCTGAGTAAAGTGCAGGCTATGGCGCTTAGGCTTCCCAAACTCATATTGCATGCTCACGACCAGTGGTGATCCGCACTTTCTTTCAGTGTTAAAAACGCTTCCAACATTGTGAGGGAAGTGTGCTTTAGGAGGGATTCGTTGCAGTGTTGCGTCTGATAAAGAAGGAAGCTCTTGGGACTGACTATGCGATAACTGCAATAGGCGCACATAGGGCTCTTGTATCAGACGTCTATCCGTTGGACTATAGCAAGTTCTGTTTAAGGGAAACTCCATCAAACGGAATCGCACATCTCACAGTGTCTTTTCAGAGGGGGAAAGGATATAGAACAACTAAGGGGAGGGAACGTTGTGCCCTGAGAGTGAAGGACCGGGTATGGAACATAGGCCTCTATGACACATACTGGAAGGTCAACACCTGTGATGTTCCATTGTGTATAACTCGTCTCAAAACCCTTCAGATGTACGAGGGAACTGTGCTACAGTATTTTCCCAGGACAGGAATGAGTCTGTGCTAAGTTGGAAACTGTAAGACCTCTCCGTGTAGCAATCATAGAGAGTATTGTACAGGACCCTGACGGGTTATTCTTAGGAAGGTATCTTTTCAGGGATCCTAGTTAAAGTGTGTTCTCATTCATAACAGTGTCTCCTCCTTTGAGGAATGATGATAGAACACGGACGGACTATGGGCATCTTAGGTACTCTGAGTAAAGTGCAGGCTATGGCGCTTAGGCATCCCAAACTCATATTGCATGCTCACGACCAGTGGTGATCCGCACTTTCTTTCAGTGTTAAAAACGCTTCCAACATTGTGAGGGAAGTGTGCTTTAGGAGGGATTCGTTGCAGTGTTGCGTCTGATAAAGAAGGAAGCTCTTGGGACTGACTATGCGATAACTGCAATAGGCGCACATAGGGCTCTAGTATCAGACGTCTATCCGTTGGACTATAGCAAGTTCTGTTTAAGGGAAACTCCATCAAACGGAATCGCACTTCTCACAGTGTCTTTTCAGAGGGGGAAAGGATATAGAACAACTAAGGGGAGGGAACGTTGTGCCCTGAGAGTGAATGACAGCTTAGGGCACATAGGCCTCTATGACACATACTGGAAGGTCAACACCTGTGATGTTCCACTGTGTCTAGCTCGTCTCAAACACTTCAAATGTACGAGGGAACTTTGCTACTGTACATTCTCACGACAGGTTTGAGTCTGTGCTCTGTAGGAAACATTAGGACCTGTCTGTGTAGCAATCATAAACTATCACATACAGGACCATGACAAGTGATTCTTAGGAAGGTATCTTTTCAAGGATCCTACTTAAATTGCGTTCTCATTCATCACAGAGTCTCCTCCTTTCAGGAATGATGATAGAACACGGACGGACTATGGGCACCTTAGGTACTGTGAGTAAAGTGCAGGCTATGGCGCTTAGGCATCCCAAACTCATATTGGATGCTCACGACCAGTGGTGATCCGCACTTTCTTTCAGTGTTAAAAACGCTTCCAACATTGTGAGGGAAGTGTGCTTTAGGAGGGATTCGTTGCAGTGTTGCGTCTGTTAAAGAAGGAAGCGCTTGGGACTGACTCTGCGGTAACTGCAATAGGCGCACATAGGGCTCTAGTAACAGACGTCTATCCCTTGGACTATAGCAAGTTCTGTTTAAGGGAAACTCCTTCAGGCGGAATCGCACTTCTCCCAGTGTCTTTTTAATGGAGGAATGGAGAAAGAACAACTACGGAGAGAGGGAACGTTGTGCCCTTCGAGTGAAGGAAAGGGTATGGAACATAGGCCTCTAAGACACATACTGGAAAGTCAACAGCTGTGATGTTCCACTGTGTCTAACTCGTCTCAAAACACTTAAAATGCAGGAGGGAACTGTGCTACTGTACGTTCTCACTTCAGGAATGAGTCTGTGCTAAGTTGGAAACTGGAGGGCCTGTCTGAGTAGCAATCATAGAGAGATTCGTACAGGACCCTTTCAGGTTATTCTTAGGAAGGTATCTTTTCAGGGATCCTACTTAAAATGTGTTCTCATTGATAATAGTATCTCCTTCTTTGAGGAATGATGATAGAATGTGGACGGACCATGGGCACATTATATACTGTGAGTAAAGTGCAGGCTATGGCGCTTAGGCATCCCAAACACATATTCGATGATCAAGACCAGTGGTGATCCCCACGTTCTTTCTCTGTAAAAAACGCTTTCAACATTGTGAGGGAAGTGTGCTTTAGGAGGGATTCGTTGCAGTGTTGCGTCTGTTAAAGAAGGAAGCTCTTGGGACTGACTCTGCGGTAACTGCAGTGGGCGCACATAGGGCTCTAGTATCAGACGTCTATCCGTTGGACTATAGCAAGCTCTGTTTAAGGGAAACTCTTTCAGGCTGAATCGCACTTCTCACAGTGTCTTATCAGCGGAGGAATAGAGAAAGAACAACTATGGACAGAGGGAACGTTGTGCCCTGAGAGTGAAGGACCGGGTATGGAACATAGGCCTCTATGACACATACTGGAAGGTCAACACCTGTGATGTTCCATTGTGTCTAACTCGTGTCAAAACCCTTCAAATGTACGAGGGAACTGTGCTACAGTACTTTCCCACGACAATAATGAGTCTGTGCTAAGTTGGAAACTGTAGGACCTGTCTGTGCAGCAATCAGAGAGAGTATCGTACAGGACCCTGACGGGTTATTCTTAGGAAGGTATCTTTTCAGGGATCCTAGTTAAAGTGTGTTCTCATTCTTAACAGTGTCTCCTACTCTGAGGAATGATGATAGAATGCGGACGGACTTTGGGCACATTAGGTACTGTGAGTAAAGTGCAGGCTATGGCGCTTAGGCATCCCAAACACATATTAGATAATCAAGACCAGTGGTGATCCGCACTTTCTTTCTGAGTAAAAAACGCTTCCAGCATTGTGATGGAAGTGTGCTTTAGGAGGGATTCGTTGCTGTGTTGCGTCTGTTAGAAAAGGAAGCTCTTGGGACTGACTCTGCGGTAACTGCAATAGGCGTACATAGGGCTCTAGTATCATACGTCTATCCGTTGGACTATAGCAAGTTCTGTTTAAGGGAAACTCTTTCAGGCTGAATCGCACTTCTCACAGTGTCTTATCAGCGGAGGAATAGAGAAAGAACAACTATGGACAGAGGGAACGTTTTGCCCTGAGAGTGAAGGACCGGGTATGGAACATAGGCCTCTATGACACATACTGGAAGGTCAACACCTGTGATGTTCCATTGTGTATAACTCGTCTCAAAACCCTTCAGATGTACGAGGGAACTGTGCTACAGTATTTTCCCAGGACAGGAATGAGTCTGTGCTAAGTTGGAAACTGTAAGACCTGTCCGTGTAGCAATCATAGAGAGTATTGTACAGGACCCTGACGGGTTATTCTTAGGAAGGTATCTTTTCAGGGATCCTAGTTAAAGTGTGTTCTCATTCATAACAGTGTCTCCTCCTTTGAGGAATGATGATAGAACACGGACGGACTATGGGCATCTTAGGTACTCTGAGTAAAGTGCAGGCTATGGCGCTTAGGCATCCCAAACTCATATTGCATGCTCACGACCAGTGGTGATCCGCACTTTCTTTCAGTGTTAAAAACGCTTCCAACATTGTGAGGGAAGTGTGCTTTAGGAGGGATTCGTTGCAGTGTTGCGTCTGATAAAGAAGGAAGCTCTTGGGACTGACTATGCGATAACTGCAATAGGCGCACATAGGGCTCTTGTATCAGACGTCTATCCGTTGGACTATAGCAAGTTCTGTTTAAGGGAAACTCCATCAAACGGAATCGCACATCTCACAGTGTCTTTTCAGAGGGGGAAAGGATATAGAACAACTAAGGGGAGGGAACGTTGTGCCCTGAGAGTGAAGGACCGGGTATGGAACATAGGCCTCTATGACACATACTGGAAGGTCAACACCTGTGATGTTCCATTGTGTATAACTCGTCTCAAAACCCTTCAGATGTACGAGGGAACTGTGCTACAGTATTTTCCCAGGACAGGAATGAGTCTGTGCTAAGTTGGAAACTGTAAGACCTCTCCGTGTAGCAATCATAGAGAGTATTGTACAGGACCCTGACGGGTTATTCTTAGGAAGGTATCTTTTCAGGGATCCTAGTTAAAGTGTGTTCTCATTCATAACAGTGTCTCCTCCTTTGAGGAATGATGATAGAACACGGACGGACTATGGGCATCTTAGGTACTCTGAGTAAAGTGCAGGCTATGGCGCTTAGGCATCCCAAACTCATATTGCATGCTCACGACCAGTGGTGATCCGCACTTTCTTTCAGTGTTAAAAACGCTTCCAACATTGTGAGGGAAGTGTGCTTTAGGAGGGATTCGTTGCAGTGTTGCGTCTGATAAAGAAGGAAGCTCTTGGGACTGACTATGCGATAACTGCAATAGGCGCACATAGGGCTCTAGTATCAGACGTCTATCCGTTGGACTATAGCAAGTTCTGTTTAAGGGAAACTCCATCAAACGGAATCGCACTTCTCACAGTGTCTTTTCAGAGGGGGAAAGGATATAGAACAACTAAGGGGAGGGAACGTTGTGCCCTGAGAGTGAATGACAGCTTAGGGCACATAGGCCTCTATGACACATACTGGAAGGTCAACACCTGTGATGTTCCACTGTGTCTAGCTCGTCTCAAACACTTCAAATGTACGAGGGAACTTTGCTACTGTACATTCTCACGACAGGTTTGAGTCTGTGCTCTGTAGGAAACATTAGGACCTGTCTGTGTAGCAATCATAAACTATCACATACAGGACCATGACAAGTGATTCTTAGGAAGGTATCTTTTCAAGGATCCTACTTAAATTGCGTTCTCATTCATCACAGAGTCTCCTCCTTTCAGGAATGATGATAGAACACGGACGGACTATGGGCACCTTAGGTACTGTGAGTAAAGTGCAGGCTATGGCGCTTAGGCATCCCAAACTCATATTGGATGCTCACGACCAGTGGTGATCCGCACTTTCTTTCAGTGTTAAAAACGCTTCCAACATTGTGAGGGAAGTGTGCTTTAGGAGGGATTCGTTGCAGTGTTGCGTCTGTTAAAGAAGGAAGCGCTTGGGACTGACTCTGCGGTAACTGCAATAGGCGCACATAGGGCTCTAGTAACAGACGTCTATCTCTTGGACTATAGCAAGTTCTGTTTAAGGGAAACTCCTTCAGGCGGAATCGCACTTCTCCCAGTGTCTTTTTAATGGAGGAATGGAGAAAGAACAACTACGGAGAGAGGGAACGTTGTGCCCTTCGAGTGAAGGAAAGGGTATGGAACATAGGCCTCTAAGACACATACTGGAAAGTCAACAGCTGTGATGTTCCACTGTGTCTAACTCGTCTCAAAACACTTAAAATGCAGGAGGGAACTGTGCTACTGTACGTTCTCACTTCAGGAATGAGTCTGTGCTAAGTTGGAAACTGGAGGGCCTGTCTGAGTAGCAATCATAGAGAGATTCGTACAGGACCCTTTCAGGTTATTCTTAGGAAGGTATCTTTTCAGGGATCCTACTTAAAATGTGTTCTCATTGATAATAGTATCTCCTTCTTTGAGGAATGATGATAGAATGTGGACGGACCATGGGCACATTATATAATGTGAGTAAAGTGCAGGCTATGGCGCTTAGGCATCCCAAACACATATTCGATGATCAAGACCAGTGGTGATCCCCACGTTCTTTCTCTGTAAAAAACGCTTTCAACATTGTGAGGGAAGTGTGCTTTAGGAGGGATTCGTTGCAGTGTTGCGTCTGTTAAAGAAGGAAGCTCTTGGGACTGACTCTGCGGTAACTGCAGTGGGCGCACATAGGGCTCTAGTATCAGACGTCTATCCGTTGGACTATAGCAAGCTCTGTTTAAGGGAAACTCTTTCAGGCTGAATCGCACTTCTCACAGTGTCTTATCAGCGGAGGAATAGAGAAAGAACAACTATGGACAGAGGGAACGTTGTGCCCTGAGAGTGAATGACCGGGTATGGAACATAGGCTTCTATGACACATACTGGAAGGTCAAAACCTGTGATGTTCCATTGTGTCTAACTCGTGTCAAAACCCTTCAAATGTACGAGGGAACTGTGCTACAGTACTTTCCCACGACAATAATGAGTCTGTGCTAAGTTGGAAACTGTAGGACCTGTCTGTGCAGCAATCAGAGAGAGTATCGTACAGGACCCTGACGGGTTATTCTTAGGAAGGTATCTTTTCAGGGATCCTAGTTAAAGTGTGTTCTCATTCTTAAACGTGTCTCCTACTCTGAGGAATGATGATAGAATGCGGACGGACTTTGGGCACATTAGGTACTGTGAGTAAAGTGCAGGCTATGGCGCTTAGGCATCCCAAACACATATTAGATAATCAAGACCAGTGGTGATCCGCTCTTTCTTTCTGAGTAAAAAACGCTTCCAGCATTGTGATGGAAGTGTGCTTTAGGAGGGATTCGTTGCTGTGTTGCGTCTGTTAGAAAAGGAAGCTCTTGGGACTGACTCTGCGGTAACTGCAATAGGCGTACATAGGGCTCTAGTATCATACGTCTATCCGTTGGACTATAGCAAGTTCTGTTTAAGGGAAACTCTTTCAGGCTGAATCGCACTTCTCACAGTGTCTTATCAGCGGAGGAATAGAGAAAGAACAACTATGGACAGAGGGAACGTTTTGCCCTGAGAGTGAAGGACCGGGTATGGAACATAGGCCTCTATGACACATACTGGAAGGTCAACACCTGTGATGTTCCATTGTGTATAACTCGTCTCAAAACCCTTCAGATGTACGAGGGAACTGTGCTACAGTATTTTCCCAGGACAGGAATGAGTCTGTGCTAAGTTGGAAACTGTAAGACCTGTCCGTGTAGCAATCATAGAGAGTATTGTACAGGACCCTGACGGGTTATTCTTAGGAAGGTATCTTTTCAGGGATCCTAGTTAAAGTGTGTTCTCATTCATAACAGTGTCTCCTCCTTTGAGGAATGATGATAGAACACGGACGGACTATGGGCATCTTAGGTACTCTGAGTAAAGTGCAGGCTATGGCGCTTAGGCATCCCAAACTCATATTGCATGCTCACGACCAGTGGTGATCCGCACTTTCTTTCAGTGTTAAAAACGCTTCCAACATTGTGAGGGAAGTGTGCTTTAGGAGGGATTCGTTGCAGTGTTGCGTCTGATAAAGAAGGAAGCTCTTGGGACTGACTATGCGATAACTGCAATAGGCGCACATAGGGCTCTAGTATCAGACGTCTATCCGTTGGACTATAGCAAGTTCTGTTTAAGGGAAACTCCATCAAACGGAATCGCACTTCTCACAGTGTCTTTTCAGAGGGGGAAAGGATATAGAACAACTAAGGGGAGGGAACGTTGTGCCCTGAGAGTGAATGACAGCTTAGGGCACATAGGCCTCTATGACACATACTGGAAGGTCAACACCTGTGATGTTCCACTGTGTCTAGCTCGTCTCAAACACTTCAAATGTACGAGGGAACTTTGCTACTGTACATTCTCACGACAGGTTTGAGTCTGTGCTCTGTAGGAAACATTAGGACCTGTCTGTGTAGCAATCATAAACTATCACATACAGGACCATGACAAGTGATTCTTAGGAAGGTATCTTTTCAAGGATCCTACTTAAAGTGCGTTCTCATTCATCACAGAGTCTCCTCCTTTCAGGAATGATGATAGAACACGGACGGACTATGGGCACCTTAGGTACTGTGAGTAAAGTGCAGGCTATGGCGCTTAGGCATCCCAAACTCATATTGGATGCTCACGACCAGTGGTGATCCGCACTTTCTTTCAGTGTTAAAAACGCTTCCAACATTGTGAGGGAAGTGTGCTTTAGGAGGGATTCGTTGCAGTGTTGCGTCTGTTAAAGAAGGAAGCGCTTGGGACTGACTCTGCGGTAACTGCAATAGGCGCACATAGGGCTCTAGTCACAGACGTCTATCCCTTGGACTATAGCAAGTTCTGTTTAAGGGAAACTCCTTCAGGCGGAATCGCACTTCTCCCAGTGTCTTTTTAATGGAGGAATGGAGAAAGAACTACTACGGAGAGAGGGAACGTTGTGCCCTTCGAGTGAAGGAAAGGGTATGGAACATAGGCCTCTAAGACACATACTGGAAAGTCAACAGCTGTGATGTTCCACTGTGTCTAACTCGTCTCAAAACACTTAAAATGCAGGAGGGAACTGTGCTACTGTACGTTCTCACTTCAGGAATGAGTCTGTGCTAAGTTGGAAACTGGAGGGCCTGTCTGAGTAGCAATCATAGAGAGATTCGTACAGGACCCTTTCAGGTTATTCTTAGGAAGGTATCTTTTCAGGGATCCTACTTAAAATGTGTTCTCATTGATAATAGTATCTCCTTCTTTGAGGAATGATGATAGAATGTGGACGGACCATGGGCACATTATATACTGTGAGTAAAGTGCAGGCTATGGCGCTTAGGCATCCCAAACACATATTCGATGATCAAGACCAGTGGTGATCCCCACGTTCTTTCTCTGTAAAAAACGCTTTCAACATTGTGAGGGAAGTGTGCTTTAGGAGGGATTCGTTGCAGTGTTGCGTCTGTTAAAGAAGGAAGCTCTTGGGACTGACTCTGCGGTAACTGCAGTGGGCGCACATAGGGCTCTAGTATCAGACGTCTATCCGTTGGACTATAGCAAGCTCTGTTTAAGGGAAACTCTTTCAGGCTGAATCGCACTTCTCACAGTGTCTTATCAGCGGAGGAATAGAGAAAGAACAACTATGGACAGAGGGAACGTTGTGCCCTGAGAGTGAAGGACCGGGTATGGAACATAGGCTTCTATGACACATACTGGAAGGTCAACACCTGTGATGTTCCATTGTGTCTAACTCGTGTCAAAACCCTTCAAATGTACGAGGGAACTGTGCTACAGTACTTTCCCACGACAATAATGAGTCTGTGCTAAGTTGGAAACTGTAGGACCTGTCTGTGCAGCAATCAGAGAGAGTATCGTACAGGACCCTGACGGGTTATTCTTAGGAAGGTATCTTTTCAGGGATCCTAGTTAAAGTGTGTTCTCATTCTTAACAGTGTCTCCTACTCTGAGGAATGATGATAGAATGCGGACGGACTTTGGGCACATTAGGTACTGTGAGTAAAGTGCAGGCTATGGCGCTTTGGCATCCCAAACACATATTAGATCATCAAGACCAGTGGTGATCCGCACTTTCTTTCGGAGTAAAAAACGCTTCCAGCATTGTGATGGAAGTGTGCTTTAGGAGGGATTCGTTGCTGTGTTGCGTCTGTTAGAAAAGGAAGCTCTTGGGACTGACTCTGCGGTAACTGCAATAGGCGTACATAGGGCTCTAGTATCATACGTCTATCCGTTGGACTATAGCAAGTTCTGTTTAAGGGAAACTCTTTCAGGCTGAATCGCACTTCTCACAGTGTCTTATCAGCGGAGGAATAGAGAAAGAACAACTATGGACAGAGGGAACGTTTTGCCCTGAGAGTGAAGGACCGGGTATGGAACATAGGCCTCTATGACACATACTGGAAGGTCAACACCTGTGATGTTCCATTGTGTATAACTCGTCTCAAAACCCTTCAGATGTACGAGGGAACTGTGCTACAGTATTTTCCCAGGACAGGAATGAGTCTGTGCTAAGTTGGAAACTGTAAGACCTGTCCGTGTAGCAATCATAGAGAGTATTGTACAGGACCCTGACGGGTTATTCTTAGGAAGGTATCTTTTCAGGGATCCTAGTTAAAGTGTGTTCTCATTCATAACAGTGTCTCCTCCTTTGAGGAATGATGATAGAACACGGACGGACTATGGGCATCTTAGGTACTCTGAGTAAAGTGCAGGCTATGGCGCTTAGGCATCCCAAACTCATATTGCATGCTCACGACCAGTGGTGATCCGCACTTTCTTTCAGTGTTAAAAACGCTTCCAACATTGTGAGGGAAGTGTGCTTTAAGAGGGATTCGTTGCAGTGTTGCGTCTGATAAAGAAGGAAGCTCTTGGGACTGACTATGCGATAACTGCAGTAGGCGCACATAGGGAAGGTCAACACCTGTGATGTTCCATTGTGTATAACTCGTCTCAAAACCCTTCAGATGTACGAGGGAACTGTGCTACAGTATTTTCCCAGGACAGGAATGAGTCTGTGCTAAGTTGGAAACTGTAAGACCTGTCCGTGTAGCAATCATAGAGAGTATTGTACAGGACCCTGACGGGTTATTCTTAGGAAGGTATCTTTTCAGGGATCCTAGTTAAAGTGTGTTCTCATTCATAACAGTGTCTCCTCCTTTGAGGAATGATGATAGAACACGGACGGACTATGGGCATCTTAGGTACTCTGAGTAAAGTGCAGGCTATGGCGCTTAGGCATCCCAAACTCATATTGCATGCTCACGACCAGTGGTGATCCGCACTTTCTTTCAGTGTTAAAAACGCTTCCAACATTGTGAGGGAAGTGTGCTTTAGGAGGGATTCGTTGCAGTGTTGCGTCTGATAAAGAAGGAAGCTCTTGGGACTGACTATGCGATAACTGCAATAGGCGCACATAGGGCTCTAGTATCAGACGTCTATCCGTTGGACTATAGCAAGTTCTGTTTAAGGGAAACTCCATCAAACGGAATCGCACTTCTCACAGTGTCTTTTCAGAGGGGGAAAGGATATAGAACAACTAAGGGGAGGGAACGTTGTGCCCTGAGAGTGAGTGACAGCTTAGGGCACATAGGCCTCTATGACACATACTGGAAGGTCAACACCTGTGATGTTCCACTGTGTCTAGCTCGTCTCAAACACTTCAAATGTACGAGGGAACTTTGCTACTGTACATTCTCACGACAGGTTTGAGTCTGTGCTCTGTAGGAAACATTAGGACCTGTCTGTGTAGCAATCATAAACTATCACATACAGGACCATGACAAGTGATTCTTAGGAAGGTATCTTTTCAGGGATCCTACTTAAAGTGCGTTCTCATTCATCACAGAGTCTCCTCCTTTCAGGAATGATGATAGAACACGGACGGACTATGGGCACCTTAGGTACTGTGAGTAAAGTGCAGGCTATGGCGCTTAGGCATCCCAAACTCATATTGGATGCTCACGACCAGTGGTGATCCGCACTTTCTTTCAGTGTTAAAAACGCTTCCAACATTGTGAGGGAAGTGTGCTTTAGGAGGGATTCGTTGCAGTGTTGCGTCTGTTAAAGAAGGAAGCGCTTGGGACTGACTCTGCGGTAACTGCAATAGGCGCACATAGGGCTCTAGTCACAGACGTCTATCCCTTGGACTATAGCAAGTTCTGTTTAAGGGAAACTCCTTCAGGCGGAATCGCACTTCTCCCAGTGTCTTTTTAATGGAGGAATGGAGAAAGAACAACTACGGAGAGAGGGAACGTTGTGCCTTTCGAGTGAAGGAAAGGGTATGGAACATAGGCCTCTAAGACACATACTGGAAAGTCAACAGCTGTGATGTTCCACTGTGTCTAACTCGTCTCAAAACACTTAAAATGCAGGAGGGAACTGTGCTACTGTACGTTCTCACTTCAGGAATGAGTCTGTGCTAAGTTGGAAACTGGAGGGCCTGTCTGAGTAGCAATCATAGAGAGATTCGTACAGGACCCTTTCAGGTTATTCTTAGGAAGGTATCTTTTCAGGGATCCTACTTAAAATGTGTTCTCATTGATAATAGTATCTCCTTCTTTGAGGAATGATGATAGAATGTGGACGGACCATGGGCACATTATATACTGTGAGTAAAGTGCAGGCTATGGCGCTTAGGCATCCCAAACACATATTCGATGATCAAGACCAGTGGTGATCCCCACGTTCTTTCTCTGTAAAAAACGCTTTCAACATTGTGAGGGAAGTGTGCTTTAGGAGGGATTCGTTGCAGTGTTGCGTCTGTTAAAGAAGGAAGCGCTTGGGACTGACTCTGCGGTAACTGCAATAGGCGCACATAGGGCTCTAGTAACAGACGTCTATCCCTTGGACTATAGCAAGTTCTGTTTAAGGGAAACTCCTTCAGGCGGAATCGCACTTCTCCCAGTGTCTTTTTAATGGAGGAATGGAGAAAGAACAACTACGGAGAGAGGGAACGTTGTGCCCTTCGAGTGAAGGAAAGGGTATGGAACATAGGCCTCTAAGACACATACTGGAAAGTCAACAGCTGTGATGTTCCACTGTGTCTAACTCGTCTCAAAACACTTAAAATGCAGGAGGGAACTGTGCTACTGTACGTTCTCACTTCAGGAATGAGTCTGTGCTAAGTTGGAAACTGGAGGGCCTGTCTGAGTAGCAATCATAGAGAGATTCGTACAGGACCCTTTCAGGTTATTCTTAGGAAGGTATCTTTTCAGGGATCCTACTTAAAATGTGTTCTCATTGATAATAGTATCTCCTTCTTTGAGGAATGATGATAGAATGTGGACGGACCATGGGCACATTATATACTGTGAGTAAAGTGCAGGCTATGGCGCTTAGGCATCCCAAACACATATTCGATGATCAAGACCAGTGGTGATCCCCACGTTCTTTCTCTGTAAAAAACGCTTTCAACATTGTGAGGGAAGTGTGCTTTAGGAGGGATTCGTTGCAGTGTTGCGTCTGTTAAAGAAGGAAGCTCTTGGGACTGACTCTGCGGTAACTGCAGTGGGCGCACATAGGGCTCTAGTATCAGACGTCTATCCGTTGGACTATAGCAAGCTCTGTTTAAGGGAAACTCTTTCAGGCTGAATCGCACTTCTCACAGTGTCTTATCAGCGGAGGAATAGAGAAAGAACAACTATGGACAGAGGGAACGTTGTGCCCTGAGAGTGAAGGACCGGGTATGGAACATAGGCCTCTATGACACATACTGGAAGGTCAACACCTGTGATGTTCCATTGTGTCTAACTCGTGTCAAAACCCTTCAAATGTACGAGGGAACTGTGCTACAGTACTTTCCCACGACAATAATGAGTCTGTGCTAAGTTGGAAACTGTAGGACCTGTCTGTGCAGCAATCAGAGAGAGTATCGTACAGGACCCTGACGGGTTATTCTTAGGAAGGTATCTTTTCAGGGATCCTAGTTAAAGTGTGTTCTCATTCTTAACAGTGTCTCCTACTCTGAAGAATGATGATAGAATGCGGACGGACTTTGGGCACATTAGGTACTGTGAGTAAAGTGCAGGCTATGGCGCTTAGGCATCCCAAACACATATTAGATAATCAAGACCAGTGGTGATCCGCACTTTCTTTCTGAGTAAAAAACGCTTCCAGCATTGTGATGGAAGTGTGCTTTAGGAGGGATTCGTTGCTGTGTTGCGTCTGTTAGAAAAGGAAGCTCTTGGGACTGACTCTGCGGTAACTGCAATAGGCGTACATAGGGCTCTAGTATCATACGTCTATCCGTTGGACTATAGCAAGTTCTGTTTAAGGGAAACTCTTTCAGGCTGAATCGCACTTCTCACAGTGTCTTATCAGCGGAGGAATAGAGAAAGAACAACTATGGACAGAGGGAACGTTTTGCCCTGAGAGTGAAGGACCGGGTATGGAACATAGGCCTCTATGACACATACTGGAAGGTCAACACCTGTGATGTTCCATTGTGTATAACTCGTCTCAAAACCCTTCAGATGTACGAGGGAACTGTGCTACAGTATTTTCCCAGGACAGGAATGAGTCTGTGCTAAGTTGGAAACTGTAAGACCTGTCCGTGTAGCAATCATAGAGAGTATTGTACAGGACCCTGACGGGTTATTCTTAGGAAGGTATCTTTTCAGGGATCCTAGTTAAAGTGTGTTCTCATTCATAACAGTGTCTCCTCCTTTGAGGAATGATGATAGAACACGGACGGACTATGGGCATCTTAGGTACTCTGAGTAAAGTGCAGGCTATGGCGCTTAGGCATCCCAAACTCATATTGCATGCTCACGACCAGTGGTGATCCGCACTTTCTTTCAGTGTTAAAAACGCTTCCAACATTGTGAGGGAAGTGTGCTTTAGGAGGGATTCGTTGCAGTGTTGCGTCTGATAAAGAAGGAAGCTCTTGGGACTGACTATGCGATAACTGCAATAGGCGCACATAGGGCTCTAGTATCAGACGTCTATCCGTTGGACTATAGCAAGTTCTGTTTAAGGGAAACTCCATCAAACGGAATCGCACTTCTCACAGTGTCTTTTCAGAGGGGGAAAGGATATAGAACAACTAAGGGGAGGGAACGTTGTGCCCTGAGAGTGAATGACAGCTTAGGGCACATAGGCCTCTATGACACATACTGGAAGGTCAACACCTGTGATGTTCCACTGTGTCTAGCTCGTCTCAAACACTTCAAAAGTATGAGGGAACTTTGCTACTGTACATTCTCACGACAGGTTTGAGTCTGTGCTCTGTAGGAAACATTAGGACCTGTCTGTGTAGCAATCATAAACTATCACATACAGGACCATGACAAGTGATTCTTAGGAAGGTATCTTTTCAGGGATCCTACTTAAAGTGCGTTCTCATTCATCACAGAGTCTCCTCCTTTCAGGAATGATGATAGAACACGGACGGACTATGGGCACCTTAGGTACTGTGAGTAAAGTGCAGGCTATGGCGCTTAGGCATCCCAAACTCATATTGGATGCTCACGACCAGTGGTGATCCGCACTTTCTTTCAGTGTTAAAAACGCTTCCAACATTGTGAGGGAAGTGTGCTTTAGGAGGGATTCGTTGCAGTGTTGCGTCTGTTAAAGAAGGAAGCGCTTGGGACTGACTCTGCGGTAACTGCAATAGGCGCACTTAGGGCTCTAGTATCAGACGTCTATCCGTTGGATATAGCAAGCTCTGTTTAAGGGAAACTCTTTCAGGCTGAATCGCACTTCTCACAGTGTCTTATCAGCGGAGGAATAGAGAAAGAACAACTATGGACAGAGGGAACGTTGTGCCCTGAGAGTGAAGGACCGGGTATGGAACATAGGCCTCTATGACACATACTGGAAGGTCAACACCTGTGATGTTCCATTGTGTCTAACTCGTGTCAAAACCCTTCAAATGTACGAGGGAACTGTGCTACAGTACTTTCCCACGACAATAATGAGTCTGTGCTAAGTTGGAAACTGTAGGACCTGTCTGTGCAGCAATCAGAGAGAGTATCGTACAGGACCCTGACGGGTTATTCTTAGGAAGGTATCTTTTCAGGGATCCTAGTTAAAGTGTGTTCTCATTCTTAACAGTGTCTCCTACTCTGAGGAATGATGATAGAATGCGGACGGACTTTGGGCACTTTAGGTACTGTGAGTAAAGTGCAGGCTATGGCGCTTAGGCATCCCAAACACATATTAGATAATCAAGACCAGTGGTGATCCGCACTTTCTTTCTGAGTAAAAAAACGCTTCCAGCATTGTGATGGAAGTATGCTTTAGGAGGGATTCGTTGCTGTGTTGCGTCTGTTAGAAAAGGAAGCTCTTGGGACTGACTCTGCGGTAACTGCAATAGGCGTACATAGGGCTCTAGTATCATACGTCTATCCGTTGGACTATAGCAAGTTCTGTTTAAGGGAAACTCTTTCAGGCTGAATCGCACTTCTCACAGTGTCTTATCAGCGGAGGAATAGAGAAAGAACAACTATGGACAGAGGGAACGTTTTGCCCTGAGAGTGAAGGACCGGGTATGGAACATAGGCCTCTATGACACATACTGGAAGGTCAACACCTGTGATGTTCCATTGTGTATAACTCGTCTCAAAACCCTTCAGATGTACGAGGGAACTGTGCTACAGTATTTTCCCAGGACAGGAATGAGTCTGTGCTAAGTTGGAAACTGTAAGACCTGTCCGTGTAGCAATCATAGAGAGTATTGTACAGGACCCTGACGGGTTATTCTTAGGAAGGTATCTTTTCAGGGATCCTAGTTAAAGTGTGTTCTCATTCATAACAGTGTCTCCTCCTTTGAGGAATGATGATAGAACACGGACGGACTATGGGCATCTTAGGTACTCTGAGTAAAGTGCAGGCTATGGCGCTTAGGCATCCCAAACTCATATTGCATGCTCACGACCAGTGGTGATCCGCACTTTCTTTCAGTGTTAAAAACGCTTCCAACATTGTGAGGGAAGTGTGCTTTAGGAGGGATTCGTTGCAGTGTTGCGTCTGATAAAGAAGGAAGCTCTTGGGACTGACTATGCGATAACTGCAATAGGCGCACATAGGGCTCTAGTATCAGACGTCTATCCGTTGGACTATAGCAAGTTCTGTTTAAGGGAAACTCCATCAAACGGAATCGCACTTCTCACAGTGTCTTTTCAGAGGGGGAAAGGATATAGAACAACTAAGGGGAGGGAACGTTGTGCCCTGAGAGTGAATGACAGCTTAGGGCACATAGGCCTCTATGACACATACTGGAAGGTCAACACCTGTGATGTTCCACTGTGTCTAGCTCGTCTCAAACACTTCAAATGTACGAGGGAACTTTGCTACTGTACATTCTCACGACAGGTTTGAGTCTGTGCTCTGTAGGAAACATTAGGACCTGTCTGTGTAGCAATCATAAACTATCACATACAGGACCATGACAAGTGATTCTTAGGAAGGTATCTTTTCAGGGATCCTACTTAAAGTGCGTTCTCATTCATCACAGAGTCTCCTCCTTTCAGGAATGATGATAGAACACGGACGGACTATGGGCACCTTAGGTACTGTGAGTAAAGTGCAGGCTATGGCGCTTAGGCATCCCAAACTCATAATGGATGCTCACGACCAGTGGTGATCCGCACTTTCTTTCAGTGTTAAAAACGCTTCCAACATTGTGAGGGAAGTGTGCTTTAGGAGGGATTCGTTGCAGTGTTGCGTCTGTTAAAGAAGGAAGCGCTTGGGACTGACTCTGCGGTAACTGCAATAGGCGCACTTAGGGCTCTAGTATCAGACGTCTATCCGTTGGACTATAGCAAGCTCTGTTTAAGGGAAACTCTTTCAGGCTGAATCGCACTTCTCACAGTGTCTTATCAGCGGAGGAATAGAGAAAGAACAACTATGGACAGAGGGAACGTTGTGCCCTGAGAGTGAAGGACCGGGTATGGAACATAGGCCTCTATGACACATACTGGAAGGTCAACACCTGTGATGTTCCATTGTGTCTAACTCGTGTCAAAACCCTTCAAATGTACGAGGGAACTGTGCTACAGTACTTTCCCACGACAATAATGAGTCTGTGCTAAGTTGGAAACTGTAGGACCTGTCTGTGCAGCAATCAGAGAGAGTATCGTACAGGACCCTGACGGGTTATTCTTAGGAAGGTATCTTTTCAGGGATCCTAGTTAAAGTGTGTTCTCATTCTTAACAGTGTCTCCTACTCTGAGGAATGATGATAGAATGCGGACGGACTTTGGGCACATTAGGTACTGTGAGTAAAGTGCAGGCTATGGCGCTTAGGCATCCCAAACACATATTAGATAATCAAGACCAGTGGTGATCCGCACTTTCTTTCTGAGTAAAAAACGCTTCCAGCATTGTGATGGAAGTGTGCTTTAGGAGGGATTCGTTGCTGTGTTGCGTCTGTTAGAAAAGGAAGCTCTTGGGACTGACTCTGCGGTAACTGCAATAGGCGTACATAGGGCTCTAGTATCATACGTCTATCCGTTGGACTATAGCAAGTTCTGTTTAAGGGAAACTCTTTCAGGCTGAATCGCACTTCTCACAGTGTCTTATCAGCGGAGGAATAGAGAAAGAACAACTATGGACAGAGGGAACGTTTTGCCCTGAGAGTGAAGGACCGGGTATGGAACATAGGCCTCTATGACACATACTGGAAGGTCAACACCTGTGATGTTCCATTGTGTATAACTCGTCTCAAAACCCTTCAGATGTACGAGGGAACTGTGCTACAGTATTTTCCCAGGACAGGAATGAGTCTGTGCTAAGTTGGAAACTGTAAGACCTGTCCGTGTAGCAATCATAGAGAGTATTGTACAGGACCCTGACGGGTTATTCTTAGGAAGGTATCTTTTCAGGGATCCTAGTTAAAGTGTGTTCTCATTCATAACAGTGTCTCCTCCTTTGAGGAATGATGATAGAACACGGACGGACTATGGGCATCTTAGGTACTCTGAGTAAAGTGCAGGCTATGGTACTTAGGCATCCCAAACTCATATTGCATGCTCACGACCAGTGGTGATCCGCACTTTCTTTCAGTGTTAAAAACGCTTCCAACATTGTGAGGGAAGTGTGCTTTAGGAGGGATTCGTTGCAGTGTTGCGTCTGATAAAGAAGGAAGCTCTTGGGACTGACTATGCGATAACTGCAATAGGCGCACTTAGGGCTCTAGTATCAGACGTCTATCCGTTGGACTATAGCAAGTTCTGTTTAAGGGAAACTCCATCAAACGGAATCGCACTTCTCACAGTGTCTTTTCAGAGGGGGAAAGGATATAGAACAACTAAGGGGAGGGAACGTTGTGCCCTGAGAGTGAATGACAGCTTAGGGCACATAGGCCTCTATGACACATACTGGAAGGTCAACACCTGTGATGTTCCACTGTGTCTAGCTCGTCTCAAACACTTCAAATGTACGAGGGAACTTTGCTACTGTACATTCTCACGACAGGTTTGAGTCTGTGCTCTGTAGGAAACATTAGGACCTGTCTGTGTAGCAATCATAAACTATCACATACAGGACCATGACAAGTGATTCTTAGGAAGGTATCTTTTCAGGGATCCTACTTAAAGTGCGTTCTCATTCATCACAGAGTCTCCTCCTTTCAGGAATGATGATAGAACACGTACGGACTATGGGCACCTTAGGTACTGTGAGTAAAGTGCAGGCTATGGCGCTTAGGCATCCCAAACTCATATTGGATGCTCACGACCAGTGGTGATCCGCACTTTCTTTCAGTGTTAAAAACGCTTCCAACATTGTGAGGGAAGTGTGCTTTAGGAGGGATTCGTTGCAGTGTTGCGTCTGTTAAAGAAGGAAGCGCTTGGGACTGACTCTGCGGTAACTGCAATAGGCGCACATAGGGCTCTAGTAACAGACGTCTATCCCTTGGACTATAGCAAGTTCTGTTTAAGGGAAACTCCTTCAGGCGGAATCGCACTTCTCCCAGTGTCTTTTTAATGGAGGAATGGAGAAAGAACAACTACGGAGAGAGGGAACGTTGTGCCCTTAGAGTGAAGGAAAGGGTATGGAACATAGGCCTCTAAGACACATACTGGAAAGTCAACAGCTGTGATGTTCCACTGTGTCTAACTCTTCTCAAAACACTTAAAATGCAGGAGGGAACTGTGCTACTGTACGTTCTCACTTCAGGAATGAGTCTGTGCTAAGTTGGAAACTGGAGGGCCTGTCTGAGTAGCAATCATAGAGAGATTCGTACAGGACCCTTTCAGGTTATTCTTAGGAAGGTATCTTTTCAGGGATCCTACTTAAAATGTGTTCTCATTGATAATAGTATCTCCTTCTTTGAGGAATGATGATAGAATGTGGACGGACCATGGGCACATTATATACTGTGAGTAAAGTGCAGGCTATGGCGCTTAGGCATCCCAAACACATATTCGATGATCAAGACCAGTGGTGATCCCCACGTTCTTTCTCTGTAAAAAACGCTTTCAACATTGTGAGGGAAGTGTGCTTTAGGAGGGATTCGTTGCAGTGTTGCGTCTGTTAAAGAAGGAAGCTCTTGGGACTGACTCTGCGGTAACTGCAGTGGGCACACATAGGGCTCTAGTATCAGACGTCTATCCGTTGGACTATAGCAAGCTCTGTTTAAGGGAAACTCTTTCAGGCTGAATCGCACTTCTCACAGTGTCTTATCAGCGGAGGAATAGAGAAAGAACAACTATGGACAGAGGGAACGTTGTGCCCTGAGAGTGAAGGACCGGGTATGGAACATAGGCCTCTATGACACATACTGGAAGGTCAACACCTGTGATGTTCCATTGTGTCTAACTCGTGTCAAAACCCTTCAAATGTACGAGGGAACTGTGCTACAGTACTTTCCCACGACAATAATGAGTCTGTGCTAAGTTGGAAACTGTAGGACCTCTCTGTGCAGCAATCAGAGAGAGTATCGTACAGGACCCTGACGGGTTATTCTTAGGAAGGTATCTTTTCAGGGATCCTCGTTAAAGTGTGTTCTCATTCATAACAGTGTCTCCTACTCTGAGGAATGATGATAGAATGCGGACGGACTTTGGGCACATTAGGTACTGTGAGTAAAGTGCAGGCTATGGCGCTTAGGCATCCCAAACACATATTAGATAATCAAGACCAGTGGTGATCCGCACTTTCTTTCTGAGTAAAAAACGCTTCCAGCATTGTGATGGAAGTGTGCTTTAGGAGGGATTCGTTGCTGTGTTGCGTCTGTTAGAAAAGGAAGCTCTTGGGACTGACTCTGCGGTAACTGCAATAGGCGTACATAGGGCTCTAGTATCATACGTCTATCCGTTGGACTATAGCAAGTTCTGTTTAAGGGAAACTCTTTCAGGCTGAATCGCACTTCTCACAGTGTCTTATCAGCGGAGGAATAGAGAAAGAACAACTATGGACAGAGGGAACGTTTTGCCCTGAGCGTGAAGGACCGGGTATGGAACATAGGCCTCTATGACACATACTGGAAGGTCAACACCTGTGATGTTCCATTGTGTATAACTCGTCTCAAAACCCTTCAGATGTACGAGGGAACTGTGCTACAGTATTTTCCCAGGACAGGAATGAGTCTGTGCTAAGTTGGAAACTGTAAGACCTGTCCGTGTAGCAATCATAGAGAGTATTGTACAGGACCCTGACGGGTTATTCTTAGGAAGGTATCTTTTCAGGGATCCTAGTTAAAGTGTGTTCTCATTCATAACAGTGTCTCCTCCTTTGAGGAATGATGATAGAACACGGACGGACTATGGGCATCTTAGGTACTCTGAGTAAAGTGCAGGCTATGGCGCTTAGGCATCCCAAACTCATATTGCATGCTCACGACCAGTGGTGATCCGCACTTTCTTTCAGTGTTAAAAACGCTTCCAACATTGTGAGGGAAGTGTGCTTTAGGAGGGATTCGTTGCAGTGTTGCGTCTGATAAAGAAGGAAGCTCTTGGGACTGACTATGCGATAACTGCAATAGGCGCACATAGGGCTCTAGTATCAGACGTCTATCCGTTGGACTATAGCAAGTTCTGTTTAAGGGAAACTCCATCAAACGCAATCGCACTTCTCACAGTGTCTTTTCAGAGGGGGAAAGGATATAGAACAACTAAGGGGAGGGAACGTTGTGCCCTGAGAGTGAATGACAGCTTAGGGCACATAGGCCTCTATGACACATACTGGAAGGTCAACACCTGTGATGTTCCACTGTGTCTAGCTCGTCTCAAACACTTCAAATGTACGAGGGAACTTTGCTACTGTACATTCTCACGACAGGTTTGAGTCTGTGCTCTGTAGGAAACATTAGGACCTGTCTGTGTAGCAATCATAAACTATCACATACAGGACCATGACAAGTGATTCTTAGGAAGGTATCTTTTCAGGGATCCTACTTAAAGTGCGTTCTCATTCATCACAGAGTCTCCTCCTTTCAGGAATGATGATAGAACACGGACGGACTATGGGCACCTTAGGTACTGTGAGTAAAGTGCAGGCTATGGCGCTTAGGCATCCCAAACTCATATTGGATGCTCACGACCAGTGGTGATCCGCACTTTCTTTCAGTGTTAAAAACGCTTCCAACATTGTGAGGGAAGTGTGCTTTAGGAGGGATTCGTTGCAGTGTTGCGTCTGTTAAAGAAGGAAGCGCTTGGGACTGACTCTGCGGTAACTGCAATAGGCGCACATAGGGCTCTAGTAACAGACGTCTATCCCTTGGACTATAGCAAGTTCTGTTTAAGGGAAACTCCTTCAGGCGGAATCGCACTTCTCCCAGTGTCTTTTTAATGGAGGAATGGAGAAAGAACTACTACGGAGAGAGGGAACGTTGTGCCCTTCGAGTGAAGGAAAGGGTATGGAACATAGGCCTCTAAGACACATACTGGAAAGTCAACAGCTGTGATGTTCCACTGTGTCTAACTCGTCTCAAAACACTTAAAATGCAGGAGGGAACTGTGCTACTGTACGTTCTCACTTCAGGAATGAGTCTGTGCTAAGTTGGAAACTGGAGGGCCTGTCTGAGTAGCAATCATAGAGAGATTCGTACAGGACCCTTTCAGGTTATTCTTAGGAAGGTATCTTTTCAGGGATCCTACTTAAAATGTGTTCTCATTGATAATAGTATCTCCTTCTTTGAGGAATGATGATAGAATGTGGACGGACCATGGGCACATTATATACTGTGAGTAAAGTGCAGGCTATGGCGCTTAGGCATCCCAAACACATATTCGATGATCAAGACCAGTGGTGATCCCCACGTTCTTTCTCTGTAAAAAACGCTTTCAACATTGTGAGGGAAGTGTGCTTTAGGAGGGATTCGTTGCAGTGTTGCGTCTGTTAAAGAAGGAAGCGCTTGGGACTGACTCTGCGGTAACTGCAATAGGCGCACATAGGGCTCTAGTAACAGACGTCTATCCCTTGGACTATAGCAAGTTCTGTTTAAGGGAAACTCCTTCAGGCGGAATCGCAATTCTCCCAGTGTCTTTTTAATGGAGGAATGGAGAAAGAACAACTACGGAGAGAGGGAACGTTGTGCCCTTCGAGTGAAGGAAAGGGTATGGAACATAGGCCTCTAAGACACATACTGGAAAGTCAACAGCTGTGATGTTCCACTGTGTCTAACTCTTCTCAAAACACTTAAAATGCAGGAGGGAACTGTGCTACTGTACGTTCTCACTTCAGGAATGAGTCTGTGCTAAGTTGGAAACTGGAGGGCCTGTCTGAGTAGCAATCATAGAGAGATTCGTACAGGACCCTTTCAGGTTATTCTTAGGAAGGTATCTTTTCAGGGATCCTACTTAAAATGTGTTCTCATTGATAATAGTATCTCCTTCTTTGAGGAATGATGATAGAATGTGGACGGACCATGGGCACATTATATACTGTGAGTAAAGTGCAGGCTATGGCGCTTAGGCATCCCAAACACATATTCGATGATCAAGACCAGTGGTGATCCCCACGTTCTTTCTCTGTAAAAAACGCTTTCAACATTGTGAGGGAAGTGTGCTTTAGGAGGGATTCGTTGCAGTGTTGCGTCTGTTAAAGAAGGAAGCTCTTGGGACTGACTCTGCGGTAACTGCAGTGGGCGCACATAGGGCTCTAGTATCAGACGTCTATCCGTTGGACTATAGCAAGCTCTGTTTAAGGGAAACTCTTTCAGGCTGAATCGCACTTCTCACAGTGTCTTATCAGCGGAGGAATAGAGAAAGAACAACTATGGACAGAGGGAACGTTGTGCCCTGAGAGTGAAGGACCGGGTATGGAACATAGGCCTCTATGACACATACTGGAAGGTCAACACCTGTGATGTTCCATTGTGTCTAACTCGTGTCAAAACCCTTCAAATGTACGAGGGAACTGTGCTACAGTACTTTCCCACGACAATAATGAGTCTGTGCTAAGTTGGAAACTGTAGGACCTGTCTGTGCAGCAATCAGAGAGAGTATCGTACAGGACCCTGACGGGTTATTCTTAGGAAGGTATCTTTTCAGGGATCCTAGTTAAAGTGTGTTCTCATTCTTAACAGTGTCTCCTACTCTGAGGAATGATGATAGAATGCGGACGGACTTTGGGCACATTAGGTACTGTGAGTAAAGTGCAGGCTATGGCGCTTAGGCATCCCAAACACATATTAGATAATCAAGACCAGTGGTGATCCGCACTTTCTTTCTGAGTAAAAAACGCTTCCAGCATTGTGATGGAAGTGTGCTTTAGGAGGGATTCGTTGCTGTGTTGCGTCTGTTAGAAAAGGAAGCTCTTGGGACTGACTCTGCGGTAACTGCAATAGGCGTACATAGGGCTCTAGTATCATACGTCTATCCGTTGGACTATAGCAAGTTCTGTTTAAGGGAAACTCTTTCAGGCTGAATCGCACTTCTCACAGTGTCTTATCAGCGGAGGAATAGAGAAAGAACAACTATGGACAGAGGGAACGTTTTGCCCTGAGCGTGAAGGACCGGGTATGGAACATAGGCCTCTATGACACATACTGGAAGGTCAACACCTGTGATGTTCCATTGTGTATAACTCGTCTCAAAACCCTTCAGATGTACGAGGGAACTGTGCTACAGTATTTTCCCAGGACAGGAATGAGTCTGTGCTAAGTTGGAAACTGTAAGACCTGTCCGTGTAGCAATCATAGAGAGTATTGTACAGGACCCTGACGGGTTATTCTTAGGAAGGTATCTTTTCAGGGATCCTAGTTAAAGTGTGTTCTCATTCATAACAGTGTCTCCTCCTTTGAGGAATGATGATAGAACACGGACGGACTATGGGCATCTTAGGTACTCTGAGTAAAGTGCAGGCTATGGCGCTTAGGCATCCCAAACTCATATTGCATGCTCACGACCAGTGGTGATCCGCACTTTCTTTCAGTGTTAAAAACGCTTCCAACATTGTGAGGGAAGTGTGCTTTAGGAGGGATTCGTTGCAGTGTTGCGTCTGATAAAGAAGGAAGCTCTTGGGACTGACTATGCGATAACTGCAATAGGCGCACATAGGGCTCTTGTATCAGACGTCTATCCGTTGGACTATAGCAAGTTCTGTTTAAGGGAAACTCCATCAAACGGAATCGCACTTCTCACAGTGTCTTTTCAGAGGGGGAAAGGATATAGAACAACTAAGGGGAGGGAACGTTGTGCCCTGAGAGTGAATGACAGCTTAGGGCACATAGGCCTCTATGACACATACTGGAAGGTCAACACCTGTGATGTTCCACTGTGTCTAGCTCGTCTCAAACACTTCAAATGTACGAGGGAACTTTGCTACTGTACATTCTCACGACAGGTTTGAGTCTGTGCTCTGTAGGAAACATTAGGACCTGTCTGTGTAGCAATCATAAACTATCACATACAGGACCATGACAAGTGATTCTTAGGAAGGTATCTTTTCAGGGATCCTACTTAAAGTGCGTTCTCATTCATCACAGAGTCTCCTCCTTTCAGGAATGATGATAGAACACGGACGGACTATGGGCACCTTAGGTACTGTGAGTAAAGTGCAGGCTATGGCGCTTAGGCATCCCAAACTCATATTGGATGCTCACGACCAGTGGTGATCCGCACTTTCTTTCAGTGTTAAAAACGCTTCCAACATTGTGAGGGAAGTGTGCTTTAGGAGGGATTCGTTGCAGTGTTGCGTCTGTTAAAGAAGGAAGCGCTTGGGACTGACTCTGCGGTAACTGCAATAGGCGCACATAGGGCTCTAGTCACAGACGTCTATCCCTTGGACTATAGCAAGTTCTGTTTAAGGGAAACTCCTTCAGGCGGAATCGCACTTCTCCCAGTGTCTTTTTAATGGCGGAATGGAGAAAGAACAACTACGGAGAGAGGGAACGTTGTGCCCTTCGAGTGAAGGAAAGGGTATGGAACATAGGCCTCTAAGACACATACTGGAAAGTCAACAGCTGTGATGTTCCACTGTGTCTAACTCGTCTCAAAACACTTAAAATGCAGGAGGGAACTGTGCTACTGTACGTTCTCACTTCAGGAATGAGTCTGTGCTAAGTTGGAACTTGGAGGGCCTGTCTGAGTAGCAATTATAGAGAGATTCGTACAGGACCCTTTCAGGTTATTCTTAGGAAGGTATCTTTTCAGGGATCCTACTTAAAATGTGTTCTCATTGATAATAGTATCTCCTTCTTTGAGGAATGATGATAGAATGTGGACGGACCATGGGCACATTATATACTGTGAGTAAAGTGCAGGCTATGGCGCTTAGGCATCCCAAACACATATTCGATGATCAAGACCAGTGGTGATCCCCACGTTCTTTCTCTGTAAAAAACGCTTTCAACATTGTGAGGGAAGTGTGCTTTAGGAGGGATTCGTTGCAGTGTTGCGTCTGTTAAAGAAGGAAGCTCTTGGGACTGACTCTGCGGTAACTGCAGTGGGCGCACATAGGGCTCTAGTATCAGACGTCTATCCGTTGGACTATAGCAAGTTTTGTTTAAGGGAAACTCTTTCAGGCTGAATCGCACTTCTCACAGTGTCTTATCAGCGGAGGAATAGAGAAAGAACAACTATGGACAGAGGGAACGTTGTGCCCTGAGAGTGAAGGACCGGGTATGGAACATAGGCCTCTATGACACATACTGGAAGGTCAACACCTGTGATGTTCCATTGTGTCTAACTCGTGTCAAAACCCTTCAAATGTACGAGGGAACTGTGCTACAGTACTTTCCCACGACAATAATGAGTCTGTGCTAAGTTGGAAACTGTAGGACCTGTCTGTGCAGCAATCAGAGAGAGTATCGTACAGGACCCTGACGGGTTATTCTTAGGAAGGTATCTTTTCAGGGATCCTAGTTAAAGTGTGTTCTCATTCTTAACAGTGTCTCCTACTCTGAGGAATGATGATAGAATGCGGACGGACTTTGGGCACATTAGGTACTGTGAGTAAAGTGCAGGCTATGGCGCTTAGGCATCCCAAACACATATTAGATAATCAAGACCAGTGGTGATCCGCACTTTCTTTCTGAGTAAAAAACGCTTCCAGCATTGTGATGGAAGTGTGCTTTAGGAGGGATTCGTTGCTGTGTTGCGTCTGTTAGAAAAGGAAGCTCTTGGGACTGACTCTGCGGTAACGGCAATAGGCGTACATAGGGCTCTAGTATCATACGTCTATCCGTTGGACTATAGCAAGTTCTGTTTAAGGGAAACTCTTTCAGGCTGAATCGCACTTCTCACAGTGTCTTATCAGCGGAGGAATAGAGAAAGAACAACTATGGACAGAGGGAACGTTTTGCCCTGAGAGTGAAGGACCGGGTATGGAACATAGGCCTCTATGACACATACTGGAAGGTCAACACCTGTGATGTTCCATTGTGTATAACTCGTCTCAAAACCCTTCAGATGTACGAGGGAACTGTGCTACAGTATTTTCCCAGGACAGGAATGAGTCTGTGCTAAGTTGGAAACTGTAAGACCTGTCCGTGTAGCAATCATAGAGAGTATTGTACAGGACCCTGACGGGTTATTCTTAGGAAGGTATCTTTTCAGGGATCCTAGTTAAAGTGTGTTCTCATTCATAACAGTGTCTCCTCCTTTGAGGAATGATGATAGAACACGGACGGACTATGGGCATCTTAGGTACTCTGAGTAAAGTGCAGGCTATGGCGCTTAGGCATCCCAAAATCATATTGCATGCTCACGACCAGTGGTGATCCGCACTTTCTTTCAGTGTTAAAAACGCTTCCAACATTGTGAGGGAAGTGTGCTTTAGGAGGGATTCGTTGCAGTGTTGCGTCTGATAAAGAAGGAAGCTCTTGGGACTGACTATGCGATAACTGCAATAGGCGCACATAGGGCTCTAGTATCAGACGTCTATCCGTTGGACTATAGCAAGTTCTGTTTAAGGGAAACTCCATCAAACGGAATCGCACTTCTCACAGTGTCTTTTCAGAGGGGGAAAGGATATAGAACAACTAAGGGGAGGGAACGTTGTGCCCTGAGAGTGAATGACAGCTTAGGGCACATAGGCCTCTATGACACATACTGGAAGGTCAACACCTGTGATGTTCCACTGTGTCTAGCTCGTCTCAAACACTTCAAATGTACAAGGGAACTTTGCTACTGTACATTCTCACGACAGGTTTGAGTCTGTGCTCTGTAGGAAACATTAGGACCTGTCTGTGTAGCAATCATAAACTATCACATACAGGACCATGACAAGTGATTCTTAGGAAGGTATCTTTTCAGGGATCCTACTTAAAGTGCGTTCTCATTCATCACAGAGTCTCCTCCTTTCAGGAATGATGATAGAACACGGACGGACTATGGGCACCTTGGGTACTGTGAGTAAAGTGCAGGCTATGGCGCTTAGGCATCCCAAACTCATATTGGATGCTCACGACCAGTGGTGATCCGCACTTTCTTTCAGTGTTAAAAACGCTTCCAACATTGTGAGGGAAGTGTGCTTTAGGAGGGATTCGTTGCAGTGTTGCGTCTGTTAAAGAAGGAAGCGCTTGGGACTGACTCTGCGGTAACTGCAATAGGCGCACATAGGGCTCTAGTAACAGACGTCTATCCCTTGGACTATAGCAAGTTCTGTTTAAGGGAAACTCCTTCAGGCGGAATCGCACTTCTCCCAGTGTCTTTTTAATGGAGGAATGGAGAAAGAACAACTACGGAGAGAGGGAACGTTGTGCCCTTCGAGTGAAGGAAAGGGTATGGAACATAGGCCTCTAAGACACATACTGGAAAGTCAACAGCTGTGATGTTCCACTGTGTCTAACTCTTCTCAAAACACTTAAAATGCAGGAGGGAACTGTGCTACTGTACGTTCTCACTTCAGGAATGAGTCTGTGCTAAGTTGGAAACTGGAGGGCCTGTCTGAGTAGCAATCATAGAGAGATTCGTACAGGACCCTTTCAGGTTATTCTTAGGAAGGTATCTTTTCAGGGATCCTACTTAAAATGTGTTCTCATTGATAATAGTATCTCCTTCTTTGAGGAATGATGATAGAATGTGGACGGACCATGGGCACATTATATACTGTGAGTAAAGTGCAGGCTATGGCGCTTAGGCATCCCAAACACATATTCGATGATCAAGACCAGTGGTGATCCCCACGTTCTTTCTCTGTAAAAAACGCTTTCAACATTGTGAGGGAAGTGTGCTTTAGGAGGGATTCGTTGCAGTGTTGCGTCTGTTAAAGAAGGAAGCTCTTGGGACTGACTCTGCGGTAACTGCAGTGGGCGCACATAGGGCTCTAGTATCAGACGTCTATCCGTTGGACTATAGCAAGCTCTGTTTAAGGGAAACTCTTTCAGGCTGAATCGCACTTCTCACAGTGTCTTATCAGCGGAGGAATAGAGAAAGAACAACTATGGACAGAGGGAACGTTGTGCCCTGAGAGTGAAGGACCGGGTATGGAACATAGGCTTCTATGACACATACTGGAAGGTCAACACCTGTGATGTTCCATTGTGTCTAACTCGTGTCAAAACCCTTCAAATGTACGAGGGAACTGTGCTACAGTACTTTCCCACGACAATAATGAGTCTGTGCTAAGTTGGAAACTGTAGGACCAATCTGTGCAGCAATCAGAGAGAGTATCGTACAGGACCCTGACGGGTTATTCTTAGGAAGGTATCTTTTCAGGGATCCTAGTTAAAGTGTGTTCTCATTCTTAACAGTGTCTCCTACTCTGAGGAATGATGATAGAATGCGGACGGACTTTGGGCACATTAGGTACTGTGAGTAAAGTGCAGGCTATGGCGCTTAGGCATCCCAAACACATATTAGATAATCAAGACCAGTGGTGATCCGCACTTTCTTTCTGAGTAAAAAACGCTTCCAGCATTGTGATGGAAGTGTGCTGTAGGAGGGATTCGTTGCTGTGTTGCGTCTGTTAGAAAAGGAAGCTCTTGGGACTGACTCTGCGGTAACTGCAATAGGCGTACATAGGGCTCTAGTATCATACGTCTATCCGTTGGACTATAGCAAGTTCTGTTTAAGGGAAACTCTTTCAGGCTGAATCGCACTTCTCACAGTGTCTTATCAGCGGAGGAATAGAGAAAGAACAACTAGGAACAGAGGGAACGTTTTGCCCTGAGAGTGAAGGACCGGGTATGGAACATAGGCCTCTATGACACATACTGGAAGGTCAACACCTGTGATGTTCCATTGTGTATAACTCGTCTCAAAACCCTTCAGATGCACGAGGGAACTGTGCTACAGTATTTTCCCAGGACAGGAATGAGTCTGTGCTAAGTTGGAAACTGTAAGACCTGTCCGTGTAGCAATCATAGAGAGTATTGTACAGGAACCTGACGGGTTATTCTTAGGAAGGTATCTTTTCAGGGATCCTAGTTAAAGTGTGTTCTCATTCATAACAGTGTCTCCTCCTTTGAGGAATGATGATAGAACACGGACGGACTATGGGCATCTTAGGTACTCTGAGTAAAGTGCAGGCTATGGCGCTTAGGCATCCCAAACTCATATTGGATGCTCACGACCAGTGGTGATCCGCACTTTCTTTCAGTGTTAAAAACGCTTCCAACATTGTGAGGGAAGTGTGCTTTAAGAGGGATTCGTTGCAGTGTTGCGTCTGATAAAGAAGGAAGCTCTTGGGACTGACTATGCGATAACTGCAGTAGGCGCACATAGGGCTCTAGTATCAGACGTCTATCCGTTGGACTATAGCAAGTTCTGTTTAAGGGAAACTCCATCAAACGGAATCGCACTTCTCACAGTGTCTTTTAAGAGGGGGAAAGGATATAGAACAACTAAGGGGAGGGAACGTTGTGCCCTGAGAGTGAATGACAGCTTAGGGCACATAGGCCTCTATGACACATACTGGAAGGTCAACACCTGTGATGTTCCACTGTTTCTAGCTCGTCTCAAACACTTCAAAAGTACGAGGGAACTTTGCTACTGTACATTCTCACGACAGGTTTGAGTCTGTGCTCTGTAGGAAACATTAGGACTTGTCTGTGTAGCAATCATTAACTATCACATACAGGACCATGACAAGTGATTCTTAGGAAGGTATCTTTTCAGGGATCCTACTTAA
Organism: Neogale vison; assembly: GCF_020171115.1. Taxonomy (NCBI): domain Eukaryota; kingdom Metazoa; phylum Chordata; class Mammalia; order Carnivora; family Mustelidae; genus Neogale; species Neogale vison. The sequence continues at coordinate 30,275,417 of NC_058100.1, read as the reverse complement.
AGTGCGTTCTCATTCATCACAGAGTCTCCTCCTTTCAGGAATGATGATAGAACACGGACGGACTATGGGCACCTTAGGTACTGTGAGTAAAGTGCAGGCGATGGCGCTTAGGCATCCCAAACTCATATTGGATGCTCACGACCAGTGGTGATCCGCACTTTCTTTCAGTGTTAAAAACGCTTCCAACATTGTGAGGGAAGTGTGCTTTAGGAGGGATTCGTTGCAGTGTTGCGTCTGTTAAAGAAGGAAGCGCTTGGGACTCACTCTGCGGTAACTGCAATAGGCGCACATAGGGCTCTAGTAACAGACGTCTATCCCTTGGACTATAGCAAGTTCTGTTTAAGGGAAACTCCTTCAGGCGGAATCGCACTTATCCCAGTGTCTTTTTAATGGAGGAATGGAGAAAGAACTACTACGGAGAGAGGGAACGTTGTGCCCTTCGAGTGAAGGAAAGGGTATGGAACATAGGCCTCTAAGACACATACTGAAAAGTCAACAGCTGTGATGTTCCACTGTGTCTAACTCGTCTCAAAACACTTAAAATGCAGGAGGGAACTGTGCTACTGTACGTTCTCACTTCAGGAATGAGTCTGTGCTAAGTTGGAAACTGGAGGGCCTGTCTGCGTAGCAATCATAGAGAGATTCGTACAGGACCCTTTCAGGTTATTCTTAGGAAGGTATCTTTTCAGGGATCCTACTTAAAATGTGTTCTCATTGATAATAGTATCTCCTTCTTTGAGGAATGATGATAGAATGTGGACGGACCATGGGCACATTATATACTGTGAGTAAAGTGCAGGCTATGGCGCTTAGGCATCCCAAACACATATTCGATGATCAAGACCAGTGGTGATCCCCACGTTCTTTCTCTGTAAAAAACGCTTTCAACATTGTGAGGGAAGTGTGCTTTAGGAGGGATTCGTTGCAGTGTTGCGTCTGTTAAAGAAGGAAGCTCTTGGGACTGACTCTGCGGTAACTGCAGTGGGCGCACATAGGGCTCTAGTATCAGACGTCTATCCGTTGGACTATAGCTAGCTCTGTTTAAGGGAAACTCTTTCAGGCTGAATCGCACTTCTCACAGTGTCTTATCAGCGGAGGAATAGAGAAAGAACAACTATGGACAGAGGGAACGTTGTGCCCTGAGAGTGAAGGACCGGGTATGGAACATAGGCTTCTATGACACATACTGGAAGGTCAACACCTGTGATGTTCCATTGTGTCTAACTCGTGTCAAAACCCTTCAAATGTACGAGGGAACTGTGCTACAGTACTTTCCCACGACAATAATGAGTCTGTGCTAAGTTGGAAACTGTAGGACCTGTCTGTGCAGCAATCAGAGAGAGTATCGTACAGGACCCTGACGGGTTATTCTTAGGAAGGTATCTTTTCAGGGATACTAGTTAAAGTGTGTTCTCATTCTTAACAGTGTCTCCTACTCTGAGGAATGAGGATAGAATGCGGACGGACTTTGGGCACATTAGGTACTGTGAGTAAAGTGCAGGCTATGGCGCTTAGGCATCCCAAACACATATTAGATAATCAAGACCAGTGGTGATCCGCACTTTCTTTCGGAGTAAAAAACGCTTCCAGCATTGTGATGGAAGTGTGCTTTAGGAGGGATTCGTTGCTGTGTTGCGTCTGTTAGAAAAGGAAGCTCTTGGGACTGACTCTGCGGTAACTGCAATAGGCGTACATAGGGCTCTAGTATGCTGCACAGACAGGTCCCAAACTCATATTGGATACGTCTATCCGTTGGACTATAGCAAGTTCTGTTTAAGGGAAACTCTTTCAGGCTGAATCGCACTTCTCACAGTGTCTTATCAGCGGAGGAATAGAGAAAGAACAACTATGGACAGAGGGAACGTTTTGCCCTGAGAGTGAAGGACCGGGTATGGAACATAGGCCTCTATGACACATACTGGAAGGTCAACACCTGTGATGTTCCATTGTGTATAACTCGTCTCAAAACCCTTCAGATGTACGAGGGAACTGTGCCACAGTATTTTCCCAGGACAGGAATGAGTCTGTGCTAAGTTGGAAACTGTAAGACCTGTCCGTGTAGCAATCATAGAGAGTATTGTACAGGACCCTGACGGGTTATTCTTAGGAAGGTATCTTTTCAGGGATCCTAGTTAAAGTGTGTTCTCATTCATAACAGTGTCTCCTCCTTTGGGGAATGATGATAGAACACGGACGGACTATGGGCATCTTAGGTACTCTGAGTAAAGTGCAGGCTATGGCGCTTAGGCATCCCAAACTCATATTGCATGCTCACGACCAGTGGTGATCCGCACTTTCTTTCAGTGTTAAAAACGCTTCCAACATTGTGAGGGAAGTGTGCTTTAGGAGGGATTCGTTGCAGTGTTGCGTCTGATAAAGAAGGAAGCTCTTGGGACTGACTATGCGATAACTGCAATAGGCGCACATAGGGCTCTAGTATCAGACGTCTATCCGTTGGACTATAGCAAGTTCTGTTTAAGGGAAACTCCATCAAACGGAATCGCACTTCTCACAGTGTCTTTTCAGAGGGGGAAAGGATATAGAACAACTAAGGGGAGGGAACGTTGTGCCCTGAGAGTGAATGACAGCTTAGGGCACATAGGCCTCTATGACACATACTGGAAGGTCAACACCTGTGATGTTCCACTGTGTCTAGCTCGTCTCAAACACTTCAAATGTACGAGGGAACTTTGCTACTGTACATTCTCACGACAGGTTTGAGTCTGTGCTCTGTAGGAAACATTAGGACCTGTCTGTGTAGCAATCATAAACTATCACATACAGGACCATGACAAGTGATTCTTAGGAAGGTATCTTTTCAGGGATCCTACTTAAAGTGCGTTCTCATTCATCACAGAGTCTCCTCCTTTCAGGAATGATGATAGAACACGGACGGACTATGGGCACCTTAGGTACTGTGAGTAAAGTGCAGGCGATGGCGCTTAGGCATCCCAAACTCATATTGGATGCTCACGACCAGTGGTGATCCGCACTTTCTTTCAGTGTTAAAAACGCTTCCAACATTGTGAGGGAAGTGTGCTTTAGGAGGGATTCGTTGCAGTGTTGCGTCTGTTAAAGAAGGAAGCGCTTGGGACTGACTCTGCGGTAACTGCAATAGGCGCACTTAGGGCTCTAGTATCAGACGTCTATCCGTTGGACTAGAGCAAGCTCTGTTTAAGGGAAACTCTTTCAGGCTGAATCGCACTTCTCACAGTGTCTTATCAGCGGAGGAATAGAGAAAGAACAACTATGGACAGAGGGAACGTTGTGCCCTGAGAGTGAAGGACCGGGTATGGAACATAGGCCTCTATGACACATACTGGAAGGTCAACACCTGTGATGTTCCATTGTGTCTAACTCGTGTCAAAACCCTTCAAATGTACGAGGGAACTGTGCTACAGTACTTTCCCACGACAATAATGAGTCTGTGCTAAGTTGGAAACTGTAGGACCTGTCTGTGCAGCAATCAGAGAGAGTATCGTACAGGACCCTGACGGGTTATTCTTAGGAAGGTATCTTTTCAGGGATCCTAGTTAAAGTGTGTTCTCATTCTTAACAGTGTCTCCTACTCTGAGGAATGATGATAGAATGCGGACGGACTTTGGGCACATTAGGTACTGTGAGTAAAGTGCAGGCTATGGCGCTTAGGCATCCCAAACACATATTAGATAATCAAGACCAGTGGTGATCCGCACTTTCTTTCGGAGTAAAAAACGCTTCCAGCATTGTGATGGAAGTGTGCTTTAGGAGGGATTCGTTGCTGTGTTGCGTCTGTTAGAAAAGGAAGCTCTTGGGACTGACTCTGCGGTAACTGCAATAGGCGTACATAGGGCTCTAGTATCATACGTCTATCCGTTGGACTATAGCAAGTTCTGTTTAAGGGAAACTCTTTCAGGCTGAATCGCACTTCTCACAGTGTCTTATCAGCGGAGGAATAGAGAAAGAACAACTAAGGACAGAGGGAACGTTTTGCCCTGAGCGTGAAGGACCGGGTATGGAACATAGGCCTCTATGACACATACTGGAAGGTCAACACCTGTGATGTTCCATTGTGTATAACTCGTCTCAAAACCCTTCAGATGTACGAGGGAACTGTGCTACAGTATTTTCCCAGGACAGGAATGAGTCTGTGCTAAGTTGGAAACTGTAAGACCTGTCCGTGTAGCAATCATAGAGAGTATTGTACAGGACCCTGACGGGTTATTCTTAGGAAGGTATCTTTTCAGGGATCCTAGTTAAAGTGTGTTCTCATTCATAACAGTGTCTCCTCCTTTGAGGAATGATGATAGAACACGGACGGACTATGGGCATCTTAGGTACTCTGAGTAAAGTGCAGGCTATGGCGCTTAGGCATCCCAAACTCATATTGCATGCTCACGACCAGTGGTGATCCGCACTTTCTTTCAGTGTTAAAAACGCTTCCAACATTGTGAGGGAAGTGTGCTTTAGGAGGGATTCGTTGCAGTGTTGCGTCTGATAAAGAAGGAAGCTCTTGGGACTGACTATGCGATAACTGCAATAGGCGCACATAGGGCTCTTGTATCAGACGTCTATCCGTTGGACTATAGCAAGTTCTGTTTAAGGGAAACTCCATCAAACGGAATCGCACTTCTCACAGTGTCTTTTCAGAGGGGGAAAGGATATAGAACAACTAAGGGGAGGGAACGTTGTGCCCTGAGAGTGAATGACAGCTTAGGGCACATAGGCCTCTATGACACATACTGGAAGGTCAACACCTGTGATGTTCCACTGTGTCTAGCTCGTCTCAAACACTTCAAATGTACGAGGGAACTTTGCTACTGTACATTCTCACGACAGGTTTGAGTCTGTGCTCTGTAGGAAACATTAGGACCTGTCTGTGTAGCAATCATAAACTATCACATACAGGACCATGACAAGTGATTCTTAGGAAGGTATCTTTTCAGGGATCCTACTTAAAGTGCGTTCTCATTCATCACAGAGTCTCCTCCTTTCAGGAATGATGATAGAACACGGACGGACTATGGGCACCTTAGGTACTGTGAGTAAAGTGCAGGCTATGGCGCTTAGGCATCCCAAACTCATATTGGATGCTCACGACCAGTGGTGATCCGCACTTTCTTTCAGTGTTAAAAACGCTTCCAACATTGTGAGGGAAGTGTGCTTTAGGAGGGATTCGTTGCAGTGTTGCGTCTGTTAAAGAAGGAAGCGCTTGGGACTGACTCTGCGGTAACTGCAATAGGCGTACATAGGGCTCTAGTATCAGACGTCTATCCGTTGGACTATAGCAAGTTTTGTTTAAGGGAAACTTTTTCAGGCTGAATCGCACTTCTCACAGTGTCTTATCAGCGGAGGATTAGAGAAAGAACAACTATGGACAGAGGGAACGTTGTGCCCTGAGAGTGAAGGACCGGGTATGGAACATAGGCCTCTATGACACATACTGGAAGGTCAACACCTGTGATGTTCCATTGTGTCTAACTCGTGTCAAAACCCTTCAAATGTACGAGGGAACTGTGCTACAGTACTTTCCCACGACAATAATGAGTCTGTGCTAAGTTGGAAACTGTAGGACCTGTCTGTGCAGCAATCAGAGAGAGTATCGTACAGGACCCTGACGGGTTATTCTTAGGAAGGTATCTTTTCAGGGATCCTAGTTAAAGTGTGTTCTCATTCTTAACAGTGTCTCCTACTCTGAGGAATGATGATAGAATGCGGACGGACTTTGGGCACATTAGGTACTGTGAGTAAAGTGCAGGCTATGGCGCTTAGGCATCCCAAACACATATTAGATAATCAAGACCAGTGGTGATCCGCACTTTCTTTCTGAGTAAAAAACGCTTCCAGCATTGTGATGGAAGTGTGCTTTAGGAGGGATTCGTTGCTGTGTTGCGTCTGTTAGAAAAGGAAGCTCTTGGGACTGACTCTGCGGTAACTGCAATAGGCGTACATAGGGCTCTAGTATCATACGTCTATCCGTTGGACTATAGCAAGTTCTGTTTAAGGGAAACTCTTTCAGGCTGAATCGCACTTCTCACAGTGTCTTATCAGCGGAGGAATAGAGAAAGAACAACTATGGACAGAGGGAACGTTTTGCCCTGAGAGTGAAGGACCGGGTATGGAACATAGGCCTCTATGACACATACTGGAAGGTCAACACCTGTGATGTTCCATTGTGTATAACTCGTCTCAAAACCCTTCAGATGTACGAGGGAACTGTGCTACAGTATTTTCCCAGGACAGGAATGAGTCTGTGCTAAGTTGGAAACTGTAAGACCTGTCCGTGTAGCAATCATAGAGAGTATTGTACAGGACCCTGACGGGTTATTCTTAGGAAGGTATCTTTTCAGGGATCCTAGTTAAAGTGTGTTCTCATTCATAACAGTGTCTCCTCCTTTGAGGAATGATGATAGAACACGGACGGACTATGGGCATCTTAGGTACTCTGAGTAAAGTGCAGGCTATGGTACTTAGGCATCCCAAACTCATATTGCATGCTCACGACCAGTGGTGATCCGCACTTTCTTTCAGTGTTAAAAACGCTTCCAACATTGTGAGGGAAGTGTGCTTTAGGAGGGATTCGTTGCAGTGTTGCGTCTGATAAAGAAGGAAGCTCTTGGGACTGACTATGCGATAACTGCAATAGGCGCACTTAGGGCTCTAGTATCAGACGTCTATCCGTTGGACTATAGCAAGTTCTGTTTAAGGGAAACTCCATCAAACGGAATCGCACTTCTCACAGTGTCTTTTCAGAGGGGGAAAGGATATAGAACAACTAAGGGGAGGGAACGTTGTGCCCTGAGAGTGAATGACAGCTTAGGGCACATAGGCCTCTATGACACATACTGGAAGGTCAACACCTGTGATGTTCCACTGTGTCTAGCTCGTCTCAAACACTTCAAATGTACGAGGGAACTTTGCTACTGTACATTCTCACGACAGGTTTGAGTCTGTGCTCTGTAGGAAACATTAGGACCTGTCTGTGTAGCAATCATAAACTATCACATACAGGACCATGACAAGTGATTCTTAGGAAGGTATCTTTTCAGGGATCCTACTTAAAGTGCGTTCTCATTCATCACAGAGTCTCCTCCTTTCAGGAATGATGATAGAACACGTACGGACTATGGGCACCTTAGGTACTGTGAGTAAAGTGCAGGCTATGGCGCTTAGGCATCCCAAACTCATATTGGATGCTCACGACCAGTGGTGATCCGCACTTTCTTTCAGTGTTAAAAACGCTTCCAACATTGTGAGGGAAGTGTGCTTTAGGAGGGATTCGTTGCAGTGTTGCGTCTGTTAAAGAAGGAAGCGCTTGGGACTGACTCTGCGGTAACTGCAATAGGCGCACATAGGGCTCTAGTAACAGACGTCTATCCCTTGGACTATAGCAAGTTCTGTTTAAGGGAAACTCCTTCAGGCGGAATCGCACTTCTCCCAGTGTCTTTTTAATGGAGGAATGGAGAAAGAACAACTACGGAGAGAGGGAACGTTGTGCCCTTAGAGTGAAGGAAAGGGTATGGAACATAGGCCTCTAAGACACATACTGGAAAGTCAACAGCTGTGATGTTCCACTGTGTCTAACTCTTCTCAAAACACTTAAAATGCAGGAGGGAACTGTGCTACTGTACGTTCTCACTTCAGGAATGAGTCTGTGCTAAGTTGGAAACTGGAGGGCCTGTCTGAGTAGCAATCATAGAGAGATTCGTACAGGACCCTTTCAGGTTATTCTTAGGAAGGTATCTTTTCAGGGATCCTACTTAAAATGTGTTCTCATTGATAATAGTATCTCCTTCTTTGAGGAATGATGATAGAATGTGGACGGACCATGGGCACATTATATACTGTGAGTAAAGTGCAGGCTATGGCGCTTAGGCATCCCAAACACATATTCGATGATCAAGACCAGTGGTGATCCCCACGTTCTTTCTCTGTAAAAAACGCTTTCAACATTGTGAGGGAAGTGTGCTTTAGGAGGGATTCGTTGCAGTGTTGCGTCTGTTAAAGAAGGAAGCTCTTGGGACTGACTCTGCGGTAACTGCAGTGGGCACACATAGGGCTCTAGTATCAGACGTCTATCCGTTGGACTATAGCAAGCTCTGTTTAAGGGAAACTCTTTCAGGCTGAATCGCACTTCTCACAGTGTCTTATCAGCGGAGGAATAGAGAAAGAACAACTATGGACAGAGGGAACGTTGTGCCCTGAGAGTGAAGGACCGGGTATGGAACATAGGCCTCTATGACACATACTGGAAGGTCAACACCTGTGATGTTCCATTGTGTCTAACTCGTGTCAAAACCCTTCAAATGTACGAGGGAACTGTGCTACAGTACTTTCCCACGACAATAATGAGTCTGTGCTAAGTTGGAAACTGTAGGACCTCTCTGTGCAGCAATCAGAGAGAGTATCGTACAGGACCCTGACGGGTTATTCTTAGGAAGGTATCTTTTCAGGGATCCTCGTTAAAGTGTGTTCTCATTCATAACAGTGTCTCCTACTCTGAGGAATGATGATAGAATGCGGACGGACTTTGGGCACATTAGGTACTGTGAGTAAAGTGCAGGCTATGGCGCTTAGGCATCCCAAACACATATTAGATAATCAAGACCAGTGGTGATCCGCACTTTCTTTCTGAGTAAAAAACGCTTCCAGCATTGTGATGGAAGTGTGCTTTAGGAGGGATTCGTTGCTGTGTTGCGTCTGTTAGAAAAGGAAGCTCTTGGGACTGACTCTGCGGTAACTGCAATAGGCGTACATAGGGCTCTAGTATCATACGTCTATCCGTTGGACTATAGCAAGTTCTGTTTAAGGGAAACTCTTTCAGGCTGAATCGCACTTCTCACAGTGTCTTATCAGCGGAGGAATAGAGAAAGAACAACTATGGACAGAGGGAACGTTTTGCCCTGAGCGTGAAGGACCGGGTATGGAACATAGGCCTCTATGACACATACTGGAAGGTCAACACCTGTGATGTTCCATTGTGTATAACTCGTCTCAAAACCCTTCAGATGTACGAGGGAACTGTGCTACAGTATTTTCCCAGGACAGGAATGAGTCTGTGCTAAGTTGGAAACTGTAAGACCTGTCCGTGTAGCAATCATAGAGAGTATTGTACAGGACCCTGACGGGTTATTCTTAGGAAGGTATCTTTTCAGGGATCCTAGTTAAAGTGTGTTCTCATTCATAACAGTGTCTCCTCCTTTGAGGAATGATGATAGAACACGGACGGACTATGGGCATCTTAGGTACTCTGAGTAAAGTGCAGGCTATGGCGCTTAGGCATCCCAAACTCATATTGCATGCTCACGACCAGTGGTGATCCGCACTTTCTTTCAGTGTTAAAAACGCTTCCAACATTGTGAGGGAAGTGTGCTTTAGGAGGGATTCGTTGCAGTGTTGCGTCTGATAAAGAAGGAAGCTCTTGGGACTGACTATGCGATAACTGCAATAGGCGCACATAGGGCTCTAGTATCAGACGTCTATCCGTTGGACTATAGCAAGTTCTGTTTAAGGGAAACTCCATCAAACGCAATCGCACTTCTCACAGTGTCTTTTCAGAGGGGGAAAGGATATAGAACAACTAAGGGGAGGGAACGTTGTGCCCTGAGAGTGAATGACAGCTTAGGGCACATAGGCCTCTATGACACATACTGGAAGGTCAACACCTGTGATGTTCCACTGTGTCTAGCTCGTCTCAAACACTTCAAATGTACGAGGGAACTTTGCTACTGTACATTCTCACGACAGGTTTGAGTCTGTGCTCTGTAGGAAACATTAGGACCTGTCTGTGTAGCAATCATAAACTATCACATACAGGACCATGACAAGTGATTCTTAGGAAGGTATCTTTTCAGGGATCCTACTTAAAGTGCGTTCTCATTCATCACAGAGTCTCCTCCTTTCAGGAATGATGATAGAACACGGACGGACTATGGGCACCTTAGGTACTGTGAGTAAAGTGCAGGCTATGGCGCTTAGGCATCCCAAACTCATATTGGATGCTCACGACCAGTGGTGATCCGCACTTTCTTTCAGTGTTAAAAACGCTTCCAACATTGTGAGGGAAGTGTGCTTTAGGAGGGATTCGTTGCAGTGTTGCGTCTGTTAAAGAAGGAAGCGCTTGGGACTGACTCTGCGGTAACTGCAATAGGCGCACATAGGGCTCTAGTAACAGACGTCTATCCCTTGGACTATAGCAAGTTCTGTTTAAGGGAAACTCCTTCAGGCGGAATCGCACTTCTCCCAGTGTCTTTTTAATGGAGGAATGGAGAAAGAACTACTACGGAGAGAGGGAACGTTGTGCCCTTCGAGTGAAGGAAAGGGTATGGAACATAGGCCTCTAAGACACATACTGGAAAGTCAACAGCTGTGATGTTCCACTGTGTCTAACTCGTCTCAAAACACTTAAAATGCAGGAGGGAACTGTGCTACTGTACGTTCTCACTTCAGGAATGAGTCTGTGCTAAGTTGGAAACTGGAGGGCCTGTCTGAGTAGCAATCATAGAGAGATTCGTACAGGACCCTTTCAGGTTATTCTTAGGAAGGTATCTTTTCAGGGATCCTACTTAAAATGTGTTCTCATTGATAATAGTATCTCCTTCTTTGAGGAATGATGATAGAATGTGGACGGACCATGGGCACATTATATACTGTGAGTAAAGTGCAGGCTATGGCGCTTAGGCATCCCAAACACATATTCGATGATCAAGACCAGTGGTGATCCCCACGTTCTTTCTCTGTAAAAAACGCTTTCAACATTGTGAGGGAAGTGTGCTTTAGGAGGGATTCGTTGCAGTGTTGCGTCTGTTAAAGAAGGAAGCGCTTGGGACTGACTCTGCGGTAACTGCAATAGGCGCACATAGGGCTCTAGTAACAGACGTCTATCCCTTGGACTATAGCAAGTTCTGTTTAAGGGAAACTCCTTCAGGCGGAATCGCAATTCTCCCAGTGTCTTTTTAATGGAGGAATGGAGAAAGAACAACTACGGAGAGAGGGAACGTTGTGCCCTTCGAGTGAAGGAAAGGGTATGGAACATAGGCCTCTAAGACACATACTGGAAAGTCAACAGCTGTGATGTTCCACTGTGTCTAACTCTTCTCAAAACACTTAAAATGCAGGAGGGAACTGTGCTACTGTACGTTCTCACTTCAGGAATGAGTCTGTGCTAAGTTGGAAACTGGAGGGCCTGTCTGAGTAGCAATCATAGAGAGATTCGTACAGGACCCTTTCAGGTTATTCTTAGGAAGGTATCTTTTCAGGGATCCTACTTAAAATGTGTTCTCATTGATAATAGTATCTCCTTCTTTGAGGAATGATGATAGAATGTGGACGGACCATGGGCACATTATATACTGTGAGTAAAGTGCAGGCTATGGCGCTTAGGCATCCCAAACACATATTCGATGATCAAGACCAGTGGTGATCCCCACGTTCTTTCTCTGTAAAAAACGCTTTCAACATTGTGAGGGAAGTGTGCTTTAGGAGGGATTCGTTGCAGTGTTGCGTCTGTTAAAGAAGGAAGCTCTTGGGACTGACTCTGCGGTAACTGCAGTGGGCGCACATAGGGCTCTAGTATCAGACGTCTATCCGTTGGACTATAGCAAGCTCTGTTTAAGGGAAACTCTTTCAGGCTGAATCGCACTTCTCACAGTGTCTTATCAGCGGAGGAATAGAGAAAGAACAACTATGGACAGAGGGAACGTTGTGCCCTGAGAGTGAAGGACCGGGTATGGAACATAGGCCTCTATGACACATACTGGAAGGTCAACACCTGTGATGTTCCATTGTGTCTAACTCGTGTCAAAACCCTTCAAATGTACGAGGGAACTGTGCTACAGTACTTTCCCACGACAATAATGAGTCTGTGCTAAGTTGGAAACTGTAGGACCTGTCTGTGCAGCAATCAGAGAGAGTATCGTACAGGACCCTGACGGGTTATTCTTAGGAAGGTATCTTTTCAGGGATCCTAGTTAAAGTGTGTTCTCATTCTTAACAGTGTCTCCTACTCTGAGGAATGATGATAGAATGCGGACGGACTTTGGGCACATTAGGTACTGTGAGTAAAGTGCAGGCTATGGCGCTTAGGCATCCCAAACACATATTAGATAATCAAGACCAGTGGTGATCCGCACTTTCTTTCGGAGTAAAAAACGCTTCCAGCATTGTGATGGAAGTGTGCTTTAGGAGGGATTCGTTGCTGTGTTGCGTCTGTTAGAAAAGGAAGCTCTTGGGACTGACTCTGCGGTAACTGCAATAGGCGTACATAGGGCTCTAGTATCATACGTCTATCCGTTGGACTATAGCAAGTTCTGTTTAAGGGAAACTCTTTCAGGCTGAATCGCACTTCTCACAGTGTCTTATCAGCGGAGGAATAGAGAAAGAACAACTATGGACAGAGGGAACGTTTTGCCCTGAGCGTGAAGGACCGGGTATGGAACATAGGCCTCTATGACACATACTGGAAGGTCAACACCTGTGATGTTCCATTGTGTATAACTCGTCTCAAAACCCTTCAGATGTACGAGGGAACTGTGCTACAGTATTTTCCCAGGACAGGAATGAGTCTGTGCTAAGTTGGAAACTGTAAGACCTGTCCGTGTAGCAATCATAGAGAGTATTGTACAGGACCCTGACGGGTTATTCTTAGGAAGGTATCTTTTCAGGGATCCTAGTTAAAGTGTGTTCTCATTCATAACAGTGTCTCCTCCTTTGAGGAATGATGATAGAACACGGACGGACTATGGGCATCTTAGGTACTCTGAGTAAAGTGCAGGCTATGGCGCTTAGGCATCCCAAACTCATATTGCATGCTCACGACCAGTGGTGATCCGCACTTTCTTTCAGTGTTAAAAACGCTTCCAACATTGTGAGGGAAGTGTGCTTTAGGAGGGATTCGTTGCAGTGTTGCGTCTGATAAAGAAGGAAGCTCTTGGGACTGACTATGCGATAACTGCAATAGGCGCACATAGGGCTCTTGTATCAGACGTCTATCCGTTGGACTATAGCAAGTTCTGTTTAAGGGAAACTCCATCAAACGGAATCGCACTTCTCACAGTGTCTTTTCAGAGGGGGAAAGGATATAGAACAACTAAGGGGAGGGAACGTTGTGCCCTGAGAGTGAATGACAGCTTAGGGCACATAGGCCTCTATGACACATACTGGAAGGTCAACACCTGTGATGTTCCACTGTGTCTAGCTCGTCTCAAACACTTCAAATGTACGAGGGAACTTTGCTACTGTACATTCTCACGACAGGTTTGAGTCTGTGCTCTGTAGGAAACATTAGGACCTGTCTGTGTAGCAATCATAAACTATCACATACAGGACCATGACAAGTGATTCTTAGGAAGGTATCTTTTCAGGGATCCTACTTAAAGTGCGTTCTCATTCATCACAGAGTCTCCTCCTTTCAGGAATGATGATAGAACACGGACGGACTATGGGCACCTTAGGTACTGTGAGTAAAGTGCAGGCTATGGCGCTTAGGCATCCCAAACTCATATTGGATGCTCACGACCAGTGGTGATCCGCACTTTCTTTCAGTGTTAAAAACGCTTCCAACATTGTGAGGGAAGTGTGCTTTAGGAGGGATTCGTTGCAGTGTTGCGTCTGTTAAAGAAGGAAGCGCTTGGGACTGACTCTGCGGTAACTGCAATAGGCGCACATAGGGCTCTAGTAACAGACGTCTATCCCTTGGACTATAGCAAGTTCTGTTTAAGGGAAACTCCTTCAGGCGGAATCGCACTTCTCCCAGTGTCTTTTTAATGGCGGAATGGAGAAAGAACAACTACGGAGAGAGGGAACGTTGTGCCCTTCGAGTGAAGGAAAGGGTATGGAACATAGGCCTCTAAGACACATACTGGAAAGTCAACAGCTGTGATGTTCCACTGTGTCTAACTCGTCTCAAAACACTTAAAATGCAGGAGGGAACTGTGCTACTGTACGTTCTCACTTCAGGAATGAGTCTGTGCTAAGTTGGAACTTGGAGGGCCTGTCTGAGTAGCAATTATAGAGAGATTCGTACAGGACCCTTTCAGGTTATTCTTAGGAAGGTATCTTTTCAGGGATCCTACTTAAAATGTGTTCTCATTGATAATAGTATCTCCTTCTTTGAGGAATGATGATAGAATGTGGACGGACCATGGGCACATTATATACTGTGAGTAAAGTGCAGGCTATGGCGCTTAGGCATCCCAAACACATATTCGATGATCAAGACCAGTGGTGATCCCCACGTTCTTTCTCTGTAAAAAACGCTTTCAACATTGTGAGGGAAGTGTGCTTTAGGAGGGATTCGTTGCAGTGTTGCGTCTGTTAAAGAAGGAAGCTCTTGGGACTGACTCTGCGGTAACTGCAGTGGGCGCACATAGGGCTCTAGTATCAGACGTCTATCCGTTGGACTATAGCAAGTTTTGTTTAAGGGAAACTCTTTCAGGCTGAATCGCACTTCTCACAGTGTCTTATCAGCGGAGGAATAGAGAAAGAACAACTATGGACAGAGGGAACGTTGTGCCCTGAGAGTGAAGGACCGGGTATGGAACATAGGCCTCTATGACACATACTGGAAGGTCAACACCTGTGATGTTCCATTGTGTCTAACTCGTGTCAAAACCCTTCAAATGTACGAGGGAACTGTGCTACAGTACTTTCCCACGACAATAATGAGTCTGTGCTAAGTTGGAAACTGTAGGACCTGTCTGTGCAGCAATCAGAGAGAGTATCGTACAGGACCCTGACGGGTTATTCTTAGGAAGGTATCTTTTCAGGGATCCTAGTTAAAGTGTGTTCTCATTCTTAACAGTGTCTCCTACTCTGAGGAATGATGATAGAATGCGGACGGACTTTGGGCACATTAGGTACTGTGAGTAAAGTGCAGGCTATGGCGCTTAGGCATCCCAAACACATATTAGATAATCAAGACCAGTGGTGATCCGCACTTTCTTTCTGAGTAAAAAACGCTTCCAGCATTGTGATGGAAGTGTGCTTTAGGAGGGATTCGTTGCTGTGTTGCGTCTGTTAGAAAAGGAAGCTCTTGGGACTGACTCTGCGGTAACGGCAATAGGCGTACATAGGGCTCTAGTATCATACGTCTATCCGTTGGACTATAGCAAGTTCTGTTTAAGGGAAACTCTTTCAGGCTGAATCGCACTTCTCACAGTGTCTTATCAGCGGAGGAATAGAGAAAGAACAACTATGGACAGAGGGAACGTTTTGCCCTGAGAGTGAAGGACCGGGTATGGAACATAGGCCTCTATGACACATACTGGAAGGTCAACACCTGTGATGTTCCATTGTGTATAACTCGTCTCAAAACCCTTCAGATGTACGAGGGAACTGTGCTACAGTATTTTCCCAGGACAGGAATGAGTCTGTGCTAAGTTGGAAACTGTAAGACCTGTCCGTGTAGCAATCATAGAGAGTATTGTACAGGACACTGACGGGTTATTCTTAGGAAGGTATCTTTTCAGGGATCCTAGTTAAAGTGTGTTCTCATTCATAACAGTGTCTCCTCCTTTGAGGAATGATGATAGAACACGGACGGACTATGGGCATCTTAGGTACTCTGAGTAAAGTGCAGGCTATGGCGCTTAGGCATCCCAAAATCATATTGCATGCTCACGACCAGTGGTGATCCGCACTTTCTTTCAGTGTTAAAAACGCTTCCAACATTGTGAGGGAAGTGTGCTTTAGGAGGGATTCGTTGCAGTGTTGCGTCTGATAAAGAAGGAAGCTCTTGGGACTGACTATGCGATAACTGCAATAGGCGCACATAGGGCTCTAGTATCAGACGTCTATCCGTTGGACTATAGCAAGTTCTGTTTAAGGGAAACTCCATCAAACGGAATCGCACTTCTCACAGTGTCTTTTCAGAGGGGGAAAGGATATAGAACAACTAAGGGGAGGGAACGTTGTGCCCTGAGAGTGAATGACAGCTTAGGGCACATAGGCCTCTATGACACATACTGGAAGGTCAACACCTGTGATGTTCCACTGTGTCTAGCTCGTCTCAAACACTTCAAATGTACAAGGGAACTTTGCTACTGTACATTCTCACGACAGGTTTGAGTCTGTGCTCTGTAGGAAACATTAGGACCTGTCTGTGTAGCAATCATAAACTATCACATACAGGACCATGACAAGTGATTCTTAGGAAGGTATCTTTTCAGGGATCCTACTTAAAGTGCGTTCTCATTCATCACAGAGTCTCCTCCTTTCAGGAATGATGATAGAACACGGACGGACTATGGGCACCTTGGGTACTGTGAGTAAAGTGCAGGCTATGGCGCTTAGGCATCCCAAACTCATATTGGATGCTCACGACCAGTGGTGATCCGCACTTTCTTTCAGTGTTAAAAACGCTTCCAACATTGTGAGGGAAGTGTGCTTTAGGAGGGATTCATTGCAGTGTTGCGTCTGTTAAAGAAGGAAGCGCTTGGGACTGACTCTGCGGTAACTGCAATAGGCGCACATAGGGCTCTAGTAACAGACGTCTATCCCTTGGACTATAGCAAGTTCTGTTTAAGGGAAACTCCTTCAGGCGGAATCGCACTTCTCCCAGTGTCTTTTTAATGGAGGAATGGAGAAAGAACAACTACGGAGAGAGGGAACGTTGTGCCCTTCGAGTGAAGGAAAGGGTATGGAACATAGGCCTCTAAGACACATACTGGAAAGTCAACAGCTGTGATGTTCCACTGTGTCTAACTCTTCTCAAAACACTTAAAATGCAGGAGGGAACTGTGCTACTGTACGTTCTCACTTCAGGAATGAGTCTGTGCTAAGTTGGAAACTGGAGGGCCTGTCTGAGTAGCAATCATAGAGAGATTCGTACAGGACCCTTTCAGGTTATTCTTAGGAAGGTATCTTTTCAGGGATCCTACTTAAAATGTGTTCTCATTGATAATAGTATCTCCTTCTTTGAGGAATGATGATAGAATGTGGACGGACCATGGGCACATTATATACTGTGAGTAAAGTGCAGGCTATGGCGCTTAGGCATCCCAAACACATATTCGATGATCAAGACCAGTGGTGATCCCCACGTTCTTTCTCTGTAAAAAACGCTTTCAACATTGTGAGGGAAGTGTGCTTTAGGAGGGATTCGTTGCAGTGTTGCGTCTGTTAAAGAAGGAAGCTCTTGGGACTGACTCTGCGGTAACTGCAGTGGGCGCACATAGGGCTCTAGTATCAGACGTCTATCCGTTGGACTATAGCAAGCTCTGTTTAAGGGAAACTCTTTCAGGCTGAATCGCACTTCTCACAGTGTCTTATCAGCGGAGGAATAGAGAAAGAACAACTATGGACAGAGGGAACGTTGTGCCCTGAGAGTGAAGGACCGGGTATGGAACATAGGCTTCTATGACACATACTGGAAGGTCAACACCTGTGATGTTCCATTGTGTCTAACTCGTGTCAAAACCCTTCAAATGTACGAGGGAACTGTGCTACAGTACTTTCCCACGACAATAATGAGTCTGTGCTAAGTTGGAAACTGTAGGACCTGTCTGTGCAGCAATCAGAGAGAGTATCGTACAGGACCCTGACGGGTTATTCTTAGGAAGGTATCTTTTCAGGGATCCTAGTTAAAGTGTGTTCTCATTCTTAACAGTGTCTCCTACTCTGAGGAATGATGATAGAATGCGGACGGACTTTGGGCACATTAGGTACTGTGAGTAAAGTGCAGGCTATGGCGCTTAGGCATCCCAAACACATATTAGATAATCAAGACCAGTGGTGATCCGCACTTTCTTTCTGAGTAAAAAACGCTTCCAGCATTGTGATGGAAGTGTGCTGTAGGAGGGATTCGTTGCTGTGTTGCGTCTGTTAGAAAAGGAAGCTCTTGGGACTGACTCTGCGGTAACTGCAATAGGCGTACATAGGGCTCTAGTATCATACGTCTATCCGTTGGACTATAGCAAGTTCTGTTTAAGGGAAACTCTTTCAGGCTGAATCGCACTTCTCACAGTGTCTTATCAGCGGAGGAATAGAGAAAGAACAACTAGGAACAGAGGGAACGTTTTGCCCTGAGAGTGAAGGACCGGGTATGGAACATAGGCCTCTATGACACATACTGGAAGGTCAACACCTGTGATGTTCCATTGTGTATAACTCGTCTCAAAACCCTTCAGATGCACGAGGGAACTGTGCTACAGTATTTTCCCAGGACAGGAATGAGTCTGTGCTAAGTTGGAAACTGTAAGACCTGTCCGTGTAGCAATCATAGAGAGTATTGTACAGGAACCTGACGGGTTATTCTTAGGAAGGTATCTTTTCAGGGATCCTAGTTAAAGTGTGTTCTCATTCATAACAGTGTCTCCTCCTTTGAGGAATGATGATAGAACACGGACGGACTATGGGCATCTTAGGTACTCTGAGTAAAGTGCAGGCTATGGCGCTTAGGCATCCCAAACTCATATTGGATGCTCACGACCAGTGGTGATCCGCACTTTCTTTCAGTGTTAAAAACGCTTCCAACATTGTGAGGGAAGTGTGCTTTAAGAGGGATTCGTTGCAGTGTTGCGTCTGATAAA
Source organism: Neogale vison (assembly GCF_020171115.1). Classification (NCBI taxonomy): domain Eukaryota; kingdom Metazoa; phylum Chordata; class Mammalia; order Carnivora; family Mustelidae; genus Neogale; species Neogale vison. The sequence continues at coordinate 30,256,911 of NC_058100.1, read as the reverse complement.
GAAGGAAGCTCTTGGGACTGACTATGCGATAACTGCAGTAGGCGCACATAGGGCTCTAGTATCAGACGTCTATCCGTTGGACTATAGCAAGTTCTGTTTAAGGGAAACTCCATCAAACGGAATCGCACTTCTCACAGTGTCTTTTAAGAGGGGGAAAGGATATAGAACAACTAAGGGGAGGGAACGTTGTGCCCTGAGAGTGAATGACAGCTTAGGGCACATAGGCCTCTATGACACATACTGGAAGGTCAACACCTGTGATGTTCCACTGTTTCTAGCTCGTCTCAAACACTTCAAAAGTACGAGGGAACTTTGCTACTGTACATTCTCACGACAGGTTTGAGTCTGTGCTCTGTAGGAAACATTAGGACTTGTCTGTGTAGCAATCATTAACTATCACATACAGGACCATGACAAGTGATTCTTAGGAAGGTATCTTTTCAGGGATCCTACTTAAAGTGCGTTCTCATTCATCACAGAGTCTCCTCCTTTCAGGAATGATGATAGAACACGGACGGACTATGGGCACCTTAGGTACTGTGAGTAAAGTGCAGGCGATGGCGCTTAGGCATCCCAAACTCATATTGGATGCTCACGACCAGTGGTGATCCGCACTTTCTTTCAGTGTTAAAAACGCTTCCAACATTGTGAGGGAAGTGTGCTTTAGGAGGGATTCGTTGCAGTGTTGCGTCTGTTAAAGAAGGAAGCGCTTGGGACTCACTCTGCGGTAACTGCAATAGGCGCACATAGGGCTCTAGTAACAGACGTCTATCCCTTGGACTATAGCAAGTTCTGTTTAAGGGAAACTCCTTCAGGCGGAATCGCACTTATCCCAGTGTCTTTTTAATGGAGGAATGGAGAAAGAACTACTACGGAGAGAGGGAACGTTGTGCCCTTCGAGTGAAGGAAAGGGTATGGAACATAGGCCTCTAAGACACATACTGAAAAGTCAACAGCTGTGATGTTCCACTGTGTCTAACTCGTCTCAAAACACTTAAAATGCAGGAGGGAACTGTGCTACTGTACGTTCTCACTTCAGGAATGAGTCTGTGCTAAGTTGGAAACTGGAGGGCCTGTCTGCGTAGCAATCATAGAGAGATTCGTACAGGACCCTTTCAGGTTATTCTTAGGAAGGTATCTTTTCAGGGATCCTACTTAAAATGTGTTCTCATTGATAATAGTATCTCCTTCTTTGAGGAATGATGATAGAATGTGGACGGACCATGGGCACATTATATACTGTGAGTAAAGTGCAGGCTATGGCGCTTAGGCATCCCAAACACATATTCGATGATCAAGACCAGTGGTGATCCCCACGTTCTTTCTCTGTAAAAAACGCTTTCAACATTGTGAGGGAAGTGTGCTTTAGGAGGGATTCGTTGCAGTGTTGCGTCTGTTAAAGAAGGAAGCTCTTGGGACTGACTCTGCGGTAACTGCAGTGGGCGCACATAGGGCTCTAGTATCAGACGTCTATCCGTTGGACTATAGCTAGCTCTGTTTAAGGGAAACTCTTTCAGGCTGAATCGCACTTCTCACAGTGTCTTATCAGCGGAGGAATAGAGAAAGAACAACTATGGACAGAGGGAACGTTGTGCCCTGAGAGTGAAGGACCGGGTATGGAACATAGGCTTCTATGACACATACTGGAAGGTCAACACCTGTGATGTTCCATTGTGTCTAACTCGTGTCAAAACCCTTCAAATGTACGAGGGAACTGTGCTACAGTACTTTCCCACGACAATAATGAGTCTGTGCTAAGTTGGAAACTGTAGGACCTGTCTGTGCAGCAATCAGAGAGAGTATCGTACAGGACCCTGACGGGTTATTCTTAGGAAGGTATCTTTTCAGGGATACTAGTTAAAGTGTGTTCTCATTCTTAACAGTGTCTCCTACTCTGAGGAATGAGGATAGAATGCGGACGGACTTTGGGCACATTAGGTACTGTGAGTAAAGTGCAGGCTATGGCGCTTAGGCATCCCAAACACATATTAGATAATCAAGACCAGTGGTGATCCGCACTTTCTTTCGGAGTAAAAAACGCTTCCAGCATTGTGATGGAAGTGTGCTTTAGGAGGGATTCGTTGCTGTGTTGCGTCTGTTAGAAAAGGAAGCTCTTGGGACTGACTCTGCGGTAACTGCAATAGGCGTACATAGGGCTCTAGTATGCTGCACAGACAGGTCCCAAACTCATATTGGATACGTCTATCCGTTGGACTATAGCAAGTTCTGTTTAAGGGAAACTCTTTCAGGCTGAATCGCACTTCTCACAGTGTCTTATCAGCGGAGGAATAGAGAAAGAACAACTATGGACAGAGGGAACGTTTTGCCCTGAGAGTGAAGGACCGGGTATGGAACATAGGCCTCTATGACACATACTGGAAGGTCAACACCTGTGATGTTCCATTGTGTATAACTCGTCTCAAAACCCTTCAGATGTACGAGGGAACTGTGCCACAGTATTTTCCCAGGACAGGAATGAGTCTGTGCTAAGTTGGAAACTGTAAGACCTGTCCGTGTAGCAATCATAGAGAGTATTGTACAGGACCCTGACGGGTTATTCTTAGGAAGGTATCTTTTCAGGGATCCTAGTTAAAGTGTGTTCTCATTCATAACAGTGTCTCCTCCTTTGGGGAATGATGATAGAACACGGACGGACTATGGGCATCTTAGGTACTCTGAGTAAAGTGCAGGCTATGGCGCTTAGGCATCCCAAACTCATATTGCATGCTCACGACCAGTGGTGATCCGCACTTTCTTTCAGTGTTAAAAACGCTTCCAACATTGTGAGGGAAGTGTGCTTTAGGAGGGATTCGTTGCAGTGTTGCGTCTGATAAAGAAGGAAGCTCTTGGGACTGACTATGCGATAACTGCAATAGGCGCACATAGGGCTCTAGTATCAGACGTCTATCCGTTGGACTATAGCAAGTTCTGTTTAAGGGAAACTCCATCAAACGGAATCGCACTTCTCACAGTGTCTTTTCAGAGGGGGAAAGGATATAGAACAACTAAGGGGAGGGAACGTTGTGCCCTGAGAGTGAATGACAGCTTAGGGCACATAGGCCTCTATGACACATACTGGAAGGTCAACACCTGTGATGTTCCACTGTGTCTAGCTCGTCTCAAACACTTCAAATGTACGAGGGAACTTTGCTACTGTACATTCTCACGACAGGTTTGAGTCTGTGCTCTGTAGGAAACATTAGGACCTGTCTGTGTAGCAATCATAAACTATCACATACAGGACCATGACAAGTGATTCTTAGGAAGGTATCTTTTCAGGGATCCTACTTAAAGTGCGTTCTCATTCATCACAGAGTCTCCTCCTTTCAGGAATGATGATAGAACACGGACGGACTATGGGCACCTTAGGTACTGTGAGTAAAGTGCAGGCGATGGCGCTTAGGCATCCCAAACTCATATTGGATGCTCACGACCAGTGGTGATCCGCACTTTCTTTCAGTGTTAAAAACGCTTCCAACATTGTGAGGGAAGTGTGCTTTAGGAGGGATTCGTTGCAGTGTTGCGTCTGTTAAAGAAGGAAGCGCTTGGGACTGACTCTGCGGTAACTGCAATAGGCGCACTTAGGGCTCTAGTATCAGACGTCTATCCGTTGGACTATAGCAAGCTCTGTTTAAGGGAAACTCTTTCAGGCTGAATCGCACTTCTCACAGTGTCTTATCAGCGGAGGAATAGAGAAAGAACAACTATGGACAGAGGGAACGTTGTGCCCTGAGAGTGAAGGACCGGGTATGGAACATAGGCCTCTATGACACATACTGGAAGGTCAACACCTGTGATGTTCCATTGTGTCTAACTCGTGTCAAAACCCTTCAAATGTACGAGGGAACTGTGCTACAGTACTTTCCCACGACAATAATGAGTCTGTGCTAAGTTGGAAACTGTAGGACCTGTCTGTGCAGCAATCAGAGAGAGTATCGTACAGGACCCTGACGGGTTATTCTTAGGAAGGTATCTTTTCAGGGATCCTAGTTAAAGTGTGTTCTCATTCTTAACAGTGTCTCCTACTCTGAGGAATGATGATAGAATGCGGACGGACTTTGGGCACATTAGGTACTGTGAGTAAAGTGCAGGCTATGGCGCTTAGGCATCCCAAACACATATTAGATAATCAAGACCAGTGGTGATCCGCACTTTCTTTCGGAGTAAAAAACGCTTCCAGCATTGTGATGGAAGTGTGCTTTAGGAGGGATTCGTTGCTGTGTTGCGTCTGTTAGAAAAGGAAGCTCTTGGGACTGACTCTGCGGTAACTGCAATAGGCGTACATAGGGCTCTAGTATCATACGTCTATCCGTTGGACTATAGCAAGTTCTGTTTAAGGGAAACTCTTTCAGGCTGAATCGCACTTCTCACAGTGTCTTATCAGCGGAGGAATAGAGAAAGAACAACTAAGGACAGAGGGAACGTTTTGCCCTGAGCGTGAAGGACCGGGTATGGAACATAGGCCTCTATGACACATACTGGAAGGTCAACACCTGTGATGTTCCATTGTGTATAACTCGTCTCAAAACCCTTCAGATGTACGAGGGAACTGTGCTACAGTATTTTCCCAGGACAGGAATGAGTCTGTGCTAAGTTGGAAACTGTAAGACCTGTCCGTGTAGCAATCATAGAGAGTATTGTACAGGACCCTGACGGGTTATTCTTAGGAAGGTATCTTTTCAGGGATCCTAGTTAAAGTGTGTTCTCATTCATAACAGTGTCTCCTCCTTTGAGGAATGATGATAGAACACGGACGGACTATGGGCATCTTAGGTACTCTGAGTAAAGTGCAGGCTATGGCGCTTAGGCATCCCAAACTCATATTGCATGCTCACGACCAGTGGTGATCCGCACTTTCTTTCAGTGTTAAAAACGCTTCCAACATTGTGAGGGAAGTGTGCTTTAGGAGGGATTCGTTGCAGTGTTGCGTCTGATAAAGAAGGAAGCTCTTGGGACTGACTATGCGATAACTGCAATAGGCGCACATAGGGCTCTTGTATCAGACGTCTATCCGTTGGACTATAGCAAGTTCTGTTTAAGGGAAACTCCATCAAACGGAATCGCACTTCTCACAGTGTCTTTTCAGAGGGGGAAAGGATATAGAACAACTAAGGGGAGGGAACGTTGTGCCCTGAGAGTGAATGACAGCTTAGGGCACATAGGCCTCTATGACACATACTGGAAGGTCAACACCTGTGATGTTCCACTGTGTCTAGCTCGTCTCAAACACTTCAAATGTACGAGGGAACTTTGCTACTGTACATTCTCACGACAGGTTTGAGTCTGTGCTCTGTAGGAAACATTAGGACCTGTCTGTGTAGCAATCATAAACTATCACATACAGGACCATGACAAGTGATTCTTAGGAAGGTATCTTTTCAGGGATCCTACTTAAAGTGCGTTCTCATTCATCACAGAGTCTCCTCCTTTCAGGAATGATGATAGAACACGGACGGACTATGGGCACCTTAGGTACTGTGAGTAAAGTGCAGGCTATGGCGCTTAGGCATCCCAAACTCATATTGGATGCTCACGACCAGTGGTGATCCGCACTTTCTTTCAGTGTTAAAAACGCTTCCAACATTGTGAGGGAAGTGTGCTTTAGGAGGGATTCGTTGCAGTGTTGCGTCTGTTAAAGAAGGAAGCGCTTGGGACTGACTCTGCGGTAACTGCAATAGGCGCACATAGGGCTCTAGTAACAGACGTCTATCCCTTGGACTATAGCAAGTTCTGTTTAAGGGAAACTCCTTCAGGCGGAATCACACTTCTCCCAGTGTCTTTTTAATGGAGGAATGGAGAAAGAACAACTACGGAGAGAGGGAACGTTGTGCCCTTCGAGTGAAGGAAAGGGTATGGAACATAGGCCTCTAAGACACATACTGGAAAGTCAACAGCTGTGATGTTCCACTGTGTCTAACTCTTCTCAAAACACTTAAAATGCAGGAGGGAACTGTGCTACTGTACGTTCTCACTTCAGGAATGAGTCTGTGCTAAGTTGGAAACTGGAGGGCCTGTCTGAGTAGCAATCATAGAGAGATTCGTACAGGACCCTTTCAGGTTATTCTTAGGAAGGTATCTTTTCAGGGATCCTACTTAAAATGTGTTCTCATTGATAATAGTATCTCCTTCTTTGAGGAATGATGATAGAATGTGGACGGACCATGGGCACATTATATACTGTGAGTAAAGTGCAGGCTATGGCGCTTAGGCATCCCAAACACATATTCGATGATCAAGACCAGTGGTGATCCCCACGTTCTTTCTCTGTAAAAAACGCTTTCAACATTGTGAGGGAAGTGTGCTTTAGGAGGGATTCGTTGCAGTGTTGCGTCTGTTAAAGAAGGAAGCGCTTGGGACTGACTCTGCGGTAACTGCAATAGGCGCACATAGGGCTCTAGTCACAGACGTCTATCCCTTGGACTATAGCATGTTCTGTTTAAGGGAAACTCCTTCAGGCGGAATCGCACTTCTCCCAGTGTCTTTTTAATGGAGGAATGGAGAAAGAACAACTACGGAGAGAGGGAACGTTGTGCACTTCGAGTGAAGGAAAGGGTATGGAACATAGGCCTCTAAGACACATACTGGAAAGTCAACAGCTGTGATGTTCCACTGTGTCTAACTCTTCTCAAAACACTTAAAATGCAGGAGGGAACTGTGCTACTGTACGTTCTCACTTCAGGAATGAGTCTGTGCTAAGTTGGAAACTGGTGGGCCTGTCTGCGTAGCAATCATAGAGAGATTCGTACAGGACCCTTTCAGGTTATTCTTAGGAAGGTATCTTTTCAGGGATCCTACTTAAAATGTGTTCTCATTGATAATAGTATCTCCTTCTTTGAGGAATGATGATAGAATGTGGACGGACCATGGGCACATTATATACTGTGAGTAAAGTGCAGGCTATGGCGCTTAGGCATCCCAAACACATATTCGATGATCAAGACCAGTGGTGATCCCCACGTTCTTTCTCTGTAAAAAACGCTTTCAACATTGTGAGGGAAGTGTGCTTTAGGAGGGATTCGTTGCAGTGTTGCGTCTGTTAAAGAAGGAAGCTCTTGGGACTGACTCTGCGGTAACTGCAGTGGGCGCACATAGGGCTCTAGTATCAGACGTCTATCCGTTGGACTATAGCAAGCTCTGTTTAAGGGAAACTCTTTCAGGCTGAATCGCACTTCTCACAGTGTCTTATCAGCGGAGGAATAGAGAAAGAACAACTATGGACAGAGGGAACGTTGTGCCCTGAGGGTGAAGGACCGGGTATGGAACATAGGCCTCTATGACACATACTGGAAGGTCAACACCTGTGATGTTCCATTGTGTCTAACTCGTGTCAAAACCCTTCAAATGTACGAGGGAACTGTGCTACAGTACTTTCCCACGACAATAATGAGTCTGTGCTAAGTTGGAAACTGTAGGACCTGTCTGTGCAGCAATCAGAGAGAGTATCGTACAGGACCCTGACGGGTTATTCTTAGGAAGGTATCTTTTCAGGGATCCTAGTTAAAGTGTGTTCTCATTCTTAACAGTGTCTCCTACTCTGAGGAATGATGATAGAATGCGGACGGACTTTGGGCACATTAGGTACTGTGAGTAAAGTGCAGGCTATGGCGCTTAGGCATCCCAAACACATATTAGATAATCAAGACCAGTGGTGATCCGCACTTTCTTTCTGAGTATAAAACGCTTCCAGCATTGTGATGGAAGTGTGCTTTAGGAGGGATTCGTTGCTGTGTTGCGTCTGTTAGAAAAGGAAGCTCTTGGGACTGACTCTGCGGTAACTGCAATAGGCGTACATAGGGCTCTAGTATCATACGTCTATCCGTTGGACTATAGCAAGTTCTGTTTAAGGGAAACTCTTTCAGGCTGAATCGCACTTCTCACAGTGTCTTATCAGCGGAGGAATAGAGAAAGAACAACTATGGACAGAGGGAACGTTTTGCCCTGAGCGTGAAGGACCGGGTATGGAACATAGGCCTCTATGACACATACTGGAAGGTCAACACCTGTGATGTTCCATTGTGTATAACTCGTCTCAAAACCCTTCAGATGTACGAGGGAACTGTGCTACAGTATTTTCCCAGGACAGGAATGAGTCTGTGCTAAGTTGGAAACTGTAAGACCTGTCCGTGTAGCAATCATAGAGAGTATTGTACAGGACCCTGACGGGTTATTCTTAGGAAGGTATCTTTTCAGGGATCCTAGTTAAAGTGTGTTCTCATTCATAACAGTGTCTCCTCCTTTGAGGAATGATGATAGAACACGGACGGACTATGGGCATCTTAGGTACTCTGAGTAAAGTGCAGGCTATGGCGCTTAGGCATCCCAAACTCATATTGCATGCTCACGACCAGTGGTGATCCGCACTTTCTTTCAGTGTTAAAAACGCTCCCAACATTGTGAGGGAAGTGTGCTTTAGGAGGGATTCGTTGCAGTGTTGCGTCTGATAAAGAAGGAAGCTCTTGGGACTGACTATGCGATAACTGCAATAGGCGCACATAGGGCTCTAGTATCAGACGTCTATCCGTTGGACTATAGCAAGTTCTGTTTAAGGGAAACTCCATCAAACGGAATCGCACTTCTCACAGTGTCTTTTCAGAGGGGGAAAGGATATAGAACAACTAAGGGGAGGGAACGTTGTGCCCTGAGAGTGAATGACAGCTTAGGGCACATAGGCCTCTATGACACATACTGGAAGGTCAACACCTGTGATGTTCCACTGTGTCTAGCTCGTCTCAAACACTTCAAATGTACGAGGGAACTTTGCTACTGTACATTCTCACGACAGGTTTGAGTCTGTGCTCTGTAGGAAACATTAGGACCTGTCTGTGTAGCAATCATAAACTATCACATACAGGACCATGACAAGTGATTCTTAGGAAGGTATCTTTTCAGGGATCCTACTTAAAGTGCGTTCTCATTCATCACAGAGTCTCCTCCTTTCAGGAATGATGATAGAACACGGACGGACTATGGGCACCTTAGGTACTGTGAGTAAAGTGCAGGCTATGGCGCTTAGGCATCCCAAACTCATATTGGATGCTCACGACCAGTGGTGATCCGCACTTTCTTTCAGTGTTAAAAACGCTTCCAACATTGTGAGGGAAGTGTGCTTTAGGAGGGATTCGTTGCAGTGTTGCGTCTGTTAAAGAAGGAAGCGCTTGGGACTGACTCTGCGGTAACTGCAATAGGCGCACATAGGGCTCTAGTAACAGACGTCTATCCCTTGGACTATAGCAAGTTCTGTTTAAGGGAAACTCCTTCAGGCGGAATCGCACTTCTCCCAGTGTCTTTTTAATGGAGGAATGGAGAAAGAACAACTACGGAGAGAGGGAACGTTGTGCCCTTCGAGTGAAGGAAAGGGTATGGAACATAGGCCTCTAAGACACATACTGGAAAGTCAACAGCTGTGATGTTCCACTGTGTCTAACTCTTCTCAAAACACTTAAAATGCAGGAGGGAACTGTGCTACTGTACGTTCTCACTTCAGGAATGAGTCTGTGCTAAGTTGGAAACTGGAGGGCCTGTCTGAGTAGCAATCATAGAGAGATTCGTACAGGACCCTTTCAGGTTATTCTTAGGAAGGTATCTTTTCAGGGATCCTACTTAAAATGTGTTCTCATTGATAATAGTATCTCCTTCTTTGAGGAATGATGATAGAATGTGGATGGACCATGGGCACATTATATACTGTGAGTAAAGTGCAGGCTATGGCGCTTAGGCATCCCAAACACATATTCGATGATCAAGACCAGTGGTGATCCCCACGTTCTTTCTCTGTAAAAAACGCTTTCAACATTGTGAGGGAAGTGTGCTTTAGGAGGGATTCGTTGCAGTGTTGCGTCTGTTAAAGAAGGAAGCTCTTGGGACTGACTCTGCGGTAACTGCAGTGGGCGCACATAGGGCTCTAGTATCAGACGTCTATCCGTTGGACTATAGCAAGCTCTGTTTAAGGGAAACTCTTTCAGGCTGAATCGCACTTCTCACAGTGTCTTATCAGCGGAGGAATAGAGAAAGAACAACTATGGACAGAGGGAACGTTGTGCCCTGAGAGTGAAGGACCGGGTATGGAACATAGGCCTCTATGACACATACTGGAAGGTCAACACCTGTGATGTTCCATTGTGTCTAACTCGTGTCAAAACCCTTCAAATGTACGAGGGAACTGTGCTACAGTACTTTCCCACGACAATAATGAGTCTGTGCTAAGTTGGAAACTGTAGGACCTGTCTGTGCAGCAATCAGAGAGAGTATCGTACAGGACCCTGACGGGTTATTCTTAGGAAGGTATCTTTTCAGGGATCCTAGTTAAAGTGTGTTCTCATTCTTAACAGTGTCTCCTACTCTGAGGAATGATGATAGAATGCGGACGGACTTTGGGCACATTAGGTACTGTGAGTAAAGTGCAGGCTATGGCGCTTAGGCATCCCAAACACATATTAGATAATCAAGACCAGTGGTGATCCGCACTTTCTTTCTGAGTAAAAAACGCTTCCAGCATTGTGATGGAAGTGTGCTTTAGGAGGGATTCGTTGCTGTGTTGCGTCTGTTAGAAAAGGAAGCTCTTGGGACTGACTCTGCGGTAACTGCAATAGGCGTACATAGGGCTCTAGTATCATACGTCTATCCGTTGGACTATAGCAAGTTCTGTTTAAGGGAAACTCTTTCAGGCTGAATCGCACTTCTCACAGTGTCTTATCAGCGGAGGAATAGAGAAAGAACAACTATGGACAGAGGGAACGTTTTGCCCTGAGAGTGAAGGACCGGGTATGGAACATAGGCCTCTATGACACATACTGGAAGGTCAACACCTGTGATGTTCCATTGTGTATAACTCGTCTCAAAACCCTTCAGATGTACGAGGGAACTGTGCTACAGTATTTTCCCAGGACAGGAATGAGTCTGTGCTAAGTTGGAAACTGTAAGACCTGTCCGTGTAGCAATCATAGAGAGTATTGTACAGGACCCTGACGGGTTATTCTTAGGAAGGTATCTTTTCAGGGATCCTAGTTAAAGTGTGTTCTCATTCATAACAGTGTCTCCTCCTTTGAGGAATGATGATAGAACACGGACGGACTATGGGCATCTTAGGTACTCTGAGTAAAGTGCAGGCTATGGCGCTTAGGCATCCCAAACTCATATTGCATGCTCACGACCAGTGGTGATCCGCACTTTCTTTCAGTGTTAAAAACGCTTCCAACATTGTGAGGGAAGTGTGCTTTAGGAGGGATTCGTTGCAGTGTTGCGTCTGATAAAGAAGGAAGCTCTTGGGACTGACTATGCGATAACTGCAATAGGCGCACATAGGGCTCTAGTATCAGACGTCTATCCGTTGGACTATAGCAAGTTCTGTTTAAGGGAAACTCCATCAAACGGAATCGCACTTCTCACAGTGTCTTTTCAGAGGGGGAAAGGATATAGAACAACTAAGGGGAGGGAACGTTGTGCCCTGAGAGTGAATGACAGCTTAAGGCACATAGACCTCTATGACACATACTGGAAGGTCAACACCTGTGATGTTCCACTGTGTCTAGCTCGTCTCAAACACTTCAAATGTACGAGGGAACTTTGCTACTGTACATTCTCACGACAGGTTTGAGTCTGTGCTCTGTAGGAAACATTAGGACCTGTCTGTGTAGCAATCATAAACTATCACATACAGGACCATGACAAGTGATTCTTAGGAAGGTATCTTTTCAGGGATCCTACTTAAAGTGCGTTCTCATTCATCACAGAGTCTCCTCCTTTCAGGAATGATGATAGAACACGGAAGGACTATGGGCACCTTAGGTACTGTGAGTAAAGTGCAGGCTATGGCGCTTAGGCATCCCAAACTCATATTGGATGCTCACGACCAGTGGTGATCCGCACTTTCTTTCAGTGTTAAAAACGCTTCCAACATTGTGAGGGAAGTGTGCTTTAGGAGGGATTCGTTGCAGTGTTGCGTCTGTTAAAGAAGGAAGCGCTTGGGACTGACTCTGCGGTAACTGCAATAGGCGCACATAGGGCTCTAGTAACAGACGTCTATCCCTTGGACTATAGCAAGTTCTGTTTAAGGGAAACTCCTTCAGGCGGAATCGCACTTCTCCCAGTGTCTTTTTAATGGAGGAATGGAGAAAGAACAACTACGGAGAGAGGGAACGTTGTGCCCTTCGAGTGAAGGAAAGGGTATGGAACATAGGCCTCTAAGACACATACTGGAAAGTCAACAGCTGTGATGTTCCACTGTGTCTAACTCGTCTCAAAACACTTAAAATGCAGGAGGGAACTGTGCTACTGTACGTTCTCACTTCAGGAATGAGTCTGTGCTAAGTTGGAAACTGGAGGGCCTGTCTGAGTAGCAATCATAGAGAGATTCGTACAGGACCCTTTCAGGTTATTCTTAGGAAGGTATCTTTTCAGGGATCCTACTTAAAATGTGTTCTCATTGATAATAGTATCTCCTTCTTTGAGGAATGATGATAGAATGTGGACGGACCATGGGCACATTATATACTGTGAGTAAAGTGCAGGCTATGGCGCTTAGGCATCCCAAACACATATTCGATGATCAAGACCAGTGGTGATCCCCACGTTCTTTCTCTGTAAAAAACGCTTTCAACATTGTGAGGGAAGTGTGCTTTAGGAGGGATTCGTTGCAGTGTTGCGTCTGTTAAAGAAGGAAGCGCTTGGGACTGACTCTGCGGTAACTGCAATAGGCGCACATAGGGCTCTAGTAACAGACGTCTATCCCTTGGACTATAGCAACTTCTGTTTAAGGGAAACTCCTTCAGGCGGAATCGCACTTCTCCCAGTGTCTTTTTAATGGAGGAATGGAGAAAGAACAACTACGGAGAGAGGGAACGTTGTGCCCTTCGAGTGAAGGAAAGGGTATGGAACATAGGCCTCTAAGACACATACTGGAAAGTCAACAGCTGTGATGTTCCACTGTGTCTAACTCTTCTCAAAACACTTAAAATGCAGGAGGGAACTGTACTACTGTACGTTCTCACTTCAGGAATGAGTCTGTGCTAAGTTGGAAACTGGAGGGCCTGTCTGAGTAGCAATCATAGAGAGATTCGTACAGGACCCTTTCAGGTTATTCTTAGGAAGGTATCTTTTCAGGGATCCTACTTAAAATGTGTTCTCATTGATAATAGTATCTCCTTCTTTGAGGAATGATGATAGAATGTGGACGGACCATGGGCACATTATATACTGTGAGTAAAGTGCAGGCTATGGCGCTTAGGCATCCCAAACACATATTCGATGATCAAGACCAGTGGTGATCCCCACGTTCTTTCTCTGTAAAAAACGCTTTCAACATTGTGAGGGAAGTGTGCTTTAGGAGGGATTCGTTGCAGTGTTGCGTCTGTTAAAGAAGGAAGCTCTTGGGACTGACTCTGCGGTAACTGCAGTGGGCGCACATAGGGCTCTAGTATCAGACGTCTATCCGTTGGACTATAGCAAGCTCTGTTTAAGGGAAACTCTTTCAGGCTGAATCGCACTTCTCACAGTGTCTTATCAGCGGAGGAATAGAGAAAGAACAACTATGGACAGAGGGAACGTTGTGCCCTGAGAGTGAAGGACCGGGTATGGAACATAGGCTTCTATGACACATACTGGAAGGTCAACACCTGTGATGTTCCATTGTGTCTAACTCGTGTCAAAACCCTTCAAATGTACGAGGGAACTGTGCTACAGTACTTTCCCACGACAATAATGAGTCTGTGCTAAGTTGGAAACTGTAGGACCTGTCTGTGCAGCAATCAGAGAGAGTATCGTACAGGACCCTGACGGGTTATTCTTAGGAAGGTATCTTTTCAGGGATCCTAGTTAAAGTGTGTTCTCATTCTTAACAGTGTCTCCTACTCTGAGGAATGATGATAGAATGCGGACGGACTTTGGGCACATTAGGTACTGTGAGTAAAGTGCAGGCTATGGCGCTTAGGCATCCCAAACACATATTAGATAATCAAGACCAGTGGTGATCCGCACTTTCTTACTGAGTAAAAAACGCTTCCAGCATTGTGATGGAAGTGTGCTTTAGGAGGGATTCGTTGCTGTGTTGCGTCTGTTAGAAAAGGAAGCTCTTGGGACTGACTCTGCGGTAACTGCAATAGGCGTACATAGGGCTCTAGTATCATACGTCTATCCGTTGGACTATAGCAAGTTCTGTTTAAGGGAAACTCTTTCAGGCTGAATCGCACTTCTCACAGTGTCTTATCAGCGGAGGAATAGAGAAAGAACAACTATGGACAGAGGGAACGTTTTGCCCTGAGCGTGAAGGACCGGGTATGGAACATAGGCCTCTATGACACATACTGGAAGGTCAACACCTGTGATGTTCCATTGTGTATAACTCGTCTCAAAACCCTTCAGATGTACGAGGGAACTGTGCTACAGTATTTTCCCAGGACAGGAATGAGTCTGTGCTAAGTTGGAAACTGTAAGACATGTCCGTGTAGCAATCATAGAGAGTATTGTACAGGACCCTGACGGGTTATTCTTAGGAAGGTATCTTTTCAGGGATCCTAGTTAAAGTGTGTTCTCATTCATAACAGTGTCTCCTCCTTTGAGGAATGATGATAGAACACGGACGGACTATGGGCATCTTAGGTACTCTGAGTAAAGTGCAGGCTATGGCGCTTAGGCATCCCAAACTCATATTGCATGCTCACGACCAGTGGTGATCCGCACTTTCTTTCAGTGTTAAAAACGCTTCCAACATTGTGAGGGAAGTGTGCTTTAGGAGGGATTCGTTGCAGTGTTGCGTCTGATAAAGAAGGAAACTCTTGGGACTGACTATGCGATAACTGCAATAGGCGCACATAGGGCTCTAGTATCAGACGTCTATCCGTTGGACTATAGCAAGTTCTGTTTAAGGGAAACTCCATCAAACGGAATCGCACTTCTCACAGTGTCTTTTCAGAGGGGGAAAGGATATAGAACAACTAAGGGGAGGGAACGTTGTGCCCTGAGAGTGAATGACAGCTTAGGGCACATAGGCCTCTATGACACATACTGGAAGGTCAACACCTGTGATGTTCCACTGTGTCTAGCTCGTCTCAAACACTTCAAATGTACGAGGGAACTTTGCTACTGTACATTCTCACGACAGGTTTGAGTCTGTGCTCTGTAGGAAACATTAGGACCTGTCTGTGTAGCAATCATAAACTATCACATACAGGACCATGACAAGTGATTCTTAGGAAGGTATCTTTTCAGGGATCCTACTTAAAGTGCGTTCTCATTCATCACAGAGTCTCCTCCTTTCAGGAATGATGATAGAACACGGACGGACTATGGGCACCTTAGGTACTGTGAGTAAAGTGCAGGCTATGGCGCTTAGGCATCCCAAACTCATATTGGATGCTCACGACCAGTGGTGATCCGCACTTTCTTTCAGTGTTAAAAACGCTTCCAACATTGTGAGGGAAGTGTGCTTTAGGAGGGATTCGTTGCAGTGTTGCGTCTGTTAAAGAAGGAAGCGCTTGGGACTGACTCTGCGGTAACTGCAATAGGCGCACATAGGGCTCTAGTAACAGATGTCTATCCCTTGGACTATAGCAAGTTCTGTTTAAGGGAAACTCCTTCAGGCGGAATCGCACTTCTCCCAGTGTCTTTTTAATGGAGGAATGGAGAAAGAACAACTACGGAGAGAGGGAACGTTGTGCCCTTCGAGTGAAGGAAAGGGTATGGAACATAGGCCTCTAAGACACATACTGGAAAGTCAACAGCTGTGATGTTCCACTGTGTCTAACTCGTCTCAAAACACTTAAAATGCAGGAGGGAACTGTGCTACTGTACGTTCTCACTTCAGGAATGAGTCTGTGCTAAGTTGGAAACTGGAGGGCCTGTCTGAGTAGCAATCATAGAGAGATTCGTACAGGACCCTTTCAGGTTATTCTTAGGAAGGTATCTTTTCAGGGATCCTACTTAAAATGTGTTCTCATTGATAATAGTATCTCCTTCTTTGAGGAATGATGATAGAATGTGGACGGACCATGGGCACATTATATACTGTGAGTAAAGTGCAGGCTATGGCGCTTAGGCATCCCAAACACATATTCGATGATCAAGACCAGTGGTGATCCCCACGTTCTTTCTCTGTAAAAAACGCTTTCAACATTGTGAGTGAAGTGTGCTTTAGGAGGGATTCGTTGCAGTGTTGCGTCTGTTAAAGAAGGAAGCTCTTGGGACTGACTCTGCGGTAACTGCAGTGGGCGCACATAGGGCTCTAGTTTCAGACGTCTATCCGTTGGACTATAGCAAGTTTTGTTTAAGGGAAACTCTTTCAGGCTGAATCGCACTTCTCACAGTGTCTTATCAGCGGAGGAATAGAGAAAGAACAACTATGGACAGAGGGAACGTTGTGCCCTGAGAGTGAAGGACCGGGTATGGAACATAGGCCTCTATGACACATACTGGAAGGTCAACACCTGTGATGTTCCATTGTGTCTATCTCGTGTCAAAACCCTTCAAATGTACGAGGGAACTGTGCTACAGTACTTTCCCACGACAATAATGAGTCTGTGCTAAGTTGGAAACTGTAGGACCTGTCTGTGCAGCAATCAGAGAGAGTATCGTACAGGACCCTGACGGGTTATTCTTAGGAAGGTATCTTTTCAGGGATCCTAGTTAAAGTGTGTTCTCATTCTTAACAGTGTCTCCTACTCTGAGGAATGATGATAGAATGCGGACGGACTTTGGGCACATTAGGTACTGTGAGTAAAGTGCAGGCTATGGCGCTTAGGCATCCCAAACACATATTAGATAATCAAGACCAGTGGTGATCCGCACTTTCTTTCTGAGTAAAAAACGCTTCCAGCATTGTGATGGAAGTGTGCTTTAGGAGGGATTCGTTGCTGTGTTGCGTCTGTTAGAAAAGGAAGCTCTTGGGACTGACTCTGCGGTAACTGCAATAGGCGTACATAGGGCTCTAGTATCATACGTCTATCCGTTGGACTATAGCAAGTTCTGTTTAAGGGAAACTCTTTCAGGCTGAATCACACTTCTCACAGTGTCTTATCAGCGGAGGAATAGAGAAAGAACAACTATGGACAGAGGGAACGTTTTGCCCTGAGAGTGAAGGACCGGGTATGGAACATAGGCCTCTATGACACATACTGGAAGGTCAACACCTGTGATGTTCCATTGTGTATAACTCGTCTCAAAACCCTTCAGATGTACGAGGGAACTGTGCTACAGTATTTTCCCAGGACAGGAATGAGTCTGTGCTAAGTTGGAAACTGTAAGACCTGTCCGTGTAGCAATCATAGAGAGTATTGTACAGGACCCTGACGGGTTATTCTTAGGAAGGTATCTTTTCAGGGATCCTAGTTAAAGTGTGTTCTCATTCATAACAGTGTCTCCTCCTTTGAGGAATGATGATAGAACACGGACGGACTATGGGCATCTTAGGTACTCTGAGTAAAGTGCAGGCTATGGCGCTTAGGCATCCCAAACTCATATTGCATGCTCACGACCAGTGGTGATCCGCACTTTCTTTCAGTGTTAAAAACGCTTCCAACATTGTGAGGGAAGTGTGCTTTAGGAGGGATTCGTTGCAGTGTTGCGTCTGATAAAGAAGGAAGCTCTTGGGACTGACTATGCGATAACTGCAATAGGCGCACATAGGGATCTAGTATCAGACGTCTATCCGTTGGACTATAGCAAGTTCTGTTTAAGGGAAACTCCATCAAACGGAATCGCACTTCTCACAGTGTCTTTTCAGAGGGGGAAAGGATATAGAACAACTAAGGGGAGGGAACGTTGTGCCCTGAGAGTGAATGACAGCTTAGGGCACATAGGCCTCTATGACACATACTGGAAGGTCAACACCTGTGATGTTCCACTGTGTCTAGCTCGTCTCAAACACTTCAAATGTACGAGGGAACTTTGCTACTGTACATTCTCACGACAGGTTTGAGTCTGTGCTCTGTAGGAAACATTAGGACCTGTCTGTGTAGCAATCATAAACTATCACATACAGGACCATGACAAGTGATTCTTAGGAAGGTATCTTTTCAGGGATCCTACTTAAAGTGCGTTCTCATTCATCACAGAGTCTCCTCCTTTCAGGAATGATGATAGAACACGGACGGACTATGGGCACCTTAGGTACTGTGAGTAAAGTGCAGGCTATGGCGCTTAGGCATCCCAAACTCATATTGGATGCTCACGACCAGTGGTGATCCGCACTTTCTTTCAGTGTTAAAAACGCTTCCAACATTGTGAGGGAAGTGTGCTTTAGGAGGGATTCGTTGCAGTGTTGCGTCTGTTAAAGAAGGAAGCGCTTGGGACTGACTCTGCGGTAACTGCAATAGGCGCACATAGGGCTCTAGTAACAGACGTCTATCCCTTGGACTATAGCAAGTTCTGTTTAAGGGAAACTCCTTCAGGCGGAATCGCACTTCTCCCAGTGTCTTTTTAATGGAGGAATGGAGAAAGAACAACTACGGAGAGAGGGAACGTTGTGCCCTTCGAGTGAAGGAAAGGGTATGGAACATAGGCCTCTAAGACACATACTGGAAAGTCAACAGCTGTGATGTTCCACTGTGTCTAACTCTTCTCAAAACACTTAAAATGCAGGAGGGAACTGTGCTACTGTACGTTCTCACTTCAGGAATGAGTCTGTGCTAAGTTGGAAACTGGAGGGCCTGTCTGAGTAGCAATCATAGAGAGATTCGTACAGGACCCTTTCAGGTTAT
Organism: Neogale vison; assembly: GCF_020171115.1. Taxonomy (NCBI): domain Eukaryota; kingdom Metazoa; phylum Chordata; class Mammalia; order Carnivora; family Mustelidae; genus Neogale; species Neogale vison. The sequence goes on along the minus strand of NC_058100.1, from coordinate 30,238,225 downwards.
TCTTAGGAAGGTATCTTTTCAGGGATCCTACTTAAAATGTGTTCTCATTGATAATAGTATCTCCTTCTTTGAGGAATGATGATAGAATGTGGACGGACCATGGGCACATTATATACTGTGAGTAAAGTGCAGGCTATGGCGCTTAGGCATCCCAAACACATATTCGATGATCAAGACCAGTGGTGATCCCCACGTTCTTTCTCTGTAAAAAACGCTTTCAACATTGTGAGGGAAGTGTGCTTTAGGAGAGATTCGTTGCAGTGTTGCGTCTGTTAAAGAAGGAAGCTCTTGGGACTGACTCTGCGGTAACTGCAGTGGGCGCACATAGGGCTCTAGTATCAGACGTCTATCCGTTGGACTATAGCAAGTTCTGTTTAAGGGAAACTCCTTCAGGCGGAATCGCACTTCTCCCAGTGTCTTTTTAATGGAGGAATGGAGAAAGAACAACTACGGAGAGAGGGAACGTTGTGCACTTCGAGTGAAGGAAAGAGTATGGAACATAGGCCTCTAAGACACATACTGGAAAATCAACAGCTGTGATGTTCCACTGTGTCTAACTCTTCTCAAAACACTTAAAATGCAGGAGGGAACTGTGCTACTGTACGTTCTCACTTCAGGAATGAGTCTGTGCTAAGTTGGAAACTGGAGGGCCTGTCTGCGTAGCAATCATAGAGAGATTCGTACAGGACCCTTTCAGGTTATTCTTAGGAAGGTATCTTTTCAGGGATCCTACTTAAAATGTGTTCTCATTGATAATAGTATCTCCTTCTTTGAGGAATGATGATAGAATGTGGACGGACCATGGGCACATTATATACTGTGAGTAAAGTGCAGGCTATGGCGCTTAGGCATCCCAAACACATATTCGATGATCAAGACCAGTGGTGATCCCCACGTTCTTTCTCTGTAAAAAACGCTTTCAACATTGTGAGGGAAGTGTGCTTTAGGAGGGATTCGTTGCAGTGTTGCGTCTGTTAAAGAAGGAAGCTCTTGGGACTGACTCTGCGGTAACTGCAATAGGCGTACATAGGGCTCTAGTATCATACGTCTATCCGTTGGACTATAGCAAGCTCTGTTTAAGGGAAACTCTTTCAGGCTGAATCGCACTTCTCACAGTGTCTTATCAGCGGAGGAATAGAGAAAGAACAACTATGGACAGAGGGAACGTTGTGCCCTGAGAGTGAAGGACCGGGTATGGAACATAGGCTTCTATGACACATACTGGAAGGTCAACACCTGTGATGTTCCATTGTGTCTAACTCGTGTCAAAACCCTTCAAATGTACGAGGGAACTGTGCTACAGTACTTTCCCACGACAATAATGAGTCTGTGCTAAGTTGGAAACTGTAGGACCTGTCTGTGCAGCAATCAGAGAGAGTATCGTACAGGACCCTGACGGGTTATTCTTAGGAAGGTATCTTTTCAGGGATCCTAGTTAAAGTGTGTTCTCATTCTTAACAGTGTCTCCTACTCTGAGGAATGATGATAGAATGCGGACGGACTTTGGGCACATTAGGTACTGTGAGTAAAGTGCAGGCTATGGCGCTTAGGCATCCCAAACACATATTAGATAATCAAGACCAGTGGTGATCCGCACTTTCTTTCTGAGTAAAAAACGCTTCCAGCATTGTGATGGAAGTGTGCTTTAGGAGGGATTCGTTGCTGTGTTGCGTCTGTTAGAAAAGGAAGCTCTTGGGACTGACTCTGCGGTAACTGCAATAGGCGTACATAGGGCTCTAGTATCATACGTCTATCCGTTGGACTATAGCAAGTTCTGTTTAAGGGAAACTCTTTCAGGCTGAATCGCACTTCTCACAGTGTCTTATCAGCGGAGGAATAGAGAAAGAACAACTATGGACAGAGGGAACGTTTTGCCCTGAGAGTGAAGGACCGGGTATGGAACATAGGCCTCTATGACACATACTGGAAGGTCAACACCTGTGATGTTCCATTGTGTATAACTCGTCTCAAAACCCTTCAGATGTACGAGGGAACTGTGCTACAGTATTTTCCCAGGACAGGAATGAGTCTGTGCTAAGTTGGAAACTGTAAGACCTGTCCGTGTAGCAATCATAGAGAGTATTGTACAGGACCCTGACGGGTTATTCTTAGGAAGGTATCTTTTCAGGGATCCTAGTTAAAGTGTGTTCTCATTCATAACAGTGTCTCCTCCTTTGAGGAATGATGATAGAACACGGACGGACTATGGGCATCTTAGGTACTCTGAGTAAAGTGCAGGCTATGGCACTTAGGCATCCCAAACTCATATTGCATGCTCACGACCAGTGGTGATCCGCACTTTCTTTCAGTGTTAAAAACGCTTCCAACATTGTGAGGGAAGTGTGCTTTAGGAGGGATTCGTTGCAGTGTTGCGTCTGATAAAGAAGGAAGCTCTTGGGACTGACTATGCGATAACTGCAATAGGCGCACATAGGGCTCTAGTATCAGACGTCTATCCGTTGGACTATAGCAAGTTCTGTTTAAGGGAAACTCCATCAAACGGAATCGCACTTCTCACAGTGTCTTTTCAGAGGGGGAAAGGATATAGAACAACTAAGGGGAGGGAACGTTGTGCCCTGAGAGTGAATGACAGCTTAGGGCACATAGGCCTCTATGACACATACTGGAAGGTCAACACCTGTGATGTTCCACTGTGTCTAGCTCGTCTCAAACACTTCAAAAGTACGAGGGAACTTTGCTACTGTACATTCTCACGACAGGTTTGAGTCTGTGCTCTGTAGGAAACATTAGGACCTGTCTGTGTAGCAATCATAAACTATCACATACAGGACCATGACAAGTGATTCTTAGGAAGGTATCTTTTCAGGGATCCTACTTAAAGTGCGTTCTCATTCATCACAGAGTCTCCTCCTTTCAGGAATGATGATAGAACACGGACGGACTATGGGCACCTTAGGTACTGTGAGTAAAGTGCAGGCTATGGCGCTTAGGCATCCCAAACTCATATTGGATGCTCACGACCAGTGGTGATCCGCACTTTCTTTCAGTGTTAAAAACGCTTCCAACATTGTGAGGGAAGTGTGCTTTAGGAGGGATTCGTTGCAGTGTTGCGTCTGTTAAAGAAGGAAGCGCTTGGGACTGACTCTGCGGTAACTGCAATAGGCGCACTTAGGGCTCTAGTATCAGACGTCTATCCGTTGGACTATAGCAAGCTCTGTTTAAGGGAAACTCTTTCAGGCTGAATCGCACTTCTCACAGTGTCTTATCAGCGGAGGAATAGAGAAAGAACAACTATGGACAGAGGGAACGTTGTGCCCTGAGAGTGAAGGACCGGGTATGGAACATAGGCCTCTATGACACATACTGGAAGGTCAACACCTGTGATGTTCCATTGTGTCTAACTCGTGTCAAAACCCTTCAAATGTACGAGGGAACTGTGCTACAGTACTTTCCCACGACAATAATGAGTCTGTGCTAAGTTGGAAACTGTAGGACCTGTCTGTGCAGCAATCAGAGAGAGTATCGTACAGGACCCTGACGGGTTATTCTTAGGAAGGTATCTTTTCAGGGATCCTAGTTAAAGTGTGTTCTCATTCTTAACAGTGTCTCCTACTCTGAGGAATGATGATAGAATGCGGACGGACTTTGGGCACATTAGGTACTGTGAGTAAAGTGCAGGCTATGGCGCTTAGGCATCCCAAACACATATTAGATAATCAAGACCAGTGGTGATCCGCACTTTCTTTCTGAGTAAAAAACGCTTCCAGCATTGTGATGGAAGTGTGCTTTAGGAGGGATTCGTTGCTGTGTTGCGTCTGTTAGAAAAGGAAGCTCTTGGGACTGACTCTGCGGTAACTGCAATAGGCGTACATAGGGCTCTAGTATCATACGTCTATCCGTTGGACTATAGCAAGTTCTGTTTAAGGGAAACTCTTTCAGGCTGAATCGCACTTCTCACAGTGTCTTATCAGCGGAGGAATAGAGAAAGAACAACTATGGACAGAGGGAACGTTTTGCCCTGAGCGTGAAGGACCGGGTATGGAACATAGGCCTCTATGACACATACTGGAAGGTCAACACCTGTGATGTTCCATTGTGTATAACTCGTCTCAAAACCCTTCAGATGTACGAGGGAACTGTGCTACAGTATTTTCCCAGGACAGGAATGAGTCTGTGCTAAGTTGGAAACTGTAAGACCTGTCCGTGTAGCAATCATAGAGAGTATTGTACAGGACCCTGACGGGTTATTCTTAGGAAGGTATCTTTTCAGGGATCCTAGTTAAAGTGTGTTCTCATTCATAACAGTGTCTCCTCCTTTGAGGAATGATGATAGAACACGGACGGACTATGGGCATCTTAGGTACTCTGAGTAAAGTGCAGGCTATGGCGCTTAGGCATCCCAAACTCATATTGCATGCTCACGACCAGTGGTGATCCGCACTTTCTTTCAGTGTTAAAAACGCTTCCAACATTGTGAGGGAAGTGTGCTTTAGGAGGGATTCGTTGCAGTGTTGCGTCTGATAAAGAAGGAAGCTCTTGGGACTGACTATGCGATAACTGCAATAGGCGCACATAGGGCTCTTGTATCAGACGTCTATCCGTTGGACTATAGCAAGTTCTGTTTAAGGGAAACTCCATCAAACGGAATCGCACTTCTCACAGTGTCTTTTCAGAGGGGGAAAGGATATAGAACAACTAAGGGGAGGGAACGTTGTGCCCTGAGAGTGAATGACAGCTTAGGGCACATAGGCCTCTATGACACATACTGTAAGGTCAACACCTGTGATGTTCCACTGTGTCTAGCTCGTCTCAAACACTTCAAATGTACGAGGGAACTTTGCTACTGTACATTCTCACGACAGGTTTGAGTCTGTGCTCTGTAGGAAACATTAGGACCTGTCTGTGTAGCAATCATAAACTATCACATACAGGACCATGACAAGTGATTCTTAGGAAGGTATCTTTTCAGGGATCCTACTTAAAGTGCGTTCTCATTCATCACAGAGTCTCCTCCTTTCAGGAATGATGATAGAACACGGACGGACTATGGGCACCTTAGGTACTGTGAGTAAAGTGCAGGCTATGGCGCTTAGGCATCCCAAACTCATACTGGATGCTCACGACCAGTGGTGATCCGCACTTTCTTTCAGTGTTAAAAACGCTTCCAACATTGTGAGGGAAGTGTGCTTTAGGAGGGATTCGTTGCAGTGTTGCGTCTGTTAAAGAAGGAAGCGCTTGGGACTGACTCTGCGGTAACTGCAATAGGCGCACATAGGGCTCTAGTAACAGACGTCTATCCCTTGGACTATAGCAAGTTCTGTTTAAGGGAAACTCCTTCAGGCGGAATCGCACTTCTCCCAGTGTCTTTTTAATGGAGGAATGGAGAAAGAACAACTACGGAGAGAGGGAACGTTGTGCCCTTCGAGTGAAGGAAAGGGTATGGAACATAGGCCTCTAAGACACATACTGGAAAGTCAACAGCTGTGATGTTCCACTGTGTCTAACTCGTCTCAAAACACTTAAAATGCAGGAGGGAACTGTGCTACTGTACGTTCTCACTTCAGGAATGAGTCTGTGCTAAGTTGGAAACTGGAGGGCCTGTCTGAGTAGCAATCATAGAGAGATTCGTACAGGACCCTTTCAGGTTATTCTTAGGAAGGTATCTTTTCAGGGATCCTACTTAAAATGTGTTCTCATTGATAATAGTATCTCCTTCTTTGAGGAATGATGATAGAATGTGGACGGACCATGGGCACATTATATACTGTGAGTAAAGTGCAGGCTATGGCGCTTAGGCATCCCAAACACATATTCGATGATTAAGACCAGTGGTGATCCCCACGTTCTTTCTCTGTAAAAAACGCTTTCAACATTGTGAGGGAAGTGTGCTTTAGGAGGGATTCGTTGCAGTGTTGCGTCTGTTAAAGAAGGAAGCGCTTGGGACTGACTCTGCGGTAACTGCAATAGGCGCACATAGGGCTCTAGTCACAGACGTCTATCCCTTGGACTATAGCAAGCTCTGTTTAAGGGAAACTCTTTCAGGCTGAATCGCACTTCTCACAGTGTCTTATCATCGGAGGAATAGAGAAAGAACAACTATGGACAGAGGGAACGTTGTGCCCTGAGAGTGAAGGACCGGGTATGGAACATAGGCTTCTATGACACATACTGGAAGGTCAACACCTGTGATGTTCCATTGTGTCTAACTCGTGTCAAAACCCTTCAAATGTACGAGGGAACTGTGCTACAGTACTTTCCCACGACAATAATGAGTCTGTGCTAAGTTGGAAACTGTAGGACCTGTCTGTGCAGCAATCAGAGAGAGTATCGTACAGGACCCTGACGGGTTATTCTTAGGAAGGTATCTTTTCAGGGATCCTAGTTAAAGTGTGTTCTCATTCTTAACAGTGTCTCCTACTCTGAGGAATGATGATAGAATGCGGACGGACTTTGGGCACATTAGGTACTGTGAGTAAAGTGCAGGCTATGGCGCTTAGGCATCCCAAACACATATTAGATAATCAAGACCAGTGGTGATCCGCACTTTCTTTCTGAGTAAAAAACGCTTCCAGCATTGTGATGGAAGTGTGCTTTAGGAGGGATTCGTTGCTGTGTTGCGTCTGTTAGAAAAGGAAGCTCTTGGGACTGACTCTGCGGTAACTGCAATAGGCGTACATAGGGCTCTAGTATCATACGTCTATCCGTTGGACTATAGCAAGTTCTGTTTAAGGGAAACTCTTTCAGGCTGAATCGCACTTCTCACAGTGTCTTATCAGCGGAGGAATAGAGAAAGAACAACTATGGACAGAGGGAATGTTTTGCCCTGAGAGTGAAGGACCGGGTATGGAACATAGGCCTCTATGACACATACTGGAAGGTCAACACCTGTGATGTTCCATTGTGTAAAACTCGTCTCAAAACCCTTCAGATGTACGAGGGAACTGTGCTACAGTATTTTCCCAGGACAGGAATGAGTCTGTGCTAAGTTGGAAACTGTAAGACCTGTCCGTGTAGCAATCATAGAGAGTATTGTACAGGACCCTGACGGGTTATTCTTAGGAAGGTATCTTTTCAGGGATCCTAGTTAAAGTGTGTTCTCATTCATAACAGTGTCTCCTCCTTTGAGGAATGATGATAGAACACGGACGGACTATGGGCATCTTAGGTACTCTGAGTAAAGTGCAGGCTATGGCGCTTAGGCATCCCAAACTCATATTGCATGCTCACGACCAGTGGTGATCCGCACTTTCTTTCAGTGTTAAAAACGCTTCCAACATTGTGAGGGAAGTGTGCTTTAGGAGGGATTCGTTGCAGTGTTGCGTCTGATAAAGAAGGAAGCTCTTGGGACTGACTATGCGATAACTGCAATAGGCGCACATAGGGCTCTAGTATCAGACGTCTATCCGTTGGACTATAGCAAGTTCTGTTTAAGGGAAACTCCATCAAACGGAATCGCACTTCTCACAGTGTCTTTTCAGAGGGGGAAAGGATATAGAACAACTAAGGGGAGGGAACGTTGTGCCCTGAGAGTGAATGACAGCTTAGGGCACATAGGCCTCTATGACACATACTGGAAGGTCAACACCTGTGATGTTCCACTGTGTCTAGCTCGTCTCAAACACTTCAAATGTACGAGGGAACTTTGCTACTGTACATTCTCACGACAGGTTTGAGTCTGTGCTCTGTAGGAAACATTAGGACCTGTCTGTGTAGCAATCATAAACTATCACATACAGGACCATGACAAGTGATTCTTAGGAAGGTATCTTTTCAGGGATCCTACTTAAAGTGCGTTCTCATTCATCACAGAGTCTCCTCCTTTCAGGAATGATGATAGAACACGGACGGACTATGGGCACCTTAGGTATTGTGAGTAAAGTGCAGGCTATGGCGCTTAGGCATCCCAAACTCATATTGGATGCTCACGACCAGTGGTGATCCGCACTTTCTTTCAGTGTTAAAAACGCTTCCAACATTGTGAGGGAAGTGTGCTTTAGGAGGGATTCGTTGCAGTGTTGCGTCTGTTAAAGAAGGAAGCGCTTGGGACTGACTCTGCGGTAACTGCAATAGGCGCACTTAGGGCTCTAGTATCAGACGTCTATCCGTTGGACTATAGCAAGCTCTGTTTAAGGGAAACTCTTTCAGGCTGAATCGCACTTCTCACAGTGTCTTATCAGCGGAGGAATAGAGAAAGAACAACTATGGACAGAGGGAACGTTGTGCCCTGAGAGTGAAGGACCGGGTATGGAACATAGGCCTCTATGACACATACTGGAAGGTCAACACCTGTGATGTTCCATTGTGTCTAACTCGTGTCAAAACCCTTCAAATGTACGAGGGAACTGTGCTACAGTACTTTCCCACGACAATAATGAGTCTGTGCTAAGTTGGAAACTGTAGGACCTGTCTGTGCAGCAATCAGAGAGAGTATCGTACAGGACCCTGACGGGTTATTCTTAGGAAGGTATCTTTTCAGGGATCCTAGTTAAAGTGTGTTCTCATTCTTAACAGTGTCTCCTACTCTGAGGAATGATGATAGAATGCGGACGGACTTTGGGCACATTAGGTACTGTGAGTAAAGTGCAGGCTATGGCGCTTAGGCATCCCAAACACATATTAGATAATCAAGACCAGTGGTGATCCGCACTTTCTTTCGGAGTAAAAAACGCTTCCAGCATTGTGATGGAAGTGTGCTTTAGGAGGGATTCGTTGCTGTGTTGCGTCTGTTAGAAAAGGAAGCTCTTGGGACTGACTCTGCGGTAACTGCAATAGGCGTACATAGGGCTCTAGTATCATACGTCTATCCGTTGGACTATAGCAAGTTCTGTTTAAGGGAAACTCTTTCAGGCTGAATCGCACTTCTCACAGTGTCTTATCAGCGGAGGAATAGAGAAAGAACAACTATGGACAGAGGGAACGTTTTGCCCTGAGCGTGAAGGACCGGGTATGGAACATAGGCCTCCATGACACATACTGGAAGGTCAACACCTGTGATGTTCCATTGTGTATAACTCGTCTCAAAACCCTTCAGATGTACGAGGGAACTGTGCTACAGTATTTTCCCAGGACAGGATGAGTCTGTGCTAAGTTGGAAACTGTATGACCTGTCCGTGTAGCAATCATAGAGAGTATTGTACAGGACCCTGACGGGTTATTCTTAGGAAGGTATCTTTTCAGGGATCCTAGTTAAAGTGTGTTCTCATTCATAACAGTGTCTCCTCCTTTGAGGAATGATGATAGAACACGGACGGACTATGGGCATCTTAGGTACTCTGAGTAAAGTGCAGGCTATGGCGCTTAGGCATCCCAAACTCATATTGCATGCTCACGACCAGTGGTGATCCGCACTTTCTTTCAGTGTTAAAAACGCTTCCAACATTGTGAGGGAAGTGTGCTTTAGGAGGGATTCGTTGCAGTGTTGCGTCTGATAAAGAAGGAAGCTCTTGGGACTGACTATGCGATAACTGCAATAGGCGCACATAGGGCTCTAGTATCAGACGTCTATCCGTTGGACTATAGCAAGTTCTGTTTAAGGGAAACTCCATCAAACGGAATCGCACTTCTCACAGTGTCTTTTCAGAGGGGGAAAGGATATAGAACAACTAAGGGGAGGGAACGTTGTGCCCTGAGAGTGAATGACAGCTTAGGGCACATAGGCCTCTATGACACATACTGGAAGGTCAACACCTGTGATGTTCCACTGTGTCTAGCTCGTCTCAAACACTTCAAATGTACGAGGGAACTTTGCTACTGTACATTCTCACGACAGGTTTGAGTCTGTGCTCTGTAGGAAACATTAGGACCTGTCTGTGTAGCAATCATAAACTATCACATACAGGACCATGACAAGTGATTCTTAGGAAGGTATCTTTTCAGGGATCCTACTTATTAAAGTGCGTTCTCATTCATCACAGAGTCTCCTCCTTTCAGGAATGATGATAGAACACGGACGGACTATGGGCACCTTAGGTACTGTGAGTAAAGTGCAGGCTATGGCGCTTAGGCATCCCAAACTCATATTGGATGCTCACGACCAGTGGTGATCCGCACTTTCTTTCAGTGTTAAAAACGCTTCCAACATTGTGAGGGAAGTGTGCTTTAGGAGGGATTCGTTGCAGTGTTGCGTCTGTTAAAGAAGGAAGCGCTTGGGACTGACTCTGCGGTAACTGCAATAGGCGCACATAGGGCTCTAGTAACAGACGTCTATCCCTTGGACTATAGCAAGTTCTGTTTAAGGGAAACTCCTTCAGGCGGAATCGCACTTCTCCCAGTGTCTTTTTAATGGAGGAATGGAGAAAGAACAACTACGGAGAGAGGGAACGTTGTGCCCTTCGAGTGAAGGAAAGGGTATGGAACATAGGCCTCTAAGACACATACTGGAAAGTCAACAGCTGTGATGTTCCACTGTGTCTAACTCTTCTCAAAACACTTAAAATGCAGGAGGGAACTGTGCTACTGTACGTTTTCACTTCAGGAATGAGTCTGTGCTAAGTTGGAAACTGGTGGGCCTGTCTGAGTAGCAATCATAGAGAGATTCGTACAGGACCCTTTCAGGTTATTCTTAGGAAGGTATCTTTTCAGGGATCCTACTTAAAATGTGTTCTCATTGATAATAGTATCTCCTTCTTTGAGGAATGATGATAGAATGTGGATGGACCATGGGCACATTATATACTGTGAGTAAAGTGCAGGCTATGGCGCTTAGGCATCCCAAACACATATTCGATGATCAAGACCAGTGGTGATCCCCACGTTCTTTCTCTGTAAAAAACGCTTTCAACATTGTGAGGGAAGTGTGCTTTAGGAGGGATTCGTTGCAGTGTTGCGTCTGTTAAAGAAGGAAGCTCTTGGGACTGACTCTGCGGTAACTGCAGTGGGCGCACATAGGGCTCTAGTATCAGACGTCTATCCGTTGGACTATAGCAAGCTCTGTTTAAGGGAAACTCTTTCAGGCTGAATCGCACTTCTCACAGTGTCTTATCAGCGGAGGAATAGAGAAAGAACAACTATGGACAGAGGGAACGTTGTGCCCTGAGTGTGAAGGACCGGGTATGGAACATAGGCCTCTATGACACATACTGGAAGGTCAACACCTGTGATGTTCCATTGTGTCTAACTCGTGTCAAAACCCTTCAAATGTACGAGGGAACTGTGCTACAGTACTTTCCCACGACAATAATGAGTCTGTGCTAAGTTGGAAACTGTAGGACCTGTCTGTGCAGCAATCAGAGAGAGTATCGTACAGGACCCTGACGGGTTATTCTTAGGAAGGTATCTTTTCAGGGATCCTAGTTAAAGTGTGTTCTCATTCATAACAGTGTCTCCTACTCTGAGGAACGATGATAGAATGCGGACGGACTTTGGGCACATTAGGTACTGTGAGTAAAGTGCAGGCTATGGCGCTTAGGCATCCCAAACACATATTAGATAATCAAGACCAGTGGTGATCCGCACTTTCTTTCGGAGTAAAAAACGCTTCCAGCATTGTGATGGAAGTGTGCTTTAGGAGGGATTCGTTGCTGTGTTGCGTCTGTTAGAAAAGGAAGCTCTTGGGACTGACTCTGCGGTAACTGCAATAGGCGTACATAGGGCTCTAGTATCATACGTCTATCCGTTGGACTATAGCAAGTTCTGTTTAAGGGAAACTCTTTCAGGCTGAATCGCACTTCTCACAGTGTCTTATCAGCGGAGGAATAGAGAAAGAACAACTATGGACAGAGGGAACGTTTTGCCCTGAGAGTGAAGGACCGGGTATGGAACATAGGCCTCTATGACACATACTGGAAGGTCAACACCTGTGATGTTCCATTGTGTATAACTCGTCTCAAAACCCTTCAGATGTACGAGGGAACTGTGCTACAGTATTTTCCCAGGACAGGAATGAGTCTGTGCTAAGTTGGAAACTGTAAGACCTGTCCGTGTAGCAATCATAGAGAGTATTGTACAGGACCCTGACGGGTTATTCTTAGGAAGGTATCTTTTCAGGGATCCTAGTTAAAGTGTGTTCTCATTCATAACAGTGTCTCCTCCTTTGAGGAATGATGATAGAACACGGACGGACTATGGGCATCTTAGGTACTCTGAGTAAAGTGCAGGCTATGGCGCTTAGGCATCCCAAACTCATATTGCATGCTCACGACCAGTGGTGATCCGCACTTTCTTTCAGTGTTAAAAACGCTTCCAACATTGTGAGGGAAGTGTGCTTTAGGAGGGATTCGTTGCAGTGTTGCGTCTGATAAAGAAGGAAGCTCTTGGGACTGACTATGCGATAACTGCAATAGGCGCACATAGGGCTCTAGTATCAGACGTCTATCCGTTGGACTATAGCAAGTTCTGTTTAAGGGAAACTCCATCAAACGGAATCGCACTTCTCACAGTGTCTTTTCAGAGGGGGAAAGGATATAGAACAACTAAGGGGAGGGAACGTTGTGCCCTGAGAGTGAATGACAGCTTAGGGCACATAGGCCTCTATGACACATACTGGAAGGTCAACACCTGTGATGTTCCACTGTGTCTAGCTCGTCTCAAACACTTCAAATGTACGAGGGAACTTTGCTACTGTACATTCTCACGACAGGTTTGAGTCTGTGCTCTGTAGGAAACATTAGGACCTGTCTGTGTAGCAATCATAAACTATCACATACAGGACCATGACAAGTGATTCTTAGGAAGGTATCTTTTCAGGGATCCTACTTAAAGTGCGTTCTCATTCATCACAGAGTCTCCTCCTTTCAGGAATGATGATAGAACACGGACGGACTATGGGCACCTTAGGTACTGTGAGTAAAGTGCAGGCTATGGCGCTTAGGCATCCCAAACTCATATTGGATGCTCACGACCAGTGGTGATCCGCACTTTCTTTCAGTGTTAAAAACGCTTCCAACATTGTGAGGGAAGTGTGCTTTAGGAGGGATTCGTTGCAGTGTTGCGTCTGTTAAAGAAGGAAGCGCTTGGGACTGACTCTGCGGTAACTGCAATAGGCGCACTTAGGGCTCTAGTATCAGACGTCTATCCGTTGGACTATAGCAAGCTCTGTTTAAGGGAAACTCTTTCAGGCTGAATCGCACTTCTCACAGTGTCTTATCAGCGGAGGATTAGAGAAAGAACAACTATGGACAGAGGGAACGTTGTGCCCTGAGAGTGAAGGACCGGGTATGGAACATAGGCCTCTATGACACATACTGGAAGGTCAACACCTGTGATGTTCCATTGTGTCTAACTCGTGTCAAAACCCTTCAAATGTACGAGGGAACTGTGCTACAGTACTTTCCCACGACAATAATGAGTCTGTGCTAAGTTGGAAACTGTAGGACCTGTCTGTGCAGCAATCAGAGAGAGTATCGTACAGGACCCTGACGGGTTATTCTTAGGAAGGTATCTTTTCAGGGATCCTAGTTAAAGTGTGTTCTCATTCTTAACAGTGTCTCCTACTCTGAGGAATGATGATAGAATGCGGACGGACTTTGGGCACATTAGGTACTGTGAGTAAAGTGCAGGCTATGGCGCTTAGGCATCCCAAACACATATTAGATAATCAAGACCAGTGGTGATCCGCACTTTCTTTCGGAGTAAAAAACGCTTCCAGCATTGTGATGGAAGTGTGCTTTAGGAGGGATTCGTTGCTGTGTTGCGTCTGTTAGAAAAGGAAGCTCTTGGGACTGACTCTGCGGTAACTGCAATAGGCGTACATAGGGCTCTAGTATCATACGTCTATCCGTTGGACTATAGCAAGTTCTGTTTAAGGGAAACTCTTTCAGGCTGAATCGCACTTCTCACAGTGTCTTATCAGCGGAGGAATAGAGAAAGAACAACTATGGACAGAGGGAACGTTTTGCCCTGAGCGTGAAGGACCGGGTATGGAACATCGGCCTCTATGACACATACTGGAAGGTCAACACCTGTGATGTTCCATTGTGTATAACTCGTCTCAAAACCCTTCAGATGTACGAGGGAACTGTGCTACAGTATTTTCCCAGGACAGGAATGAGTCTGTGCTAAGTTGGAAACTGTAAGACCTGTCCGTGTAGCAATCATAGAGAGTATTGTACAGGACCCTGACGGGTTATTCTTAGGAAGGTATCTTTTCAGGGATCCTAGTTAAAGTGTGTTCTCATTCATAACAGTGTCTCCTCCTTTGAGGAATGATGATAGAACACGGACGGACTATGGGCATCTTAGGTACTCTGAGTAAAGTGCAGGCTATGGCGCTTAGGCATCCCAAACTCATATTGCATGCTCACGACCAGTGGTGATCCGCACTTTCTTTCAGTGTTAAAAACGCTTCCAACATTGTGAGGGAAGTGTGCTTTAGGAGGGATTCGTTGCAGTGTTGCGTCTGATAAAGAAGGAAGCTCTTGGGACTGACTATGCGATAACTGCAATAGGCGCACATAGGGCTCTAGTATCAGACGTCTATCCGTTGGACTATAGCAAGTTCTGTTTAAGGGAAACTCCATCAAACGGAATCGCACTTCTCACAGTGTCTTTTCAGAGGGGGAAGGATATAGAACAACTAAGGGGAGGGAACGTTGTGCCCTGAGAGTGAATGACAGCTTAGGGCACATAGGCCTCTATGACACATACTGGAAGGTCAACACCTGTGATGTTCCACTGTGTCTAGCTCGTCTCAAACACTTCAAATGTACGAGGGAACTTTGCTACTGTACATTCTCACGACAGGTTTGAGTCTGTGCTCTGTAGGAAACATTAGGACCTGTCTGTGTAGCAATCATAAACTATCACATACAGGACCATGACAAGTGATTCTTAGGAAGGTATCTTTTCAGGGATCCTACTTATTAAAGTGCGTTCTCATTCATCACAGAGTCTCCTCCTTTCAGGAATGATGATAGAACACGGACGGACTATGGGCACCTTAGGTACTGTGAGTAAAGTGCAGGCTATGGCGCTTAGGCATCCCAAACTCATATTGGATGCTCACGACCAGTGGTGATCCGCACTTTCTTTCAGTGTTAAAAACGCTTCCAACATTGTGAGGGAAGTGTGCTTTAGGAGGGATTCGTTGCAGTGTTGCGTCTGTTAAAGAAGGAAGCGCTTGGGACTGACTCTGCGGTAACTGCAATAGGCGCACATAGGGCTCTAGTAACAGACGTCTATCCCTTGGACTATAGCAAGTTCTGTTTAAGGGAAACTCCTTCAGGCGGAATCGCACTTCTCCCAGTGTCTTTTTAATGGAGGAATGGAGAAAGAACAACTACGGAGAGAGGGAACGTTGTGCCCTTCGAGTGAAGGAAAGGGTATGGAACATAGGCCTCTAAGACACATACTGGAAAGTCAACAGCTGTGATGTTCCACTGTGTCTAACTCTTCTCAAAACACTTAAAATGCAGGAGGGAACTGTGCTACTGTACGTTCTCACTTCAGGAATGAGTCTGTGCTAAGTTGGAAACTGGTGGGCCTGTCTGCGTAGCAATCATAGAGAGATTCGTACAGGACCCTTTCAGGTTATTCTTAGGAAGGTATCTTTTCAGGGATCCTACTTAAAATGTGTTCTCATTGATAATAGTATCTCCTTCTTTGAGGAATGATGATAGAATGTGGATGGACCATGGGCACATTATATACTGTGAGTAAAGTGCAGGCTATGGCGCTTAGGCATCCCAAACACATATTCGATGATCAAGACCAGTGGTGATCCCCACGTTCTTTCTCTGTAAAAAACGCTTTCAACATTGTGAGGGAAGTGTGCTTTAGGAGGGATTCGTTGCAGTGTTGCGTCTGTTAAAGAAGGAAGCTCTTGGGACTGACTCTGCGGTAACTGCAGTGGGCGCACATAGGGCTCTAGTATCAGACGTCTATCCGTTGGACTATAGCAAGCTCTGTTTAAGGGAAACTCTTTCAGGCTGAATCGCACTTCTCACAGTGTCTTATCAGCGGAGGAATAGAGAAAGAACAACTATGGACAGAGGGAACGTTGTGCCCTGAGAGTGAAGGACCGGGTATGGAACATAGGCCTCTATGACACATACTGGAAGGTCAACACCTGTGATGTTCCATTGTGTCTAACTCGTGTCAAAACCCTTCAAATGTACGAGGGAACTGTGCTACAGTACTTTCCCACGACAATAATGAGTCTGTGCTAAGTTGGAAACTGTAGGACCTGTCTGTGCAGCAATCAGAGAGAGTATCGTACAGGACCCTGACGGGTTATTCTTAGGAAGGTATCTTTTCAGGGATCCTAGTTAAAGTGTGTTCTCATTCTTAACAGTGTCTCCTACTCTGAGGAATGATGATAGAATGCGGACGGACTTTGGGCACATTAGGTACTGTGAGTAAAGTGCAGGCTATGGCGCTTAGGCATCCCAAACACATATTAGATAATCAAGACCAGTGGTGATCCGCACTTTCTTTCTGAGTAAAAAACGCTTCCAGCATTGTGATGGAAGTGTGCTTTAGGAGGGATTCGTTGCTGTGTTGCGTCTGTTAGAAAAGGAAGCTCTTGGGACTGACTCTGCGGTAACTGCAATAGGCGTACATAGGGCTCTAGTATCATACGTCTATCCGTTGGACTATAGCAAGTTCTGTTTAAGGGAAACTCTTTCAGGCTGAATCGCACTTCTCACAGTGTCTTATCAGCGGAGGAATAGAGAAAGAACAACTATGGACAGAGGGAACGTTTTGCCCTGAGCGTGAAGGACCGGGTATGGAACATAGGCCTCTATGACACATACTGGAAGGTCAACACCTGTGATGTTCCATTGTGTATAACTCGTCTCAAAACCCTTCAGATGTACGAGGGAACTGTGCTACAGTATTTTCCCAGGACAGGAATGAGTCTGTGCTAAGTTGGAAACTGTAAGACTTGTCCGTGTAGCAATCATAGAGAGTATTGTACAGGACCCTGACGGGTTATTCTTAGGAAGGTATCTTTTCAGGGATCCTAGTTAAAGTGTGTTCTCATTCATAACAGTGTCTCCTCCTTTGAGGAATGATGATAGAACACGGACGGACTATGGGCATCTTAGGTACTCTGAGTAAAGTGCAGGCTATGGCGCTTAGGCATCCCAAACTCATATTGCATGCTCACGACCAGTGGTGATCCGCACTTTCTTTCAGTGTTAAAAACGCTTCCAACATTGTGAGGGAAGTGTGCTTTAGGAGGGATTCGTTGCAGTGTTGCGTCTGATAAAGAAGGAAGCTCTTGGGACTGACTATGCGATAACTGCAATAGGCGCACATAGGGCTCTAGTATCAGACGTCTATCCGTTGGACTATAGCAAGTTCTGTTTAAGGGAAACTCCATCAAACGGAATCGCACTTCTCACAGTGTCTTTTCAGAGGGGGAAAGGATATAGAACAACTAAGGGGAGGGAACGTTGTGCCCTGAGAGTGAATGACAGCTTAGGGCACATAGGCCTCTATGACACATACTGGAAGGTCAACACCTGTGATGTTCCACTGTGTCTAGCTCGTCTCAAACACTTCAAATGTACGAGGGAACTTTGCTACTGTACATTCTCACGACAGGTTTGAGTCTGTGCTCTGTAGGAAACATTAGGACCTGTCTGTGTAGCAATCATAAACTATCACATACAGGACCATGACAAGTGATTCTTAGGAAGGTATCTTTTCAGGGATCCTACTTAAAGTGCGTTCTCATTCATCACAGAGTCTCCTCCTTTCAGGAATGATGATAGAACACGGACGGACTATGGGCACCTTAGGTACTGTGAGTAAAGTGCAGGCTATGGCGCTTAGGCATCCCAAACTCATATTGGATGCTCACGACCAGTGGTGATCCGCACTTTCTTTCAGTGTTAAAAACGCTTCCAACATTGTGAGGGAAGTGTGCTTTAGGAGGGATTCGTTGCAGTGTTGCGTCTGTTAAAGAAGGAAGCGCTTGGGACTGACTCTGCGGTAACTGCAATAGGCGCACATAGGGCTCTAGTAACAGACGTCTATCCCTTGGACTATAGCAAGTTCTGTTTAAGGGAAACTCCTTCAGGCGGAATCGCACTTCTCCCAGTGTCTTTTTAATGGAGGAATGGAGAAAGAACTACTACGGAGAGAGGGAACGTTGTGCCCTTCGAGTGAAGGAAAGGGTATGGAACATAGGCCTCTAAGACACATACTGGAAAGTCAACAGCTGTGATGTTCCACTGTGTCTAACTCGTCTCAAAACACTTAAAATGCAGGAGGGAACTGTGCTACTGTACGTTCTCACTTCAGGAATGAGTCTGTGCTAAGTTGGAAACTGGAGGGCCTGTCTGAGTAGCAATCATAGAGAGATTCGTACAGGACCCTTTCAGGTTATTCTTAGGAAGGTATCTTTTCAGGGATCCTACTTAAAATGTGTTCTCATTGATAATAGTATCTCCTTCTTTGAGGAATGATGATAGAATGTGGACGGACCATGGGCACATTATATACTGTGAGTAAAGTGCAGGCTATGGCGCTTAGGCATCCCAAACACATATTCGATGATCAAGACCAGTGGTGATCCCCACGTTCTTTCTCTGTAAAAAACGCTTTCAACATTGTGAGGGAAGTGTGCTTTAGGAGGGATTCGTTGCAGTGTTGCGTCTGTTAAAGAAGGAAGCGCTTGGGACTGACTCTGCGGTAACTGCAATAGGCGCAAATAGGGCTCTAGTCACAGACGTCTATCCCTTGGACTATAGCAAGTTCTGTTTAAGGGAAACTCCTTCAGGCGGAATCGCACTTCTCCCAGTGTCTTTTTAATGGAGGAATGGAGAAAGAACAACTACGGAGAGAGGGAACGTTGTGCACTTCGAGTGAAGGAAAGGGTATGGAACATAGGCCTCTAAGACACATACTGGAAAGTCAACAGCTGTGATGTTCCACTGTGTCTAACTCTTCTCAAAACACTTAAAATGCAGGATGGAACTGTGCTACTGTACGTTCTCACTTCAGGAATGAGTCTGTGCTAAGTTGGAAACTGGTGGGGCTGTCTGCGTAGCAATCATAGAGAGATTCGTACAGGACCCTTTCAGGTTATTCTTAGGAAGGTATCTTTTCAGGGATCCTACTTAAAATGTGTTCTCATTGATAATAGTATCTCCTTCTTTGAGGAATGATGATAGAATGTGGACGGACCATGGGCACATTATATACTGTGAGTAAAGTGCAGGCTATGGCGCTTAGGCATCCCAAACACATATTCGATGATCAAGACCAGTGGTGATCCCCACGTTCTTTCTCTGTAAAAAACGCTTTCAACATTGTGAGGGAAGTGTGCTTTAGGAGGGATTCGTTGCAGTGTTGCGTCTGTTAAAGAAGGAAGCTCTTGGGACTGACTCTGCGGTAACTGCAGTGGGCGCACATAGGGCTCTAGTATCAGACGTCTATCCATTGGACTATAGCAAGCTCTGTTTAAGGGAAACTCTTTCAGGCTGAATCGCACTTCTCAAAGTGTCTTATCAGCGGAGGAATAGAGAAAGAACAACTATGGACAGAGGAACGTTGTGCCCTGAGAGTGAAGGACCGGGTATGGAACATAGGCTTCTATGACACATACTGGAAGGTCAACACCTGTGATGTTCCATTGTGTCTAACTCGTGTCAAAACCCTTCAAATGTACGAGGGAACTGTGCTACAGTACTTTCCCACGACAATAATGAGTCTGTGCTACGTTGGAAACTGTAGGACCTGTCTGTGCAGCAATCAGAGAGAGTATCGTACAGGACCCTGACGGGTTATTCTTAGGAAGGTATCTTTTCAGGGATCCTAGTTAAAGTGTGTTCTCATTCTTAACAGTGTCTCCTACTCTGAGGAATGATGATAGAATGCGGACGGACTTTGGGCACATTAGGTACTGTGAGTAAAGTGCAGGCTATGGCGCTTAGGCATCCCAAACACATATTAGATAATCAAGACCAGTGGTGATCCGCACTTTCTTTCTGAGTAAAAAACGCTTCCAGCATTGTGATGGAAGTGTGCTTTAGGAGGGATTCGTTGCTGTGTTGCGTCTGTTAGAAAAGGAAGCTCTTGGGACTGACTCTGCGGTAACTGCAATAGGCGTACATAGGGCTCTAGTATCATACATCTATCCGTTGGACTATAGCAAGTTCTGTTTAAGGGAAACTCTTTCAGGCTGAATCGCACTTCTCACAGTGTCTTATCAGCGGAGGAATAGAGAAAGAACAACTATGGACAGAGGGAACGTTTTGCCCTGAGAGTGAAGGACCGGGTATGGAACATAGTCCTCTATGACACATACTGGAAGGTCAACACCTGTGATGTTCCATTGTGTATAACTCGTCTCAAAACCCTTCAGATGTACGAGGGAACTGTGCTACAGTATTTTCCCAGGACAGGAATGAGTCTGTGCTAAGTTGGAAACTGTAAGACCTGTCCGTGTAGCAATCATAGAGAGTATTGTACAGGACCCTGACGGGTTATTCTTAGGAAGGTATCTTTTCAGGGATCCTAGTTAAAGTGTGTTCTCATTCATAACAGTGTCTCCTCCTTTGAGGAATGATGATAGAACACGGACGGACTATGGGCATCTTAGGTACTCTGAGTAAAGTGCAGGCTATGGCGCTTAGGCATCCCAAACTCATATTGCATGCTCACGACCAGTGGTGATCCGCACTTTCTTTCAGTGTTAAAAACGCTTCCAACATTGTGAGGGAAGTGTGCTTTAGGAGGGATTCGTTGCAGTGTTGCGTCTGATAAAGAAGGAAGCTCCTGGGACTGACTATGCGATAACTGCAATAGGCGCACATAGGGCTCTAGTATCAGACGTCTATCCGTTGGACTATAGCAAGTTCTGTTTAAGGGAAACTCCATCAAACGGAATCGCACTTCTCACAGTGTCTTTTCAGAGGGGGAAAGGATATAGAACAACTAAGGGGAGGGAACGTTGTGCCCTGAGAGTGAATGACAGCTTAGGGCACATAGGCCTCTATGACACATACTGGAAGGTCAACACCTGTGATGTTCCACTGTGTCTAGCTCGTCTCAAACACTTCAAATGTACGAGGGAACTTTGCTACTGTACATTCTCACGACAGGTTTGAGTCTGTGCTCTGTAGGAAACATTAGGACCTGTCTGTGTAGCAATCATAAACTATCACATACAGGACCATGACAAGTGATTCTTAGGAAGGTATCTTTTCAGGGATCCTACTTAAAGTGCGTTCTCATTCATCACAGAGTCTCCTCCTTTCAGGAATGATGATAGAACACGGACGGACTATGGGCACCTTAGGTACTGTGAGTAAAGTGCAGGCTATGGCGCTTAGGCATCCCAAACTCATATTGGATGCTCACGACCAGTGGTGATCCGCACTTTCTTTCAGTGTTAAAAACGCTTCCAACATTGTGAGGGAAGTGTGCTTTAGGAGGGATTCGTTGCAGTGTTGCGTCTGTTAAAGAAGGAAGCGCTTGGGACTGACTCTGCGGTAACTGCAATAGGCGCACTTAGGGCTCTAGTATCAGACGTCTATCCGTTGGACTATAGCAAGCTCTGTTTAAGGGAAACTCTTTCAGGCTGAATCGCACTTCTCACAGTGTCTTATCAGCGGAGGAATAGAGAAAGAACAACTATGGACAGAGGGAACGTTGTGCCCTGAGAGTGAAGGACCGGGTATGGAACATAGGCCTCTATGACACATACTGGAAGGTCAACACCTGTGATGTTCCATTGTGTCTAACTCGTGTCAAAACCCTTCAAATGTACGAGGGAACTGTGCTACAGTACTTTCCCACGACAATAATGAGTCTGTGCTAAGTTGGAAACTGTAGGACCTGTCTGTGCAGCAATCAGAGAGAGTATCGTACAGGACCCTGACGGGTTATTCTTAGGAAGGTATCTTTTCAGGGATCCTAGTTAAAGTGTGTTCTCATTCTTAACAGTGTCTCCTACTCTGAGGAATGATGATAGAATGCGGACGGACTTTGGGCACATTAGGTACTGTGAGTAAAGTGCAGGCTATGGCGCTTAGGCATCCCAAACACATATTAGATAATCAAGACCAGTGGTGATCCGCACTTTCTTTCTGAGTAAAAAACGCTTCCAGCATTGTGATGGAAGTGTGCTTTAGGAGGGATTCGTTGCTGTGTTGCGTCTGTTAGAAAAGGAAGCTCTTGGGACTGACTCTGCGGTAACTGCAATAGGCGTACATAGGGCTCTAGTATCATACGTCTATCCGTTGGACTATAGCAAGTTCTGTTTAAGGGAAACTCTTTCAGGCTGAATCGCACTTCTCACAGTGTCTTATCAGTGGAGGAATAGAGAAAGAACAACTATGGACAGAGGGAACGTTTTGCCCTGAGAGTGAAGGACCGGGTATGGAACATAGGCCTCTATGACACATACTGGAAGGTCAACACCTGTGATGTTCCATTGTGTATAACTCGTCTCAAAACCCTTCAGATGTACGAGGGAACTGTGCTACAGTATTTTCCCAGGTCAGGAATGAGTCTGTGCTAAGTTGGAAACTGTAAGACCTGTCCGTGTAGCAATCATAGAGAGTATTGTACAGGACCCTGACGGGTTATTCTTAGGAAGGTATCTTTTCAGGGATCCTAGTTAAAGTGTGTTCTCATTCATAACAGTGTCTCCTCCTTTGAGGAATGATGATAGAACACGGACGGACTATGGGCATCTTAGGTACTCTGAGTAAATTGCAGGCTATGGCGCTTAGGCATCCCAAACTCATATTGCATGCTCACGACCAGTGGTGATCCGCACTTTCTTTCAGTGTTAAAAACGCTTCCAACATTGTGAGGGAAGTGTGCTTTAGGAGGGATTCGTTGCAGTGTTGCGTCTGATAAAGAAGGAAGCTCTTGGGACTGACTATGCGATAACTGCAATAGGCGCACATAGGGCTCTAGTATCAGACGTCTATCCGTTGGACTATAGCAAGTTCTGTTTAAGGGAAACTCCATCAAACGGAATCGCACTTCTCACAGTGTCTTTTCAGAGGGGGAAAGGATATAGAACAACTAAGGGGAGGGAACGTTGTGCCCTGAGAGTGAATGACAGCTTAGGGCACATAGGCCTCTATGACACATACTGGAAGGTCAACACCTGTGATGTTCCACTGTGTCTAGCTCGTCTCAAACACTTCAAATGTACGAGGGAACTTTGCTACTGTACATTCTCACGACAGGTTTGAGTCTGTGCTCTGTAGGAAACATTAGGACCTGTCTGTGTATCAATCATAAACTATCACATACAGGACCATGACAAGTGATTCTTAGGAAGGTATCTTTTCAGGGATCCTACTTATTAAAGTGCGTTCTCATTCATCACAGAGTCTCCTCCTTTCAGGAATGATGATAGAACACGGACGGACTATGGGCACCTTAGGTACTGTGAGTAAAGTGCAGGCTATGGCGCTTAGGCATCCCAAACTCATATTGGATGCTCACGACCAGTGGTGATCCGCACTTTCTTTCAGTGTTAAAAACGCTTCCAACATTGTGAGGGAAGTGTGCTTTAGGAGGGATTCGTTGCAGTGTTGCGTCTGTTAAAGAAGGAAGCGCTTGGGACTGACTCTGCGGTAACTGCAATAGGCGCACATAGGGCTCTAGTAACAGACGTCTATCCCTTGGACTATAGCAAGTTCTGTTTAAGGGAAACTCCTTCAGGCGGAATCGCACTTCTCCCAGTGTCTTTTTAATGGAGGAATGGAGAAAGAACAACTACGGAGAGAGGGAACGTTGTGCCCTTCGAGTGAAGGAAAGGGTATGGAACATAGGCCTCTAAGACACATACTGGAAAGTCAACAGCTGTGATGTTCCACTGTGTCTAACTCTTCTCAAAACACTTAAAATGCAGGAGGGAACTGTGCTACTGTACGTTCTCACTTCAGGAATGAGTCTGTGCTAAGTTGGAAACTGGAGGGCCTGTCTGAGTAGCAATCATAGAGAGATTCGTACAGGACCCTTTCAGGTTATTCTTAGGAAGGTATCTTTTCAGGGATCCTACTTAAAATGTGTTCTCATTGATAATAGTATCTCCTTCTTTGAGGAATGATGATAGAATGTGGATGGACCATGGGCACATTATATACTGTGAGTAAAGTGCAGGCTATGGCGCTTAGGCATCCCAAACACATATTCGATGATCAAGACCAGTGGTGATCCCCACGTTCTTTCTCTGTAAAAAACGCTTTCAACATTGTGAGGGAAGTGTGCTTTAGGAGGGATTCATTGCAGTGTTGCGTCTGTTAAAGAAGGAAGCTCTTGGGACTGACTCTGCGGTAACTGCAGTGGGCGCACATAGGGCTCTAGTATCAGACGTCTATCCGTTGGACTATAGCAAGCTCTGTGTAAGGGAAACTCTTTCAGGCTGAATCGCACTTCTCACAGTGTCTTATCAGCGGAGGAATAGAGAAAGAACAACTATGGACAGAGGGAACGTTGTGCCCTGAGAGTGAAGGACCGGGTATGGAACATAGGCCTCTATGACACATACTGGAAGGTCAACACCTGTGATGTTCCATTGTGTCTAACTCGTGTCAAAACCCTTCAAATGTACGAGGGAACTGTGCTACAGTACTTTCCCACGACAATAATGAGTCTGTGCTAAGTTGGAAACTGTAGGACCTGTCTGTGCAGCAATCAGAGAGAGTATCGTACAGGACCCTGACGGGTTATTCTTAGGAAGGTATCTTTTCAGGGATCCTAGTTAAAGTGTGTTCTCATTCTTAACAGTGTCTCCTACTCTGAGGAATGATGATAGAATGCGGACGGACTTTGGGCACATTAGGTACTGTGAGTAAAGTGCAGGCTATGGCGCTTAGGCATCCCAAACACATATTAGATAATCAAGACCAGTGGTGATCCGCACTTTCTTTCTGAGTAAAAAACCTTCCAGCATTGTGATGGAAGTGTGCTTTAGGAGGGATTCGTTGCTGTGTTGCGTCTGTTAGAAAAGGAAGCTCTTGGGACTGACTCTGCGGTAACTGCAATAGGCGTACATAGGGCTCTAGTATCATACGTCTATCCGTTGGACTATAGCAAGTTCTGTTTAAGGGAAACTCTTTCAGGCTGAATCGCACTTCTCACAGTGTCTTATCAGCGGAGGAATAGAGAAAGAACAACTATGGACAGAGGGAACGTTTTGCCCTGAGCGTGAAGGACCGGGTATGGAACATAGGCCTCTCTGACACATACTGGAAGGTCAACACCTGTGATGTTCCATTGTGTATAACTCGTCTCAAAACCCTTCAGATGTACGAGGGAACTGTGCTACAGTATTTTCCCAGGACAGGAATGAGTCTGTGCTAAGTTGGAAACTGTAAGACCTGTCCGTGTAGCAATCATAGAGAGTATTGTACAGGACCCTGACGGGTTATTCTTAGGAAGGTATCTTTTCAGGGATCCTAGTTAAAGTGTGTTCTCATTCATAACAGTGTCTCCTCCTTTGAGGAATGATGATAGAACACGGACGGACTATGGGCATCTTAGGTACTCTGAGTAAAGTGCAGGCTATGGCGCTTAGGCATCCCAAACTCATATTGCATGCTCACGACCAGTGGTGATCCGCACTTTCTTTCAGTGTTAAAAACGCTTCCAACATTGTGAGGGAATGTGCTTTAGGAGGGATTCGTTGCAGTGTTGCGTCTGATAAAGAAGGAAGCTCTTGGGACTGACTATGCGATAACTGCAATAGGCGCACATAGGGCTCTAGTATCAGACGTCTATCCGTTGGACTATAGCAAGTTCTGTTTAAGGGAAACTCCATCAAACGGAATCGCACTTCTCACAGTGTCTTTTCAGAGGGGGAAAGGATATAGAACAACTAAGGGGAGGGAACGTTGTGCCCTGAGAGTGAATGACAGCTTAGGGCACATAGGCCTCTATGACACATACTGGAAGGTCAACACCTGTGATGTTCCACTGTGTCTAGCTCGTCTCAAACACTTCAAATGTACGAGGGAACTTTGCTAATGTACATTCTCACGACAGGTTTGAGTCTGTGCTCTGTAGGAAACATTAGGACCTGTCTGTGTAGCAATCATAAACTATCACATACAGGACCATGACAAGTGATTCTTAGGAAGGTATCTTTTCAGGGATCCTACTTATTAAAGTGCGTTCTCATTCATCACAGAGTCTCCTCCTTTCAGGAATGATGATAGAACACGGACGGACTATGGGCACCTTAGGTACTGTGAGTAAAGTGCAGGCTATGGCGCTTAGGCATCCCAAACTCATATTGGATGCTCACGACCAGTGGTGATCCGCACTTTCTTTCAGTGTTAAAAACGCTTCCAACATTGTGAGGGAAGTGTGCTTTAGGAGGGATTCGTTGCAGTGTTGCGTCTGTTAAAGAAGGAAGCGCTTGGGACTGACTCTGCGGTAACTGCAATAGGCGCACATAGGGCTCTAGTAACAGACGTCTATCCCTTGGACTATAGCAAGTTCTGTTTAAGGGAAACTCCTTCAGGCGGAATCGCACTTCTCCCAGTGTCTTTTTAATGGAGGAGTGGAGAAAGAACTACTACGGAGAGAGGGAACGTTGTGCCCTTCGAGTGAAGGAAAGGGTATGGAACATAGGCCTCTAAGACACATACTGGAAAGTCAACAGCTGTGATGTTCCACTGTGTCTAACTCGTCTCAAAACACTTAAAATGCAGGAGGGAACTGTGCTACTGTACGTTCTCACTTCAGGAATGAGTCTGTGCTAAGTTGGAAACTGGAGGGCCTGTCTGAGTAGCAATCATAGAGAGATTCGTACAGGACCCTTTCAGGTTATTCTTAGGAAGGTATCTTTTCAGGGATCCTACTTAAAATGTGTTCTCATTGATAATAGTATCTCCTTCTTTGAGGAATGATGATAGAATGTGGACGGACCATGGGCACATTATATACTGTGAGTAAAGTGCAGGCTATGGCGCTTAGGCATCCCAAACACATATTCGATGATCAAGACCAGTGGTGATCCCCACGTTCTTTCTCTGTAAAAAACGCTTTCAACATTGTGAGGGAAGTGTGCTTTAGGAGGGATTCGTTGCAGTGTTGCGTCTGTTAAAGAAGGAAGCGCTTGGGACTGACTCTGCGGTAACTGCAATAGGCGCACATAGGGCTCTAGTCACAGACGTCTATCCCTTGGACTATAGCAAGTTCTGTTTAAGGGAAACTCCTTCAGGCGGAATCGCACTTCTCCCAGTGTCTTTTTAATGGAGGAATGGAGAAAGAACAACTACGGAGAGAGGGAACGTTGTGCCCTTCGAGTGAAGGAAAGGGTATGGAACATAGGCCTCTAAGACACATACTGGAAAGTCAACAGCTGTGATGTTCCACTGTGTCTAACTCTTCTCAAAACACTTAAAATGCAGGAGGGAACTGTGCTACTGTACGTTCTCACTTCAGGAATGAGTCTGTGCTAAGTTGGAAACTGGAGGGCCTGTCTGAGTAGCAATCATAGAGAGATTCGTACAGGACCCTTTCAGGTTATTCTTAGGAAGGTATCTTTTCAGGGATCCTACTTAAAATGTGTTCTCATTCATAACAGTGTCTCCTCCTTTGAGGAATGATGATAGAACACGGACGGACTATGGGCATCTTAGGTACTCTGAGTAAAGTGCAGGCTATGGCGCTTAGGCATCCCAAACTCATATTGCATGCTCACGACCAGTGGTGATCCGCACTTTCTTTCAGTGTTAAAAACGCTTCCAACATTGTGAGGGAAGTGTGCTTTAAGAGGGATTCGTTGCAGTGTTGCGTCTGATAAAGAAGGAAGCTCTTGGGACTGACTATGCGATAACTGCAGTAGGCGCACATAGGGCTCTAGTATCAGACGTCTATCCGTTGGACTATAGCAAGTTCTGTTTAAGGGAAACTCCATCAAACGGAATCGCACTTCTCACAGTGTCTTTTCAGAGGGGGAAAGGATATAGAACAACTAAGGGGAGGGAACGTTGTGCCCTGAGAGTGAATGACAGCTTAGGGCACATAGGCCTCTATGACACATACTGGAAGGTCAACACCTGTGATGTTCCACTGTGTCTAGCTCGTCTCAAACACTTCAAATGTACGAGGGAACTTTGCTACTGTACATTCTCACGACAGGTTTGAGTCTGTGCTCTGTAGGAAACATTAGGACCTGTCTGTGTAGCAATCATAAACTATCACATACAGGACCATGACAAGTGATTCTTAGGAAGGTATCTTTTCAGGGATCCTACTTAAAGTGCGTTCTCATTCATCACAGAGTCTCCTCCTTTCAGGAATGATGATAGAACACGGACGGACTATGGGCACCTTAGGTACTGTGAGTAAAGTGCAGGCTATGGCGCTTAGGCATCCCAAACTCATATTGGATGCTCACGACCAGTGGTGATCCGCACTTTCTTTCAGTGTTAAAAACGCTTCCAACATTGTGAGGGAAGTGTGCTTTAGGAGGGATTCGTTGCAGTGTTGCGTCTGTTAAAGAAGGAAGCGCTTGGGACTGACTCTGCGGTAACTGCAATAGGCGCACATAGGGCTCTAGTAACAGACGTCTATCCCTTGGACTATAGCAAGTTCTGTTTAAGGTAAACTCCTTCAGGCGGAATCGCACTTCTCCCAGTGTCTTTTTAATGGAGGAATGGAGAAAGAACTACTACGGAGAGAGGGAACGTTGTGCCCTTCGAGTGAAGGAAAGGGTATGGAACATAGGCCTCTAAGACACATACTGGAAAGTCAACAGCTGTGATGTTCCACTGTGTCTAACTCGTCTCAAAACACTTAAAATGCAGGAGGGAACTGTGCTACTGTACGTTCTCACTTCAGGAATGAGTCTGTGCTAAGTTGGAAACTGGAGGGCCTGTCTGAGTAGCAATCATAGAGAGATTCGTACAGGACCCTTTCAGGTTATTCTTAGGAAGGTATCTTTTCAGGGATCCTACTTAAAATGTGTTCTCATTGATAATAGTATCTCCTTCTTTGAGGAATGATGATAGAATGTGGACGGACCATGGGCACATTATATACTGTGAGTAAAGTGCAGGCTATGGCGCTTAGGCATCCCAAACACATATTCGATGATCAAGACCAGTGGTGATCCCCACGTTCTTTCTCTGTAAAAAACGCTTTCAACATTGTGAGGGAAGTGTGCTTTAGGAGGGATTCGTTGCAGTGTTGCGTCTGTTAAAGAAGGAAGCGCTTGGGACTGACACTGCGGTAACTGCAATAGGCGCACATAGGGCTCTAGTCACAGACGTCTATCCCTTGGACTATAGCAAGTTCTGTTTAAGGGAAACTCCTTCAGGCGGAATCGCACTTCTCCCAGTGTCTTTTTAATGGAGGAATGGAGAAAGAACAACTACGGAGAGAGGGAACGTTGTGCACTTCGAGTGAAGGAAAGGGTATGGAACATAGGCCTCTAAGACACATACTGGAAAGTCAACAGCTGTGATGTTCCACTGTGTCTAACTCTTCTCAAAACACTTAAAATGCAGGAGGGAACTGTGCTACTGTACGTTCTCACTTCAGGAATGAGTCTGTGCTAAGTTGGAAACTGGAGGGCCTGTCTGCGTAGCAATCATAGAGAGATTCGTACAGGACCCTTTCAGGTTATTCTTAGGAAGGTATCTTTTCAGGGATCCTACTTAAAATGTGTTCTCATTGATAATAGTATCTCCTTCTTTGAGGAATGATGATAGAATGTGGACGGACCATGGGCACATTATATACTGTGAGTAAAGTGCAGGCTATGGCGCTTAGGCATCCCAAACACATATTCGATGATCAAGACCAGTGGTGATCCCCACGTTCTTTCTCTGTAAAAAACGCTTTCAACATTGTGAGGGAAGTGTGCTTTAGGAGGGATTCGTTGCAGTGTTGCGTCTGTTAAAGAAGGAAGCTCTTGGGACTGACTCTGCGGTAACTGCAGTGGGCGCACATAGGGCTCTAGTATCAGACGTCTATCCGTTGGACTATAGCAAGCTCTGTTTAAGGGAAACTCTTTCAGGCTGAATCGCACTTCTCACAG
Source organism: Neogale vison (assembly GCF_020171115.1). NCBI lineage: Eukaryota > Metazoa > Chordata > Mammalia > Carnivora > Mustelidae > Neogale > Neogale vison. The sequence goes on along the minus strand of NC_058100.1, from coordinate 30,208,353 downwards.
TGTCTTATCAGCGGAGGAATAGAGAAAGAACAACTATGGACAGAGGGAACGTTTTGCCCTGAGAGTGAAGGACCGGGTATGGAACATAGTCCTCTATGACACATACTGGAAGGTCAACACCTGTGATGTTCCATTGTGTATAACTCGTCTCAAAACCCTTCAGATGTACGAGGGAACTGTGCTACAGTATTTTCCCAGGACAGGAATGAGTCTGTGCTAAGTTGGAAACTGTAAGACCTGTCCGTGTAGCAATCATAGAGAGTATTGTACAGGACCCTGACGGGTTATTCTTAGGAAGGTATCTTTTCAGGGATCCTAGTTAAAGTGTGTTCTCATTCATAACAGTGTCTCCTCCTTTGAGGAATGATGATAGAACACGGACGGACTATGGGCATCTTAGGTACTCTGAGTAAAGTGCAGGCTATGGCGCTTAGGCATCCCAAACTCATATTGCATGCTCACGACCAGTGGTGATCCGCACTTTCTTTCAGTGTTAAAAACGCTTCCAACATTGTGAGGGAAGTGTGCTTTAGGAGGGATTCGTTGCAGTGTTGCGTCTGATAAAGAAGGAAGCTCCTGGGACTGACTATGCGATAACTGCAATAGGCGCACATAGGGCTCTAGTATCAGACGTCTATCCGTTGGACTATAGCAAGTTCTGTTTAAGGGAAACTCCATCAAACGGAATCGCACTTCTCACAGTGTCTTTTCAGAGGGGGAAAGGATATAGAACAACTAAGGGGAGGGAACGTTGTGCCCTGAGAGTGAATGACAGCTTAGGGCACATAGGCCTCTATGACACATACTGGAAGGTCAACACCTGTGATGTTCCACTGTGTCTAGCTCGTCTCAAACACTTCAAATGTACGAGGGAACTTTGCTACTGTACATTCTCACGACAGGTTTGAGTCTGTGCTCTGTAGGAAACATTAGGACCTGTCTGTGTAGCAATCATAAACTATCACATACAGGACCATGACAAGTGATTCTTAGGAAGGTATCTTTTCAGGGATCCTACTTAAAGTGCGTTCTCATTCATCACAGAGTCTCCTCCTTTCAGGAATGATGATAGAACACGGACGGACTATGGGCACCTTAGGTACTGTGAGTAAAGTGCAGGCTATGGCGCTTAGGCATCCCAAACTCATATTGGATGCTCACGACCAGTGGTGATCCGCACTTTCTTTCAGTGTTAAAAACGCTTCCAACATTGTGAGGGAAGTGTGCTTTAGGAGGGATTCGTTGCAGTGTTGCGTCTGTTAAAGAAGGAAGCGCTTGGGACTGACTCTGCGGTAACTGCAATAGGCGCACTTAGGGCTCTAGTATCAGACGTCTATCCGTTGGACTATAGCAAGCTCTGTTTAAGGGAAACTCTTTCAGGCTGAATCGCACTTCTCACAGTGTCTTATCAGCGGAGGAATAGAGAAAGAACAACTATGGACAGAGGGAACGTTGTGCCCTGAGAGTGAAGGACCGGGTATGGAACATAGGCCTCTATGACACATACTGGAAGGTCAACACCTGTGATGTTCCATTGTGTCTAACTCGTGTCAAAACCCTTCAAATGTACGAGGGAACTGTGCTACAGTACTTTCCCACGACAATAATGAGTCTGTGCTAAGTTGGAAACTGTAGGACCTGTCTGTGCAGCAATCAGAGAGAGTATCGTACAGGACCCTGACGGGTTATTCTTAGGAAGGTATCTTTTCAGGGATCCTAGTTAAAGTGTGTTCTCATTCTTAACAGTGTCTCCTACTCTGAGGAATGATGATAGAATGCGGACGGACTTTGGGCACATTAGGTACTGTGAGTAAAGTGCAGGCTATGGCGCTTAGGCATCCCAAACACATATTAGATAATCAAGACCAGTGGTGATCCGCACTTTCTTTCTGAGTAAAAAACGCTTCCAGCATTGTGATGGAAGTGTGCTTTAGGAGGGATTCGTTGCTGTGTTGCGTCTGTTAGAAAAGGAAGCTCTTGGGACTGACTCTGCGGTAACTGCAATAGGCGTACATAGGGCTCTAGTATCATACGTCTATCCGTTGGACTATAGCAAGTTCTGTTTAAGGGAAACTCTTTCAGGCTGAATCGCACTTCTCACAGTGTCTTATCAGTGGAGGAATAGAGAAAGAACAACTATGGACAGAGGGAACGTTTTGCCCTGAGAGTGAAGGACCGGGTATGGAACATAGGCCTCTATGACACATACTGGAAGGTCAACACCTGTGATGTTCCATTGTGTATAACTCGTCTCAAAACCCTTCAGATGTACGAGGGAACTGTGCTACAGTATTTTCCCAGGTCAGGAATGAGTCTGTGCTAAGTTGGAAACTGTAAGACCTGTCCGTGTAGCAATCATAGAGAGTATTGTACAGGACCCTGACGGGTTATTCTTAGGAAGGTATCTTTTCAGGGATCCTAGTTAAAGTGTGTTCTCATTCATAACAGTGTCTCCTCCTTTGAGGAATGATGATAGAACACGGACGGACTATGGGCATCTTAGGTACTCTGAGTAAATTGCAGGCTATGGCGCTTAGGCATCCCAAACTCATATTGCATGCTCACGACCAGTGGTGATCCGCACTTTCTTTCAGTGTTAAAAACGCTTCCAACATTGTGAGGGAAGTGTGCTTTAGGAGGGATTCGTTGCAGTGTTGCGTCTGATAAAGAAGGAAGCTCTTGGGACTGACTATGCGATAACTGCAATAGGCGCACATAGGGCTCTAGTATCAGACGTCTATCCGTTGGACTATAGCAAGTTCTGTTTAAGGGAAACTCCATCAAACGGAATCGCACTTCTCACAGTGTCTTTTCAGAGGGGGAAAGGATATAGAACAACTAAGGGGAGGGAACGTTGTGCCCTGAGAGTGAATGACAGCTTAGGGCACATAGGCCTCTATGACACATACTGGAAGGTCAACACCTGTGATGTTCCACTGTGTCTAGCTCGTCTCAAACACTTCAAATGTACGAGGGAACTTTGCTACTGTACATTCTCACGACAGGTTTGAGTCTGTGCTCTGTAGGAAACATTAGGACCTGTCTGTGTATCAATCATAAACTATCACATACAGGACCATGACAAGTGATTCTTAGGAAGGTATCTTTTCAGGGATCCTGCTTATTAAAGTGCGTTCTCATTCATCACAGAGTCTCCTCCTTTCAGGAATGATGATAGAACACGGACGGACTATGGGCACCTTAGGTACTGTGAGTAAAGTGCAGGCTATGGCGCTTAGGCATCCCAAACTCATATTGGATGCTCACGACCAGTGGTGATCCGCACTTTCTTTCAGTGTTAAAAACGCTTCCAACATTGTGAGGGAAGTGTGCTTTAGGAGGGATTCGTTGCAGTGTTGCGTCTGTTAAAGAAGGAAGCGCTTGGGACTGACTCTGCGGTAACTGCAATAGGCGCACATAGGGCTCTAGTAACAGACGTCTATCCCTTGGACTATAGCAAGTTCTGTTTAAGGGAAACTCCTTCAGGCGGAATCGCACTTCTCCCAGTGTCTTTTTAATGGAGGAATGGAGAAAGAACAACTACGGAGAGAGGGAACGTTGTGCCCTTCGAGTGAAGGAAAGGGTATGGAACATAGGCCTCTAAGACACATACTGGAAAGTCAACAGCTGTGATGTTCCACTGTGTCTAACTCTTCTCAAAACACTTAAAATGCAGGAGGGAACTGTGCTACTGTACGTTCTCACTTCAGGAATGAGTCTGTGCTAAGTTGGAAACTGGAGGGCCTGTCTGAGTAGCAATCATAGAGAGATTCGTACAGGACCCTTTCAGGTTATTCTTAGGAAGGTATCTTTTCAGGGATCCTACTTAAAATGTGTTCTCATTGATAATAGTATCTCCTTCTTTGAGGAATGATGATAGAATGTGGATGGACCATGGGCACATTATATACTGTGAGTAAAGTGCAGGCTATGGCGCTTAGGCATCCCAAACACATATTCGATGATCAAGACCAGTGGTGATCCCCACGTTCTTTCTCTGTAAAAAACGCTTTCAACATTGTGAGGGAAGTGTGCTTTAGGAGGGATTCGTTGCAGTGTTGCGTCTGTTAAAGAAGGAAGCTCTTGGGACTGACTCTGCGGTAACTGCAGTGGGCGCACATAGGGCTCTAGTATCAGACGTCTATCCGTTGGACTATAGCAAGCTCTGTGTAAGGGAAACTCTTTCAGGCTGAATCGCACTTCTCACAGTGTCTTATCAGCGGAGGAATAGAGAAAGAACAACTATGGACAGAGGGAACGTTGTGCCCTGAGAGTGAAGGACCGGGTATGGAACATAGGCCTCTATGACACATACTGGAAGGTCAACACCTGTGATGTTCCATTGTGTCTAACTCGTGTCAAAACCCTTCAAATGTACGAGGGAACTGTGCTACAGTACTTTCCCACGACAATAATGAGTCTGTGCTAAGTTGGAAACTGTAGGACCTGTCTGTGCAGCAATCAGAGAGAGTATCGTACAGGACCCTGACGGGTTATTCTTAGGAAGGTATCTTTTCAGGGATCCTAGTTAAAGTGTGTTCTCATTCTTAACAGTGTCTCCTACTCTGAGGAATGATGATAGAATGCGGACGGACTTTGGGCACATTAGGTACTGTGAGTAAAGTGCAGGCTATGGCGCTTAGGCATCCCAAACACATATTAGATAATCAAGACCAGTGGTGATCCGCACTTTCTTTCTGAGTAAAAAACCTTCCAGCATTGTGATGGAAGTGTGCTTTAGGAGGGATTCGTTGCTGTGTTGCGTCTGTTAGAAAAGGAAGCTCTTGGGACTGACTCTGCGGTAACTGCAATAGGCGTACATAGGGCTCTAGTATCATACGTCTATCCGTTGGACTATAGCAAGTTCTGTTTAAGGGAAACTCTTTCAGGCTGAATCGCACTTCTCACAGTGTCTTATCAGCGGAGGAATAGAGAAAGAACAACTATGGACAGAGGGAACGTTTTGCCCTGAGCGTGAAGGACCGGGTATGGAACATAGGCCTCTCTGACACATACTGGAAGGTCAACACCTGTGATGTTCCATTGTGTATAACTCGTCTCAAAACCCTTCAGATGTACGAGGGAACTGTGCTACAGTATTTTCCCAGGACAGGAATGAGTCTGTGCTAAGTTGGAAACTGTAAGACCTGTCCGTGTAGCAATCATAGAGAGTATTGTACAGGACCCTGACGGGTTATTCTTAGGAAGGTATCTTTTCAGGGATCCTAGTTAAAGTGTGTTCTCATTCATAACAGTGTCTCCTCCTTTGAGGAATGATGATAGAACACGGACGGACTATGGGCATCTTAGGTACTCTGAGTAAAGTGCAGGCTATGGCGCTTAGGCATCCCAAACTCATATTGCATGCTCACGACCAGTGGTGATCCGCACTTTCTTTCAGTGTTAAAAACGCTTCCAACATTGTGAGGGAAGTGTGCTTTAGGAGGGATTCGTTGCAGTGTTGCGTCTGATAAAGAAGGAAGCTCTTGGGACTGACTATGCGATAACTGCAATAGGCGCACATAGGGCTCTAGTATCAGACGTCTATCCGTTGGACTATAGCAAGTTCTGTTTAAGGGAAACTCCATCAAACGGAATCGCACTTCTCACAGTGTCTTTTCAGAGGGGGAAAGGATATAGAACAACTAAGGGGAGGGAACGTTGTGCCCTGAGAGTGAATGACAGCTTAGGGCACATAGGCCTCTATGACACATACTGGAAGGTCAACACCTGTGATGTTCCACTGTGTCTAGCTCGTCTCAAACACTTCAAATGTACGAGGGAACTTTGCTAATGTACATTCTCACGACAGGTTTGAGTCTGTGCTCTGTAGGAAACATTAGGACCTGTCTGTGTAGCAATCATAAACTATCACATACAGGACCATGACAAGTGATTCTTAGGAAGGTATCTTTTCAGGGATCCTACTTATTAAAGTGCGTTCTCATTCATCACAGAGTCTCCTCCTTTCAGGAATGATGATAGAACACGGACGGACTATGGGCACCTTAGGTACTGTGAGTAAAGTGCAGGCTATGGCGCTTAGGCATCCCAAACTCATATTGGATGCTCACGACCAGTGGTGATCCGCACTTTCTTTCAGTGTTAAAAACGCTTCCAACATTGTGAGGGAAGTGTGCTTTAGGAGGGATTCGTTGCAGTGTTGCGTCTGTTAAAGAAGGAAGCGCTTGGGACTGACTCTGCGGTAACTGCAATAGGCGCACATAGGGCTCTAGTAACAGACGTCTATCCCTTGGACTATAGCAAGTTCTGTTTAAGGGAAACTCCTTCAGGCGGAATCGCACTTCTCCCAGTGTCTTTTTAATGGAGGAGTGGAGAAAGAACTACTACGGAGAGAGGGAACGTTGTGCCCTTCGAGTGAAGGAAAGGGTATGGAACATAGGCCTCTAAGACACATACTGGAAAGTCAACAGCTGTGATGTTCCACTGTGTCTAACTCGTCTCAAAACACTTAAAATGCAGGAGGGAACTGTGCTACTGTACGTTCTCACTTCAGGAATGAGTCTGTGCTAAGTTGGAAACTGGAGGGCCTGTCTGAGTAGCAATCATAGAGAGATTCGTACAGGACCCTTTCAGGTTATTCTTAGGAAGGTATCTTTTCAGGGATCCTACTTAAAATGTGTTCTCATTGATAATAGTATCTCCTTCTTTGAGGAATGATGATAGAATGTGGACGGACCATGGGCACATTATATACTGTGAGTAAAGTGCAGGCTATGGCGCTTAGGCATCCCAAACACATATTCGATGATCAAGACCAGTGGTGATCCCCACGTTCTTTCTCTGTAAAAAACGCTTTCAACATTGTGAGGGAAGTGTGCTTTAGGAGGGATTCGTTGCACTGTTGCGTCTGTTAAAGAAGGAAGCGCTTGGGACTGACTCTGCGGTAACTGCAATAGGCGCACATAGGGCTCTAGTCACAGACGTCTATCCCTTGGACTATAGCAAGTTCTGTTTAAGGGAAACTCCTTCAGGCGGAATCGCACTTCTCCCAGTGTCTTTTTAATGGAGGAATGGAGAAAGAACAACTACGGAGAGAGGGAACGTTGTGCCCTTCGAGTGAAGGAAAGGGTATGGAACATAGGCCTCTAAGACACATACTGGAAAGTCAACAGCTGTGATGTTCCACTGTGTCTAACTCTTCTCAAAACACTTAAAATGCAGGAGGGAACTGTGCTACTGTACGTTCTCACTTCAGGAATGAGTCTGTGCTAAGTTGGAAACTGGAGGGCCTGTCTGAGTAGCAATCATAGAGAGATTCGTACAGGACCCTTTCAGGTTATTCTTAGGAAGGTATCTTTTCAGGGATCCTACTTAAAATGTGTTCTCATTCATAACAGTGTCTCCTCCTTTGAGGAATGATGATAGAACACGGACGGACTATGGGCATCTTAGGTACTCTGAGTAAAGTGCAGGCTATGGCGCTTAGGCATCCCAAACTCATATTGCATGCTCACGACCAGTGGTGATCCGCACTTTCTTTCAGTGTTAAAAACGCTTCCAACATTGTGAGGGAAGTGTGCTTTAAGAGGGATTCGTTGCAGTGTTGCGTCTGATAAAGAAGGAAGCTCTTGGGACTGACTATGCGATAACTGCAGTAGGCGCACATAGGGCTCTAGTATCAGACGTCTATCCGTTGGACTATAGCAAGTTCTGTTTAAGGGAAACTCCATCAAACGGAATCGCACTTCTCACAGTGTCTTTTCAGAGGGGGAAAGGATATAGAACAACTAAGGGGAGGGAACGTTGTGCCCTGAGAGTGAATGACAGCTTAGGGCACATAGGCCTCTATGACACATACTGGAAGGTCAACACCTGTGATGTTCCACTGTGTCTAGCTCGTCTCAAACACTTCAAATGTACGAGGGAACTTTGCTACTGTACATTCTCACGACAGGTTTGAGTCTGTGCTCTGTAGGAAACATTAGGACCTGTCTGTGTAGCAATCATAAACTATCACATACAGGACCATGACAAGTGATTCTTAGGAAGGTATCTTTTCAGGGATCCTACTTAAAGTGCGTTCTCATTCATCACAGAGTCTCCTCCTTTCAGGAATGATGATAGAACACGGACGGACTATGGGCACCTTAGGTACTGTGAGTAAAGTGCAGGCTATGGCGCTTAGGCATCCCAAACTCATATTGGATGCTCACGACCAGTGGTGATCCGCACTTTCTTTCAGTGTTAAAAACGCTTCCAACATTGTGAGGGAAGTGTGCTTTAGGAGGGATTCGTTGCAGTGTTGCGTCTGTTAAAGAAGGAAGCGCTTGGGACTGACTCTGCGGTAACTGCAATAGGCGCACATAGGGCTCTAGTAACAGACGTCTATCCCTTGGACTATAGCAAGTTCTGTTTAAGGGAAACTCCTTCAGGCGGAATCGCACTTCTCCCAGTGTCTTTTTAATGGAGGAATGGAGAAAGAACTACTACGGAGAGAGGGAACGTTGTGCCCTTCGAGTGAAGGAAAGGGTATGGAACATAGGCCTCTAAGACACATACTGGAAAGTCAACAGCTGTGATGTTCCACTGTGTCTAACTCGTCTCAAAACACTTAAAATGCAGGAGGGAACTGTGCTACTGTACGTTCTCACTTCAGGAATGAGTCTGTGCTAAGTTGGAAACTGGAGGGCCTGTCTGAGTAGCAATCATAGAGAGATTCGTACAGGACCCTTTCAGGTTATTCTTAGGAAGGTATCTTTTCAGGGATCCTACTTAAAATGTGTTCTCATTGATAATAGTATCTCCTTCTTTGAGGAATGATGATAGAATGTGGACGGACCATGGGCACATTATATACTGTGAGTAAAGTGCAGGCTATGGCGCTTAGGCATCCCAAACACATATTCGATGATCAAGACCAGTGGTGATCCCCACGTTCTTTCTCTGTAAAAAACGCTTTCAACATTGTGAGGGAAGTGTGCTTTAGGAGGGATTCGTTGCAGTGTTGCGTCTGTTAAAGAAGGAAGCGCTTGGGACTGACACTGCGGTAACTGCAATAGGCGCACATAGGGCTCTAGTCACAGACGTCTATCCCTTGGACTATAGCAAGTTCTGTTTAAGGGAAACTCCTTCAGGCGGAATCGCACTTCTCCCAGTGTCTTTTTAATGGAGGAATGGAGAAAGAACAACTACGGAGAGAGGGAACGTTGTGCACTTCGAGTGAAGGAAAGGGTATGGAACATAGGCCTCTAAGACACATACTGGAAAGTCAACAGCTGTGATGTTCCACTGTGTCTAACTCTTCTCAAAACACTTAAAATGCAGGAGGGAACTGTGCTACTGTACGTTCTCACTTCAGGAATGAGTCTGTGCTAAGTTGGAAACTGGAGGGCCTGTCTGCGTAGCAATCATAGAGAGATTCGTACAGGACCCTTTCAGGTTATTCTTAGGAAGGTATCTTTTCAGGGATCCTACTTAAAATGTGTTCTCATTGATAATAGTATCTCCTTCTTTGAGGAATGATGATAGAATGTGGACGGACCATGGGCACATTATATACTGTGAGTAAAGTGCAGGCTATGGCGCTTAGGCATCCCAAACACATATTCGATGATCAAGACCAGTGGTGATCCCCACGTTCTTTCTCTGTAAAAAACGCTTTCAACATTGTGAGGGAAGTGTGCTTTAGGAGGGATTCGTTGCAGTGTTGCGTCTGTTAAAGAAGGAAGCTCTTGGGACTGACTCTGCGGTAACTGCAGTGGGCGCACATAGGGCTCTAGTATCAGACGTCTATCCGTTGGACTATAGCAAGCTCTGTTTAAGGGAAACTCTTTCAGGCTGAATCGCACTTCTCACAGTGTCTTATCAGCGGAGGAATAGAGAAAGAACAACTATGGACAGAGGGAACGTTGTGCCCTGAGAGTGAAGGACCGGGTATGGAACATAGGCTTCTATGACACATACTGGAAGGTCAACACCTGTGATGTTCCATTGTGTCTAACTCGTGTCAAAACCCTTCAAATGTACGAGGGAACTGTGCTACAGTACTTTCCCACGACAATAATGAGTCTGTGCTAAGTTGGAAACTGTAGGACCTGTCTGTGCAGCAATCAGAGAGAGTATCGTACAGGACCCTGACGGGTTATTCTTAGGAAGGTATCTTTTCAGGGATCCTAGTTAAAGTGTGTTCTCATTCTTAACAGTGTCTCCTACTCTGAGGAATGATGATAGAATGCGGACGGACTTTGGGCACATTAGGTACTGTGAGTAAAGTGCAGGCTATGGCGCTTAGGCATCCCAAACACATATTAGATAATCAAGACCAGTGGTGATCCGCACTTTCTTTCAGTGTTAAAAACGCTTCCAACATTGTGAGGGAAGTGTGCTTTAGGAGGGATTCGTTGCAGTGTTGCGTCTGTTAAAGAAGGAAGCGCTTGGGACTGACTCTGCGGTAACTGCAATAGGCGCACATAGGGCTCTAGTAACAGACGTCTATCCCTTGGACTATAGCAAGTTCTGTTTAAGGGAAACTCCTTCAGGCGGAATCGCACTTCTCCCAGTGTCTTTTTAATGGAGGAATGGAGAAAGAACAACTACGGAGAGAGGGAACGTTGTGCCCTTCGAGTGAAGGAAAGGGTATGGAACATAGGCCTCTAAGACACATACTGGAAAGTCAACAGCTGTGATGTTCCACTGTGTCTAACTCGTCTCAAAACACTTAAAATGCAGGAGGGAACTGTGCTACTGTACGTTCTCACTTCAGGAATGAGTCTGTGCTAAGTTGGAAACTGGTGGGCCTGTCTGCGTAGCAATCATAGAGAGATTCGTACAGGACCCTTTCAGGTTATTCTTAGGAAGGTATCTTTTCAGGGATCCTACTTAAAATGTGTTCTCATTGATAATAGTATCTCCTTCTTTGAGGAATGATGATAGAATGTGGACGGACCATGGGCACATTATATACTGTGAGTAAAGTGCAGGCTATGGCGCTTAGGCATCCCAAACACATATTCGATGATCAAGACCAGTGGTGATCCCCACGTTCTTTCTCTGTAAAAAACGCTTTCAACATTGTGAGGGAAGTGTGCTTTAGGAGGGATTCGTTGCAGTGTTGCGTCTGTTAAAGAAGGAAGCTCTTGGGACTGACTCTGCGGTAACTGCAGTGGGCGCACATAGGGCTCTAGTATCAGACGTCTATCCGTTGGACTATAGCAAGCTCTGTTTAAGGGAAACTCTTTCAGGCTGAATCGCACTTCTCACAGTGTCTTATCAGCGGAGGAATAGAGAAAGAACAACTATGGACAGAGGGAACGTTGTGCCCTGAGAGTGAAGGACCGGGTATGGAACATAGGCTTCTATGACACATACTGGAAGGTCAACACCTGTGATGTTCCATTGTGTCTAACTCGTGTCAAAACCCTTCAAATGTACGAGGGAACTGTGCTACAGTACTTTCGCACGACAATAATGAGTCTGTGCTAAGTTGGAAACTGTAGGACCTGTCTGTGCAGCAATCAGAGAGAGTATCGTACAGGACCCTGACGGGTTATTCTTAGGAAGGTATCTTTTCAGGGATCCTAGTTAAAGTGTGTTCTCATTCTTAACAGTGTCTCCTATTCTGAGGAATGATGATAGAATGCGGACGGACTTTGGGCACATTAGGTACTGTGAGTAAAGTGCAGGCTATGGCGCTTAGGCATTCCAAACACATATTAGATAATCAAGACCAGTGGTGATCCGCACTTTCTTTCTGAGTAAAATACGCTTCCAGCATTGTGATGGAAGTGTGCTTTAGGAGGGATTCGTTGCTGTGTTGCGTCTGTTAGAAAAGGAAGCTCTTGGGACTGACTCTGCGGTAACTGCAATAGGCGTACATAGGGCTCTAGTATCATACGTCTATCCGTTGGACTATAGCAAGTTCTGTTTAAGGGAAACTCTTTCAGGCTGAATCGCACTTCTCACAGTGTCTTATCAGCGGAGGAATAGAGAAAGAACAACTATGGACAGAGGGAACGTTTTGCCCTGAGAGTGAAGGACCGGGTATGGAACATAGGCCTCTATGACACATACTGGAAGGTCAACACCTGTGATGTTCCATTGTGTATAACTCGTCTCAAAACCCTTCAGATGTACGAGGGAACTGTGCTACAGTATTTTCCCAGGACAGGAATGAGTCTGTGCTAAGTTGGAAACTGTAAGACCTGTCCGTGTAGCAATCATAGAGAGTATTGTACAGGACCCTGACGGGTTATTCTTAGGAAGGTATCTTTTCAGGGATCCTAGTTAAAGTGTGTTCTCATTCATAACAGTGTCTCCTCCTTTGAGGAATGATGATAGAACACGGACGGACTATGGGCATCTTAGGTACTCTGAGTAAAGTGCAGGCTATGGCGCTTAGGCATCCCAAACTCATATTGCATGCTCACGACCAGTGGTGATCCGCACTTTCTTTCAGTGTTAAAAACGCTTCCAACATTGTGAGGGAAGTGTGCTTTAGGAGGGATTCGTTGCAGTGTTGCGTCTGATAAAGAAGGAAGCTCTTGGGACTGACTATGCGATAACTGCAGTAGGCGCACATAGGGCTCTAGTATCAGACGTCTATCCGTTGGACTATAGCAAGTTCTGTTTAAGGGAAACTCCATCAAACGGAATCGCACTTCTCACAGTGTCTTTTCAGAGGGGGAAAGGATATAGAACAACTAAGGGGAGGGAACGTTGTGCCCTGAGAGTGAATGACAGCTTAGGGCACATAGGCCTCTATGACACATACTGGAAGGTCAACACCTGTGATGTTCCACTGTGTCTAGCTCGTCTCAAACACTTCAAATGTACGAGGGAACTTTGCTACTGTACATTCTCACGACAGGTTTGAGTCTGTGCTCTGTAGGAAACATTAGGACCTGTCTGTGTAGCAATCATAAACTATCACATACAGGACCATGACAAGTGATTCTTAGGAAGGTATCTTTTCAGGGATCCTACTTAAAGTGCGTTCTCATTCATCACAGAGTCTCCTCCTTTCAGGAATGATGATAGAACACGGACGGACTATGGGCACCTTAGGTACTGTGAGTAAAGTGCAGGCTATGGCGCTTAGGCATCCCAAACTCATATTGGATGCTCACGACCAGTGGTGATCCGCACTTTCTTTCAGTGTTAAAAACGCTTCCAACAATGTGAGTGAAGTGTGCTTTAGGAGGGATTCGTTGCAGTGTTGCGTCTGTTAAAGATGGAAGCGCTTGGGACTGACTCTGCGGTAACTGCAATAGGCGCACTTAGGGCTCTAGTATCAGACGTCTATCCGTTGGACTATAGCAAGCTCTGTTTAAGGGAAACTCTTTCAGGCTGAATCGCACTTCTCACAGTGTCTTATCAGCCGTGGAATAGAGAAAGAACAACTATGGACAGAGGGAACGTTGTGCCCTGAGAGTGAAGGACCGGGTATGGAACATAGGCCTCTATGACACATACTGGAAGGTCAACACCTGTGATGTTCCATTGTGTCTAACTCGTGTCAAAACCCTTCAATTGTACGAGGGAACTGTGCTACAGTACTTTCCCACGACAATAATGAGTCTGTGCTAAGTTGGAAACTGTAGGACCTGTCTGTGCAGCAATCAGAGAGAGTATCGTACAGGACCCTGACGGGTTATTCTTAGGAAGGTATCTTTTCAGGGATCCTAGTTAAAGTGTGTTCTCATTCTTAACAGTGTCTCCTACTCTGAGGAATGATGATAGAATGCGGACGGACTTTGGGCACATTAGGTACTGTGAGTAAAGTACAGGCTATGGCGCTTAGGCATCCCAAACACATATTAGATAATCAAGACCAGTGGTGATCCGCACTTTCTTTCTGAGTAAAAAACGCTTCCAGCATTGTGATGGAAGTGTGCTTTAGGAGGGATTCGTTGCTGTGTTGCGTCTGTTAGAAAAGGAAGCTCTTGGGACTGACTCTGCGGTAACTGCAATAGGCGTACATAGGGCTCTAGTATCATACGTCTATCCGTTGGACTATAGCAAGTTCTGTTTAAGGGAAACTCTTTCAGGCTGAATCGCACTTCTCACAGTGTCTTATCAGCGGAGGAATAGAGAAAGAACAACTATGGACAGAGGGAACGTTTTGCCCTGAGAGTGAAGGACCGGGTATGGAACATAGGCCTCTATGACACATACTGGAAGGTCAACACCTGTGATGTTCCATTGTGTATAACTCGTCTCAAAACCCTTCAGATGTACGAGGGAACTGTGCTACAGTATTTTCCCAGGACAGGAATGAGTCTGTGCTAAGTTGGAAACTGTAAGACCTGTCCGTGTAGCAATCATAGAGAGTATTGTACAGGACCCTGACGGGTTATTCTTAGGAAGGTATCTTTTCAGGGATCCTAGTTAAAGTGTGTTCTCATTCCTAACAGTGTCTCCTCCTTTGAGGAATGATGATAGAACACGGACGGACTATGGGCATCTTAGGTACTCTGAGTAAAGTGCAGGCTATGGCGCTTAGGCATCCCAAACTCATATTGCATGCTCACGACCAGTGGTGATCCGCACTTTCTTTCAGTGTTAAAAACGCTTCCAACATTGTGAGGGAAGTGTGCTTTAGGAGGGATTCGTTGCAGTGTTGCGTCTGATAAAGAAGGAAGCTCTTGGGACTGACTATGCGATAACTGCAATAGGCGCACATAGGGCTCTTGTATCAGACGTCTATCCGTTGGACTATAGCAAGTTCTGTTTAAGGGAAACTCCATCAAACGGAATCGCACTTCTCACAGTGTCTTTTCAGAGGGGGAAAGGATATAGAACAACTAAGGGGAGGGAACGTTGTGCCCTGAGAGTGAATGACAGCTTAGGGCACATAGGCCTCTATGACACATACTGGAAGGTCAACACCTGTGATGTTCCACTGTGTCTAGCTCGTCTCAAACACTTCAAATGTACGAGGGAACTTTGCTACTGTACATTCTCACGACAGGTTTGAGTCTGTGCTCTGTAGGAAACATTAGGACCTGTCTGTGTAGCAATCATAAACTATCACATACAGGACCATGACAAGTGATTCTTAGGAAGGTATCTTTTCAGGGATCCTACTTAAAGTGCGTTCTCATTCATCACAGAGTCTCCTCCTTTCAGGAATGATGATAGAACACGGACGGACTATGGGCACCTTAGGTACTGTGAGTAAAGTGCAGGCTATGGCGCTTAGGCATCCCAAACTCATATTGGATGCTCACGACCAGTGGTGATCCGCACTTTCTTTCAGTGTTAAAAACGCTTCCAACATTGTGAGGGAAGTGTGCTTTAGGAGGGATTCGTTGCAGTGTTGCGTCTGTTAAAGAAGGAAGCGCTTGGGACTGACTCTGCGGTAACTGCAATAGGCGCACATAGGGCTCTAGTAACAGACGTCTATCCCTTGGACTATAGCAAGTTCTGTTTAAGGGAAACTCCTTCAGGCGGAATCGCACTTCTCCCAGTGTCTTTTTAATGGAGGAATGGAGAAAGAACAACTACGGAGAGAGGGAACGTTGTGCCCTTCGAGTGAAGGAAAGGGTATGGAACATAGGCCTCTAAGACACATACTGGAAAGTCAACAGCTGTGATGTTCCACTGTGTCTAACTCGTCTCAAAACACTTAAAATGCAGGAGGGAACTGTGCTACTGTACGTTCTCACTTCAGGAATGAGTCTGTGCTAAGTTGGAAACTGGAGGGCCTGTCTGAATAGCAATCATAGAGAGATTCGTACAGGACCCTTTCAGGTTATTCTTAGGAAGGTATCTTTTCAGGGATCCTACTTAAAATGTGTTCTCATTGATAATAGTATCTCCTTCTTTGAGGAATGATGATAGAATGTGGACGGACCATGGGCACATTATATACTGTGAGTAAAGTGCAGGCTATGGCGCTTAGGCATCCCAAACACATATTCGATGATCAAGACCAGTGGTGATCCCCACGTTCTTTCTCTGTAAAAAACGCTTTCAACATTGTGAGGGAAGTGTGCTTTAGGAGGGATTCGTTGCAGTGTTGCGTCTGTTAAAGAAGGAAGCGCTTGGGACTGACTCTGCGGTAACTGCAATAGGCGCACATAGGGCTCTAGTCACAGACGTCTATCCCTTGGACTATAGCAAGTTCTGTTTAAGGGAAACTCCTTCAGGCGGAATCGCACTTCTCCCAGTGTCTTTTTAATGGAGGAATGGAGATAGAACAACTACGGAGAGAGGGAACGTTGTGCCCTTCGAGTGAAGGAAAGGGTATGGAACATAGGCCTCTAAGACACATACTGGAAAGTCAACAGCTGTGATGTTCCACTGTGTCTAACTCTTCTCAAAACACTTAAAATGCAGGAGGGAACTGTGCTACTGTACGTTCTCACTTCAGGAATGAGTCTGTGCTAAGTTGGAAACTGGTGGGCCTGTCTGCGTAGCAATCATAGAGAGATTCGTACAGGACCCTTTCAGGTTATTCTTAGGAAGGTATCTTTTCAGGGATCCTACTTAAAATGTGTTCTCATTGATAATAGTATCTCCTTCTTTGAGGAATGATGATAGAATGTGGACGGACCATGGGCACATTATATACTGTGAGTAAAGTGCAGGCTATGGCGCTTAGGCATCCCAAACACATATTCGATGATCAAGACCAGTGGTGATCCCCACGTTCTTTCTCTGTAAAAAACGCTTTCAACATTGTGAGGGAAGTGTGCTTTAGGAGGGATTCGTTGCAGTGTTGCGTCTGTTAAAGAAGGAAGCTCTTGGGACTGACTCTGCGGTAACTGCAGTGGGCGCACATAGGGCTCTAGTATCAGACGTCTATCCGTTGGACTATAGCAAGCTCTGTTTAAGGGAAACTCTTTCAGGCTGAATCGCACTTCTCACAGTGTCTTATCAGCGGAGGAATAGAGAAAGAACAACTATGGACAGAGGGAACGTTGTGCCCTGAGAGTGAAGGACCGGGTATGGAACATAGGCTTCTATGACACATACTGGAAGGTCAACACCTGTGATGTTCCATTGTGTCTAACTCGTGTCAAAACCCTTCAAATGTACGAGGGAACTGTGCTACAGTACTTTCCCACGACAATAATGAGTCTGTGCTAAGTTGGAAACTGTAGGACCTGTCTGTGCAGCAATCAGAGAGAGTATCGTACAGGACCCTGACGGGTTATTCTTAGGAAGGTATCTTTTCAGGGATCCTAGTTAAAGTGTGTTCTCATTCTTAACAGTGTCTCCTACTCTGAGGAATGATGATAGAATGCGGACGGACTTTGGGCACATTAGGTACTGTGAGTAAAGTGCAGGCTATGGCGCTTAGGCATCCCAAACACATATTAGATAATCAAGACCAGTGGTGATCCGCACTTTCTTTCTGAGTAAAAAACGCTTCCAGCATTGTGATGGAAGTGTGCTTTAGGAGGGATTCGTTGCTGTGTTGCGTCTGTTAGAAAAGGAAGCTCTTGGGACTGACTCTGCGGTAACTGCAATAGGCGTACATAGGGCTCTAGTATCATACGTCTATCCGTTGGACTATAGCAAGTTCTGTTTAAGGGAAACTCTTTCAGGCTGAATCGCACTTCTCACAGTGTCTTATCAGCGGAGGAATAGAGAAAGAACAACTATGGACAGAGGGAACGTTTTGCCCTGAGAGTGAAGGACCGGGTATGGAACATAGGCCTCTATGACACATACTGGAAGGTCAACACCTGTGATGTTCCATTGTGTATAACTCGTCTCAAAACCCTTCAGATGTACGAGGGAACTGTGCTACAGTATTTTCCCAGGACAGGAATGAGTCTGTGCTAAGTTGGAAACTGTAAGACCTGTCCGTGTAGCAATCATAGAGAGTATTGTACAGGACCCTGACGGGTTATTCTTAGGAAGGTATCTTTTCAGGGATCCTAGTTAAAGTGTGTTCTCATTCATAACAGTGTCTCCTCCTTTGAGGAATGATGATAGAACACGGACGGACTATGGGCATCTTAGGTACTCTGAGTAAAGTGCAGGCTATGGCGCTTAGGCATCCCAAACTCATATTGCATGCTCACGACCAGTGGTGATCCGCACTTTCTTTCAGTGTTAAAAACGCTTCCAACATTGTGAGGGAAGTGTGCTTTAGGAGGGATTCGTTGCAGTGTTGCGTCTGATAAAGAAGGAAGCTCTTGGGACTGACTATGCGATAACTGCAATAGGCGCACATAGGGCTCTAGTATCAGACGTCTATCCGTTGGACTATAGCAAGTTCTGTTTAAGGGAAACTCCATCAAACGGAATCGCACTTCTCACAGTGTCTTTTCAGAGGGGGAAAGGATATAGAACAACTAAGGGGAGGGAACGTTGTGCCCTGAGAGTGAATGACAGCTTAGGGCACATAGGCCTCTATGACACATACTGGAAGGTCAACACCTGTGATGTTCCACTGTGTCTAGCTCGTCTCAAACACTTCAAATGTACGAGGGAACTTTGCTACTGTACATTCTCACGACAGGTTTGAGTCTGTGCTCTGTAGGAAACATTAGGACCTGTCTGTGTAGCAATCATAAACTATCACATACAGGACCATGACAAGTGATTCTTAGGAAGGTATCTTTTCAGGGATCCTACTTAAAGTGCGTTCTCATTCATCACAGAGTCTCCTCCTTTCAGGAATGATGATAGAACACGGACGGACTATGGGCACCTTAGGTACTGTGAGTAAAGTGCAGGCTATGGCGCTTAGGCATCCCAAACTCATATTGGATGCTCACGACCAGTGGTGATCCGCACTTTCTTTCAGTGTTAAAAACGCTTCCAACATTGTGAGGGAAGTGTGCTTTAGGAGGGATTCGTTGCAGTGTTGTGTCTGTTAAAGAAGGAAGCTCTTGGGACTGACCCTGCGGTAACTGCAGTAGGCGCACATAGGGCTCTAGTATCAGACGTCTATCCGTTGGACTATAGCAAGTTTTGTTTAAGGGAAACTCTTTCAGGCTGAATCACACTTCTCACAGTGTCTTATCAGCGGAGGAATAGAGAAAGAACAACTATGGACAGAGGGAACGTTGTGCCCTGAGCGTGAAGGACCGGGTATGGAACATAGGCCTCTATGACACATACTGGAAGGTCAACACCTGTGATGTTCCATTGTGTCTAACTCGTGTCAAAACCCTTCAAATGTACGAGGGAACTGTGCTACAGTACTTTCCCACGACAATAATGAGTCTGTGCTAAGTTGGAAACTGTAGGACCTGTCTGTGCAGCAATCAGAGAGAGTATCGTACAGGACCCTGACGGGTTATTCTTAGGAAGGTATCTTTTCAGGGATCCTAGTTAAAGTGTGTTCTCATTCTTAACAGTGTCTCCTACTCTGAGGAATGATGATAGAATGCGGACGGACTTTGGGCACATTAGGTACTGTGAGTAAAGTGCAGGCTATGGCGCTTAGGCATCCCAAACACATATTAGATAATCAAGACCAGTGGTGATCCGCACTTTCTTTCTGAGTAAAAAACGCTTCCAGCATTGTGATGGAAGTGTGCTTTAGGAGGGATTCGTTGCTGTGTTGCGTCTGTTAGAAAAGGAAGCTCTTGGGACTGACTCTGCGGTAACTGCAATAGGCGTACATAGGGCTCTAGTATCATACGTCTATCCGTTGGACTATAGCAAGTTCTGTTTAAGGGAAACTCTTTCAGGCTGAATCGCACTTCTCACAGTGTCTTATCAGCGGAGGAATAGAGAAAGAACAACTATGGACAGAGGGAACGTTTTGCCCTGAGCGTGAAGGACCGGGTATGGAACATAGGCCTCTATGACACATACTGGAAGGTCAACACCTGTGATGTTCCATTGTGTATAACTCGTCTCAAAACCCTTCAGATGTACGAGGGAACTGTGCTACAGTATTTTCCCAGGACAGGAATGAGTCTGTGCTAAGTTGGAAACTGTAAGACCTGTCCGTGTAGCAATCATAGAGAGTATTGTACAGGACCCTGACGGGTTATTCTTAGGAAGGTATCTTTTCAGGGATCCTAGTTAAAGTGTGTTCTCATTCATAACAGTGTCTCCTCCTTTGAGGAATGATGATAGAACACGGACGGACTATGGGCATCTTAGGTACTCTGAGTAAAGTGCAGGCTATGGCGCTTAGGCATCCCAAACTCATATTGCATGCTCACGACCAGTGGTGATCCGCACTTTCTTTCAGTGTTAAAAACGCTTCCAACATTGTGAGGGAAGTGTGCTTTAGGAGGGATTCGTTGCAGTGTTGCGTCTGATAAAGAAGGAAGCTCTTGGGACTGACTATGCGATAACTGCAATAGGCGCACATAGGGCTCTAGTATCAGACGTCTATCCGTTGGACTATAGCAAGTTCTGTTTAAGGGAAACTCCATCAAACGGAATCGCACTTCTCACAGTGTCTTTTCAGAGGGGGAAAGGATATAGAACAACTAAGGGGAGGGAACGTTGTGCCCTGAGAGTGAATGACAGCTTAGGGCACATAGGCCTCTATGACACATACTGGAAGGTCAACACCTGTGATGTTCCACTGTGTCTAGCTCGTCTCAAACACTTCAAATGTACGAGGGAACTTTGCTACTGTACATTCTCACGACAGGTTTGAGTCTGTGCTCTGTAGGAAACATTAGGACCTGTCTGTGTAGCAATCATAAACTATCACATACAGGACCATGACAAGTGATTCTTAGGAAGGTATCTTTTCAGGGATCCTACTTAAAGTGCGTTCTCATTCATCACAGAGTCTCCTCCTTTCAGGAATGATGATAGAACACGGACGGACTATGGGCACCTTAGGTACTGTGAGTAAAGTGCAGGCGATGGCGCTTAGGCATCCCAAACTCATATTGGATGCTCACGACCAGTGGTGATCCGCACTTTCTTTCAGTGTTAAAAACGCTTCCAACATTGTGAGGGAAGTGTGCTTTAGGAGGGATTCGTTGCAGTGTTGCGTCTGTTAAAGAAGGAAGCGCTTGGGACTGACTCTGCGGTAACTGCAATAGGCGCACATAGGGCTCTAGTAACAGACGTCTATCCCTTGGACTATAGCAAGTTCTGTTTAAGGGAAACTCCTTCAGGCGGAATCGCACTTCTCCCAGTGTCTTTTTAATGGAGGAATGGAGAAAGAACAACTACGGAGAGAGGGAAAGTTGTGCCCTTAGAGTGAAGGAAAGGGTATGGAACATAGGCCTCTAAGACACATACTGGAAAGTCAACAGCTGTGATGTTCCACTGTGTCTAACTCTTCTCAAAACACTTAAAATGCAGGAGGGAACTGTGCTACTGTACGTTCTCACTTCAGGAATGAGTCTGTGCTAAGTTGGAAACTGGAGGGCCTGTCTGAGTAGCAATCATAGAGAGATTCGTACAGGACCCTTTCAGGTTATTCTTAGGAAGGTATCTTTTCAGGGATCCTACTTAAAATGTGTTCTCATTGATAATAGTATCTCCTTCTTTGAGGAATGATGATAGAATGTGGACGGACCATGGGCACATTATATACTGTGAGTAAAGTGCAGGCTATGGCGCTTAGGCATCCCAAACACATATTCGATGATCAAGACCAGTGGTGATCCCCACGTTCTTTCTCTGTAAAAAACGCTTTCAACATTGTGAGGGAAGTGTGCTTTAGGAGGGATTCGTTGCAGTGTTGCGTCTGTTAAAGAAGGAAGCTCTTGGGACTGACTCTGCGGTAACTGCAGTGGGCGCACATAGGGCTCTAGTATCAGACGTCTATCCGTTGGACTATAGCAAGCTCTGTTTAAGGGAAACTCTTTCAGGCTGAATCGCACTTCTCACAGTGTCTTATCAGCGGAGGAATAGAGAAAGAACAACTATGGACAGAGGGAACGTTGTGCCCTGAGAGTGAAGGACCGGGTATGGAACATAGGCCTCTATGACACATACTGGAAGGTCAACACCTGTGATGTTCCATTGTGTCTAACTCGTGTCAAAACCCTTCAAATGTACGAGGGAACTGTGCTACAGTACTTTCCCACGACAATAATGAGTCTGTGCTAAGTTGGAAACTGTAGGACCTGTCTGTGCAGCAATCAGAGAGAGTATCGTACAGGACCCTGACGGGTTATTCTTAGGAAGGTATCTTTTCAGGGATCCTAGTTAAAGTGTGTTCTCATTCTTAACAGTGTCTCCTACTCTGAGGAATGATGATAGAATGCGGACGGACTTTGGGCACATTAGGTACTGTGAGTAAAGTGCAGGCTATGGCGCTTAGGCATCCCAAACACATATTAGATAATCAAGACCAGTGGTGATCCGCACTTTCTTTCGGAGTAAAAAACGCTTCCAGCATTGTGATGGAAGTGTGCTTTAGGAGGGATTCGTTGCTGTGTTGCGTCTGTTAGAAAAGGAAGCTCTTGGGACTGACTCTGCGGTAACTGCAATAGGCGTACATAGGGCACTAGTATCATACGTCTATCCGTTGTACTATAGCAAGTTCTGTTTAAGGGAAACTCTTTCAGGCTGAATCGCACTTCTCACAGTGTCTTATCAGCGGAGGAATAGAGAAAGAACAACTATGGACAGAGGGAACTTTTTGCCCTGAGCGTGAAGGACCGGGTATGGAACATAGGCCTCTATGACACATACTGGAAGGTCAACACCTGTGATGTTCCATTGTGTATAACTCGTCTCAAAACCCTTCAGATGTACGAGGGAACTGTGCTACAGTATTTTCCCAGGACAGGAATGAGTCTGTGCTAAGTTGGAAACTGTAAGACCTGTCCGTGTAGAAATCATAGAGAGTATTGTACAGGACCCTGACGGGTTATTCTTAGGAAGGTATCTTTTCAGGGATCCTAGTTAAAGTGTGTTCTCATTCATAACAGTGTCTCCTCCTTTGAGGAATGATGATAGAACACGGACGGACTATGGGCATCTTAGGTACTCTGAGTAAAGTGCAGGCTATGGCGCTTAGGCATCCCAAACTCATATTGCATGCTCACGACCAGTGGTGATCCGCACTTTCTTTCAGTGTTAAAAACGCTTCCAACATTGTGAGGGAAGTGTGCTTTAGGAGGGATTCGTTGCAGTGTTGCGTCTGATAAAGAAGGAAGCTCTTGGGACTGACTATGCGATAACTGCAATAGGCGCACATAGGGCTCTAGTATCAGACGTCTATCCGTTGGACTATAGCAAGTTCTGTTTAAGGGAAACTCCATCAAACGGAATCGCACTTCTCACAGTGTCTTTTCAGAGGGGGAAAGGATATAGAACAACTAAGGGGAGGGAACGTTGTGCCCTGAGAGTGAATGACAGCTTAGGGCACATAGGCCTCTATGACACATACTGGAAGGTCAACACCTGTGATGTTCCACTGTGTCTAGCTCGTCTCAAACACTTCAAATGTACGAGGGAACTTTGCTACTGTACATTCTCACGACAGGTTTGAGTCTGTGCTCTGTAGGAAACATTAGGACCTGTCTGTGTAGCAATCATAAACTATCACATACAGGACCATGACAAGTGATTCTTAGGAAGGTATCTTTTCAGGGATCCTACTTAAAGTGCGTTCTCATTCATCACAGAGTCTCCTCCTTTCAGGAATGATGATAGAACACGGACGGACTATGGGCACCTTAGGTACTGTGAGTAAAGTGCAGGCTATGGCGCTTAGGCATCCCAAACTCATATTGGATGCTCACGACCAGTGGTGATCCGCACTTTCTTTCAGTGTTAAAAACGCTTCCAACATTGTGAGGGAAGTGTGCTTTAGGAGGGATTCGTTGCAGTGTTGCGTCTGTTAAAGAAGGAAGCGCTTGGGACTGACTCTGCGGTAACTGCAATAGGCGCACATAGGGCTCTAGTAACAGACGTCTATCCCTTGGACTATAGCAAGTTCTGTTTAAGGGAAACTCCTTCAGGCGGAATCGCACTTCTCCCAGTGTCTTTTTAATGGAGGAATGGAGAAAGAACAACTACGGAGAGAGGGAACGTTGTGCCCTTCGAGTGAAGGAAAGGGTATGGAACATAGGCCTCTAAGACACATACTGGAAAGTCAACAGCTGTGATGTTCCACTGTGTCTAACTCTTCTCAAAACACTTAAAATGCAGGAGGGAACTGTGCTACTGTACGTTCTCACTTCAGGAATGAGTCTGTGCTAAGTTGGAAACTGGAGGGCCTGTCTGAGTAGCAATCATAGAGAGATTCGTACAGGACCCTTTCAGGTTATTCTTAGGAAGGTATCTTTTCAGGGATCCTACTTAAAATGTGTTCTCATTGATAATAGTATCTCCTTCTTTGAGGAATGATGATAGAATGTGGATGGACCATGGGCACATTATATACTGTGAGTAAAGTGCAGGCTATGGCGCTTAGGCATCCCAAACACATATTCGATGATCAAGACCAGTGGTGATCCCCACGTTCTTTCTCTGTAAAAAACGCTTTCAACATTGTGAGGGAAGTGTGCTTTAGGAGGGATTCGTTGCAGTGTTGCGTCTGTTAAAGAAGGAAGCTCTTGGGACTGACTCTGCGGTAACTGCAGTGGGCGCACATAGGGCTCTAGTATCAGACGTCTATCCGTTGGACTATAGCAAGCTCTGTTTAAGGGAAACTCTTTCAGGCTGAATCGCACTTCTCACAGTGTCTTATCAGCGGAGGAATAGAGAAAGAACAACTATGGACAGAGGGAACGTTGTGCCCTGAGAGTGAAGGACCGGGTATGGAACATAGGCCTCTATGACACATACTGGAAGGTCAACACCTGTGATGTTCCATTGTGTCTAACTCGTGTCAAAACCCTTCAAATGTACGAGGGAACTGTGCTACAGTACTTTCCCACGACAATAATGAGTCTGTGCTAAGTTGGAAACTGTAGGACCTGTCTGTGCAGCAATCAGAGAGAGTATCGTACAGGACCCTGACGGGTTATTCTTAGGAAGGTATCTTTTCAGGGATCCTAGTTAAAGTGTGTTCTCATTCTTAACAGTGTCTCCTACTCTGAGGAATGATGATAGAATGCGGACGGACTTTGGGCACATTAGGTACTGTGAGTAAAGTGCAGGCTATGGCGCTTAGGCATCCCAAACACATATTAGATAATCAAGACCAGTGGTGATCCGCACTTTCTTTCTGAGTAAAAAACGCTTCCAGCATTGTGATGGAAGTGTGCTTTAGGAGGGATTCGTTGCTGTGTTGCGTCTGTTAGAAAAGGAAGCTCTTGGGACTGACTCTGCGGTAACTGCAATAGGCGTACATAGGGCTCTAGTATCATACGTCTATCCGTTGGACTATAGCAAGTTCTGTTTAAGGGAAACTCTTTCAGGCTGAATCGCACTTCTCACAGTGTCTTATCAGCGGAGGAATAGAGAAAGAACAACTATGGACAGAGGGAACTTTTTGCCCTGAGAGTGAAGGACCGGGTATGGAACATAGGCCTCTATGACACATACTGGAAGGTCAACACCTGTGATGTTCCATTGTGTATAACTCGTCTCAAAACCCTTCAGATGTACGAGGGAACTGTGCTACAGTATTTTCCCAGGACAGGAATGAGTCTGTGCTAAGTTGGAAACTGTAAGACCTGTCCGTGTAGAAATCATAGAGAGTATTGTACAGGACCCTGACGGGTTATTCTTAGGAAGTTATCTTTTCAGGGATCCTAGTTAAAGTGTGTTCTCATTCATAACAGTGTCTCCTCCTTTGAGGAATGATGATAGAACACGGACGGACTATGGGCATCTTAGGTACTCTGAGTAAAGTGCAGGCTATGGCGCTTAGGCATCCCAAACTCATATTGCATGCTCACGACCAGTGGTGATCCGCACTTTCTTTCAGTGTTAAAAACGCTTCCAACATTGTGAGGGAAGTGTGCTTTAGGAGGGATTCGTTGCAGTGTTGCGTCTGATAAAGAAGGAAGCTCTTGGGACTGACTATGCGATAACTGCAATAGGCGCACATAGGGCTCTAGTATCAGACGTCTATCCGTTGGACTATAGCAAGTTCTGTTTAAGGGAAACTCCATCAAACGGAATCGCACTTCTCACAGTGTCTTTTCAGAGGGGGAAAGGATATAGAACAACTAAGGGGAGGGAACGTTGTGCCCTGAGAGTGAATGACAGCTTAGGGCACATAGGCCTCTATGACACATACTGGAAGGTCAACACCTGTGATGTTCCACTGTGTCTAGCTCGTCTCAAACACTTCAAAAGTACGAGGGAACTTTGCTACTGTACATTCTCACGACAGGTTTGAGTCTGTGCTCTGTAGGAAACATTAGGACCTGTCTGTGTAGCAATCATAAACTATCACATACAGGACCATGACAAGTGATTCTTAGGAAGGTATCTTTTCAGGGATCCTACTTAAAGTGCGTTCTCATTCATCACAGAGTCTCCTCCTTTCAGGAATGATGATAGAACACGGACGGACTATGGGCACCTTAGGTACTGTGAGTAAAGTGCAGGCTATGGCGCTTAGGCATCCCAAACTCATATTGGATGCTCACGACCAGTGGTGATCCGCACTTTCTTTCAGTGTTAAAAACGCTTCCAACATTGTGAGGGAAGTGTGCTTTAGGAGGGATTCGTTGCAGTGTTGCGTCTGTTAAAGAAGGAAGCGCTTGGGACTGACTCTGCGGTAACTGCAATAGGCGCACATAGGGCTCTAGTAACAGACGTCTATCCCTTGGACTATAGCAAGTTCTGTTTAAGGGAAACTCCTTCAGGCGGAATCGCACTTCTCCCAGTGTCTTTTTAATGGAGGAATGGAGAAAGAACAACTACGGAGAGAGGGAACGTTGTGCCCTTCGAGTGAAGGAAAGGGTATGGAACATAGGCCTCTAAGACACATACTGGAAAGTCAACAGCTGTGATGTTCCACTGTGTCTAACTCTTCTCAAAACACTTAAAATGCAGGAGGGAACTGTGCTACTGTACGTTCTCACTTCAGGAATGAGTCTGTGCTAAGTTGGAAACTGGAGGGCCTGTCTGAGTAGCAATCATAGAGAGATTCGTACAGGACCCTTTCAGGTTATTCTTAGGAAGGTATCTTTTCAGGGATCCTACTTAAAATGTGTTCTCATTGATAATAGTATCTCCTTCTTTGAGGAATGATGATAGAATGTGGACGGACCATGGGCACATTATATACTGTGAGTAAAGTGCAGGCTATGGCGCTTAGGCATCCCAAACACATATTCGATGATCAAGACCAGTGGTGATCCCCACGTTCTTTCTCTGTAAAAAACGCTTTCAACATTGTGAGGGAAGTGTGCTTTAGGAGGGATTCGTTGCAGTGTTGCGTCTGTTAAAGAAGGAAGCTCTTGGGACTGACTCTGCGGTAACTGCAGTGGGCGCACATAGGGCTCTAGTATCAGACGTCTATCCGTTGGACTATAGCAAGCTCTGTTTAACGGAAACTCTTTCAGGCTGAATCGCACTTCTCACAGTGTCTTATCAGCGGAGGAATAGAGAAAGAACAACTATGGACAGAGGGAACGTTGTGCCCTGAGAGTGAAGGACCGGGTATGGAACATAGGCCTCTATGACACATACTGGAAGGTCAACACCTGTGATGTTCCATTGTGTCTAACTCGTGTCAAAACCCTTCAAATGTACGAGGGAACTGTGCTACAGTACTTTCCCACGACAATAATGAGTCTGTGCTAAGTTGGAAACTGTAGGACCTGTCTGTGCAGCAATCAGAGAGAGTATCGTACAGGACCCTGACGGGTTATTCTTAGGAAGGTATCTTTTCAGGGATCCTAGTTAAAGTGTGTTCTCATTCTTAACAGTGTCTCCTACTCTGAGGAATGATGATAGAATGCGGACGGACTTTGGGCACATTAGGTACTGTGAGTAAAGTGCAGGCTATGGCGCTTAGGCATCCCAAACACATATTAGATAATCAAGACCAGTGGTGATCCGCACTTTCTTTCTGAGTAAAAAACGCTTCCAGCATTGTGATGGAAGTGTGCTTTAGGAGGGATTCGTTGCTGTGTTGCGTCTGTTAGAAAAGGAAGCTCTTGGGACTGACTCTGCGGTAACTGCAATAGGCGTACATAGGGCTCTAGTATCATACGTCTATCCGTTGGACTATAGCAAGTTCTGTTTAAGGGAAACTCTTTCAGGCTGAATCGCACTTCTCACAGTGTCTTATCAGCGGAGGAATAGAGAAAGAACAACTATGGACAGAGGGAACTTTTTGCCCTGAGCGTGAAGGACCGGGTATGGAACATAGGCCTCTATGACACATACTGGAAGGTCAACACCTGTGATGTTCCATTGTGTATAACTCGTCTCAAAACCCTTCAGATGTACGAGGGAACTGTGCTACAGTATTTTCCCAGGACAGGAATGAGTCTGTGCTAAGTTGGAAACTGTAAGACCTGTCCGTGTAGCAATCATAGAGAGTATTGTACAGGACCCTGACGGGTTATTCTTAGGAAGGTATCTTTTCAGGGATCCTAGTTAAAGTGTGTTCTCATTCATAACAGTGTCTCCTCCTTTGAGGAATGATGATAGAACACGGACGGACTATGGGCATCTTAGGTACTCTGAGTAAAGTGCAGGCTATGGCGCTTAGGCATCCCAAACTCATATTGCATGCTCACGACCAGTGGTGATCCGCACTTTCTTTCAGTGTTAAAAACGCTTCCAACATTGTGAGGGAAGTGTGCTTTAGGAGGGATTCGTTGCAGTGTTGCGTCTGATAAAGAAGGAAGCTCTTGGGACTGACTATGCGATAACTGCAATAGGCGCACATAGGGCTCTAGTATCAGACGTCTATCCGTTGGACTATAGCAAGTTCTGTTTAAGGGAAACTCCATCAAACGGAATCGCACTTCTCACAGTGTCTTTTCAGAGGGGGAAAGGATATAGAACAACTAAGGGGAGGGAACGTTGTGCCCTGAGAGTGAATGACAGCTTAGGGCACATAGGCCTCTATGACACATACTGGAAGGTCAACACCTGTGATGTTCCACTGTGTCTAGCTCGTCTCAAACACTTCAAATGTACGAGGGAACTTTGCTACTGTACATTCTCACGACAGGTTTGAGTCTGTGCTCTGTAGGAAACATTAGGACCTGTCTGTGTAGCAATCATAAACTATCACATACAGGACCATGACAAGTGATTCTTAGGAAGGTATCTTTTCAGGGATCCTACTTAAAGTGCGTTCTCATTCATCACAGAGTCTCCTCCTTTCAGGAATGATGATAGAACACGGACGGACTATGGGCACCTTAGGTACTGTGAGTAAAGTGCAGGCTATGGCGCTTAGGCATCCCAAACTCATATTGGATGCTCACGACCAGTGGTGATCCGCACTTTCTTTCAGTGTTAAAAACGCTTCCAACATTGTGAGGGAAGTGTGCTTTAGGAGGGATTCGTTGCAGTGTTGCGTCTGTTAAAGAAGGAAGCGCTTGGGACTGACTCTGCGGTAACTGCAATAGGCGCACATAGGGCTCTAGTAACAGACGTCTATCCCTTGGACTATAGCAAGTTCTGTTTAAGGGAAACTCCTTCAGGCGGAATCGCACTTCTCCCAGTGTCTTTTTAATGGAGGAATGGAGAAAGAACAACTACGGAGAGAGGGAACGTTGTGCCCTTCGAGTGAAGGAAAGGGTATGGAACATAGGCCTCTAAGACACATACTGGAAAGTCAACAGCTGTGATGTTCCACTGTGTCTAACTCTTCTCAAAACACTTAAAACGCAGGAGGGAACTGTGCTACTGTACGTTCTCACTTCAGGAATGAGTCTGTGCTAAGTTGGAAACTGGAGGGCCTGTCTGAGTAGCAATCATAGAGAGATTCGTACAGGACCCTTTCAGGTTATTCTTAGGAAGGTATCTTTTCAGGGATCCTACTTAAAATGTGTTCTCATTGATAATAGTATCTCCTTCTTTGAGGAATGATGATAGAATGTGGATGGACCATGGGCACATTATATACTGTGAGTAAAGTGCAGGCTATGGCGCTTAGGCATCCCAAACACATATTCGATGATCAAGACCAGTGGTGATCCCCACGTTCTTTCTCTGTAAAAAACGCTTTCAACATTGTGAGGGAAGTGTGCTTTAGGAGGGATTCGTTGCAGTGTTGCGTCTGTTAAAGAAGGAAGCTCTTGGGACTGACTCTGCGGTAACTGCAGTGGGCGCACATAGGGCTCTAGTATCAGACGTCTATCCGTTGGACTATAGCAAGCTCTGTTTAAGGGAAACTCTTTCAGGCTGAATCGCACTTCTCACAGTGTCTTATCAGCGGAGGAATAGAGAAAGAACAACTATGGACAGAGGGAACGTTGTGCCCTGAGAGTGAAGGACCGGGTATGGAACATAGGCTTCTATGACACATACTGGAAGGTCAACACCTGTGATGTTCCATTGTGTCTAACTCGTGTCAAAACCCTTCAAATGTACGAGGGAACTGTGCTACAGTACTTTCCCACGACAATAATGAGTCTGTGCTAAGTTGGAAACTGTAGGACCTGTCTGTGCAGCAATCAGAGAGAGTATCGTACAGGACCCTGACGGGTTATTCTTAGGAAGGATCTTTTCAGGGATCCTAGTTAAAGTGTGTTCTCATTCTTAACAGTGTCTCCTACTCTGAGGAATGATGATAGAATGCGGACGGACTTTGGGCACATTAGGTACTGTGAGTAAAGTGCAGGCTATGGCGCTTAGGCATCCCAAACACATATTAGATAATCAAGACCAGTGGTGATCCGCACTTTCTTTCTGAGTAAAAAACGCTTCCAGCATTGTGATGGAAGTGTGCTGTAGGAGGGATTCGTTGCTGTGTTGCGTCTGTTAGAAAAGGAAGCTCTTGGGACTGACTCTGCGGTAACTGCAATAGGCGTACATAGGGCTCTAGTATCATACGTCTATCCGTTGGACTATAGCAAGTTCTGTTTAAGGGAAACTCTTTCAGGCTGAATCGCACTTCTCACAGTGTCTTATCAGCGGAGGAATAGAGAAAGAACAACTATGGACAGAGGGAACGTTTTGCCCTGAGAGTGAAGGACCGGGTATGGAACATAGGCCTCTATGACACATACTGGAAGGTCAACACCTGTGATGTTCCATTGTGTATAACTCGTCTCAAAACCCTTCAGATGTACGATGGAACTGTGCTACAGTATTTTCCCAGGACAGGAATGAGTCTGTGCTAAGTTGGAAACTGTAAGACCTGTCCGTGTAGCAATCATAGAGAGTATTGTACAGGACCTTGACGGGTTATTCTTAGGAAGGTATCTTTTCAGGGATCCTAGTTAAAGTGTGTTCTCATTCATAACAGTGTCTCCTCCTTTGAGGAATGATGATAGAACACGGACGGACTATGGGCATCTTAGGTACTCTGAGTAAAGTGCAGGCTATGGCGCTTAGGCATCCCAAACTCATATTGGATGCTCACGACCAGTGGTGATCCGCACTTTCTTTCAGTGTTAAAAACGCTTCCAACATTGTGAGGGAAGTGTGCTTTAGGAGGGATTCGTTGCAGTGTTGCGTCTGATAAAGAAGGAAGCTCTTGGGACTGACTATGCGATAACTGCAATAGGCGCACTTAGGGCTCTAGTATCAGACGTCTATCCGTTGGACTATAGCAAGTTCTGTTTAAGGGAAACTCCATCAAACGGAATCGCACTTCTCACAGTGTCTTTTCAGAGGGGGAAAGGATATAGAACAACTAAGGGGAGGGAACGTTGTGCCCTGAGAGTGAATGACAGCTTAGGGCACATAGGCCTCTATGACACATACTGGAAGGTCAACACCTGTGATGTTCCACTGTGTCTAGCTCGTCTCAAACACTTCAAATGTACGAGGGAACTTTGCTACTGTACATTCTCACGACAGGTTTGAGTCTGTGCTCTGTAGGAAACATTAGGACCTGTCTGTGTAGCAATCATAAACTATCACATACAGGACCATGACAAGTGATTCTTAGGAAGGTATCTTTTCAGGGATCCTACTTAAAGTGCGTTCTCATTCATCACAGAGTCTCCTCCTTTCAGGAATGATGATAGAACACGGACGGACTATGGGCACCTTAGGTACTGTGAGTAAAGTGCAGGCTATGGCGCTTAGGCATCCCAAACTCATATTGGATGCTCACGACCAGTGGTGATCCGCACTTTCTTTCAGTGTTAAAAACGCTTCCAACATTGTGAGGGAAGTGTGCTTTAGGAGGGATTCGTTGCAGTGTTGCGTCTGTTAAAGAAGGAAGCGCTTGGGACTAACTCTGCGGTAACTGCAATAGGCGCACATAGGGCTCTAGTAACAGACGTCTATCCCTTGGACTATAGCAAGTTCTGTTTAAGGGAAACTCCTTCAGGCGGAATCGCACTTATCCCAGTGTCTTTTAATGGAGGAATGGAGAAAGAACTACTACGGAGAGAGGGAACGTTGTGCCCTTCGAGTGAAGGAAAGGGTATGGAACATAGGCCTCTAAGACACATACTGGAAAGTCAACAGCTGTGATGTTCCACTGTGTCTAACTCGTCTCAAAACACTTAAAATGCAGGAGGGAACTGTGCTACTGTACGTTCTCACTTCAGGAATGAGTCTGTGCTAAGTTGGAAACTGGAGGGCCTGTCTGAGTAGCAATCATAGAGAGATTCGTACAGGACCCTTTCAGGTTATTCTTAGGAAGGTATCTTTTCAGGGATCCTACTTAAAATGTGTTCTCATTGATAATAGTATCTCCTTCTTTGAGGAATGATGATAGAATGTGGACGGACCATGGGCACATTATATACTGTGAGTAAAGTGCAGGCTATGGCGCTTAGGCATCCCAAACACATATTCGATGATCAAGACCAGTGGTGATCCCCACGTTCTTTCTCTGTAAAAAACGCTTTCAACATTGTGAGGGAAGTGTGCTTTAGGAGGGATTCGTTGCAGTGTTGCGTCTGTTAAAGAAGGAAGCGCTTGGGACTGACTCTGCGGTAACTGCAATAGGCGCACATAGGGCTCTAGTCACAGACGTCTATCCCTTGGACTATAGCAAGTTCTGTTTAAGGGAAACTCCTTCAGGCGGAATCGCACTTCTCCCAGTGTCTTTTTAATGGAGGAATGGAGAAAGAACAACTACGGAGAGAGGGAACGTTGTGCACTTCGAGTGAAGGAAAGGGTATGGAACATAGGCCTCTAAGACACATACTGGAAAGTCAACAGCTGTGATGTTCCACTGTGTCTAACTCGTCTCAAAACACTTAAAATGCAGGAGGGAACTGTGCTACTGTACGTTCTCACTTCAGGAATGAGTCTGTGCTAAGTTGGAAACTGGAGGGCCTGTCTGCGTAGCAATCATAGAGAGATTCGTACAGGACCCTTTCAGGTTATTCTTAGGAAGGTATCTTTTCAGGGATCCTACTTAAAATGTGTTCTCATTGATAATAGTATCTCCTTCTTTGAGGAATGATGATAGAATGTGGACGGACCATGGGCACATTATATACTGTGAGTAAAGTGCAGGCTATGGCGCTTAGGCATCCCAAACACATATTCGATGATCAAGACCAGTGGTGATCCCCACGTTCTTTCTCTGTAAAAAACGCTTTCAACATTGTGAGGGAAGTGTGCTTTAGGAGGGATTCGTTGCAGTGTTGCGTCTGTTAAAGAAGGAAGCTCTTGGGACTGACTCTGCGGTAACTGCAGTGGGCGCACATAGGGCTCTAGTATCAGACGTCTATCCGTTGGACTATAGCAAGCTCTGTTTAAGGGAAACTCTTTCAGGCTGAATCGCACTTCTCACAGTGTCTTATCAGCGGAGGAATAGAGAAAGAACAACTATGGACAGAGGGAACGTTGTGCCCTGAGAGTGAAGGACCGGGTATGGAACATAGGCTTCTATGACACATACTGGAAGGTCAACACCTGTGATGTTCCATTGTGTCTAACTCGTGTCAAAACCCTTCAAATGTACGAGGGAACTGTGCTACAGTACTTTCCCACGACAATAATGAGTCTGTGCTAAGTTGGAAACTGTAGGACCTGTCTGTGCAGCAATCAGAGAGAGTATCGTACAGGACCCTGACGGGTTATTCTTAGGAAGGTATCTTTTCAGGGATCCTAGTTAAAGTGTGTTCTCATTCTTAACAGTGTCTCCTACTCTGAGGAATGATGATAGAATGCGGACGGACTTTGGGCACATTAGGTACTGTGAGTAAAGTGCAGGCTATGGCGCTTAGGCATCCCAAACACATATTAGATAATCAAGACCAGTGGTGATCCGCACTTTCTTTCTGAGTAAAAAACGCTTCCAGCATTGTGATGGAAGTGTGCTGTAGGAGGGATTCGTTGCTGTGTTGCGTCTGTTAGAAAAGGAAGCTCTTGGGACTGACTCTGCGGTAACTGCAATAGGCGTACATAGGGCTCTAGTATCATACGTCTATCCGTTGGACTATAGCAAGTTCTGTTTAAGGGAAACTCTTTCAGGCTGAATCGCACTTCTCACAGTGTCTTATCAGCGGAGGAATAGAGAAAGAACAACTATGGACAGAGGGAACGTTTTGCCCTGAGAGTGAAGGACCGGGTATGGAACATAGGCCTCTATGACACATACTGGAAGGTCAACACCTGTGATGTTCCATTGTGTATAACTCGTCTCAAAACCCTTCAGATGTACGATGGAACTGTGCTACAGTATTTTCCCAGGACAGGAATGAGTCTGTGCTAAGTTGGAAACTGTAAGACCTGTCCGTGTAGCAATCATAGAGAGTATTGTACAGGACCCTGACGTGTTATTCTTAGGAAGGTATCTTTTCAGGGATCCTAGTTAAAGTGTGTTCTCATTCATAACAGTGTCTCCTCCTTTGAGGAATGATGATAGAACACGGACGGACTATGGGCATCTTAGGTACTCTGAGTAAAGTGCAGGCTATGGCGCTTAGGCATCCCAAACTCATATTGGATGCTCACGACCAGTGGTGATCCGCACTTTCTTTCAGTGTTAAAAACGCTTCCAACATTGTGAGGGAAGTGTGCTTTAGGAGGGATTCGTTGCAGTGTTGCGTCTGATAAAGAAGGAAGCTCTTGGGACTGACTATGCGATAACTGCAATAGGCGCACTTAGGGCTCTAGTATCAGACGTCTATCCGTTGGACTATAGCAAGTTCTGTTTAAGGGAAACTCCATCAAACGGAATCGCACTTCTCACAGTGTCTTTTCAGAGGGGGAAAGGATATAGAACAACTAAGGGGAGGGAACGTTGTGCCCTGAGAGTGAATGACAGCTTAGGGCACATAGGCCTCTATGACACATACTGGAAGGTCAACACCTGTGATGTTCCACTGTGTCTAGCTCGTCTCAAACACTTCAAATGTACGAGGGAACTTTGCTACTGTACATTCTCACGACAGGTTTGAGTCTGTGCTCTGTAGGAAACATTAGGACCTGTCTGTGTAGCAATCATAAACTATCACATACAGGACCATGACAAGTGATTCTTAGGAAGGTATCTTTTCAGGGATCCTACTTAAAGTGCGTTCTCATTCATCACAGAGTCTCCTCCTTTCAGGAATGATGATAGAACACGGACGGACTATGGGCACCTTAGGTACTGTGAGTAAAGTGCAGGCTATGGCGCTTAGGCATCCCAAACTCATATTGGATGCTCACGACCAGTGGTGATCCGCACTTTCTTTCAGTGTTAAAAACGCTTCCAACATTGTGAGGGAAGTGTGCTTTAGGAGGGATTCGTTGCAGTGTTGCGTCTGTTAAAGAAGGAAGCGCTTGGGACTAACTCTGCGGTAACTGCAATAGGCGCACATAGGGCTCTAGTAACAGACGTCTATCCCTTGGACTATAGCAAGTTCTGTTTAAGGGAAACTCCTTCAGGCGGAATCGCACTTATCCCAGTGTCTTTTTAATGGAGGAATGGAGAAAGAACTACTACGGAGAGAGGGAACGTTGTGCCCTTCGAGTGAAGGAAAGGGTATGGAACATAGGCCTCTAAGACACATACTGGAAAGTCAACAGCTGTGATGTTCCACTGTGTCTAACTCGTCTCAAAACACTTAAAATGCAGGAGGGAACTGTGCTACTGTACGTTCTCACTTCAGGAATGAGTCTGTGCTAAGTTGGAAACTGGAGGGCCTGTCTGAGTAGCAATCATAGAGAGATTCGTACAGGACCCTTTCAGGTTATTCTTAGGAAGGTATCTTTTCAGGGATCCTACTTAAAATGTGTTCTCATTGATAATAGTATCTCCTTCTTTGAGGAATGATGATAGAATGTGGACGGACCATGGGCACATTATATACTGTGAGTAAAGTGCAGGCTATGGCGCTTAGGCATCCCAAACACATATTCGATGATCAAGACCAGTGGTGATCCCCACGTTCTTTCTCTGTAAAAAACGCTTTCAACATTGTGAGGGAAGTGTGCTTTAGGAGGGATTCGTTGCAGTGTTGCGTCTGTTAAAGAAGGAAGCGCTTGGGACTGACTCTGCGGTAACTGCAATAGGCGCACATAGGGCTCTAGTCACAGACGTCTATCCCTTGGACTATAGCAAGTTCTGTTTAAGGGAAACTCCTTCAGGCGGAATCGCACTTCTCCCAGTGTCTTTTTAATGGAGGAATGGAGAAAGAACAACTACGGAGAGAGGGAACGTTGTGCACTTCGAGTGAAGGAAAGGGTATGGAACATAGGCCTCTAAGACACATACTGGAAAGTCAACAGCTGTGATGTTCCACTGTGTCTAACTCGTCTCAAAACACTTAAAATGCAGGAGGGAACTGTGCTACTGTACGTTCTCACTTCAGGAATGAGTCTGTGCTAAGTTGGAAACTGGAGGGCCTGTCTGCGTAGCAATCATAGAGAGATTCGTACAGGACCCTTTCAGGTTATTCTTAGGAAGGTATCTTTTAAGGGATCCTACTTAAAATGTGTTCTCATTGATAATAGTATCTCCTTCTTTGAGGAATGATGATAGAATGTGGACGGACCATGGGCACATTATATACTGTGAGTAAAGTGCAGGCTATGGCGCTTAGGCATCCCAAACACATATTCGATGATCAAGACCAGTGGTGATCCCCACGTTCTTTCTCTGTAAAAAACGCTTTCAACATTGTGAGGGAAGTGTGCTTTAGGAGGGATTCGTTGCAGTGTTGCGTCTGTTAAAGAAGGAAGCTCTTGGGACTGACTCTGCGGTAACTGCAGTGGGCGCACATAGGGCTCTAGTATCAGACGTCTATCCGTTGGACTATAGCAAGCTCTGTTTAAGGGAAACTCTTTCAGGCTGAATCGCACTTCTCACAGTGTCTTATCAGCGGAGGAATAGAGAAAGAACAACTATGGACAGAGGGAACGTTGTGCCCTGAGAGTGAAGGACCGGGTATGGAACATAGGCCTCTATGACACATACTGGAAGGTCAACACCTGTGATGTTCCATTGTGTCTAACTCGTGTCAAAACCCTTCAATTGTACGAGGGAACTGTGCTACAGTACTTTCCCACGACAATAATGAGTCTGTGCTAAGTTGGAAACTGTAGGACCTGTCTGTGCAGCAATCAGAGAGAGTATCGTACAGGACCCTGACGGGTTATTCTTAGGAAGGTATCTTTTCAGGGATCCTAGTTAAAGTGTGTTCTCATTCTTAACAGTGTCTCCTACTCTGAGGAATGATGATAGAATGCGGACGGACTTTGGGCACATTAGGTACTGTGAGTAAAGTGCAGGCTATGGCGCTTAGGCATCCCAAACACATATTAGATAATCAAGACCAGTGGTGATCCGCACTTTCTTTCTGAGTAAAAAACGCTTCCAGCATTGTGATGGAAGTGTGCTTTAGGAGGGATTCGTTGCTGTGTTGCGTCTGTTAGAAAAGGAAGCTCTTGGGACTGACTCTGCGGTAACTGCAATAGGCGTACATAGGGCTCTAGTATCATACGTCTATCCGTTGGACTATAGCAAGTTCTGTTTAAGGGAAACTCTTTCAGGCTGAATCGCACTTCTCACAGTGTCTTATCAGCGGAGGAATAGAGAAAGAACAACTATGGACAGAGGGAACGTTTTGCCCTGAGAGTGAAGGACCGGGTATGGAACATAGGCCTCTATGACACATACTGGAAGGTCAACACCTGTGATGTTCCATTGTGTATAACTCGTCTCAAAACCCTTCAGATGTACGAGGGAACTGTGCTACAGTATTTTCCCAGGACAGGAATGAGTCTGTGCTAAGTTGGAAACTGTAAGACCTGTCCGTGTAGCAATCATAGAGAGTATTGTACAGGACCCTGACGGGTTATTCTTAGGAAGGTATCTTTTCAGGGATCCTAGTTAAAGTGTGTTCTCATTCATAACAGTGTCTCCTCCTTTGAGGAATGATGATAGAACACGGACGGACTATGGGCATCTTAGGTACTCTGAGTAAAGTGCAGGCTATGGCGCTTAGGCATCCCAAACTCATATTGCATGCTCACGACCAGTGGTGATCCGCACTTTCTTTCAGTGTTAAAAACGCTTCCAACATTGTGAGGGAAGTGTGCTTTAGGAGGGATTCGTTGCAGTGTTGCGTCTGATAAAGAAGGAAGCTCTTGGGACTGACTATGCGATAACTGCAATAGGCGCACATAGGGCTCTTGTATCAGACGTCTATCCGTTGGACTATAGCAAGTTCTGTTTAAGGGAAACTCCATCAAACGGAATCGCACTTCTCACAGTGTCTTTTCAGAGGGGGAAAGGATATAGAACAACTAAGGGGAGGGAACGTTGTGCCCTGAGAGTGAATGACAGCTTAGGGCACATAGGCCTCTATGACACATACTGGAAGGTCAACACCTGTGATGTTCCACTGTGTCTAGCTCGTCTCAAACACTTCAAATGTACGAGGGAACTTTGCTACTGTACATTCTCACGACAGGTTTGAGTCTGTGCTCTGTAGGAAACATTAGGACCTGTCTGTGTAGCAATCATAAACTATCACATACAGGACCATGACAAGTGATTCTTAGGAAGGTATCTTTTCAGGGATCCTACTTAAAGTGCGTTCTCATTCATCACAGAGTCTCCTCCTTTCAGGAAGGATGATAGAACACGGACGGACTATGGGCACCTTAGGTACTGTGAGTAAAGTGCAGGCTATGGCGCTTAGGCATCCCAAACTCATATTGGATGCTCACGACCAGTGGTGATCCGCACTTTCTTTCAGTGTTAAAAACGCTTCCAACATTGTGAGGGAAGTGTGCTTTAAGAGGGATTCGTTGCAGTGTTGCGTCTGTTAAAGAAGGAAGCGCTTGGGACTGACTCTGCGGTAACTGCAATAGGCGCACATAGGGCTCTAGTAACAGACGTCTATCCCTTGGACTATAGCAAGTTCTGTTTAAGGGAAACTCCTTCAGGCGGAATCGCACTTCTCCCAGTGTCTTTTTAATGGAGGAATGGAGAAAGAACAACTACGGAGAGAGGGAACGTTGTGCCCTTCGAGTGAAGGAAAGGGTATGGAACATAGGCCTCTAAGACACATACTGGAAAGTCAACAGCTGTGATGTTCCACTGTGTCTAACTCGTCTCAAAACACTTAAAATGCAGGAGGGAACTGTGCTACTGTACGTTCTCACTTCAGGAATGAGTCTGTGCTAAGTTGGAAACTGGAGGGCCTGTCTGAGTAGCAATCATAGAGAGATTCGTACAGGACCCTTTCAGGTTATTCTTAGGAAGGTATCTTTTCAGGGATCCTACTTAAAATGTGTTCTCATTGATAATAGTATCTCCTTCTTCGAGGAATGATGATAGAATGTGGACGGACCATGGGCACATTATATACTGTGAGTAAAGTGCAGGCTATGGCGCTTAGGCATCCCAAACACATATTCGATGATCAAGACCAGTGGTGATCCCCACGTTCTTTCTCTGTAAAAAACGCTTTCAACATTGTGAGGGAAGTGTGCTTTAGGAGGGATTCGTTGCAGTGTTGCGTCTGTTAAAGAAGGAAGCGCTTGGGACTGACTCTGCGGTAACTGCAATAGGCGCACATAGGGCTCTAGTCACAGACGTCTATCCCTTGGACTATAGCAAGTTCTGTTTAAGGGAAACTCCTTCAGGCGGAATCGCACTTCTCCCAGTGTCTTTTTAATGGAGGAATGGAGAAAGAACAACTACGGAGAGAGGGAACGTTGTGCCCTTCGAGTGAAGGAAAGGGTATGGAACATAGGCCTCTAAGACACATACTGGAAAGTCAACAGCTGTGATGTTCCACTGTGTCTAACTCTTCTCAAAACACTTAAAATGCAGGAGGGAACTGTGCTACTGTACGTTCTCACTTCAGGAATGAGTCTGTGCTAAGTTGGAAACTGGTGGGCCTGTCTGCGTAGCAATCATAGAGAGATTCGTACAGGACCCTTTCAGGTTATTCTTAGGAAGGTATCTTTTCAGGGATCCTACTTAAAATGTGTTCTCATTGATAATAGTATCTCCTTCTTTGAGGAATGATGATAGAATGTGGACGGACCATGGGCACATTATATACTGTGAGTAAAGTGCAGGCTATGGCGCTTAGGCATCCCAAACACATATTCGATGATCAAGACCAGTGGTGATCCCCACGTTCTTTCTCTGTAAAAAACGCTTTCAACATTGTGAGGGAAGTGTGCTTTAGGAGGGATTCGTTGCAGTGTTGCGTCTGTTAAAGAAGGAAGCTCTTGGGACTGACTCTGCGGTAACTGCAGTGGGCGCACATAGGGCTCTAGTATCAGACGTCTATCCGTTGGACTATAGCAAGCTCTGTTTAAGGGAAACTCTTTCAGGCTGAATCGCACTTCTCACAGTGTCTTATCAGCGGAGGAATAGAGAAAGAACAACTATGGACAGAGGGAACGTTGTGCCCTGAGAGTGAAGGACCGGGTATGGAACATAGGCTTCTATGACACATACTGGAAGGTCAACACCTGTGATGTTCCATTGTGTCTAACTCGTGTCAAAACCCTTCAAATGTACGAGGGAACTGTGCTACAGTACTTTCCCACGACAATAATGAGTCTGTGCTAAGTTGGAAACTGTAGGACCTGTCTGTGCAGCAATCAGAGAGAGTATCGTACAGGACCCTGACGGGTTATTCTTAGGAAGGTATCTTTTCAGGGATCCTAGTTAAAGTGTGTTCTCATTCTTAACAGTGTCTCCTACTCTGAGGAATGATGATAGAATGCGGACGGACTTTGGGCACATTAGGTACTGTGAGTAAAGTGCAGGCTATGGCGCTTAGGCATCCCAAACACATATTAGATAATCAAGACCAGTGGTGATCCGCACTTTCTTTCGGAGTAAAAAACGCTTCCAGCATTGTGATGGAAGTGTGCTTTAGGAGGGATTCGTTGCTGTGTTGCGTCTGTTAGAAAAGGAAGCTCTTGGGACTGACTCTGCGGTAACTGCAATAGGCGTACATAGGGCTCTAGTATCATACGTCTATCCGTTGGACTATAGCAAGTTCTGTTTAAGGGAAACTCTTTCAGGCTGAATCGCACTTCTCACAGTGTCTATCAGCGGAGGAATAGAGAAAGAACAACTATGGACAGAGGGAACGTTTTGCCCTGAGAGTGAAGGACCGGGTATGGAACATAGGCCTCTATGACACATACTGGAAGGTCAACACCTGTGATGTTCCATTGTGTATAACTCGTCTCAAAACCCTTCAGATGTACGAGGGAACTGTGCTACAGTATTTTCCCAGGACAGGAATGAGTCTGTGCTAAGTTGGAAACTGTAAGACCTGTCCGTGTAGCAATCATAGAGAGTATTGTACAGGACCCTGACGGGTTATTCTTAGGAAGGTATCTTTTCAGGGATCCTAGTTAAAGTGTGTTCTCATTCATAACAGTGTCTCCTCCTTTGAGGAATGATGATAGAACACGGACGGACTATGGGCATCTTAGGTACTCTGAGTAAAGTGCAGGCTATGGCGCTTAGGCATCCCAAACTCATATTGCATGCTCACGACCAGTGGTGATCCGCACTTTCTTTCAGTGTTAAAAACGCTTCCAACATTGTGAGGGAAGTGTGCTTTAGGAGGGATTCGTTGCAGTGTTGCGTCTGATAAAGAAGGAAGCTCTTGGGACTGACTATGCGATAACTGCAATAGGCGCACATAGGGCTCTAGTATCAGACGTCTATCCGTTGGACTATAGCAAGTTCTGTTTAAGGGAAACTCCATCAAACGGAATCGCACTTCTCACAGTGTCTTTTCAGAGGGGGAAAGGATATAGAACAACTAAGGGGAGGGAACGTTGTGCCCTGAGAGTGAATGACAGCTTAGGGCACATAGGCCTCTATGACACATACTGGAAGGTCAACACCTGTGATGTTCCACTGTGTCTAGCTCGTCTCAAACACTTCAAATGTACGAGGGAACTTTGCTACTGTACATTCTCATGACAGGTTTGAGTCTGTGCTCTGTAGGAAACATTAGGACCTGTCTGTGTAGCAATCATAAACTATCACATACAGGACCATGACAAGTGATTCTTAGGAAGGTATCTTTTCAGGGATCCTACTTAAAGTGCGTTCTCATTCATCACAGAGTCTCCTCCTTTCAGGAATGATGATAGAACACGGACGGACTATGGGCACCTTAGGTACTGTGAGTAAAGTGCAGGCTATGGCGCTTAGGCATCCCAAACTCATATTGGATGCTCACGACCAGTGGTGATCCGCACTTTCTTTCAGTGTTAAAAACGCTTCCAACATTGTGAGGGAAGTGTGCTTTAGGAGGGATTCATTGCAGTGTTGCGTCTGTTAAAGAAGGAAGCGCTTGGGACTGACTCTGCTGTAACTGCAATAGGCGCACTTAGGGCTCTAGTATCAGACGTCTATCCGTTGGACTATAGCAAGCTCTGTTTAAGGGAAACTCTTTCAGGCTGAATCGCACTTCTCACAGTGTCTTATCAGCGGAGGAATAGAGAAAGAACAACTATGGACAGAGGGAACGTTGTGCCCTGAGAGTGAAGGACCGGGTATGGAACATAGGCCTCTATGACACATACTGGAAGGTCAACACCTGTGATGTTCCATTGTGTCTAACTCGTGTCAAAACCCTTCAAATGTACGAGGGAACTGTGCTACAGTACTTTCCCACGACAATAATGAGTCTGTGCTAAGTTGGAAACTGTAGGACCTGTCTGTGCAGCAATCAGAGAGAGTATCGTACAGGACCCTGACGGGTTATTCTTAGGAAGGTATCTTTTCAGGGATCCTAGTTAAAGTGTGTTCTCATTCTTAACAGTGTCTCCTACTCTGAGGAATGATGATAGAATGCGGACGGACTTTGGGCACATTAGGTACTGTGAGTAAAGTGCAGGCTATGGCGCTTAGGCATCCCAAACACATATTAGATAATCAAGACCAGTGGTGATCCGCACTTTCTTTCGGAGTAAAAAACGCTTCCAGCATTGTGATGGAAGTGTGCTTTAGGAGGGATTCGTTGCTGTGTTGAGTCTGTTAGAAAAGGAAGCTCTTGGGACTGACTCTGCGGTAACTGCAATAGGCGTACATAGGGCTCTAGTATCATACGTCTATCCGTTGGACTATAGCAAGTTCTGTTTAAGGGAAACTCTTTCAGGCTGAATCGCACTTCTCACAGTGTCTTATCAGCGGAGGAA
Source organism: Neogale vison (assembly GCF_020171115.1). Taxonomy (NCBI): domain Eukaryota; kingdom Metazoa; phylum Chordata; class Mammalia; order Carnivora; family Mustelidae; genus Neogale; species Neogale vison. The sequence goes on along the minus strand of NC_058100.1, from coordinate 30,164,853 downwards.
TAGAGAAAGAACAACTATGGACAGAGGGAACGTTTTGCCCTGAGCGTGAAGGACCGGGTATGGAACATAGGCCTCTATGACACATACTGGAAGGTCAACACCTGTGATGTTCCATTGTGTATAACTCGTCTCAAAACCCTTCAGATGTACGAGGGAACTGTGCTACAGTATTTTCCCAGGACAGGAATGAGTCTGTGCTAAGTTGGAAACTGTAAGACCTGTCCGTGTAGCAATCATAGAGAGTATTGTACAGGACCCTGACGGGTTATTCTTAGGAAGGTATCTTTTCAGGGATCCTAGTTAAAGTGTGTTCTCATTCATAACAGTGTCTCCTCCTTTGAGGAATGATGATAGAACACGGACGGACTATGGGCATCTTAGGTACTCTGAGTAAAGTGCAGGCTATGGCGCTTAGGCATCCCAAACTCATATTGCATGCTCACGACCAGTGGTGATCCGCACTTTCTTTCAGTGTTAAAAACGCTTCCAACATTGTGAGGGAAGTGTGCTTTAGGAGGGATTCGTTGCAGTGTTGCGTCTGATAAAGAAGGAAGCTCTTGGGACTGACTATGCGATAACTGCAATAGGCGCACATAGGGCTCTAGTATCAGACGTCTATCCGTTGGACTATAGCAAGTTCTGTTTAAGGGAAACTCCATCAAACGGAATCGCACTTCTCACAGTGTCTTTTCAGAGGGGGAAAGGATATAGAACAACTAAGGGGAGGGAACGTTGTGCCCTGAGAGTGAATGACAGCTTAGGGCACATAGGCCTCTATGACACATACTGGAAGGTCAACACCTGTGATGTTCCACTGTGTCTAGCTCGTCTCAAACACTTCAAATGTACGAGGGAACTTTGCTACTGTACATTCTCACGACAGGTTTGAGTCTGTGCTCTGTAGGAAACATTAGGACCTGTCTGTGTAGCAATCATAAACTATCACATACAGGACCATGACAAGTGATTCTTAGGAAGGTATCTTTTCAGGGATCCTACTTAAAGTGCGTTCTCATTCATCACAGAGTCTCCTCCTTTCAGGAATGATGATAGAACACGGACGGACTATGGGCACCTTAGGTACTGTGAGTAAAGTGCAGGCTATGGCGCTTAGGCATCCCAAACTCATATTGGATGCTCACGACCAGTGGTGATCCGCACTTTCTTTCAGTGTTAAAAACGCTTCCAACATTGTGAGGGAAGTGTGCTTTAGGAGGGATTCGTTGCAGTGTTGCGTCTGTTAAAGAAGGAAGCGCTTGGGACTGACTCTGCGGTAACTGCAATAGGCGCACATAGGGCTCTAGTAACAGACGTCTATCCCTTGGACTATAGCAAGTTCTGTTTAAGGGAAACTCCTTCAGGCGGAATCGCACTTCTCCCAGTGTCTTTTTAATGGAGGAATGGAGAAAGAACAACTACGGAGAGAGGGAACGTTGTGCCCTTAGAGTGAAGGAAAGGGTATGGAACATAGGCCTCTAAGACACATACTGGAAAGTCAACAGCTGTGATGTTCCACTGTGTCTAACTCGTCTCAAAACACTTAAAATGCAGGAGGGAACTGTGCTACTGTACGTTCTCACTTCAGGAATGAGTCTGTGCTAAGTTGGAAACTGGAGGGCCTGTCTGAGTAGCAATCATAGAGAGATTCGTACAGGACCCTTTCAGGTTATTCTTAGGAAGGTATCTTTTCAGGGATCCTACTTAAAATGTGTTCTCATTGATAATAGTATCTCCTTCTTTGAGGAATGATGATAGAATGTGGACGGACCATGGGCACATTATATACTGTGAGTAAAGTGCAGGCTATGGCGCTTAGGCATCCCAAACACATATTCGATGATCAAGACCAGTGGTGATCCCCACGTTCTTTCTCTGTAAAAAACGCTTTCAACATTGTGAGGGAAGTGTGCTTTAGGAGGGATTCGTTGCAGTGTTGCGTCTGTTAAAGAAGGAAGCTCTTGGGACTGACCCTGCGGTAACTGCAGTAGGCGCACATAGGGCTCTAGTATCAGACGTCTATCCGTTGGACTATAGCAAGTTTTGTTTAAGGGAAACTCTTTCAGGCTGAATCGCACTTCTCACAGTGTCTTATCAGCGGAGGAATAGAGAAAGAACAACTATGGACAGAGGGAACGTTGTGCCCTGAGCGTGAAGGACCGGGTATGGAACATAGGCCTCTATGACACATACTGGAAGGTCAACACCTGTGATGTTCCATTGTGTCTAACTCCTGTCAAAACCCTTCAAATGTACGAGGGAACTGTGCTACAGTACTTTCCCACGACAATAATGAGTCTGTGCTAAGTTGGAAACTGTAGGACCTGTCTGTGCAGCAATCAGAGAGAGTATCGTACAGGACCCTGACGGGTTATTCTTAGGAAGGTATCTTTTCAGGGATCCTAGTTAAAGTGTGTTCTCATTCTTAACAGTGTCTCCTACTCTGAGGAATGATGATAGAATGCGGACGGACTTTGGGCACATTAGGTACTGTGAGTAAAGTGCAGGCTATGGCGCTTAGGCATCCCAAACACATATTAGATAATCAAGACCAGTGGTGATCCGCACTTTCTTTCTGAGTAAAAAACGTTTCCAGCATTGTGATGGAAGTGTGCTTTAGGAGGGATTCGTTGCTGTGTTGCGTCTGTTAGAAAAGGAAGCTCTTGGGACTGACTCTGCGGTAACTGCAATAGGCGTACATAGGGCTCTAGTATCATACGTCTATTCGTTGGACTATAGCAAGTTCTGTTTAAGGGAAACTCTTTCAGGCTGAATCGCACTTCTCACAGTGTCTTATCAGCGGAGGAATAGAGAAAGAACAACTATGGACAGAGGGAACGTTTTGCCCTGAGAGTGAAGGACCGGGTATGGAACATAGGCCTCTATGACACATACTGGAAGGTCAACACCTGTGATGTTCCATTGTGTATAACTCGTCTCAAAACCCTTCAGATGTACGAGGGAACTGTGCTACACTATTTTCCCAGGACAGGAATGAGTCTGTGCTAAGTTGGAAACTGTAAGACCTGTCCGTGTAGCAATCATAGAGAGTATTGTACAGGACCCTGACGGGTTATTCTTAGGAAGGTATCTTTTCAGGGATCCTAGTTAAAGTGTGTTCTCATTCATAACAGTGTCTCCTCCTTTGAGGAATGATGATAGAACACGGACGGACTATGGGCATCTTAGGTACTCTGAGTAAAGTGCAGGCTATGGCGCTTAGGCATCCCAAACTCATATTGCATGCTCACGACCAGTGGTGATCCGCACTTTCTTTCAGTGTTAAAAACGCTTCCAACATTGTGAGGGAAGTGTGCTTTAGGAGGGATTCGTTGCAGTGTTGCGTCTGATAAAGAAGGAAGCTCTTGGGACTGACTATGCGATAACTGCAATAGGCGCACATAGGGCTCTTGTATCAGACGTCTATCCGTTGGACTATAGCAAGTTCTGTTTAAGGGAAACTCCATCAAACGGAATCGCACTTCTCACAGTGTCTTTTCAGAGGGGGAAAGGATATAGAACAACTAAGGGGAGGGAACGTTGTGCCCTGAGAGTGAATGACAGCTTAGGGCACATAGGCCTCTATGACACATACTGGAAGGTCAACACCTGTGATGTTCCACTGTGTCTAGCTCGTCTCAAACACTTCAAATGTACGAGGGAACTTTGCTACTGTACATTCTCACGACAGGTTTGAGTCTGTGCTCTGTAGGAAACATTAGGACCTGTCTGTGTAGCAATCATAAACTATCACATACAGGACCATGACAAGTGATTCTTAGGAAGGTATCTTTTCAGGGATCCTACTTAAAGTGCGTTCTCATTCATCACAGAGTCTCCTCCTTTCAGGAATGATGATAGAACACGGACGGACTATGGGCACCTTAGGTACTGTGAGTAAAGTGCAGGCTATGGCGCTTAGGCATCCCAAACTCATATTGGATGCTCACGACCAGTGGTGATCCGCACTTTCTTTCAGTGTTAAAAACGCTTCCAACATTGTGAGGGAAGTGTGCTTTAGGAGGGATTCGTTGCAGTGTTGCGTCTGTTAAAGAAGGAAGCTCTTGGGACTGACTCTGCGGTAACTGCAATAGGCGCACATAGGGCTCTAGTAACAGACGTCTATCCCTTGGACTATAGCAAGTTCTGTTTAAGGGAAACTCCTTCAGGCGGAATCGCACTTCTCCCAGTGTCTTTTTAATGGAGGAATGGAGAAAGAACAACTACGGAGAGAGGGAACGTTGTGCCCTTAGATTGAAGGAAAGGGTATGGAACATAGGCCTCTAAGACACATACTGGAAAGTCAACAGCTGTGATGTTCCACTGTGTCTAACTCTTCTCAAAACACTTAAAATGCAGGAGGGAACTGTGCTACTGTACGTTCTCACTTCAGGAATGAGTCTGTGCTAAGTTGGAAACTGGAGGGCCTGTCTGAGTAGCAATCATAGAGAGATTCGTACAGGACCCTTTCAGGTTATTCTTAGGAAGGTATCTTTTCAGGGATCCTACTTAAAATGTGTTCTCATTGATAATAGTATCTCCTTCTTTGAGGAATGATGATAGAATGTGGACGGACCATGGGCACATTATATACTGTGAGTAAAGTGCAGGCTATGGCGCTTAGGCATCCCACACATATTCGATGATCAAGACCAGTGGTGATCCCCACGTTCTTTCTCTGTAAAAAACGCTTTCAACATTGTGAGGGAAGTGTGCTTTAGGAGGGATTCGTTGCAGTGTTGCGTCTGTTAAAGAAGGAAGCTCTTGGGACTGACTCTGCGGTAACTGCAGTGGGCGCACATAGGGCTCTGGTATCAGACGTCTATCCGTTGGACTATAGCAAGCTCTGTTTAAGGGAAACTCTTTCAGGCTGAATCGCACTTCTCACAGTGTCTTATCAGCGGAGGAATAGAGAAAGAACAACTATGGACAGAGGGAACGTTGTGCCCTGAGAGTGAAGGACCGGGTATGGAACATAGGCCTCTATGACACATACTGGAAGGTCAACACCTGTGATGTTCCATTGTGTCTAACTCGTGTCAAAACCCTTCAAATGTACGAGGGAACTGTGCTACAGTACTTTCCCACGACAATAATGAGTCTGTGCTAAGTTGGAAACTGTAGGACCTGTCTGTGCAGCAATCAGAGAGAGTATCGTACAGGCCCCTGACGGGTTATTCTTAGGAAGGTATCTTTTCAGGGATCCTAGTTAAAGTGTGTTCTCATTCTTAACAGTGTCTCCTACTCTGAGGAATGATGATAGAATGCGGACGGACTTTGGGCACATTAGGTACTGTGAGTAAAGTGCAGGCTATGGCGCTTAGGCATCCCAAACACATATTAGATAATCAAGACCAGTGGTGATCCGCACTTTCTTTCTGAGTAAAAAACGCTTCCAGCATTGTGATGGAAGTGTGCTTTAGGAGGGATTCGTTGCTGTGTTGCGTCTGTTAGAAAAGGAAGCTCTTGGGACTGACTCTGCGGTAACTGCAATAGGCGTACATAGGGCTCTAGTATCATACGTCTATCCGTTGGACTATAGCAAGTTCTGTTTAAGGGAAACTCTTTCAGGCTGAATCGCACTTCTCACAGTGTCTTATCAGCGGAGGAATAGAGAAAGAACAACTATGGACAGAGGGAACTTTTTGCCCTGAGCGTGAAGGACCGGGTATGGAACATAGGCCTCTATGACACATACTGGAAGGTCAACACCTGTGATGTTCCATTGTGTATAACTCGTCTCAAAACCCTTCAGATGTACGAGGGAACTGTGCTACAGTATTTTCCCAGGACAGGAATGAGTCTGTGCTAAGTTGGAAACTGTAAGACCTGTCCGTGTAGAAATCATAGAGAGTATTGTACAGGACCCTGACGGGTTATTCTTAGGAAGGTATCTTTTCAGGGATCCTAGTTAAAGTGTGTTCTCATTCATAACAGTGTCTCCTCCTTTGAGGAATGATGATAGAACACGGACGGACTATGGGCATCTTAGGTACTCTGAGTAAAGTGCAGGCTATGGCGCTTAGGCATCCCAAACTCATATTGCATGCTCACGACCAGTGGTGATCCGCACTTTCTTTCAGTGTTAAAAACGCTTCCAACATTGTGAGGGAAGTGTGCTTTAGGAGGGATTCGTTGCAGTGTTGCGTCTGATAAAGAAGGAAGCTCTTGGGACTGACTATGCGATAACTGCAATAGGCGCACATAGGGCTCTAGTATCAGACGTCTATCCGTTGGACTATAGCAAGTTCTGTTTAAGGGAAACTCCATCAAACGGAATCGCACTTCTCACAGTGTCTTTTCAGAGGGGGAAAGGATATAGAACAACTAAGGGGAGGGAACGTTGTGCCCTGAGAGTGAATGACAGCTTAGGGCACATAGGCCTCTATGACACATACTGGAAGGTCAACACCTGTGATGTTCCACTGTGTCTAGCTCGTCTCAAACACTTCAAAAGTACGAGGGAACTTTGCTACTGTACATTCTCACGACAGGTTTGAGTCTGTGCTCTGTAGGAAACATTAGGACCTGTCTGTGTAGCAATCATAAACTATCACATACAGGACCATGACAAGTGATTCTTAGGAAGGTATCTTTTCAGGGATCCTACTTAAAGTGCGTTCTCATTCATCACAGAGTCTCCTCCTTTCAGGAATGATGATAGAACACGGACGGACTATGGGCACCTTAGGTACTGTGAGTAAAGTGCAGGCTATGGCGCTTAGGCATCCCAAACTCATATTGGATGCTCACGACCAGTGGTGATCCGCACTTTCTTTCAGTGTTAAAAACGCTTCCAACATTGTGAGGGAAGTGTGCTTTAGGAGGGATTCGTTGCAGTGTTGCGTCTGTTAAAGAAGGAAGCGCTTGGGACTGACTCTGCGGTAACTGCAATAGGCGCACATAGGGCTCTAGTAACAGACGTCTATCCCTTGGACTATAGCAAGTTCTGTTTAAGGGAAACTCCTTCAGGCGGAATCGCACTTCTCCCAGTGTCTTTTTAATGGAGGAATGGAGAAAGAACAACTACGGAGAGAGGGAACGTTGTGCCCTTCGAGTGAAGGAAAGGGTATGGAACATAGGCCTCTAAGACACATACTGGAAAGTCAACAGCTGTGATGTTCCACTGTGTCTAACTCTTCTCAAAACACTTAAAATGCAGGAGGGAACTGTGCTACTGTACGTTCTCACTTCAGGAATGAGTCTGTGCTAAGTTGGAAACTGGAGGGCCTGTCTGAGTAGCAATCATAGAGAGATTCGTACAGGACCCTTTCAGGTTATTCTTAGGAAGGTATCTTTTCAGGGATCCTACTTAAAATGTGTTCTCATTGATAATAGTATCTCCTTCTTTGAGGAATGATGATAGAATGTGGATGGACCATGGGCACATTATATACTGTGAGTAAAGTGCAGGCTATGGCGCTTAGGCATCCCAAACACATATTCGATGATCAAGACCAGTGGTGATCCCCACGTTCTTTCTCTGTAAAAAACGCTTTCAACATTGTGAGGGAAGTGTGCTTTAGGAGGGATTCGTTGCAGTGTTGCATCTGTTAAAGAAGGAAGCTCTTGGGACTGACTCTGCGGTAACTGCAGTGGGCGCACATAGGGCTCTAGTATCAGACGTCTATCCGTTGGACTATAGCAAGCTCTGTTTAAGGGAAACTCTTTCAGGCTGAATCGCACTTCTCACAGTGTCTTATCAGCGGAGGAATAGAGAAAGAACAACTATGGACAGAGGGAACGTTGTGCCCTGAGAGTGAAGGACCGGGTATGGAACATAGGCCTCTATGACACATACTGGAAGGTCAACACCTGTGATGTTCCATTGTGTCTAACTCGTGTCAAAACCCTTCAAATGTACGAGGGAACTGTGCTACAGTACTTTCCCACGACAATAATGAGTCTGTGCTAAGTTGGAAACTGTAGGACCTGTCTGTGCAGCAATCAGAGAGAGTATCGTACAGGACCCTGACGGGTTATTCTTAGGAAGGTATCTTTTCAGGGATCCTAGTTAAAGTGTGTTCTCATTCTTAACAGTGTCTCCTACTCTGAGGAATGATGATAGAATGCGGACGGACTTTGGGCACATTAGGTACTGTGAGTAAAGTGCAGGCTATGGCGCTTAGGCATCCCAAACACATATTAGATAATCAAGACCAGTGGTGATCCGCACTTTCTTTCTGAGTAAAAAACGCTTCCAGCATTGTGATGGAAGTGTGCTTTAGGAGGGATTCGTTGCTGTGTTGCGTCTGTTAGAAAAGGAAGCTCTTGGGACTGACTCTGCGGTAACTGCAATAGGCGTACATAGGGCTCTAGTATCATACGTCTATCCGTTGGACTATAGCAAGTTCTGTTTAAGGGAAACTCTTTCAGGCTGAATCGCACTTCTCACAGTGTCTTATCAGCGGAGGAATAGAGAAAGAACAACTATGGACAGAGGGAACTTTTTGCCCTGAGCGTGAAGGACCGGGTATGGAACATAGGCCTCTATGACACATACTGGAAGGTCAACACCTGTGATGTTCCATTGTGTATAACTCGTCTCAAAACCCTTCAGATGTACGAGGGAACTGTGCTACAGTATTTTCCCAGGACAGGAATGAGTCTGTGCTAAGTTGGAAACTGTAAGACCTGTCCGTGTAGAAATCATAGAGAGTATTGTACAGGACCCTGACGGGTTATTCTTAGGAAGGTATCTTTTCAGGGATCCTAGTTAAAGTGTGTTCTCATTCATAACAGTGTCTCCTCCTTTGAGGAATGATGATAGAACACGGACGGACTATGGGCATCTTAGGTACTCTGAGTAAAGTGCAGGCTATGGCGCTTAGGCATCCCAAACTCATATTGCATGCTCACGACCAGTGGTGATCCGCACTTTCTTTCAGTGTTAAAAACGCTTCCAACATTGTGAGGGAAGTGTGCTTTAGGAGGGATTCGTTGCAGTGTTGCGTCTGATAAAGAAGGAAGCTCTTGGGACTGACTATGCGATAACTGCAATAGGCGCACATAGGGCTCTAGTATCAGACGTCTATCCGTTGGACTATAGCAAGTTCTGTTTAAGGGAAACTCCATCAAACGGAATCGCACTTCTCACAGTGTCTTTTCAGAGGGGGAAAGGATATAGAACAACTAAGGGGAGGGAACGTTGTGCCCTGAGAGTGAATGACAGCTTAGGGCACATAGGCCTCTATGACACATACTGGAAGGTCAACACCTGTGATGTTCCACTGTGTCTAGCTCGTCTCAAACACTTCAAATGTACGAGGGAACTTTGCTACTGTACATTCTCACGACAGGTTTGAGTCTGTGCTCTGTAGGAAACATTAGGACCTGTCTGTGTAGCAATCATAAACTATCACATACAGGACCATGACAAGTGATTCTTAGGAAGGTATCTTTTCAGGGATCCTACTTAAAGTGCGTTCTCATTCATCACAGAGTCTCCTCCTTTCAGGAATGATGATAGAACACGGACGGACTATGGGCACCTTAGGTACTGTGAGTAAAGTGCAGGCTATGGCGCTTAGGCATCCCAAACTCATATTGGATGCTCACGACCAGTGGTGATCCGCACTTTCTTTCAGTGTTAAAAACGCTTCCAACATTGTGAGGGAAGTGTGCTTTAGGAGGGATTCGTTGCAGTGTTGCGTCTGTTAAAGAAGGAAGCGCTTGGGACTGAATCTGCGGTAACTGCAATAGGCGCACATAGGGCTCTAGTAACAGACGTCTATCCCTTGGACTATAGCAAGTTCTGTTTAAGGGAAACTCCTTCAGGCGGAATCGCACTTCTCCCAGTGTCTTTTTAATGGAGGAATGGAGAAAGAACAACTACGGAGAGAGGGAACGTTGTGCCCTTCGAGTGAAGGAAAGGGTATGGAACATAGGCCTCTAAGACACATACTGGAAAGTCAACAGCTGTGATGTTCCACTGTGTCTAACTCTTCTCAAAACACTTAAAACGCAGGAGGGAACTGTGCTACTGTACGTTCTCACTTCAGGAATGAGTCTGTGCTAAGTTGGAAACTGGAGGGCCTGTCTGAGTAGCAATCATAGAGAGATTCGTACAGGACCCTTTCAGGTTATTCTTAGGAAGGTATCTTTTCAGGGATCCTACTTAAAATGTGTTCTCATTGATAATAGTATCTCCTTCTTTGAGGAATGATGATAGAATGTGGATGGACCATGGGCACATTATATACTGTGAGTAAAGTGCAGGCTATGGCGCTTAGGCATCCCAAACACATATTCGATGATCAAGACCAGTGGTGATCCCCACGTTCTTTCTCTGTAAAAAACGCTTTCAACATTGTGAGGGAAGTGTGCTTTAGGAGGGATTCGTTGCAGTGTTGCGTCTGTTAAAGAAGGAAGCTCTTGGGACTGACTCTGCGGTAACTGCAGTGGGCGCACATAGGGCTCTAGTATCAGACGTCTATCCGTTGGACTATAGCAAGCTCTGTTTAAGGGAAACTCTTTCAGGCTGAATCGCACTTCTCACAGTGTCTTATCAGCGGAGGAATAGAGAAAGAACAACTATGGACAGAGGGAACGTTGTGCCCTGAGAGTGAAGGACCGGGTATGGAACATAGGCTTCTATGACACATACTGGAAGGTCAACACCTGTGATGTTCCATTGTGTCTAACTCGTGTCAAAACCCTTCAAATGTACGAGGGAACTGTGCTACAGTACTTTCCCACGACAATAATGAGTCTGTGCTAAGTTGGAAACTGTAGGACCTGTCTGTGCAGCAATCAGAGAGAGTATCGTACAGGACCCTGACGGGTTATTCTTAGGAAGGATCTTTTCAGGGATCCTAGTTAAAGTGTGTTCTCATTCTTAACAGTGTCTCCTACTCTGAGGAATGATGATAGAATGCGGACGGACTTTGGGCACATTAGGTACTGTGAGTAAAGTGCAGGCTATGGCGCTTAGGCATCCCAAACACATATTAGATAATCAAGACCAGTGGTGATCCGCACTTTCTTTCTGAGTAAAAAACGCTTCCAGCATTGTGATGGAAGTGTGCTGTAGGAGGGATTCGTTGCTGTGTTGCGTCTGTTAGAAAAGGAAGCTCTTGGGACTGACTCTGCGGTAACTGCAATAGGCGTACATAGGGCTCTAGTATCATACGTCTATCCGTTGGACTATAGCAAGTTCTGTTTAAGGGAAACTCTTTCAGGCTGAATCGCACTTCTCACAGTGTCTTATCAGCGGAGGAATAGAGAAAGAACAACTATGGACAGAGGGAACGTTTTGCCCTGAGAGTGAAGGACCGGGTATGGAACATAGGCCTCTATGACACATACTGGAAGGTCAACACCTGTGATGTTCCATTGTGTATAACTCGTCTCAAAACCCTTCAGATGTACGATGGAACTGTGCTACAGTATTTTCCCAGGACAGGAATGAGTCTGTGCTAAGTTGGAAACTGTAAGACCTGTCCGTGTAGCAATCATAGAGAGTATTGTACAGGACCTTGACGGGTTATTCTTAGGAAGGTATCTTTTCAGGGATCCTAGTTAAAGTGTGTTCTCATTCATAACAGTGTCTCCTCCTTTGAGGAATGATGATAGAACACGGACGGACTATGGGCATCTTAGGTACTCTGAGTAAAGTGCAGGCTATGGCGCTTAGGCATCCCAAACTCATATTGGATGCTCACGACCAGTGGTGATCCGCACTTTCTTTCAGTGTTAAAAACGCTTCCAACATTGTGAGGGAAGTGTGCTTTAGGAGGGATTCGTTGCAGTGTTGCGTCTGATAAAGAAGGAAGCTCTTGGGACTGACTATGCGATAACTGCAATAGGCGCACTTAGGGCTCTAGTATCAGACGTCTATCCGTTGGACTATAGCAAGTTCTGTTTAAGGGAAACTCCATCAAACGGAATCGCACTTCTCACAGTGTCTTTTCAGAGGGGGAAAGGATATAGAACAACTAAGGGGAGGGAACGTTGTGCCCTGAGAGTGAATGACAGCTTAGGGCACATAGGCCTCTATGACACATACTGGAAGGTCAACACCTGTGATGTTCCACTGTGTCTAGCTCGTCTCAAACACTTCAAATGTACGAGGGAACTTTGCTACTGTACATTCTCACGACAGGTTTGAGTCTGTGCTCTGTAGGAAACATTAGGACCTGTCTGTGTAGCAATCATAAACTATCACATACAGGACCATGACAAGTGATTCTTAGGAAGGTATCTTTTCAGGGATCCTACTTAAAGTGCGTTCTCATTCATCACAGAGTCTCCTCCTTTCAGGAATGATGATAGAACACGGACGGACTATGGGCACCTTAGGTACTGTGAGTAAAGTGCAGGCTATGGCGCTTAGGCATCCCAAACTCATATTGGATGCTCACGACCAGTGGTGATCCGCACTTTCTTTCAGTGTTAAAAACGCTTCCAACATTGTGAGGGAAGTGTGCTTTAGGAGGGATTCGTTGCAGTGTTGCGTCTGTTAAAGAAGGAAGCGCTTGGGACTAACTCTGCGGTAACTGCAATAGGCGCACATAGGGCTCTAGTAACAGACGTCTATCCCTTGGACTATAGCAAGTTCTGTTTAAGGGAAACTCCTTCAGGCGGAATCGCACTTATCCCAGTGTCTTTTTAATGGAGGAATGGAGAAAGAACTACTACGGAGAGAGGGAACGTTGTGCCCTTCGAGTGAAGGAAAGGGTATGGAACATAGGCCTCTAAGACACATACTGGAAAGTCAACAGCTGTGATGTTCCACTGTGTCTAACTCGTCTCAAAACACTTAAAATGCAGGAGGGAACTGTGCTACTGTACGTTCTCACTTCAGGAATGAGTCTGTGCTAAGTTGGAAACTGGAGGGCCTGTCTGAGTAGCAATCATAGAGAGATTCGTACAGGACCCTTTCAGGTTATTCTTAGGAAGGTATCTTTTCAGGGATCCTACTTAAAATGTGTTCTCATTGATAATAGTATCTCCTTCTTTGAGGAATGATGATAGAATGTGGACGGACCATGGGCACATTATATACTGTGAGTAAAGTGCAGGCTATGGCGCTTAGGCATCCCAAACACATATTCGATGATCAAGACCAGTGGTGATCCCCACGTTCTTTCTCTGTAAAAAACGCTTTCAACATTGTGAGGGAAGTGTGCTTTAGGAGGGATTCGTTGCAGTGTTGCGTCTGTTAAAGAAGGAAGCGCTTGGGACTGACTCTGCGGTAACTGCAATAGGCGCACATAGGGCTCTAGTCACAGACGTCTATCCCTTGGACTATAGCAAGTTCTGTTTAAGGGAAACTCCTTCAGGCGGAATCGCACTTCTCCCAGTGTCTTTTTAATGGAGGAATGGAGAAAGAACAACTACGGAGAGAGGGAACGTTGTGCACTTCGAGTGAAGGAAAGGGTATGGAACATAGGCCTCTAAGACACATACTGGAAAGTCAACAGCTGTGATGTTCCACTGTGTCTAACTCGTCTCAAAACACTTAAAATGCAGGAGGGAACTGTGCTACTGTACGTTCTCACTTCAGGAATGAGTCTGTGCTAAGTTGGAAACTGGAGGGCCTGTCTGCGTAGCAATCATAGAGAGATTCGTACAGGACCCTTTCAGGTTATTCTTAGGAAGGTATCTTTTCAGGGATCCTACTTAAAATGTGTTCTCATTGATAATAGTATCTCCTTCTTTGAGGAATGATGATAGAATGTGGACGGACCATGGGCACATTATATACTGTGAGTAAAGTGCAGGCTATGGCGCTTAGGCATCCCAAACACATATTCGATGATCAAGACCAGTGGTGATCCCCACGTTCTTTCTCTGTAAAAAACGCTTTCAACATTGTGAGGGAAGTGTGCTTTAGGAGGGATTCGTTGCAGTGTTGCGTCTGTTAAAGAAGGAAGCTCTTGGGACTGACTCTGCGGTAACTGCAGTGGGCGCACATAGGGCTCTAGTATCAGACGTCTATCCGTTGGACTATAGCAAGCTCTGTTTAAGGGAAACTCTTTCAGGCTGAATCGCACTTCTCACAGTGTCTTATCAGCGGAGGAATAGAGAAAGAACAACTATGGACAGAGGGAACGTTGTGCCCTGAGAGTGAAGGACCGGGTATGGAACATAGGCTTCTATGACACATACTGGAAGGTCAACACCTGTGATGTTCCATTGTGTCTAACTCGTGTCAAAACCCTTCAAATGTACGAGGGAACTGTGCTACAGTACTTTCCCACGACAATAATGAGTCTGTGCTAAGTTGGAAACTGTAGGACCTGTCTGTGCAGCAATCAGAGAGAGTATCGTACAGGACCCTGACGGGTTATTCTTAGGAAGGTATCTTTTCAGGGATCCTAGTTAAAGTGTGTTCTCATTCTTAACAGTGTCTCCTACTCTGAGGAATGATGATAGAATGCGGACGGACTTTGGGCACATTAGGTACTGTGAGTAAAGTGCAGGCTATGGCGCTTAGGCATCCCAAACACATATTAGATAATCAAGACCAGTGGTGATCCGCACTTTCTTTCTGAGTAAAAAACGCTTCCAGCATTGTGATGGAAGTGTGCTGTAGGAGGGATTCGTTGCTGTGTTGCGTCTGTTAGAAAAGGAAGCTCTTGGGACTGACTCTGCGGTAACTGCAATAGGCGTACATAGGGCTCTAGTATCATACGTCTATCCGTTGGACTATAGCAAGTTCTGTTTAAGGGAAACTCTTTCAGGCTGAATCGCACTTCTCACAGTGTCTTATCAGCGGAGGAATAGAGAAAGAACAACTATGGACAGAGGGAACGTTTTGCCCTGAGAGTGAAGGACCGGGTATGGAACATAGGCCTCTATGACACATACTGGAAGGTCAACACCTGTGATGTTCCATTGTGTATAACTCGTCTCAAAACCCTTCAGATGTACGATGGAACTGTGCTACAGTATTTTCCCAGGACAGGAATGAGTCTGTGCTAAGTTGGAAACTGTAAGACCTGTCCGTGTAGCAATCATAGAGAGTATTGTACAGGACCCTGACGGGTTATTCTTAGGAAGGTATCTTTTCAGGGATCCTAGTTAAAGTGTGTTCTCATTCATAACAGTGTCTCCTCCTTTGAGGAATGATGATAGAACACGGACGGACTATGGGCATCTTAGGTACTCTGAGTAAAGTGCAGGCTATGGCGCTTAGGCATCCCAAACTCATATTGGATGCTCACGACCAGTGGTGATCCGCACTTTCTTTCAGTGTTAAAAACGCTTCCAACATTGTGAGGGAAGTGTGCTTTAGGAGGGATTCGTTGCAGTGTTGCGTCTGATAAAGAAGGAAGCTCTTGGGACTGACTATGAGATAACTGCAATAGGCGCACTTAGGGCTCTAGTATCAGACGTCTATCCGTTGGACTATAGCAAGTTCTGTTTAAGGGAAACTCCATCAAACGGAATCGCACTTCTCACAGTGTCTTTTCAGAGGGGGAAAGGATATAGAACAACTAAGGGGAGGGAACGTTGTGCCCTGAGAGTGAATGACAGCTTAGGGCACATAGGCCTCTATGACACATACTGGAAGGTCAACACCTGTGATGTTCCACTGTGTCTAGCTCGTCTCAAACACTTCAAATGTACGAGGGAACTTTGCTACTGTACATTCTCACGACAGGTTTGAGTCTGTGCTCTGTAGGAAACATTAGGACCTGTCTGTGTAGCAATCATAAACTATCACATACAGGACCATGACAAGTGATTCTTAGGAAGGTATCTTTTCAGGGATCCTACTTAAAGTGCGTTCTCATTCATCACAGAGTCTCCTCCTTTCAGGAATGATGATAGAACACGGACGGACTATGGGCACCTTAGGTACTGTGAGTAAAGTGCAGGCTATGGCGCTTAGGCATCCCAAACTCATATTGGATGCTCACGACCAGTGGTGATCCGCACTTTCTTTCAGTGTTAAAAACGCTTCCAACATTGTGAGGGAAGTGTGCTTTAGGAGGGATTCGTTGCAGTGTTGCGTCTGTTAAAGAAGGAAGCGCTTGGGACTGACTCTGCGGTAACTGCAATAGGCGCACATAGGGCTCTAGTAACAGACGTCTATCCCTTGGACTATAGCAAGTTCTGTTTAAGGGAAACTCCTTCAGGCGGAATCGCACTTATCCCAGTGTCTTTTTAATGGAGGAATGGAGAAAGAACTACTACGGAGAGAGGGAACGTTGTGCCCTTCGAGTGAAGGAAAGGGTATGGAACATAGGCCTCTAAGACACATACTGGAAAGTCAACAGCTGTGATGTTCCACTGTGTCTAACTCGTCTCAAAACACTTAAAATGCAGGAGGGAACTGTGCTACTGTACGTTCTCACTTCAGGAATGAGTCTGTGCTAAGTTGGAAACTGGAGGGCCTGTCTGAGTAGCAATCATAGAGAGATTCGTACAGGACCCTTTCAGGTTATTCTTAGGAAGGTATCTTTTCAGGGATCCTACTTAAAATGTGTTCTCATTGATAATAGTATCTCCTTCTTTGAGGAATGATGATAGAATGTGGACGGACCATGGGCACATTATATACTGTGAGTAAAGTGCAGGCTATGGCGCTTAGGCATCCCAAACACATATTCGATGATCAAGACCAGTGGTGATCCCCACGTTCTTTCTCTGTAAAAAACGCTTTCAACATTGTGAGGGAAGTGTGCTTTAGGAGGGATTCGTTGCAGTGTTGCGTCTGTTAAAGAAGGAAGCGCTTGGGACTGACTCTGCGGTAACTGCAATAGGCGCACATAGGGCTCTAGTCACAGACGTCTATCCCTTGGACTATAGCAAGTTCTGTTTAAGGGAAACTCCTTCAGGCGGAATCGCACTTCTCCCAGTGTCTTTTTAATGGAGGAATGGAGAAAGAACAACTACGGAGAGAGGGAACGTTGTGCACTTCGAGTGAAGGAAAGGGTATGGAACATAGGCCTCTAAGACACATACTGGAAAGTCAACAGCTGTGATGTTCCACTGTGTCTAACTCGTCTCAAAACACTTAAAATGCAGGAGGGAACTGTGCTACTGTACGTTCTCACTTCAGGAATGAGTCTGTGCTAAGTTGGAAACTGGAGGGCCTGTCTGCGTAGCAATCATAGAGAGATTCGTACAGGACCCTTTCAGGTTATTCTTAGGAAGGTATCTTTTAAGGGATCCTACTTAAAATGTGTTCTCATTGATAATAGTATCTCCTTCTTTGAGGAATGATGATAGAATGTGGACGGACCATGGGCACATTATATACTGTGAGTAAAGTGCAGGCTATGGCGCTTAGGCATCCCAAACACATATTCGATGATCAAGACCAGTGGTGATCCCCACGTTCTTTCTCTGTAAAAAACGCTTTCAACATTGTGAGGGAAGTGTGCTTTAGGAGGGATTCGTTGCAGTGTTGCGTCTGTTAAAGAAGGAAGCTCTTGGGACTGACTCTGCGGTAACTGCAGTGGGCGCACATAGGGCTCTAGTATCAGACGTCTATCCGTTGGACTATAGCAAGCTCTGTTTAAGGGAAACTCTTTCAGGCTGAATCGCACTTCTCACAGTGTCTTATCAGCGGAGGAATAGAGAAAGAACAACTATGGACAGAGGGAACGTTGTGCCCTGAGAGTGAAGGACCGGGTATGGAACATAGGCTTCTATGACACATACTGGAAGGTCAACACCTGTGATGTTCCATTGTGTCTAACTCGTGTCAAAACCCTTCAAATGTACGAGGGAACTGTGCTACAGTACTTTCCCACGACAATAATGAGTCTGTGCTAAGTTGGAAACTGTAGGACCTGTCTGTGCAGCAATCAGAGAGAGTATCGTACAGGACCCTGACGGGTTATTCTTAGGAAGGTATCTTTTCAGGGATCCTAGTTAAAGTGTGTTCTCATTCTTAACAGTGTCTCCTACTCTGAGGAATGATGATAGAATGCGGACGGACTTTGGGCACATTAGGTACTGCGAGTAAAGTGCAGGCTATGGCGCTTAGGCATCCCAAACACATATTAGATAATCAAGACCAGTGGTGATCCGCACTTTCTTTCGGAGTAAAAAACGCTTCCAGCATTGTGATGGAAGTGTGCTTTAGGAGGGATTCGTTGCTGTGTTGCGTCTGTTAGAAAAGGAAGCTCTTGGGACTGACTCTGCGGTAACTGCAATAGGCGTACATAGGGCTCTACTATCATACGTCTATCCGTTGGACTATAGCAAGTTCTGTTTAAGGGAAACTCTTTCAGGCTGAATCGCACTTCTCACAGTGTCTTATCAGCGGAGGAATAGAGAAAGAACAACTATGGACAGAGGGAACTTTTTGCCCTGAGAGTGAAGGACCGGGTATGGAACATAGGCCTCTATGACACATACTGGAAGGTCAACACCTGTGATGTTCCATTGTGTATAACTCGTCTCAAAACCCTTCAGATGTACGAGGGAACTGTGCTACAGTATTTTCCCAGGACAGGAATGAGTCTGTGCTAAGTTGGAAACTGTAAGACCTGTCCGTGTAGCAATCATAGAGAGTATTGTACAGGACCCTGACGGGTTATTCTTAGGAAGGTATCTTTTCAGGGATCCTAGTTAAAGTGTGTTCTCATTCATAACAGTGTCTCCTCCTTTGAGGAATGATGATAGAACACGGACGGACTATGGGCATCTTAGGTACTCTGAGTAAAGTGCAGGCTATGGCGCTTAGGCATCCCAAACTCATATTGCATGCTCACGACCAGTGGTGATCCGCACTTTCTTTCAGTGTTAAAAACGCTTCCAACATTGTGAGGGAAGTGTGCTTTAGGAGGGATTCGTTGCAGTGTTGCGTCTGATAAAGAAGGAAGCTCTTGGGACTGACTATGCGATAACTGCAATAGGCGCACATAGGGCTCTAGTATCAGACGTCTATCCGTTGGACTATAGCAAGTTCTGTTTAAGGGAAACTCCATCAAACGGAATCGCACTTCTCACAGTGTCTTTTCAGAGGGGGAAAGGATATAGAACAACTAAGGGGAGGGAACGTTGTGCCCTGAGAGTGAATGACAGCTTAGGGCACATAGGCCTCTATGACACATACTGGAAGGTCAACACCTGTGATGTTCCACTGTGTCTAGCTCGTCTCAAACACTTCAAATGTACGAGGGAACTTTGCTACTGTACATTCTCACGACAGGTTTGAGTCTGTGCTCTGTAGGAAACATTAGGACCTGTCTGTGTAGCAATCATAAACTATCACATACAGGACCATGACAAGTGATTCTTAGGAAGGTATCTTTTCAGGGATCCTACTTAAAGTGCGTTCTCATTCATCACAGAGTCTCCTCCTTTCAGGAATGATGATAGAACACGGACGGACTATGGGCACCTTAGGTACTGTGAGTAAAGTGCAGGCTATGGCGCTTAGGCATCCCAAACTCATATTGGATGCTCACGACCAGTGGTGATCCGCACTTTCTTTCAGTGTTAAAAACGCTTCCAACATTGTGAGGGAAGTGTGCTTTAGGAGGGATTCGTTGCAGTGTTGCGTCTGTTAAAGAAGGAAGCGCTTGGGACTAACTCTGCGGTAACTGCAATAGGCGCACATAGGGCTCTAGTAACAGACGTCTATCCCTTGGACTATAGCAAGTTCTGTTTAAGGGAAACTCCTTCAGGCGGAATCGCACTTATCCCAGTGTCTTTTTAATGGAGGAATGGAGAAAGAACTACTACGGAGAGAGGGAACGTTGTGCCCTTCGAGTGAAGGAAAGGGTATGGAACATAGGCCTCTAAGACACATACTGGAAAGTCAACAGCTGTGATGTTCCACTGTGTCTAACTCGTCTCAAAACACTTAAAATGCAGGAGGGAACTGTGCTACTGTACGTTCTCACTTCAGGAATGAGTCTGTGCTAAGTTGGAAACTGGAGGGCCTGTCTGAGTAGCAATCATAGAGAGATTCGTACAGGACCCTTTCAGGTTATTCTTAGGAAGGTATCTTTTCAGGGATCCTACTTAAAATGTGTTCTCATTGATAATAGTATCTCCTTCTTTGAGGAATGATGATAGAATGTGGACGGACCATGGGCACATTATATACTGTGAGTAAAGTGCAGGCTATGGCGCTTAGGCATCCCAAACACATATTCGATGATCAAGACCAGTGGTGATCCCCACGTTCTTTCTCTGTAAAAAACGCTTTCAACATTGTGAGGGAAGTGTGCTTTAGGAGGGATTCGTTGCAGTGTTGCGTCTGTTAAAGAAGGAAGCGCTTGGGACTGACTCTGCGGTAACTGCAATAGGCGCACATAGGGCTCTAGTCACAGACGTCTATCCCTTGGACTATAGCAAGTTCTGTTTAAGGGAAACTCCTTCAGGCGGAATCGCACTTCTCCCAGTGTCTTTTTAATGGAGGAATGGAGAAAGAACAACTACGGATAGAGGGAACGTTGTGCACTTCGAGTGAAGGAAAGGGTATGGAACATAGGCCTCTAAGACACATACTGGAAAGTCAACAGCTGTGATGTTCCACTGTGTCTAACTCTTCTCAAAACACTTAAAATGCAGGAGGGAACTGTGCTACTGTACGTTCTCACTTCAGGAATGAGTCTGTGCTAAGTTGGAAACTGGAGGGCCTGTCTGCGTAGCAATCATAGAGAGATTCGTACAGGACCCTTTCAGGTTATTCTTAGGAAGGTATCTTTTCAGGGATCCTACTTAAAATGTGTTCTCATTGATAATAGTATCTCCTTCTTTGAGGAATGATGATAGAATGTGGACGGACCATGGGCACATTATATACTGTGAGTAAAGTGCAGGCTATGGCGCTTAGGCATCCCAAACACATATTCGATGATCAAGACCAGTGGTGATCCCCACGTTCTTTCTCTGTAAAAAACGCTTTCAACATTGTGAGGGAAGTGTGCTTTAGGAGGGATTCGTTGCAGTGTTGCGTCTGTTAAAGAAGGAAGCTCTTGGGACTGACTCTGCGGTAACTGCAGTGGGCGCACATAGGGCTCTAGTATCAGACGTCTATCCGTTGGACTATAGCAAGCTCTGTTTAAGGGAAACTCTTTCAGGCTGAATCGCACTTCTCACAGTGTCTTATCAGCGGAGGAATA
Organism: Neogale vison; assembly: GCF_020171115.1. Lineage (NCBI taxonomy): Eukaryota > Metazoa > Chordata > Mammalia > Carnivora > Mustelidae > Neogale > Neogale vison. The sequence continues at coordinate 30,143,815 of NC_058100.1, read as the reverse complement.
GAGAAAGAACAACTATGGACAGAGGGAACGTTGTGCCCTGAGAGTGAAGGACCGGGTATGGAACATAGGCTTCTATGACACATACTGGAAGGTCAACACCTGTGATGTTCCATTGTGTCTAACTCGTGTCAAAACCCTTCAAATGTACGAGGGAACTGTGCTACAGTACTTTCCCACGACAATAATGAGTCTGTGCTAAGTTGGAAACTGTAGGACCTGTCTGTGCAGCAATCAGAGAGAGTATCGTACAGGACCCTGACGGGTTATTCTTAGGAAGGTATCTTTTCAGGGATCCTAGTTAAAGTGTGTTCTCATTCTTAACAGTGTCTCCTACTCTGAGGAATGATGATAGAATGCGGACGGACTTTGGGCACATTAGGTACTGTGAGTAAAGTGCAGGCTATGGCGCTTAGGCATCCCAAACACATATTAGATAATCAAGACCAGTGGTGATCCGCACTTTCTTTCTGAGTAAAAAACGCTTCCAGCATTGTGATGGAAGTGTGCTTTAGGAGGGATTCGTTGCTGTGTTGCGTCTGTTAGAAAAGGAAGCTCTTGGGACTGACTCTGCGGTAACTGCAATAGGCGTACATAGGGCTCTACTATCATACGTCTATCCGTTGGACTATAGCAAGTTCTGTTTAAGGGAAACTCTTTCAGGCTGAATCGCACTTCTCACAGTGTCTTATCAGCGGAGGAATAGAGAAAGAACAACTATGGACAGAGGGAACGTTTTGCCCTGAGCGTGAAGGACCGGGTATGGAACATAGGCCTCTATGACACATACTGGAAGGTCAACACCTGTGATGTTCCATTGTGTATAACTCGTCTCAAAACCCTTCAGATGTACGAGGGAACTGTGCTACAGTATTTTCCCAGGACAGGAATGAGTCTGTGCTAAGTTGGAAACTGTAAGACCTGTCCGTGTAGCAATCATAGAGAGTATTGTACAGGACCCTGACGGGTTATTCTTAGGAAGGTATCTTTTCAGGGATCCTAGTTAAAGTGTGTTCTCATTCATAACAGTGTCTCCTCCTTTGAGGAATGATGATAGAACACGGACGGACTATGGGCATCTTAGGTACTCTGAGTAAAGTGCAGGCTATGGCGCTTAGGCATCCCAAACTCATATTGCATGCTCACGACCAGTGGTGATCCGCACTTTCTTTCAGTGTTAAAAACGCTTCCAACATTGTGAGGGAAGTGTGCTTTAGGAGGGATTCGTTGCAGTGTTGCGTCTGATAAAGAAGGAAGCTCTTGGGACTGACTATGCGATAACTGCAATAGGCGCACATAGGGCTCTAGTATCAGACGTCTATCCGTTGGACTATAGCAAGTTCTGTTTAAGGGAAACTCCATCAAACGGAATCGCACTTCTCACAGTGTCTTTTCAGAGGGGGAAAGGATATAGAACAACTAAGGGGAGGGAACGTTGTGCCCTGAGAGTGAATGACAGCTTAGGGCACATAGGCCTCTATGACACATACTGGAAGGTCAACACCTGTGATGTTCCACTGTGTCTAGCTCGTCTCAAACACTTCAAATGTACGAGGGAACTTTGCTACTGTACATTCTCACGACAGGTTTGAGTCTGTGCTCTGTAGGAAACATTAGGACCTGTCTGTGTAGCAATCATAAATTATCACATACAGGACCATGACAAGTGATTCTTAGGAAGGTATCTTTTCAGGGATCCTACTTAAAGTGCGTTCTCATTCATCACAGAGTCTCCTCCTTTCAGGAATGATGATAGAACACGGACGGACTATGGGCACCTTAGGTACTGTGAGTAAAGTGCAGGCTATGGCGCTTAGGCATCCCAAACTCATATTGGATGCTCACGACCAGTGGTGATCCGCACTTTCTTTCAGTGTTAAAAACGCTTCCAACATTGTGAGGGAAGTGTGCTTTAGGAGGGATTCGTTGCAGTGTTGCGTCTGTTAAAGAAGGAAGCGCTTGGGACTGACTCTGCGGTAACTGCAATAGGCGCACTTAGGGCTCTAGTATCAGACGTCTATCCGTTGGACTATAGCAAGCTCTGTTTAAGGGAAACTCTTTCAGGCTGAATCGCACTTCTCACAGTGTCTTATCAGCGGAGGAATAGAGAAAGAACAACTATGGACAGAGGGAACGTTGTGCCCTGAGAGTGAAGGACCGGGTATGGAACATAGGCCTCTATGACACATACTGGAAGGTCAACACCTGTGATGTTCCATTGTGTCTAACTCGTGTCAAAACCCTTCAATTGTACGAGGGAACTGTGCTACAGTACTTTCCCACGACAATAATGAGTCTGTGCTAAGTTGGAAACTGTAGGACCTGTCTGTGCAGCAATCAGAGAGAGTATCGTACAGGACCCTGACGGGTTATTCTTAGGAAGGTATCTTTTCAGGGATCCTAGTTAAAGTGTGTTCTCATTCTTAACAGTGTCTCCTACTCTGAGGAATGATGATAGAATGCGGACGGACTTTGGGCACATTAGGTACTGTGAGTAAAGTGCAGGCTATGGCGCTTAGGCATCCCAAACACATATTAGATAATCAAGACCAGTGGTGATCCGCACTTTCTTTCTGAGTAAAAAACGCTTCCAGCATTGTGATGGAAGTGTGCTTTAGGAGGGATTCGTTGCTGTGTTGCGTCTGTTAGAAAAGGAAGCTCTTGGGACTGACTCTGCGGTAACTGCAATAGGCGTACATAGGGCTCTAGTATCATACGTCTATCCGTTGGACTATAGCAAGTTCTGTTTAAGGGAAACTCTTTCAGGCTGAATCGCACTTCTCACAGTGTCTTATCAGCGGAGGAATAGAGAAAGAACAACTATGGACAGAGGGAACGTTTTGCCCTGAGAGTGAAGGACCGGGTATGGAACATAGGCCTCTATGACACATACTGGAAGGTCAACACCTGTGATGTTCCATTGTGTATAACTCGTCTCAAAACCCTTCAGATGTACGAGGGAACTGTGCTACAGTATTTTCCCAGGACAGGAATGAGTCTGTGCTAAGTTGGAAACTGTAAGACCTGTCCGTGTAGCAATCATAGAGAGTATTGTACAGGACCCTGACGGGTTATTCTTAGGAAGGTATCTTTTCAGGGATCCTAGTTAAAGTGTGTTCTCATTCATAACAGTGTCTCCTCCTTTGAGGAATGATGATAGAACACGGACGGACTATGGGCATCTTAGGTACTCTGAGTAAAGTGCAGGCTATGGCGCTTAGGCATCCCAAACTCATATTGCATGCTCACGACCAGTGGTGATCCGCACTTTCTTTCAGTGTTAAAAACGCTTCCAACATTGTGAGGGAAGTGTGCTTTAGGAGGGATTCGTTGCAGTGTTGCGTCTGATAAAGAAGGAAGCTCTTGGGACTGACTATGCGATAACTGCAATAGGCGCACATAGGGCTCTTGTATCAGACGTCTATCCGTTGGACTATAGCAAGTTCTGTTTAAGGGAAACTCCATCAAACGGAATCGCACTTCTCACAGTGTCTTTTCAGAGGGGGAAAGGATATAGAACAACTAAGGGGAGGGAACGTTGTGCCCTGAGAGTGAATGACAGCTTAGGGCACATAGGCCTCTATGACACATACTGGAAGGTCAACACCTGTGATGTTCCATTGTGTCTAGCTCGTCTCAAACACTTCAAATGTACGAGGGAACTTTGCTACTGTACATTCTCACGACAGGTTTGAGTCTGTGCTCTGTAGGAAACATTAGGACCTGTCTGTGTAGCAATCATAAACTATCACATACAGGACCATGACAAGTGATTCTTAGGAAGGTATCTTTTCAGGGATCCTACTTAAAGTGCGTTCTCATTCATCACAGAGTCTCCTCCTTTCAGGAAGGATGATAGAACACGGACGGACTATGGGCACCTTAGGTACTGTGAGTAAAGTGCAGGCTATGGCGCTTAGGCATCCCAAACTCATATTGGATGCTCACGACCAGTGGTGATCCGCACTTTCTTTCAGTGTTAAAAACGCTTCCAACATTGTGAGGGAAGTGTGCTTTAAGAGGGATTCGTTGCAGTGTTGCGTCTGTTAAAGAAGGAAGCGCTTGGGACTGACTCTGCGGTAACTGCAATAGGCGCACATAGGGCTCTAGTAACAGACGTCTATCCCTTGGACTATAGCAAGTTCTGTTTAAGGGAAACTCCTTCAGGCGGAATCGCACTTCTCCCAGTGTCTTTTTAATGGAGGAATGGAGAAAGAACAACTACGGAGAGAGGGAACGTTGTGCCCTTCGAGTGAAGGAAAGGGTATGGAACATAGGCCTCTAAGACACATACTGGAAAGTCAACAGCTGTGATGTTCCACTGTGTCTAACTCGTCTCAAAACACTTAAAATGCAGGAGGGAACTGTGCTACTGTACGTTCTCACTTCAGGAATGAGTCTGTGCTAAGTTGGAAACTGGAGGGCCTGTCTGAGTAGCAATCATAGAGAGATTCGTACAGGACCCTTTCAGGTTATTCTTAGGAAGGTATCTTTTCAGGGATCCTACTTAAAATGTGTTCTCATTGATAATAGTATCTCCTTCTTCGAGGAATGATGATAGAATGTGGACGGACCATGGGCACATTATATACTGTGAGTAAAGTGCAGGCTATGGCGCTTAGGCATCCCAAACACATATTCGATGATCAAGACCAGTGGTGATCCCCACGTTCTTTCTCTGTAAAAAACGCTTTCAACATTGTGAGGGAAGTGTGCTTTAGGAGGGATTCGTTGCAGTGTTGCGTCTGTTAAAGAAGGAAGCGCTTGGGACTGACTCTGCGGTAACTGCAATAGGCGCACATAGGGCTCTAGTCACAGACGTCTATCCCTTGGACTATAGCAAGTTCTGTTTAAGGGAAACTCCTTCAGGCGGAATCGCACTTCTCCCAGTGTCTTTTTAATGGAGGAATGGAGAAAGAACAACTACGGAGAGAGGGAACGTTGTGCCCTTCGAGTGAAGGAAAGGGTATGGAACATAGGCCTCTAAGACACATACTGGAAAGTCAACAGCTGTGATGTTCCACTGTGTCTAACTCTTCTCAAAACACTTAAAATGCAGGAGGGAACTGTGCTACTGTACGTTCTCACTTCAGGAATGAGTCTGTGCTAAGTTGGAAACTGGTGGGCCTGTCTGCGTAGCAATCATAGAGAGATTCGTACAGGACCCTTTCAGGTTATTCTTAGGAAGGTATCTTTTCAGGGATCCTACTTAAAATGTGTTCTCATTGATAATAGTATCTCCTTCTTTGAGGAATGATGATAGAATGTGGACGGACCATGGGCACATTATATACTGTGAGTAAAGTGCAGGCTATGGCGCTTAGGCATCCCAAACACATATTCGATGATCAAGACCAGTGGTGATCCCCACGTTCTTTCTCTGTAAAAAACGCTTTCAACATTGTGAGGGAAGTGTGCTTTAGGAGGGATTCGTTGCAGTGTTGCGTCTGTTAAAGAAGGAAGCTCTTGGGACTGACTCTGCGGTAACTGCAGTGGGCGCACATAGGGCTCTAGTATCAGACGTCTATCCGTTGGACTATAGCAAGCTCTGTTTAAGGGAAACTCTTTCAGGCTGAATCGCACTTCTCACAGTGTCTTATCAGCGGAGGAATAGAGAAAGAACAACTATGGACAGAGGGAACGTTGTGCCCTGAGAGTGAAGGACCGGGTATGGAACATAGGCTTCTATGACACATACTGGAAGGTCAACACCTGTGATGTTCCATTGTGTCTAACTCGTGTCAAAACCCTTCAAATGTACGAGGGAACTGTGCTACAGTACTTTCCCACGACAATAATGAGTCTGTGCTAAGTTGGAAACTGTAGGACCTGTCTGTGCAGCAATCAGAGAGAGTATCGTACAGGACCCTGACGGGTTATTCTTAGGAAGGTATCTTTTCAGGGATCCTAGTTAAAGTGTGTTCTCATTCTTAACAGTGTCTCCTACTCTGAGGAATGATGATAGAATGCGGACGGACTTTGGGCACATTAGGTACTGTGAGTAAAGTGCAGGCTATGGCGCTTAGGCATCCCAAACACATATTAGATAATCAAGACCAGTGGTGATCCGCACTTTCTTTCGGAGTAAAAAACGCTTCCAGCATTGTGATGGAAGTGTGCTTTAGGAGGGATTCGTTGCTGTGTTGCGTCTGTTAGAAAAGGAAGCTCTTGGGACTGACTCTGCGGTAACTGCAATAGGCGTACATAGGGCTCTAGTATCATACGTCTATCCGTTGGACTATAGCAAGTTCTGTTTAAGGGAAACTCTTTCAGGCTGAATCGCACTTCTCACAGTGTCTTATCAGCGGAGGAATAGAGAAAGAACAACTATGGACAGAGGGAACGTTTTGCCCTGAGAGTGAAGGACCGGGTATGGAACATAGGCCTCTATGACACATACTGGAAGGTCAACACCTGTGATGTTCCATTGTGTATAACTCGTCTCAAAACCCTTCAGATGTACGAGGGAACTGTGCTACAGTATTTTCCCAGGACAGGAATGAGTCTGTGCTAAGTTGGAAACTGTAAGACCTGTCCGTGTAGCAATCATAGAGAGTATTGTACAGGACCCTGACGGGTTATTCTTAGGAAGGTATCTTTTCAGGGATCCTAGTTAAAGTGTGTTCTCATTCATAACAGTGTCTCCTCCTTTGAGGAATGATGATAGAACACGGACGGACTATGGGCATCTTAGGTACTCTGAGTAAAGTGCAGGCTATGGCGCTTAGGCATCCCAAACTCATATTGCATGCTCACGACCAGTGGTGATCCGCACTTTCTTTCAGTGTTAAAAACGCTTCCAACATTGTGAGGGAAGTGTGCTTTAGGAGGGATTCGTTGCAGTGTTGCGTCTGATAAAGAAGGAAGCTCTTGGGACTGACTATGCGATAACTGCAATAGGCGCACATAGGGCTCTAGTATCAGACGTCTATCCGTTGGACTATAGCAAGTTCTGTTTAAGGGAAACTCCATCAAACGGAATCGCACTTCTCACAGTGTCTTTTCAGAGGGGGAAAGGATATAGAACAACTAAGGGGAGGGAACGTTGTGCCCTGAGAGTGAATGACAGCTTAGGGCACATAGGCCTCTATGACACATACTGGAAGGTCAACACCTGTGATGTTCCACTGTGTCTAGCTCGTCTCAAACACTTCAAATGTACGAGGGAACTTTGCTACTGTACATTCTCATGACAGGTTTGAGTCTGTGCTCTGTAGGAAACATTAGGACCTGTCTGTGTAGCAATCATAAACTATCACATACAGGACCATGACAAGTGATTCTTAGGAAGGTATCTTTTCAGGGATCCTACTTAAAGTGCGTTCTCATTCATCACAGAGTCTCCTCCTTTCAGGAATGATGATAGAACACGGACGGACTATGGGCACCTTAGGTACTGTGAGTAAAGTGCAGGCTATGGCGCTTAGGCATCCCAAACTCATATTGGATGCTCACGACCAGTGGTGATCCGCACTTTCTTTCAGTGTTAAAAACGCTTCCAACATTGTGAGGGAAGTGTGCTTTAGGAGGGATTCATTGCAGTGTTGCGTCTGTTAAAGAAGGAAGCGCTTGGGACTGACTCTGCTGTAACTGCAATAGGCGCACTTAGGGCTCTAGTATCAGACGTCTATCCGTTGGACTATAGCAAGCTCTGTTTAAGGGAAACTCTTTCAGGCTGAATCGCACTTCTCACAGTGTCTTATCAGCGGAGGAATAGAGAAAGAACAACTATGGACAGAGGGAACGTTGTGCCCTGAGAGTGAAGGACCGGGTATGGAACATAGGCCTCTATGACACATACTGGAAGGTCAACACCTGTGATGTTCCATTGTGTCTAACTCGTGTCAAAACCCTTCAAATGTACGAGGGAACTGTGCTACAGTACTTTCCCACGACAATAATGAGTCTGTGCTAAGTTGGAAACTGTAGGACCTGTCTGTGCAGCAATCAGAGAGAGTATCGTACAGGACCCTGACGGGTTATTCTTAGGAAGGTATCTTTTCAGGGATCCTAGTTAAAGTGTGTTCTCATTCTTAACAGTGTCTCCTACTCTGAGGAATGATGATAGAATGCGGACGGACTTTGGGCACATTAGGTACTGTGAGTAAAGTGCAGGCTATGGCGCTTAGGCATCCCAAACACATATTAGATAATCAAGACCAGTGGTGATCCGCACTTTCTTTCGGAGTAAAAAACCCTTCCAGCATTGTGATGGAAGTGTGCTTTAGGAGGGATTCGTTGCTGTGTTGAGTCTGTTAGAAAAGGAAGCTCTTGGGACTGACTCTGCGGTAACTGCAATAGGCGTACATAGGGCTCTAGTATCATACGTCTATCCGTTGGACTATAGCAAGTTCTGTTTAAGGGAAACTCTTTCAGGCTGAATCGCACTTCTCACAGTGTCTTATCAGCGGAGGAATAGAGAAAGAACAACTATGGACAGAGGGAACGTTTTGCCCTGAGCGTGAAGGACCGGGTATGGAACATAGGCCTCTATGACACATACTGGAAGGTCAACACCTGTGATGTTCCATTGTGTATAACTCGTCTCAAAACCCTTCAGATGTACGAGGGAACTGTGCTACAGTATTTTCCCAGGACAGGAATGAGTCTGTGCTAAGTTGGAAACTGTAAGACCTGTCCGTGTAGCAATCATAGAGAGTATTGTACAGGACCCTGACGGGTTATTCTTAGGAAGGTATCTTTTCAGGGATCCTAGTTAAAGTGTGTTCTCATTCATAACAGTGTCTCCTCCTTTGAGGAATGATGATAGAACACGGACGGACTATGGGCATCTTAGGTACTCTGAGTAAAGTGCAGGCTATGGCGCTTAGGCATCCCAAACTCATATTGCATGCTCACGACCAGTGGTGATCCGCACTTTCTTTCAGTGTTAAAAACGCTTCCAACATTGTGAGGGAAGTGTGCTTTAGGAGGGATTCGTTGCAGTGTTGCGTCTGATAAAGAAGGAAGCTCTTGGGACTGACTATGCGATAACTGCAATAGGCGCACATAGGGCTCTTGTATCAGACGTCTATCCGTTGGACTATAGCAAGTTCTGTTTAAGGGAAACTCCATCAAACGGAATCGCACTTCTCACAGTGTCTTTTCAGAGGGGGAAAGGATATAGAACAACTAAGGGGAGGGAACGTTGTGCCCTGAGAGTGAATGACAGCTTAGGGCACATAGGCCTCTATGACACATACTGGAAGGTCAACACCTGTGATGTTCCATTGTGTCTAGCTCGTCTCAAACACTTCAAATGTACGAGGGAACTTTGCTACTGTACATTCTCACGACAGGTTTGAGTCTGTGCTCTGTAGGAAACATTAGGACCTGTCTGTGTAGCAATCATAAACTATCACATACAGGACCATGACAAGTGATTCTTAGGAAGGTATCTTTTCAGGGATCCTACTTAAAGTGCGTTCTCATTCATCACAGAGTCTCCTCCTTTCAGGAAGGATGATAGAACACGGACGGACTATGGGCACCTTAGGTACTGTGAGTAAAGTGCAGGCTATGGCGCTTAGGCATCCCAAACTCATATTGGATGCTCACGACCAGTGGTGATCCGCACTTTCTTTCAGTGTTAAAAACGCTTCCAACATTGTGAGGGAAGTGTGCTTTAAGAGGGATTCGTTGCAGTGTTGCGTCTGTTAAAGAAGGAAGCGCTTGGGACTGACTCTGCGGTAACTGCAATAGGCGCACATAGGGCTCTAGTAACAGACGTCTATCCCTTGGACTATAGCAAGTTCTGTTTAAGGGAAACTCCTTCAGGCGGAATCGCACTTCTCCCAGTGTCTTTTTAATGGAGGAATGGAGAAAGAACAACTACGGAGAGAGGGAACGTTGTGCCCTTCGAGTGAAGGAAAGGGTATGGAACATAGGCCTCTAAGACACATACTGGAAAGTCAACAGCTGTGATGTTCCACTGTGTCTAACTCGTCTCAAAACACTTAAAATGCAGGAGGGAACTGTGCTACTGTACGTTCTCACTTCAGGAATGAGTCTGTGCTAAGTTGGAAACTGGAGGGCCTGTCTGAGTAGCAATCATAGAGAGATTCGTACAGGACCCTTTCAGGTTATTCTTAGGAAGGTATCTTTTCAGGGATCCTACTTAAAATGTGTTCTCATTGATAATAGTATCTCCTTCTTCGAGGAATGATGATAGAATGTGGACGGACCATGGGCACATTATATACTGTGAGTAAAGTGCAGGCTATGGCGCTTAGGCATCCCAAACACATATTCGATGATCAAGACCAGTGGTGATCCCCACGTTCTTTCTCTGTAAAAAACGCTTTCAACATTGTGAGGGAAGTGTGCTTTAGGAGGGATTCGTTGCAGTGTTGCGTCTGTTAAAGAAGGAAGCGCTTGGGACTGACTCTGCGGTAACTGCAATAGGCGCACATAGGGCTCTAGTCACAGACGTCTATCCCTTGGACTATAGCAAGTTCTGTTTAAGGGAAACTCCTTCAGGCGGAATCGCACTTCTCCCAGTGTCTTTTTAATGGAGGAATGGAGAAAGAACAACTACGGAGAGAGGGAACGTTGTGCCCTTCGAGTGAAGGAAAGGGTATGGAACATAGGCCTCTAAGACACATACTGGAAAGTCAACAGCTGTGATGTTCCACTGTGTCTAACTCTTCTCAAAACACTTAAAATGCAGGAGGGAACTGTGCTACTGTACGTTCTCACTTCAGGAATGAGTCTGTGCTAAGTTGGAAACTGGTGGGCCTGTCTGCGTAGCAATCATAGAGAGATTCGTACAGGACCCTTTCAGGTTATTCTTAGGAAGGTATCTTTTCAGGGATCCTACTTAAAATGTGTTCTCATTGATAATAGTATCTCCTTCTTTGAGGAATGATGATAGAATGTGGACGGACCATGGGCACATTATATACTGTGAGTAAAGTGCAGGCTATGGCGCTTAGGCATCCCAAACACATATTCGATGATCAAGACCAGTGGTGATCCCCACGTTCTTTCTCTGTAAAAAACGCTTTCAACATTGTGAGGGAAGTGTGCTTTAGGAGGGATTCGTTGCAGTGTTGCGTCTGTTAAAGAAGGAAGCTCTTGGGACTGACTCTGCGGTAACTGCAGTGGGCGCACATAGGGCTCTAGTATCAGACGTCTATCCGTTGGACTATAGCAAGCTCTGTGTAAGGGAAACTCTTTCAGGCTGAATCGCACTTCTCACAGTGTCTTATCAGCGGAGGAATAGAGAAAGAACAACTATGGACAGAGGGAACGTTGTGCCCTGAGAGTGAAGGACCGGGTATGGAACATAGGCTTCTATGACACATACTGGAAGGTCAACACCTGTGATGTTCCATTGTGTCTAACTCGTGTCAAAACCCTTCAAATGTACGAGGGAACTGTGCTACAGTACTTTCCCACGACAATAATGAGTCTGTGCTAAGTTGGAAACTGTAGGACCTGTCTGTGCAGCAATCAGAGAGAGTATCGTACAGGACCCTGACGGGTTATTCTTAGGAAGGTATCTTTTCAGGGATCCTAGTTAAAGTGTGTTCTCATTCTTAACAGTGTCTCCTACTCTGAGGAATGATGATAGAATGCGGACGGACTTTGGGCACATTAGGTACTGTGAGTAAAGTGCAGGCTATGGCGCTTAGGCATCCCAAACACATATTAGATAATCAAGACCAGTGGTGATCCGCACTTTCTTTCTGAGTAAAAAACGCTTCCAGCATTGTGATGGAAGTGTGCTTTAGGAGGGATTCGTTGCTGTGTTGCGTCTGTTAGAAAAGGAAGCTCTTGGGACTGACTCTGCGGTAACTGCAATAGGCGTACATAGGGCTCTAGTATCATACGTCTATCCGTTGGACTATAGCAAGTTCTGTTTAAGGGAAACTCTTTCAGGCTGAATCGCACTTCTCACAGTGTCTTATCAGCGGAGGAATAGAGAAAGAACAACTATGGACAGAGGGAACGTTTTGCCCTGAGAGTGAAGGACCGGGTATGGAACATAGGCCTCTATGACACATACTGGAAGGTCAACACCTGTGATGTTCCATTGTGTATAACTCGTCTCAAAACCCTTCAGATGTACGAGGGAACTGTGCTACAGTATTTTCCCAGGACAGGAATGAGTCTGTGCTAAGTTGGAAACTGTAAGACCTGTCCGTGTAGCAATCATAGAGAGTATTGTACAGGACCCTGACGGGTTATTCTTAGGAAGGTATCTTTTCAGGGATCCTAGTTAAAGTGTGTTCTCATTCATAACAGTGTCTCCTCCTTTGAGGAATGATGATAGAACACGGACGGACTATGGGCATCTTAGGTACTCTGAGTAAAGTGCAGGCTATGGCGCTTAGGCATCCCAAACTCATATTGCATGCTCACGACCAGTGGTGATCCGCACTTTCTTTCAGTGTTAAAAACGCTTCCAACATTGTGAGGGAAGTGTGCTTTAGGAGGGATTCGTTGCAGTGTTGCGTCTGATAAAGAAGGAAGCTCTTGGGACTGACTATGCGATCACTGCAATAGGCGCACATAGGGCTCTAGTATCAGACGTCTATCCGTTGGACTATAGCAAGTTCTGTTTAAGGGAAACTCCATCAAACGGAATCGCACTTCTCACAGTGTCTTTTCAGAGGGGGAAAGGATATAGAACAACTAAGGGGAGGGAACGTTGTGCCCTGAGAGTGAATGACAGCTTAGGGCACATAGGCCTCTATGACACATACTGGAAGGTCAACACCTGTGATGTTCCACTGTGTCTAGCTCGTCTCAAACACTTCAAATGTACGAGGGAACTTTGCTACTGTACATTCTCACGACAGGTTTGAGTCTGTGCTCTGTAGGAAACATTAGGACCTGTCTGTGTAGCAATCATAAACTATCACATACAGGACCATGACAAGTGATTCTTAGGAAGGTATCTTTTCAGGGATCCTACTTAAAGTGCGTTCTCATTCATCACAGAGTCTCCTCCTTTCAGGAATGATGATAGAACACGGACGGACTATGGGCACCTTAGGTACTGTGAGTAAAGTGCAGGCTATGGCGCTTAGGCATCCCAAACTCATATTGGATGCTCACGACCAGTGGTGATCCGCACTTTCTTTCAGTGTTAAAAACGCTTCCAACATTGTGAGGGAAGTGTGCTTTAGGAGGGATTCGTTGCAGTGTTGCGTCTGTTAAAGAAGGAAGCGCTTGGGACTGACTCTGCGGTAACTGCAATAGGCGCACATAGGGCTCTAGTAACAGACGTCTATCCCTTGGACTATAGCAAGTTCTGTTTAAGGGAAACTCCTTCAGGCGGAATCGCACTTCTCCCAGTGTCTTTTTAATGGAGGAATGGAGAAAGAACAACTACGGAGAGAGGGAACGTTGTGCCCTTAGAGTGAAGGAAAGGGTATGGAACATAGGCCTCTAAGACACATACTGGAAAGTCAACAGCTGTGATGTTCCACTGTGTCTAACTCGTCTCAAAACACTTAAAATGCAGGAGGGAATTGTGCTACTGTACGTTCTCACTTCAGGAATGAGTCTGTGCTAAGTTGGAAACTGGAGGGCCTGTCTGAGTAGCAATCATAGAGAGATTCGTACAGGACCCTTTCAGGTTATTCTTAGGAAGGTATCTTTTCAGGGATCCTACTTAAAATGTGTTCTCATTGATAATAGTATCTCCTTCTTTGAGGAATGATGATAGAATGTGGACGGACCATGGGCACATTATATACTGTGAGTAAAGTGCAGGCTATGGCGCTTAGGCATCCCAAACACATATTCGATGATCAAGACCAGTGGTGATCCCCACGTTCTTTCTCTGTAAAAAACGCTTTCAACATTGTGAGGGAAGTGTGCTTTAGGAGGGATTCGTTGCAGTGTTGCGTCTGTTAAAGAAGGAAGCTCTTGGGACTGACCCTGCGGTAACTGCAGTAGGCGCACATAGGGCTCTAGTATCAGACGTCTATCCGTTGGACTATAGCAAGTTTTGTTTAAGGGAAACTCTTTCAGGCTGAATCGCACTTCTCACAGTGTCTTATCAGCGGAGGAATAGAGAAAGAACAACTATGGACAGAGGGAACGTTGTGCCCTGAGCGTGAAGGACCGGGTATGGAACATAGGCCTCTATGACACATACTGGAAGGTCAACACCTGTGATGTTCCATTGTGTCTAACTCGTGTCAAAACCCTTCAAATGTACGAGGGAACTGTGCTACAGTACTTTCCCACGACAATAATGAGTCTGTGCTAAGTTGGAAACTGTAGGACCTGTCTGTGCAGCAATCAGAGAGAGTATCGTACAGGACCCTGACGGGTTATTCTTAGGAAGGTATCTTTTCAGGGATCCTAGTTAAAGTGTGTTCTCATTCTTAACAGTGTCTCCTACTCTGAGGAATGATGATAGAATGCGGACGGACTTTGGGCACATTAGGTACTGTGAGTAAAGTGCAGGCTATGGCGCTTAGGCATCCCAAACACATATTAGATAATCAAGACCAGTGGTGATCCGCACTTTCTTTCTGAGTAAAAAACGTTTCCAGCATTGTGATGGAAGTGTGCTTTAGGAGGGATTCGTTGCTGTGTTGCGTCTGTTAGAAAAGGAAGCTCTTGGGACTGACTCTGCGGTAACTGCAATAGGCGTACATAGGGCTCTAGTATCATACGTCTATCCGTTGGACTATAGCAAGTTCTGTTTAAGGGAAACTCTTTCAGGCTGAATCGCACTTCTCACAGTGTCTTATCAGCGGAGGAATAGAGAAAGAACAACTATGGACAGAGGGAACTTTTTGCCCTGAGCGTGAAGGACCGGGTATGGAACATAGGCCTCTATGACACATACTGGAAGGTCAACACCTGTGATGTTCCATTGTGTATAACTCGTCTCAAAACCCTTCAGATGTACGAGGGAACTGTGCTACAGTATTTTCCCAGGACAGGAATGAGTCTGTGCTAAGTTGGAAACTGTAAGACCTGTCCGTGTAGAAATCATAGAGAGTATTGTACAGGACCCTGACGGGTTATTCTTAGGAAGGTATCTTTTCAGGGATCCTAGTTAAAGTGTGTTCTCATTCATAACAGTGTCTCCTCCTTTGAGGAATGATGATAGAACACGGACGGACTATGGGCATCTTAGGTACTCTGAGTAAAGTGCAGGCTATGGCGCTTAGGCATCCCAAACTCATATTGCATGCTCACGACCAGTGGTGATCCGCACTTTCTTTCAGTGTTAAAAACGCTTCCAACATTGTGAGGGAAGTGTGCTTTAGGAGGGATTCGTTGCAGTGTTGCGTCTGATAAAGAAGGAAGCTCTTGGGACTGACTATGCGATAACTGCAATAGGCGCACATAGGGCTCTAGTATCAGACGTCTATCCGTTGGACTATAGCAAGTTCTGTTTAAGGGAAACTCCATCAAACGGAATCGCACTTCTCACAGTGTCTTTTCAGAGGGGGAAAGGATATAGAACAACTAAGGGGAGGGAACGTTGTGCCCTGAGAGTGAATGACAGCTTAGGGCACATAGGCCTCTATGACACATACTGGAAGGTCAACACCTGTGATGTTCCACTGTGTCTAGCTCGTCTCAAACACTTCAAATGTACGAGGGAACTTTGCTACTGTACATTCTCACGACAGGTTTGAGTCTGTGCTCTGTAGGAAACATTAGGACCTGTCTGTGTAGCAATCATAAACTATCACATACAGGACCATGACAAGTGATTCTTAGGAAGGTACTTTTCAGGGATCCTACTTAAAGTGCGTTCTCATTCATCACAGAGTCTCCTCCTTTCAGGAATGATGATAGAACACGGACGGACTATGGGCACCTTAGGTACTGTGAGTAAAGTGCAGGCTATGGCGCTTAGGCATCCCAAACTCATATTGGATGCTCACGACCAGTGGTGATCCGCACTTTCTTTCAGTGTTAAAAACGCTTCCAACATTGTGAGGGAAGTGTGCTTTAGGAGGGATTCGTTGCAGTGTTGCGTCTGTTAAAGAAGGAAGCGCTTGGGACTGACTCTGCGGTAACTGCAATAGGCGCACATAGGGCTCTAGTAACAGACGTCTATCCCTTGGACTATAGCAAGTTCTGTTTAAGGGAAACTCCTTCAGGCGGAATCGCACTTCTCCCAGTGTCTTTTTAATGGAGGAATGGAGAAAGAACAACTACGGAGAGAGGGAACGTTGTGCCCTTCGAGTGAAGGAAAGGGTATGGAACATAGGCCTCTAAGACACATACTGGAAAGTCAACAGCTGTGATGTTCCACTGTGTCTAACTCTTCTCAAAACACTTAAAATGCAGGAGGGAACTGTGCTACTGTACGTTCTCACTTCAGGAATGAGTCTGTGCTAAGTTGGAAACTGGAGGGCCTGTCTGAGTAGCAATCATAGAGAGATTCGTACAGGACCCTTTCAGGTTATTCTTAGGAAGGTATCTTTTCAGGGATCCTACTTAAAATGTGTTCTCATTGATAATAGTATCTCCTTCTTTGAGGAATGATGATAGAATGTGGATGGACCATGGGCACATTATATACTGTGAGTAAAGTGCAGGCTATGGCGCTTAGGCATCCCAAACACATATTCGATGATCAAGACCAGTGGTGATCCCCACGTTCTTTCTCTGTAAAAAACGCTTTCAACATTGTGAGGGAAGTGTGCTTTAGGAGGGATTCGTTGCAGTGTTGCATCTGTTAAAGAAGGAAGCTCTTGGGACTGACTCTGCGGTAACTGCAGTGGGCGCACATAGGGCTCTAGTATCAGACGTCTATCCGTTGGACTATAGCAAGCTCTGTTTAAGGGAAACTCTTTCAGGCTGAATCGCACTTCTCACAGTGTCTTATCAGCGGAGGAATAGAGAAAGAACAACTATGGACAGAGGGAACGTTGTGCCCTGAGAGTGAAGGACCGGGTATGGAACATAGGCCTCTATGACACATACTGGAAGGTCAACACCTGTGATGTTCCATTGTGTCTAACTCGTGTCAAAACCCTTCAAATGTACGAGGGAACTGTGCTACAGTACTTTCCCACGACAATAATGAGTCTGTGCTAAGTTGGAAACTGTAGGACCTGTCTGTGCAGCAATCAGAGAGAGTATCGTACAGGACCCTGACGGGTTATTCTTAGGAAGGTATCTTTTCAGGGATCCTAGTTAAAGTGTGTTCTCATTCTTAACAGTGTCTCCTACTCTGAGGAATGATGATAGAATGCGGACGGACTTTGGGCACATTAGGTACTGTGAGTAAAGTGCAGGCTATGGCGCTTAGGCATCCCAAACACATATTAGATAATCAAGACCAGTGGTGATCCGCACTTTCTTTCTGAGTAAAAAACGCTTCCAGCATTGTGATGGAAGTGTGCTTTAGGAGGGATTCGTTGCTGTGTTGCGTCTGTTAGAAAAGGAAGCTCTTGGGACTGACTCTGCGGTAACTGCAATAGGCGTACATAGGGCTCTAGTATCATACGTCTATCCGTTGGACTATAGCAAGTTCTGTTTAAGGGAAACTCTTTCAGGCTGAATCGCACTTCTCACAGTGTCTTATCAGCGGAGGAATAGAGAAAGAACAACTATGGACAGAGGGAACTTTTTGCCCTGAGCGTGAAGGACCGGGTATGGAACATAGGCCTCTATGACACATACTGGAAGGTCAACACCTGTGATGTTCCATTGTGTATAACTCGTCTCAAAACCCTTCAGATGTACGAGGGAACTGTGCTACAGTATTTTCCCAGGACAGGAATGAGTCTGTGCTAAGTTGGAAACTGTAAGACCTGTCCGTGTAGAAATCATAGAGAGTATTGTACAGGACCCTGACGGGTTATTCTTAGGAAGGTATCTTTTCAGGGATCCTAGTTAAAGTGTGTTCTCATTCATAACAGTGTCTCCTCCTTTGAGGAATGATGATAGAACACGGACGGACTATGGGCATCTTAGGTACTCTGAGTAAAGTGCAGGCTATGGCGCTTAGGCATCCCAAACTCATATTGCATGCTCACGACCAGTGGTGATCCGCACTTTCTTTCAGTGTTAAAAACGCTTCCAACATTGTGAGGGAAGTGTGCTTTAGGAGGGATTCGTTGCAGTGTTGCGTCTGATAAAGAAGGAAGCTCTTGGGACTGACTATGCGATAACTGCAATAGGCGCACATAGGGCTCTAGTATCAGACGTCTATCCGTTGGACTATAGCAAGTTCTGTTTAAGGGAAACTCCATCAAACGGAATCGCACTTCTCACAGTGTCTTTTCAGAGGGGGAAAGGATATAGAACAACTAAGGGGAGGGAACGTTGTGCCCTGAGAGTGAATGACAGCTTAGGGCACATAGGCCTCTATGACACATACTGGAAGGTCAACACCTGTGATGTTCCACTGTGTCTAGCTCGTCTCAAACACTTCAAAAGTACGAGGGAACTTTGCTACTGTACATTCTCACGACAGGTTTGAGTCTGTGCTCTGTAGGAAACATTAGGACCTGTCTGTGTAGCAATCATAAACTATCACATACAGGACCATGACAAGTGATTCTTAGGAAGGTATCTTTTCAGGGATCCTACTTAAAGTGCGTTCTCATTCATCACAGAGTCTCCTCCTTTCTGGAATGATGATAGAACACGGACGGACTATGGGCACCTTAGGTACTGTGAGTAAAGTGCAGGCTATGGCGCTTAGGCATCCCAAACTCATATTGGATGCTCACGACCAGTGGTGATCCGCACTTTCTTTCAGTGTTAAAAACGCTTCCAACATTGTGAGGGAAGTGTGCTTTAGGAGGGATTCGTTGCAGTGTTGCGTCTGTTAAAGAAGGAAGCGCTTGGGACTGACTCTGCGGTAACTGCAATAGGCGCACATAGGGCTCTAGTCACAGACGTCTATCCCTTGGACTATAGCAAGTTCTGTTTAAGGGAAACTCCTTCAGGCGGAATCGCACTTCTCCCAGTGTCTTTTTAATGGAGGAATGGAGAAAGAACAACTACGGAGAGAGGGAACGTTGTGCCCTTCGAGTGAAGGAAAGGGTATGGAACATAGGCCTCTAAGACACATACTGGAAAGTCAACAGCTGTGATGTTCCACTGTGTCTAACTCTTCTCAAAACACTTAAAATGCAGGAGGGAACTGTGCTACTGTACGTTCTCACTTCAGGAATGAGTCTGTGCTAAGTTGGAAACTGGAGGGCCTGTCTGAGTAGCAATCATAGAGAGATTCGTACAGGACCCTTTCAGGTTATTCTTAGGAAGGTATCTTTTCAGGGATCCTACTTAAAATGTGTTCTCATTGATAATAGTATCTCCTTCTTTGAGGAATGATGATAGAATGTGGATGGACCATGGGCACATTATATACTGTGAGTAAAGTGCAGGCTATGGCGCTTAGGCATCCCAAACACATATTCGATGATCAAGACCAGTGGTGATCCCCACGTTCTTTCTCTGTAAAAAACGCTTTCAACATTGTGATGGAAGTGTGCTTTAGGAGGGATTCGTTGCAGTGTTGCGTCTGTTAAAGAAGGAAGCTCTTGGGACTGACTCTGCGGTAACTGCAGTGGGCGCACATAGGGCTCTAGTATCAGACGTCTATCCGTTGGACTATAGCAAGCTCTGTTTAAGGGAAACTCTTTCAGGCTGAATCGCACTTCTCACAGTGTCTTATAAGCGGAGGAATAGAGAAAGAACAACTATGGACAGAGGGAACGTTGTGCCCTGAGAGTGAAGGACCGGGTATGGAACATAGGCCTCTATGACACATACTGGAAGGTCAACACCTGTGATGTTCCATTGTGTCTAACTCGTGTCAAAACCCTTCAAATGTACGAGGGAACTGTGCTACAGTACTTTCCCACGACAATAATGAGTCTGTGCTAAGTTGGAAACTGTAGGACCTGTCTGTGCAGCAATCAGAGAGAGTATCGTACAGGACCCTGACGGGTTATTCTTAGGAAGGTATCTTTTCAGGGATCCTAGTTAAAGTGTGTTCTCATTCTTAACAGTGTCTCCTACTCTGAGGAATGATGATAGAATGCGGACGGACTTTGGGCACATTAGGTACTGTGAGTAAAGTGCAGGCTATGGCGCTTAGGCATCCCAAACACATATTAGATAATCAAGACCAGTGGTGATCCGCACTTTCTTTCTGAGTAAAAAACGCTTCCAGCATTGTGATGGAAGTGTGCTTTAGGAGGGATTCGTTGCTGTGTTGCGTCTGTTAGAAAAGGAAGCTCATGGGACTGACTCTGCGGTAACTGCAATAGGCGTACATAGGGCTCTAGTATCATACGTCTATCCGTTGGACTATAGCAAGTTCTGTTTAAGGGAAACTCTTTCAGGCTGAATCGCACTTCTCACAGTGTCTTATCAGCGGAGGAATAGAGAAAGAACAACTATGGACAGAGGGAACGTTTTGCCCTGAGCGTGAAGGACCGGGTATGGAACATAGGCCTCTATGACACATACTGGAAGGTCAACACCTGTGAATTTCCATTGTGTATAACTCGTCTCAAAACCCTTCAGATGTACGAGGGAACTGTGCTACAGTATTTTCCCAGGACAGGAATGAGTCTGTGCTAAGTTGGAAACTGTAAGACCTGTCCGTGTAGCAATCATAGAGAGTATTGTACAGGACCCTGACGGGTTATTCTTAGGAAGGTATCTTTTCAGGGATCCTAGTTAAAGTGTGTTCTCATTCATAACAGTGTCTCCTCCTTTGAGGAATGATGATAGAACACGGACGGACTATGGGCATCTTAGGTACTCTGAGTAAAGTGCAGGCTATGGCGCTTAGGCATCCCAAACTCATATTGCATGCTCACGACCAGTGGTGATCCGCACTTTCTTTCAGTGTTAAAAACGCTTCCAACATTGTGAGGGAAGTGTGCTTTAGGAGGGATTCGTTGCAGTGTTGCGTCTGATAAAGAAGGAAGCTCTTGGGACTGACTATGCGATAACTGCAATAGGCGCACATAGGGCTCTAGTATCAGACGTCTATCCGTTGGACTATAGCAAGTTCTGTTTAAGGGAAACTCCATCAAACGGAATCGCACTTCTCACAGTGTCTTTTCAGAGGGGGAAAGGATATAGAACAACTAAGGGGAGGGAACGTTGTGCCCTGAGAGTGAATGACAGCTTAGGGCACATAGGCCTCTATGACACATACTGGAAGGTCAACACCTGTGATGTTCCACTGTGTCTAGCTCGTCTCAAACACTTCAAATGTACGAGGGAACTTTGCTACTGTACATTCTCACGACAGGTTTGAGTCTGTGCTCTGTAGGAAACATTAGGACCTGTCTGTGTAGCAATCATAAACTATCACATACAGGACCATGACAAGTGATTCTTAGGAAGGTATCTTTTCAGGGATCCTACTTAAAGTGCGTTCTCATTCATCACAGAGTCTCCTCCTTTCAGGAATGA
Organism: Neogale vison; assembly: GCF_020171115.1. Taxonomy (NCBI): domain Eukaryota; kingdom Metazoa; phylum Chordata; class Mammalia; order Carnivora; family Mustelidae; genus Neogale; species Neogale vison. Next base: position 30,122,434 of record NC_058100.1, on the reverse strand, counting down.
TGATAGAACACGGACGGACTATGGGCACCTTAGGTACTGTGAGTAAAGTGCAGGCTATGGCGCTTAGGCATCCCAAACTCATATTGGATGCTCACGACCAGTGGTGATCCGCACTTTCTTTCAGTGTTAAAAACGCTTCCAACATTGTGAGGGAAGTGTGCTTTAGGAGGGATTCGTTGCAGTGTTGCGTCTGTTAAAGAAGGAAGCGCTTGGGACTGACTCTGCGGTAACTGCAATAGGCGCACATAGGGCTCTAGTAACAGACGTCTATCCCTTGGACTATAGCAAGTTCTGTTTAAGGGAAACTCCTTCAGGCGGAATCGCACTTCTCCCAGTGTCTTTTTAATGGAGGAATGGAGAAAGAACAACTACGGAGAGAGGGAACGTTGTGCCCTTCGAGTGAAGGAAAGGGTATGGAACATAGGCCTCTAAGACACATACTGGAAAGTCAACAGCTGTGATGTTCCACTGTGTCTAACTCTTCTCAAAACACTTAAAATGCAGGAGGGAACTGTGCTACTGTACGTTCTCACTTCAGGAATGAGTCTGTGCTAAGTTGGAAACTGGAGGGCCTGTCTGAGTAGCAATCATAGAGAGATTCGTACAGGACCCTTTCAGGTTATTCTTAGGAAGGTATCTTTTCAGGGATCCTACTTAAAATGTGTTCTCATTGATAATAGTATCTCCTTCTTTGAGGAATGATGATAGAATGTGGATGGACCATGGGCACATTATATACTGTGAGTAAAGTGCAGGCTATGGCGCTTAGGCATCCCAAACACATATTCGATGATCAAGACCAGTGGTGATCCCCACGTTCTTTCTCTGTAAAAAACGCTTTCAACATTGTGAGGGAAGTGTGCTTTAGGAGGGATTCGTTGCAGTGTTGCGTCTGTTAAAGAAGGAAGCTCTTGGGACTGACTCTGCGGTAACTGCAGTGGGCGCACATAGGGCTCTAGTATCAGACGTCTATCCGTTGGACTATAGCAAGCTCTGTTTAAGGGAAACTCTTTCAGGCTGAATCGCACTTCTCACAGTGTCTTATCAGCGGAGGAATAGAGAAAGAACAACTATGGACAGAGGGAACGTTGTGCCCTGAGAGTGAAGGACCGGGTATGGAACATAGGCTTCTATGACACATACTGGAAGGTCAACACCTGTGATGTTCCATTGTGTCTAACTCGTGTCAAAACCCTTCAAATGTACGAGGGAACTGTGCTACAGTACTTTCCCACGACAATAATGAGTCTGTGCTAAGTTGGAAACTGTAGGACCTGTCTGTGCAGCAATCAGAGAGAGTATCGTACAGGACCCTGACGGGTTATTCTTAGGAAGGATCTTTTCAGGGATCCTAGTTAAAGTGTGTTCTCATTCTTAACAGTGTCTCCTACTCTGAGGAATGATGATAGAATGCGGACGGACTTTGGGCACATTAGGTACTGTGAGTAAAGTGCAGGCTATGGCGCTTAGGCATCCCAAACACATATTAGATAATCAAGACCAGTGGTGATCCGCACTTTCTTTCTAAGTAAAAACCGCTTCCAGCATTGTGATGGAAGTGTGCTGTAGGAGGGATTCGTTGCTGTGTTGCGTCTGTTAGAAAAGGAAGCTCTTGGGACTGACTCTGCGGTAACTGCAATAGGCGTACATAGGGCTCTAGTATCATACGTCTATCCGTTGGACTATAGCAAGTTCTGTTTAAGGGAAACTCTTTCAGGCTGAATCGCACTTCTCACAGTGTCTTATCAGCGGAGGAAAAGATAAAGAACAACTATGGACAGAGGGAACGTTTTGCCCTGAGAGTGAAGGACCGGGTATGGAACATAGGCCTCTATGACACATACTGGAAGGTCAACACCTGTGATGTTCCATTGTGTATAACTCGTCTCAAAACCCTTCAGATGTACGATGGAACTGTGCTACAGTATTTTCCCAGGACAGGAATGAGTCTGTGCTAAGTTGGAAACTGTAAGACCTGTCCGTGTAGCAATCATAGAGAGTATTGTACAGGACCCTGACGGGTTATTCTTAGGAAGGTATCTTTTCAGGGATCCTAGTTAAAGTGTGTTCTCATTCATAACAGTGTCTCCTCCTTTGAGGAATGATGATAGAACACGGACGGACTATGGGCATCTTAGGTACTCTGAGTAAAGTGCAGGCTATGGCGCTTAGGCATCCCAAACTCATATTGCATGCTCACGACCAGTGGTGATCCGCACTTTCTTTCAGTGTTAAAAACGCTTCCAACATTGTGAGGGAAGTGTGCTTTAGGAGGGATTCGTTGCAGTGTTGCGTCTGATAAAGAAGGAAGCTCTTGGGACTGACTATGCGATAACTGCAATAGGCGCACATAGGGCTCTAGTATCAGACGTCTATCCGTTGGACTATAGCAAGTTCTGTTTAAGGGAAACTCCATCAAACGGAATCGCACTTCTCACAGTGTCTTTTCAGAGGGGGAAAGGATATAGAACAACTAAGGGGAGGGAACGTTGTGCCCTGAGAGTGAATGACAGCTTAGGGCACATAGGCCTCTATGACACATACTGGAAGGTCAACACCTGTGATGTTCCACTGTGTCTAGCTCGTCTCAAACACTTCAAATGTACGAGGGAACTTTGCTACTGTACATTCTCACGACAGGTTTGAGTCTGTGCTCTGTAGGAAACATTAGGACCTGTCTGTGTAGCAATCATAAACTATCACATACAGGACCATGACAAGTGATTCTTAGGAAGGTATCTTTTCAGGGATCCTACTTAAAGTGCGTTCTCATTCATCACAGAGTCTCCTCCTTTCAGGAATGATGATAGAACACGGACGGACTATGGGCACCTTAGGTACTGTGAGTAAAGTGCAGGCTATGGCGCTTAGGCATCCCAAACTCATATTGGATGCTCACGACCAGTGGTGATCCGCACTTTCTTTCAGTGTTAAAAACGCTTCCAACATTGTGAGGGAAGTGTGCTTTAGGAGGGATTCGTTGCAGTGTTGCGTCTGTTAAAGAAGGAAGCGCTTGGGACTGACTCTGCGGTAACTGCAATAGGCGCACATAGGGCTCTAGTAACAGACGTCTATCCCTTGGACTATAGCAAGTTCTGTTTAAGGGAAACTCCTTCAGGCGGAATCGCACTTATCCCAGTGTCTTTTTAATGGAGGAATGGAGAAAGAACTACTACGGAGAGAGGGAACGTTGTGCCCTTCGAGTGAAGGAAAGGGTATGGAACATAGGCCTCTAAGACACATACTGGAAAGTCAACAGCTGTGATGTTCCACTGTGTCTAACTCGTCTCAAAACACTTAAAATGCAGGAGGGAACTGTGCTACTGTACGTTCTCACTTCAGGAATGAGTCTGTGCTAAGTTGGAAACTGGAGGGCCTGTCTGAGTAGCAATCATAGAGAGATTCGTACAGGACCCTTTCAGGTTATTCTTAGGAAGGTATCTTTTCAGGGATCCTACTTAAAATGTGTTCTCATTGATAATAGTATCTCCTTCTTTGAGGAATGATGATAGAATGTGGACGGACCATGGGCACATTATATACTGTGAGTAAAGTGCAGGCTATGGCGCTTAGGCATCCCAAACACATATTCGATGATCAAGACCAGTGGTGATCCCCACGTTCTTTCTCTGTAAAAAACGCTTTCAACATTGTGAGGGAAGTGTGCTTTAGGAGGGATTCGTTGCAGTGTTGCGTCTGTTAAAGAAGGAAGCGCTTGGGACTGACTCTGCGGTAACTGCAATAGGCGCACATAGGGCTCTAGTCACAGACGTCTATCCCTTGGACTATAGCAAGTTCTGTTTAAGGGAAACTCCTTCAGGCGGAATCGCACTTCTCCCAGTGTCTTTTTAATGGAGGAATGGAGAAAGAACAACTACGGAGAGAGGGAACGTTGTGCCCTTCGAGTGAAGGAAAGGGTATGGAACATAGGCCTCTAAGACACATACTGGAAAGTCAACAGCTGTGATGTTCCACTGTGTCTAACTCTTCTCAAAACACTTAAAATGCAGGAGGGAACTGTGCTACTGTACGTTCTCACTTCAGGAATGAGTCTGTGCTAAGTTGGAAACTGGAGGGCCTGTCTGCGTAGCAATCATAGAGAGATTCGTACAGGACCCTTTCAGGTTATTCTTAGGAAGGTATCGTTTCAGGGATCCTACTTAAAATGTGTTCTCATTGATAATAGTATCTCCTTCTTTGAGGAATGATGATAGAATGTGGACGGACCATGGGCACATTATATACTGTGAGTAAAGTGCAGGCTATGGCGCTTAGGCATCCCAAACACATATTCGATGATCAAGACCAGTGGTGATCCCCACGTTCTTTCTCTGTAAAAAACGCTTTCAACATTGTGAGGGAAGTGTGCTTTAGGAGGGATTCGTTGCAGTGTTGCGTCTGTTAAAGAAGGAAGCTCTTGGGACTGACTCTGCGGTAACTGCAGTGGGCGCACATAGGGCTCTAGTATCAGACGTCTATCCGTTGGACTATAGCAAGCTCTGTTTAAGGGAAACTCTTTCAGGCTGAATCGCACTTCTCACAGTGTCTTATCAGCGGAGGAATAGAGAAAGAACAACTATGGACAGAGGGAACGTTGTGCCCTGAGAGTGAAGGACCGGGTATGGAACATAGGCTTCTATGACACATACTGGAAGGTCAACACCTGTGATGTTCCATTGTGTCTAACTCGTGTCAAAACCCTTCAAATGTACGAGGGAACTGTGCTACAGTACTTTCCCACGACAATAATGAGTCTGTGCTAAGTTGGAAACTGTAGGACCTGTCTGTGCAGCAATCAGAGAGAGTATCGTACAGGACCCTGACGGGTTATTCTTAGGAAGGTATCTTTTCAGGGATCCTAGTTAAAGTGTGTTCTCATTCTTAACAGTGTCTCCTACTCTGAGGAATGATGATAGAATGCGGACGGACATTGGGCACATTAGGTACTGTGAGTAAAGTGCAGGCTATGGCGCTTAGGCATCCCAAACACATATTAGATAATCAAGACCAGTGGTGATCCGCACTTTCTTTCGGAGTAAAAAACGCTTCCAGCATTGTGATGGAAGTGTGCTTTAGGAGGGATTCGTTGCTGTGTTGCGTCTGTTAGAAAAGGAAGCTCTTGGGACTGACTCTGCGGTAACTGCAATAGGCGTACATAGGGCTCTAGTATCATACGTCTATCCGTTGGACTATAGCAAGTTCTGTTTAAGGGAAACTCTTTCAGGCTGAATCGCACTTCTCACAGTGTCTTATCAGCGGAGGAATAGAGAAAGAACAACTATGGACAGAGGGAACGTTTTGCCCTGAGAGTGAAGGACCGGGTATGGAACATAGGCCTCTATGACACATACTGGAAGGTCAACACCTGTGATGTTCCATTGTGTATAACTCGTCTCAAAACCCTTCAGATGTACGAGGGAACTGTGCTACAGTATTTTCCCAGGACAGGAATGAGTCTGTGCTAAGTTGGAAACTGTAAGACCTGTCCGTGTAGCAATCATAGAGAGTATTGTACAGGACCCTGACGGGTTATTCTTAGGAAGGTATCTTTTCAGGGATCCTAGTTAAAGTGTGTTCTCATTCATAACAGTGTCTCCTCCTTTGAGGAATGATGATAGAACACGGACGGACTATGGGCATCTTAGGTACTCTGAGTAAAGTGCAGGCTATGGCGCTTAGGCATCCCAAACTCATATTGCATGCTCACGACCAGTGGTGATCCGCACTTTCTTTCAGTGTTAAAAACGCTTCCAACATTGTGAGGGAAGTGTGCTTTAGGAGGGATTCGTTGCAGTGTTGCGTCTGATAAAGAAGGAAGCTCTTGGGACTGACTATGCGATAACTGCAATAGGCGCACATAGGGCTCTAGTATCAGACGTCTATCCGTTGGACTATAGCAAGTTCTGTTTAAGGGAAACTCCATCAAACGGAATCGCACTTCTCACAGTGTCTTTTCAGAGGGGGAAAGGATATAGAACAACTAAGGGGAGGGAACGTTGTGCCCTGAGAGTGAATGACAGCTTAGGGCACATAGGCCTCTATGACACATACTGGAAGGTCAACACCTGTGATGTTCCACTGTGTCTAGCTCGTCTCAAACACTTCAAAAGTACGAGGGAACTTTGCTACTGTACATTCTCACGACAGGTTTGAGTCTGTGCTCTGTAGGAAACATTAGGACCTGTCTGTGTAGCAATCATAAACTATCACATACAGGACCATGACAAGTGATTCTTAGGAAGGTATCTTTTCAGGGATCCTACTTAAAGTGCGTTCTCATTCATCACAGAGTCTCCTCCTTTCAGGAATGATGATAGAACACGGACGGACTATGGGCACCTTAGGTACTGTGAGTAAAGTGCAGGCTATGGCGCTTAGGCATCCCAAACTCATATTGGATGCTCACGACCAGTGGTGATCCGCACTTTCTTTCAGTGTTAAAAACGCTTCCAACATTGTGAGGGAAGTGTGCTTTAGGAGGGATTCGTTGCGGTGTTGCGTCTGTTAAAGAAGGAAGCGCTTGGGACTGACTCTGCGGTAACTGCAATAGGCGCACTTAGGGCTCTAGTATCAGACGTCTATCCGTTGGACTATAGCAAGCTCTGTTTAAGGGAAACTCTTTCAGGCTGAATCGCACTTCTCACAGTGTCTTATCAGCGGAGGAATAGAGAAAGAACAACTATGGACAGAGGGAACGTTGTGCCCTGAGAGTGAAGGAAAGGGTATGGAACATAGGCCTCTATGACACATACTGGAAGGTCAACACCTGTGATGTTCCATTGTGTCTAACTCGTGTCAAAACCCTTCAAATGTACGAGGGAACTGTGCTACAGTACTTTCCCACGACAATAATGAGTCTGTGCTAAGTTGGAAACTGTAGGACCTGTCTGTGCAGCAATCAGAGAGAGTATCGTACAGGACCCTGACGGGTTATTCTTAGGAAGGTATCTTTTCAGGGATCCTAGTTAAAGTGTGTTCTCATTCTTAACAGTGTCTCCTACTCTGAGGAATGATGATAGAATGCGGACGGACTTTGGGCACATTAGGTACTGTGAGTAAAGTGCAGGCTATGGCGCTTAGGCATCCCAAACACATATTAGATAATCAAGACCAGTGGTGATCCGCACTTTCTTTCTGAGTAAAAAACGCTTCCAGCATTGTGATGGAAGTGTGCTTTAGGAGGGATTCGTTGCTGTGTTGCGTCTGTTAGAAAAGGAAGCTCTTGGGACTGACTCTGCGGTAACTGCAATAGGCGTACATAGGGCTCTAGTATCATACGTCTATCCGTTGGACTATAGCAAGTTCTGTTTAAGGGAAACTCTTTCAGGCTGAATCGCACTTCTCACAGTGTCTTATCAGCGGAGGAATAGAGAAAGAACAACTATGGACAGAGGGAACGTTTTGCCCTGAGAGTGAAGGACCGGGTATGGAACATAGGCCTCTATGACACATACTGGAAGGTCAACACCTGTGATGTTCCATTGTGTATAACTCGTCTCAAAACCCTTCAGATGTACGAGGGAACTGTGCTACAGTATTTTCCCAGGACAGGAATGAGTCTGTGTTAAGTTGGAAACTGTAAGACCTGTCCGTGTAGCAATCATAGAGAGTATTGTACAGGACCCTGACGGGTTATTCTTAGGAAGGTATCTTTTCAGGGATCCTAGTTAAAGTGTGTTCTCATTCATAACAGTGTCTCCTCCTTTGAGGAATGATGATAGAACACGGGCGGACTATGGGCATCTTAGGTACTCTGAGTAAAGTGCAGGCTATGGCGCTTAGGCATCCCAAACTCATATTGCATGCTCACGACCAGTGGTGATCCGCACTTTCTTTCAGTGTTAAAAACGCTTCCAACATTGTGAGGGAAGTGTGCTTTAGGAGGGATTCGTTGCAGTGTTGCGTCTGATAAAGAAGGAAGCTCTTGGGACTGACTATGCGATAACTGCAATAGGCGCACATAGGGCTCTTGTATCAGACGTCTATCCGTTGGACTATAGCAAGTTCTGTTTAAGGGAAACTCCATCAAACGGAATCGCACTTCTCACAGTGTCTTTTCAGAGGGGGAAAGGATATAGAACAACTAAGGGGAGGGAACGTTGTGCCCTGAGAGTGAATGACAGCTTAGGGCACATAGGCCTCTATGACACATACTGGAAGGTCAACACCTGTGATGTTCCACTGTGTCTAGCTCGTCTCAAACACTTCAAATGTACGAGGGAACTTTGCTACTGTACATTCTCACGACAGGTTTGAGTCTGTGCTCTGTAGGAAACATTAGGACCTGTCTGTGTAGCAATCATAAACTATCACATACAGGACCATGACAAGTGATTCTTAGGAAGGTATCTTTTCAGGGATCCTACTTAAAGTGCGTTCTCATTCATCACAGAGTCTCCTCCTTTCAGGAATGATGATAGAACACGGACGGACTATGGGCACCTTAGGTACTGTGAGTAAAGTGCAGGCTATGGCGCTTAGGCATCCCAAACTCATATTGGATGCTCACGACCAGTGGTGATCCGCACTTTCTTTCAGTGTTAAAAACGCTTCCAACATTGTGAGGGAAGTGTGCTTTAGGAGGGATTCGTTGCAGTGTTGCGTCTGTTAAAGAAGGAAGCGCTTGGGACTGACTCTGCGGTAACTGCAATAGGCGCACATAGGGCTCTAGTAACAGACGTCTATCCCTTGGACTATAGCAAGTTCTGTTTAAGGGAAACTCCTTCAGGCGGAATCGCACTTCTCCCAGTGTCTTTTTAATGGAGGAATGGAGAAAGAACAACTACGGAGAGAGGGAACGTTGTGCCCTTCGAGTGAAGGAAAGGGTATGGAACATAGGCCTCTAAGACACATACTGGAAAGTCAACAGCTGTGATGTTCCACTGTGTCTAACTCGTCTCAAAACACTTAAAATGCAGGAGGGAACTGTGCTACTGTACGTTCTCACTTCAGGAATGAGTCTGTGCTAAGTTGGAAACTGGAGGGCCTGTCTGAGTAGCAATCATAGAGAGATTCGTACAGGACCCTTTCAGGTTATTCTTAGGAAGGTATCTTTTCAGGGATCCTACTTAAAATGTGTTCTCATTGATAATAGTATCTCCTTCTTTGAGGAATGATGATAGAATGTGGACGGACCATGGGCACATTATATACTGTGAGTAAAGTGCAGGCTATGGCGCTTAGGCATCCCAAACACATATTCGATGATCAAGACCAGTGGTGATCCCCACGTTCTTTCTCTGTAAAAAACGCTTTCAACATTGTGAGGGAAGTGTGCTTTAGGAGGGATTCGTTGCAGTGTTGCGTCTGTTAAAGAAGGAAGCGCTTGGGACTGACTCTGCGGTAACTGCAATAGGCGCACATAGGGCTCTAGTCACAGACGTCTATCCCTTGGACTATAGCAAGTTCTGTTTAAGGGAAACTCCTTCAGGCGGAATCGCACTTCTCCCAGTGTCTTTTTAATGGAGGAATGGAGAAAGAACAACTACGGAGAGAGGGAACGTTGTGCACTTCGAGTGAAGGAAAGGGTATGGAACATAGGCCTCTAAGACACATACTGGAAAGTCAACAGCTGTGATGTTCCACTGTGTCTAACTCTTCTCAAAACACTTAAAATGCAGGAGGGAACTGTGCTACTGTACGTTCTCACTTCAGGAATGAGTCTGTGCTAAGTTGGAAACTGGTGGGCCTGTCTGCGTAGCAATCATAGAGAGATTCGTACAGGACCCTTTCAGGTTATTCTTAGGAAGGTATCTTTTCAGGGATCCTACTTTAAATGTGTTCTCATTGATAATAGTATCTCCTTCTTTGAGGAATGATGATAGAATGTGGACGGACCATGGGCACATTATATACTGTGAGTAAAGTGCAGGCTATGGAGCTTAGGCATCCCAAACACATATTCGATGATCAAGACCAGTGGTGATCCCCACGTTCTTTCTCTGTAAAAAACGCTTTCAACATTGTGAGGGAAGTGTGCTTTAGGAGGGATTCGTTGCAGTGTTGCGTCTGTTAAAGAAGGAAGCTCTTGGGACTGACTCTGCGGTAACTGCAGTGGGCGCACATAGGGCTCTAGTATCAGACGTCTATCCGTTGGACTATAGCAAGCTCTGTTTAAGGGAAACTCTTTCAGGCTGAATCGCACTTCTCACAGTGTCTTATCAGCGGAGGAATAGTGAAAGAACAACTATGGACAGAGGGAACGTTGTGCCCTGAGAGTGAAGGACCGGGTATGGAACATAGGCTTCTATGACACATACTGGAAGGTCAACACCTGTGATGTTCCATTGTGTCTAACTCGTGTCAAAACCCTTCAAATGTACGAGGGAACTGTGCTACAGTACTTTCCCACGACAATAATGAGTCTGTGCTAAGTTGGAAACTGTAGGACCTGTCTGTGCAGCAATCAGAGAGAGTATCGTACAGGACCCTGACGGGTTATTCTTAGGAAGGTATCTTTTCAGGGATCCTAGTTAAAGTGTGTTCTCATTCTTAACAGTGTCTCCTACTCTGAGGAATGATGATAGAATGCGGACGGACTTTGGGCACATTAGGTACTGTGAGTAAAGTGCAGGCTATGGCGCTTAGGCATCCCAAACACATATTAGATAATCAAGACCAGTGGTGATCCGCACTTTCTTTCGGAGTAAAAAACGCTTCCAGCATTGTGATGGAAGTGTGCTTTAGGAGGGATTCGTTGCTGTGTTGCGTCTGTTAGAAAAGGAAGCTCTTGGGACTGACTCTGCGGTAACTGCAGTAGGCGTACATAGGGCTCTAGTATCATACGTCTATCCGTTGGACTATAGCAAGTTCTGTTTAAGGGAAACTCTTTCAGGCTGAATCGCACTTCTCACAGTGTCTTATCAGCGGAGGAATAGAGAAAGAACAACTATGGACAGAGGGAACGTTTTGCCCTGAGCGTGAAGGACCGGGTATGGAACATAGGCCTCTATGACACATACTGGAAGGTCAACACCTGTGATGTTCCATTGTGTATAACTCGTCTCAAAACCCTTCAGATGTACGAGGGAACTGTGCTACAGTATTTTCCCAGGACAGGAATGAGTCTGTGCTAAGTTGGAAACTGTAAGACCTGTCCGTGTAGCAATCATAGAGAGTATTTTACAGGACCCTGACGGGTTATTCTTAGGAAGGTATCTTTTCAGGGATCCTAGTTAAAGTGTGTTCTCATTCATAACAGTGTCTCCTCCTTTGAGGAATGATGATAGAACACGGACGGACTATGGGCATCTTAGGTACTCTGAGTAAAGTGCAGGCTATGGCGCTTAGGCATCCCAAACTCATATTGCATGCTCACGACCAGTGGTGATCCGCACTTTCTTTCAGTGTTAAAAACGCTTCCAACATTGTGAGGGAAGTGTGCTTTAGGAGGGATTCGTTGCAGTGTTGCGTCTGATAAAGAAGGAAGCTCTTGGGACTGACTATGCGATAACTGCAATAGGCGCACATAGGGCTCTAGTATCAGACGTCTATCCGTTGGACTATAGCAAGTTCTGTTTAAGGGAAACTCCATCAAACGGAATCGCACTTCTCACAGTGTCTTTTCAGAGGGGGAAAGGATATAGAACAACTAAGGGGAGGGAACGTTGTGCCCTGAGAGTGAATGACAGCTTAGGGCACATAGGCCTCTATGACACATACTGGAAGGTCAACACCTGTGATGATCCACTGTGTCTAGCTCGTCTCAAACACTTCAAATGTACGAGGGAACTTTGCTACTGTACATTCTCACGACAGGTTTGAGTCTGTGCTCTGTAGGAAACATTAGGACCTGTCTGTGTAGCAATCATAAACTATCACATACAGGACCATGACAAGGGATTCTTAGGAAGGTATCTTTTCAGGGATCCTACTTAAAGTGCGTTCTCATTCATCACAGAGTCTCCTCCTTTCAGGAATGATGATAGAACACGGACGGACTATGGGCACCTTAGGTACTGTGAGTAAAGTGCAGGCTATGGCGCTTAGGCATCCCAAACTCATATTGGATGCTCACGACCAGTGGTGATCCGCACTTTCTTTCAGTGTTAAAAACGCTTCCAACATTGTGAGGGAAGTGTGCTTTAGGAGGGATTCGTTGCGGTGTTGCGTCTGTTAAAGAAGGAAGCGCTTGGGACTGACTCTGCGGTAACTGCAATAGGCGCACTTAGGGCTCTAGTATCAGACGTCTATCCGTTGGACTATAGCAAGCTCTGTTTAAGGGAAACTCTTTCAGGCTGAATCGCACTTCTCACAGTGTCTTATCAGCGGAGGAATAGAGAAAGAACAACTATGGACAGAGGGAACGTTGTGCCCTGAGAGTGAAGGACCGGGAATGGAACATAGGCCTCTATGACACATACTGGATGGTCAACACCTGTGATGTTCCATTGTGTCTAACTCGTGTCAAAACCCTTCAAATGTACGAGGGAACTGTGCTACAGTACTTTCCCACGACAATAATGAGTCTGTGCTAAGTTGGAAACTGTAGGACCTGTCTGTGCAGCAATCAGAGAGAGTATCGTACAGGACCCTGACGGGTTATTCTTAGGAAGGTATCTTTTCAGGGATCCTAGTTAAAGTGTGTTCTCATTCTTAACAGTGTCTCCTACTCTGAGGAATGATGATAGAATGCGGACGAACTTTGGGCACATTAGGTACTGTGAGTAAAGTGCAGGCTATGGCGCTTAGGCATCCCAAACACATATTAGATAATCAAGACCAGTGGTGATCCGCACTTTCTTTCGGAGTAAAAAACGCTTCCAGCATTGTGATGGAAGTGTGCTTTAGGAGGGATTCATTGCTGTGTTGCGTCTGTTAGAAAAGGAAGCTCTTGGGACTGACTCTGCGGTAACTGCAATAGGCGTACATAGGGCTCTAGTATCATACGTCTATCCGTTGGACTATAGCAAGTTCTGTTTAAGGGAAACTCTTTCAGGCTGAATCGCACTTCTCACAGTGTCTTATCAGCGGAGGAATAGAGAAAGAACAACTATGGACAGAGGGAACGTTGTGCCCTGAGCGTGAAGGACCGGGTATGGAACATAGGCCTCTATGACACATACTGGAAGGTCAACACCTGTGATGTTCCATTGTGTATAACTCGTCTCAAAACCCTTCAGATGTACGAGGGAACTGTGCTACAGTATTTTCCCAGGAGAGGAATGAGTCTGTGCTAAGTTGGAAACTGTAAGACCTGTCCGTGTAGCAATCATAGAGAGTATTGTACAGGACCCTGACGGGTTATTCTTAGGAAGGTATCTTTTCAGGGATCCTAGTTAAAGTGTGTTCTCATTCATAACAGTGTCTCCTCCTTTGAGGAATGATGATAGAACACGGACGGACTATGGGCATCTTAGGTACTCTGAGTAAAGTGCAGGCTATGGCGCTTAGGCATCCCAAACTCATATTGCATGCTCACGACCAGTGGTGATCCGCACTTTCTTTCAGTGTTAAAAACGCTTCCAACATTGTGAGGGAAGTGTGCTTTAGGAGGGATTCGTTGCAGTGTTGCGTCTGATAAAGAAGGAAGCTCTTGGGACTGACTATGCGATAACTGCAATAGGCGCACATAGGGCTCTAGTATCAGACGTCTATCCGTTGGACTATAGCAAGTTCTGTTTAAGGGAAACTCCATCAAACGGAATCGCACTTCTCACAGTGTCTTTTCAGAGGGGGAAAGGATATAGAACAACTAAGGGGAGGGAACGTTGTGCCCTGAGAGTGAATGACAGCTTAGGGCACATAGGCCTCTATGACACATACTGGAAGGTCAACACCTGTGATGTTCCACTGTGTCTAGCTCGTCTCAAACACTTCAAATGTACGAGGGAACTTTGCTACTGTACATTCTCACGACAGGTTTGAGTCTGTGCTCTGTAGGAAACATTAGGACCTGTCTGTGTAGCAATCATAAACTATCACATACAAGACCATGACAAGTGATTCTTAGGAAGGTATCTTTTCAGGGATCCTACTTAAAGTGCGTTCTCATTCATCACAGAGTCTCCTCCTTTCAGGAATGATGATAGAACACGGACGGACTATGGGCACCTTAGGTACTGTGAGTAAAGTGCAGGCTATGGCGCTTAGGCATCCCAAACTCATATTGGATGCTCACGACCAGTGGTGATCCGCACTTTCTTTCAGTGTTAAAAACGCTTCCAACATTGTGAGGGAAGTGTGCTTTAGGAGGGATTCGTTGCAGTGTTGCGTCTGTTAAAGAAGGAAGCGCTTGGGACTGACTCTGCGGTAACTGCAATAGGCGCACATAGGGCTCTAGTAACAGACGTCTATCCCTTGGACTATAGCAAGTTCTGTTTAAGGGAAACTCCTTCAGGCGGAATCGCACTTCTCCCAGTGTCTTTTTAATGGAGGAATGGAGAAAGAACAACTACGGAGAGAGGGAACGTTGTGCCCTTCGAGTGAAGGAAAGGGTATGGAACATAGGCCTCTAAGACACATACTGGAAAGTCAACAGCTGTGATGTTCCACTGTGTCTAACTCGTCTCAAAACACTTAAAATGCAGGAGGGAACTGTGCTACTGTACGTTCTCACTTCAGGAATGAGTCTGTGCTAAGTTGGAAACTGGAGGGCCTGTCTGAGTAGCAATCATAGAGAGATTCGTACAGGACCCTTTCAGGTTATTCTTAGGAAGGTATCTTTTCAGGGATCCTACTTAAAATGTGTTCTCATTGATAATAGTATCTCCTTCTTTGAGGAATGATGATAGAATGTGGACGGACCATGGGCACATTATATACTGTGAGTAAAGTGCAGGCTATGGCGCTTAGGCATCCCAAACACATATTCGATGATCAAGACCAGTGGTGATCCCCACGTTCTTTCTCTGTAAAAAACGCTTTCAACATTGTGAGGGAAGTGTGCTTTAGGAGGGATTCGTTGCAGTGTTGCGTCTGTTAAAGAAGGAAGCTCTTGGGACTGACTCTGCGGTAACTGCAGTGGGCGCACATAGGGCTCTAGTATCAGACGTCTATCCGTTGGACTATAGCAAGCTCTGTTTAAGGGAAACTCTTTCAGGCTGAATCGCACTTCTCACAG
The DNA here is from genome assembly GCF_020171115.1 of Neogale vison. NCBI lineage: Eukaryota > Metazoa > Chordata > Mammalia > Carnivora > Mustelidae > Neogale > Neogale vison. The sequence continues at coordinate 30,107,373 of NC_058100.1, read as the reverse complement.
TGTCTTATCAGCGGAGGAATAGAGAAAGAACAACTATGGACAGAGGGAACGTTGTGCCCTGAGAGTGAAGGACCGGGTATGGAACATAGGCCTCTATGACACATACTGGAAGGTCAACACCTGTGATGTTCCATTGTGTCTAACTCGTGTCAAAACCCTTCAAATGTACGAGGGAACTGTGCTACAGTACTTTCCCACGACAATAATGAGTCTGTGCTAAGTTGGAAACTGTAGGACCTGTCTGTGCAGCAATCAGAGAGAGTATCGTACAGGACCCTGACGGGTTATTCTTAGGAAGGTATCTTTTCAGGGATCCTAGTTAAAGTGTGTTCTCATTCTTAACAGTGTCTCCTACTCTGAGGAATGATGATAGAATGCGGACGGACTTTGGGCACATTAGGTACTGTGAGTAAAGTGCAGGCTATGGCGCTTAGGCATCCCAAACACATATTAGATAATCAAGACCAGTGGTGATCCGCACTTTCTTTCTGAGTAAAAAACGCTTCCAGCATTGTGATGGAAGTGTGCTTTAGGAGGGATTCGTTGCTGTGTTGCGTCTGTTAGAAAAGGAAGCTCTTGGGACTGACTCTGCGGTAACTGCAATAGGCGTACATAGGGCTCTAGTATCATACGTCTATCCGTTGGACTATAGCAAGTTCTGTTTAAGGGAAACTCTTTCAGGCTGAATCGCACTTCTCACAGTGTCTTATCAGCGGAGGAATAGAGAAAGAACAACTATGGACAGAGGGAACGTTTTGCCCTGAGCGTGAAGGACCGGGTATGGAACATAGGCCTCTATGACACATACTGGAAGGTCAACACCTGTGATGTTCCATTGTGTATAACTCGTCTCAAAACCCTTCAGATGTACGAGGGAACTGTGCTACAGTATTTTCCCAGGACAGGAATGAGTCTGTGCTAAGTTGGAAACTGTAAGACCTGTCCGTGTAGCAATCATAGAGAGTATTGTACAGGACCCTGACGGGTTATTCTTAGGAAGGTATCTTTTCAGGGATCCTAGTTAAAGTGTGTTCTCATTCATAACAGTGTCTCCTCCTTTGAGGAATGATGATAGAACACGGACGGACTATGGGCATCTTAGGTACTCTGAGTAAAGTGCAGGCTATGGCGCTTAGGCATCCCAAACTCATATTGCATGCTCACGACCAGTGGTGATCCGCACTTTCTTTCAGTGTTAAAAACGCTTCCAACATTGTGAGGGAAGTGTGCTTTAGGAGGGATTCGTTGCAGTGTTGCGTCTGATAAAGAAGGAAGCTCTTGGGACTGACTATGCGATAACTGCAATAGGCGCACATAGGGCTCTAGTATCAGACGTCTATCCGTTGGACTATAGCAAGTTCTGTTTAAGGGAAACTCCATCAAACGGAATCGCACTTCTCACAGTGTCTTTTCAGAGGGGGAAAGGATATAGAACAACTAAGGGGAGGGAACGTTGTGCCCTGAGAGTGAATGACAGCTTAGGGCACATAGGCCTCTATGACACATACTGGAAGGTCAACACCTGTGATGTTCCACTGTGTCTAGCTCGTCTCAAACACTTCAAATGTACGAGGGAACTTTGCTACTGTACATTCTCACGACAGGTTTGGGTCTGTGCTCTGTAGGAAACATTAGGACCTGTCTGTGTAGCAATCATAAACTATCACATACAGGACCATGACAAGTGATTCTTAGGAAGGTATCTTTTCAGGGATCCTACTTAAAGTGCGTTCTCATTCATCACAGAGTCTCCTCCTTTCAGGAATGATGATAGAACACGGACGGACTATGGGCACCTTAGGTACTGTGAGTAAAGTGCAGGCTATGGCGCTTAGGCATCCCAAACTCATATTGGATGCTCACGACCAGTGGTGATCCGCACTTTCTTTCAGTGTTAAAAACGCTTCCAACATTGTGAGGGAAGTGTGCTTTAGGAGGGATTCGTTGCAGTGTTGCGTCTGTTAAAGAAGGAAGCGCTTGGGACTGACTCTGCGGTAACTGCAATAGGCGCACATAGGGCTCTAGTAACAGACGTCTATCCCTTGGACTATAGCAAGTTCTGTTTAAGGGAAACTCCTTCAGGCGGAATCGCACTTCTCCCAGTGTCTTTTTAATGGAGGAATGGAGAAAGAACAACTACGGAGAGAGGGAACGTTGTGCCCTTCGAGTGAAGGAAAGGGTATGGAACATAGGCCTCTAAGACACATACTGGAAAGTCAACAGCTGTGATGTTCCACTGTGTCTAACTCGTCTCAAAACACTTAAAATGCAGGAGGGAACTGTGCTACTGTACGTTCTCACTTCAGGAATGAGTCTGTGCTAAGTTGGAAACTGGAGGGCCTGTCTGAGTAGCAATCATAGAGAGATTCGTACAGGACCCTTTCAGGTTATTCTTAGGAAGGTATCTTTTCAGGGATCCTACTTAAAATGTGTTCTCATTGATAATAGTATCTCCTTCTTTGAGGAATGATGATAGAATGTGGACGGACCATGGGCACATTATATACTGTGAGTAAAGTGCAGGCTATGGCGCTTAGGCATCCCAAACACATATTCGATGATCAAGACCAGTGGTGATCCCCACGTTCTTTCTCTGTAAAAAACGCTTTCAACATTGTGAGGGAAGTGTGCTTTAGGAGGGATTCGTTGCAGTGTTGCGTCTGTTAAAGAAGGAAGCTCTTGGGACTGACCCTGCGGTAACTGCAGTAGGCGCACATAGGGCTCTAGTATCAGACGTCTATCCGTTGGACTATAGCAAGTTTTGTTTAAGGGAAACTCTTTCAGGCTGAATCGCACTTCTCACAGTGTCTTATCAGCGGAGGAATAGAGAAAGAACAACTATGGACAGAGGGAACGTTGTGCCCTGAGCGTGAAGGACCGGGTATGGAACATAGGCCTCTATGACACATACTGGAAGGTCAACACCTGTGATGTTCCATTGTGTCTAACTCGTGTCAAAACCCTTCAAATGTACGAGGGAACTGTGCTACAGTACTTTCCCACGACAATAATGAGTCTGTGCTAAGTTGGAAACTGTAGGACCTGTCTGTGCAGCAATCAGAGAGAGTATCGTACAGGACCCTGACGGGTTATTCTTAGGAAGGTATCTTTTCAGGGATCCTAGTTAAAGTGTGTTCTCATTCTTAACAGTGTCTCCTACTCTGAGGAATGATGATAGAATGCGGACGGACTTTGGGCACATTAGGTACTGTGAGTAAAGTGCAGGCTATGGCGCTTAGGCATCCCAAACACATATTAGATAATCAAGACCAGTGGTGATCCGCACTTTCTTTCTGAGTAAAAAACGTTTCCAGCATTGTGATGGAAGTGTGCTTTAGGAGGGATTCGTTGCTGTGTTGCGTCTGTTAGAAAAGGAAGCTCTTGGGACTGACTCTGCGGTAACTGCAATAGGCGTACATAGGGCTCTAGTATCATACGTCTATCCGTTGGACTATAGCAAGTTCTGTTTAAGGGAAACTCTTTCAGGCTGAATCGCACTTCTCACAGTGTCTTATCAGCGGAGGAATAGAGAAAGAACAACTATGGACAGAGGGAACGTTTTGCCCTGAGCGTGAAGGACCGGGTATGGAACATAGGCCTCTATGACACATACTGGAAGGTCAACACCTGTGATGTTCCATTGTGTATAACTCGTCTCAAAACCCTTCAGATGTACGAGGGAACTGTGCTACAGTATTTTCCCAGGACAGGAATGAGTCTGTGCTAAGTTGGAAACTGTAAGACCTGTCCGTGTAGCAATCATAGAGAGTATTGTACAGGACCCTGACGGGTTATTCTTAGGAAGGTATCTTTTCAGGGATCCTAGTTAAAGTGTGTTCTCATTCATAACAGTGTCTCCTCCTTTGAGGAATGATGATAGAACACGGACGGACTATGGGCATCTTAGGTACTCTGAGTAAAGTGCAGGCTATGGCGCTTAGGCATCCCAAACTCATATTGCATGCTCACGACCAGTGGTGATCCGCACTTTCTTTCAGTGTTAAAAACGCTTCCAACATTGTGAGGGAAGTGTGCTTTAGGAGGGATTCGTTGCAGTGTTGCGTCTGATAAAGAAGGAAGCTCTTGGGACTGACTATGCGATAACTGCAATAGGCGCACATAGGGCTCTAGTATCAGACGTCTATCCGTTGGACTATAGCAAGTTCTGTTTAAGGGAAACTCCATCAAACGGAATCGCACTTCTCACAGTGTCTTTTCAGAGGGGGAAAGGATATAGAACAACTAAGGGGAGGGAACGTTGTGCCCTGAGAGTGAATGACAGCTTAGGGCACATAGGCCTCTATGACACATACTGGAAGGTCAACACCTGTGATGTTCCACTGTGTCTAGCTCGTCTCAAACACTTCAAATGTACGAGGGAACTTTGCTACTGTACATTCTCACGACAGGTTTGGGTCTGTGCTCTGTAGGAAACATTAGGACCTGTCTGTGTAGCAATCATAAACTATCACATACAGGACCATGACAAGTGATTCTTAGGAAGGTATCTTTTCAGGGATCCTACTTAAAGTGCGTTCTCATTCATCACAGAGTCTCCTCCTTTCAGGAATGATGATAGAACACGGACGGACTATGGGCACCTTAGGTACTGTGAGTAAAGTGCAGGCTATGGCGCTTAGGCATCCCAAACTCATATTGGATGCTCACGACCAGTGGTGATCCGCACTTTCTTTCAGTGTTAAAAACGCTTCCAACATTGTGAGGGAAGTGTGCTTTAGGAGGGATTCGTTGCAGTGTTGCGTCTGTTAAAGAAGGAAGCGCTTGGGACTGACTCTGCGGTAACTGCAATAGGCGCACATAGGGCTCTAGTAACAGACGTCTATCCCTTGGACTATAGCAAGTTCTGTTTAAGGGAAACTCCTTCAGGCGGAATCGCACTTCTCCCAGTGTCTTTTTAATGGAGGAATGGAGAAAGAACAACTACGGAGAGAGGGAACGTTGTGCCCTTCGAGTGAAGGAAAGGGTATGGAACATAGGCCTCTAAGACACATACTGGAAAGTCAACAGCTGTGATGTTCCACTGTGTCTAACTCGTCTCAAAACACTTAAAATGCAGGAGGGAACTGTGCTACTGTACGTTCTCACTTCAGGAATGAGTCTGTGCTAAGTTGGAAACTGGAGGGCCTGTCTGAGTAGCAATCATAGAGAGATTCGTACAGGACCCTTTCAGGTTATTCTTAGGAAGGTATCTTTTCAGGGATCCTACTTAAAATGTGTTCTCATTGATAATAGTATCTCCTTCTTTGAGGAATGATGATAGAATGTGGACGGACCATGGGCACATTATATACTGTGAGTAAAGTGCAGGCTATGGCGCTTAGGCATCCCAAACACATATTCGATGATCAAGACCAGTGGTGATCCCCACGTTCTTTCTCTGTAAAAAACGCTTTCAACATTGTGAGGGAAGTGTGCTTTAGGAGGGATTCGTTGCAGTGTTGCGTCTGTTAAAGAAGGAAGCTCTTGGGACTGACCCTGCGGTAACTGCAGTAGGCGCACATAGGGCTCTAGTATCAGACGTCTATCCGTTGGACTATAGCAAGTTTTGTTTAAGGGAAACTCTTTCAGGCTGAATCGCACTTCTCACAGTGTCTTATCAGCGGAGGAATAGAGAAAGAACAACTATGGACAGAGGGAACGTTGTGCCCTGAGCGTGAAGGACCGGGTATGGAACATAGGCCTCTATGACACATACTGGAAGGTCAACACCTGTGATGTTCCATTGTGTCTAACTCGTGTCAAAACCCTTCAAATGTACGAGGGAACTGTGCTACAGTACTTTCCCACGACAATAATGAGTCTGTGCTAAGTTGGAAACTGTAGGACCTGTCTGTGCAGCAATCAGAGAGAGTATCGTACAGGACCCTGACGGGTTATTCTTAGGAAGGTATCTTTTCAGGGATCCTAGTTAAAGTGTGTTCTCATTCTTAACAGTGTCTCCTACTCTGAGGAATGATGATAGAATGCGGACGGACTTTGGGCACATTAGGTACTGTGAGTAAAGTGCAGGCTATGGCGCTTAGGCATCCCAAACACATATTAGATAATCAAGACCAGTGGTGATCCGCACTTTCTTTCTGAGTAAAAAACGTTTCCAGCATTGTGATGGAAGTGTGCTTTAGGAGGGATTCGTTGCTGTGTTGCGTCTGTTAGAAAAGGAAGCTCTTGGGACTGACTCTGCGGTAACTGCAATAGGCGTACATAGGGCTCTAGTATCATACGTCTATCCGTTGGACTATAGCAAGTTCTGTTTAAGGGAAACTCTTTCAGGCTGAATCGCACTTCTCACAGTGTCTTATCAGCGGAGGAATAGAGAAAGAACAACTATGGACAGAGGGAACGTTTTGCCCTGAGCGTGAAGGACCGGGTATGGAACATAGGCCTCTATGACACATACTGGAAGGTCAACACCTGTGATGTTCCATTGTGTATAACTCGTCTCAAAACCCTTCAGATGTACGAGGGAACTGTGCTACAGTATTTTCCCAGGACAGGAATGAGTCTGTGCTAAGTTGGAAACTGTAAGACCTGTCCGTGTAGCAATCATAGAGAGTATTGTACAGGACCCTGACGGGTTATTCTTAGGAAGGTATCTTTTCAGGGATCCTAGTTAAAGTGTGTTCTCATTCATAACAGTGTCTCCTCCTTTGAGGAATGATGATAGAACACGGACGGACTATGGGCATCTTAGGTACTCTGAGTAAAGTGCAGGCTATGGCGCTTAGGCATCCCAAACTCATATTGCATGCTCACGACCAGTGGTGATCCGCACTTTCTTTCAGTGTTAAAAACGCTTCCAACATTGTGAGGGAAGTGTGCTTTAGGAGGGATTCGTTGCAGTGTTGCGTCTGATAAAGAAGGAAGCTCTTGGGACTGACTATGCGATAACTGCAATAGGCGCACATAGGGCTCTAGTATCAGACGTCTATCCGTTGGACTATAGCAAGTTCTGTTTAAGGGAAACTCCATCAAACGGAATCGCACTTCTCACAGTGTCTTTTCAGAGGGGGAAAGGATATAGAACAACTAAGGGGAGGGAACGTTGTGCCCTGAGAGTGAATGACAGCTTAGGGCACATAGGCCTCTATGACACATACTGGAAGGTCAACACCTGTGATGTTCCACTGTGTCTAGCTCGTCTCAAACACTTCAAAAGTACGAGGGAACTTTGCTACTGTACATTCTCACGACAGGTTTGAGTCTGTGCTCTGTAGGAAACATTAGGACCTGTCTGTGTAGCAATCATAAACTATCACATACAGGACCATGACAAGTGATTCTTAGGAAGGTATCTTTTCAGGGATCCTACTTAAAGTGCGTTCTCATTCATCACAGAGTCTCCTCCTTTCTGGAATGATGATAGAACACGGACGGACTATGGGCACCTTAGGTACTGTGAGTAAAGTGCAGGCTATGGCGCTTAGGCATCCCAAACTCATATTGGATGCTCACGACCAGTGGTGATCCGCACTTTCTTTCAGTGTTAAAAACGCTTCCAACATTGTGAGGGAAGTGTGCTTTAGGAGGGATTCGTTGCAGTGTTGCGTCTGTTAAAGAAGGAAGCGCTTGGGACTGACTCTGCGGTAACTGCAATAGGCGCACATAGGGCTCTAGTAACAGACGTCTATCCCTTGGACTATAGCAAGTTCTGTTTAAGGGAAACTCCTTCAGGCGGAATCGCACTTCTCCCAGTGTCTTTTTAATGGAGGAATGGAGAAAGAACAACTACGGAGAGAGGGAACGTTGTGCCCTTCGAGTGAAGGAAAGGGTATGGAACATAGGCCTCTAAGACACATACTGGAAAGTCAACAGCTGTGATGTTCCACTGTGTCTAACTCGTCTCAAAACACTTAAAATGCAGGAGGGAACTGTGCTACTGTACGTTCTCACTTCAGGAATGAGTCTGTGCTAAGTTGGAAACTGGAGGGCCTGTCTGAGTAGCAATCATAGAGAGATTCGTACAGGACCCTTTCAGGTTATTCTTAGGAAGGTATCTTTTCAGGGATCCTACTTAAAATGTGTTCTCATTGATAATAGTATCTCCTTCTTTGAGGAATGATGATAGAATGTGGATGGACCATGGGCACATTATATACTGTGAGTAAAGTGCAGGCTATGGCGCTTAGGCATCCCAAACACATATTCGATGATCAAGACCAGTGGTGATCCCCACGTTCTTTCTCTGTAAAAAACGCTTTCAACATTGTGAGGGAAGTGTGCTTTAGGAGGGATTCGTTGCAGTGTTGCGTCTGTTAAAGAAGGAAGCTCTTGGGACTGACTCTGCGGTAACTGCAGTGGGCGCACATAGGGCTCTAGTATCAGACGTCTATCCGTTGGACTATAGCAAGCTCTGTTTAAGGGAAACTCTTTCAGGCTGAATCGCACTTCTCACAGTGTCTTATCAGCGGAGGAATAGAGAAAGAACAACTATGGACAGAGGGAACGTTGTGCCCTGAGAGTGAAGGACCGGGTATGGAACATAGGCCTCTATGACACATACTGGAAGGTCAACACCTGTGATGTTCCATTGTGTCTAACTCGTGTCAAAACCCTTCAAATGTACGAGGGAACTGTGCTACAGTACTTTCCCACGACAATAATGAGTCTGTGCTAAGTTGGAAACTGTAGGACCTGTCTGTGCAGCAATCAGAGAGAGTATCGTACAGGACCCTGACGGGTTATTCTTAGGAAGGTATCTTTTCAGGGATCCTAGTTAAAGTGTGTTCTCATTCTTAACAGTGTCTCCTACTCTGAGGAATGATGATAGAATGCGGACGGACTTTGGGCACATTAGGTACTGTGAGTAAAGTGCAGGCTATGGCGCTTAGGCATCCCAAACACATATTAGATAATCAAGACCAGTGGTGATCCGCACTTTCTTTCTGAGTAAAAAACGCTTCCAGCATTGTGATGGAAGTGTACTTTAGGAGGGATTCGTTGCTGTGTTGCGTCTGTTAGAAAAGGAAGCTCATGGGACTGACTCTGCGGTAACTGCAATAGGCGTACATAGGGCTCTAGTATCATACGTCTATCCGTTGGACTATAGCAAGTTCTGTTTAAGGGAAACTCTTTCAGGCTGAATCGCACTTCTCACAGTGTCTTATCAGCGGAGGAATAGAGAAAGAACAACTATGGACAGAGGGAACGTTTTGCCCTGAGCGTGAAGGACCGGGTATGGAACATAGGCCTCTATGACACATACTGGAAGGTCAACACCTGTGATGTTCCATTGTGTATAACTCGTCTCAAAACCCTTCAGATGTACGAGGGAACTGTGCTACAGTATTTTCCCAGGACAGGAATGAGTCTGTGCTAAGTTGGAAACTGTAAGACCTGTCCGTGTAGCAATCATAGAGAGTATTGTACAGGACCCTGACGGGTTATTCTTAGGAAGGTATCTTTTCAGGGATCCTAGTTAAAGTGTGTTCTCATTCATAACAGTGTCTCCTCCTTTGAGGAATGATGATAGAACACGGACGGACTATGGGCATCTTAGGTACTCTGAGTAAAGTGCAGGCTATGGCGCTTAGGCATCCCAAACTCATATTGCATGCTCACGACCAGTGGTGATCCGCACTTTCTTTCAGTGTTAAAAACGCTTCCAACATTGTGAGGGAAGTGTGCTTTAGGAGGGATTCGTTGCAGTGTTGCGTCTGATAAAGAAGGAAGCTCTTGGGACTGACTATGCGATAACTGCAATAGGCGCACATAGGGCTCTAGTATCAGACGTCTATCCGTTGGACTATAGCAAGTTCTGTTTAAGGGAAACTCCATCAAACGGAATCGCACTTCTCACAGTGTCTTTTCAGAGGGGGAAAGGATATAGAACAACTAAGGGGAGGGAACGTTGTGCCCTGAGAGTGAATGACAGCTTAGGGCACATAGGCCTCTATGACACATACTGGAAGGTCAACACCTGTGATGTTCCACTGTGTCTAGCTCGTCTCAAACACTTCAAATGTACGAGGGAACTTTGCTACTGTACATTCTCACGACAGGTTTGAGTCTGTGCTCTGTAGGAAACATTAGGACCTGTCTGTGTAGCAATCATAAACTATCACATACAGGACCATGACAAGTGATTCTTAGGAAGGTATCTTTTCAGGGATCCTACTTAAAGTGCGTTCTCATTCATCACAGAGTCTCCTCCTTTCAGGAATGATGATAGAACACGGACGGACTATGGGCACCTTAGGTACTGTGAGTAAAGTGCAGGCTATGGCGCTTAGGCATCCCAAACTCATATTGGATGCTCACGACCAGTGGTGATCCGCACTTTCTTTCAGTGTTAAAAACGCTTCCAACATTGTGAGGGAAGTGTGCTTTAGGAGGGATTCGTTGCAGTGTTGCGTCTGTTAAAGAAGGAAGCGCTTGGGACTGACTCTGCGGTAACTGCAATAGGCGCACATAGGGCTCTAGTAACAGACGTCTATCCCTTGGACTATAGCAAGTTCTGTTTAAGGGAAACTCCTTCAGGCGGAATCGCACTTCTCCCAGTGTCTTTTTAATGGAGGAATGGAGAAAGAACAACTACGGAGAGAGGGAACGTTGTGCCCTTCGAGTGAAGGAAAGGGTATGGAACATAGGCCTCTAAGACACATACTGGAAAGTCAACAGCTGTGATGTTCCACTGTGTCTAACTCTTCTCAAAACACTTAAAATGCAGGAGGGAACTGTGCTACTGTACGTTCTCACTTCAGGAATGAGTCTGTGCTAAGTTGGAAACTGGAGGGCCTGTCTGAGTAGCAATCATAGAGAGATTCGTACAGGACCCTTTCAGGTTATTCTTAGGAAGGTATCTTTTCAGGGATCCTACTTAAAATGTGTTCTCATTGATAATAGTATCTCCTTCTTTGAGGAATGATGATAGAATGTGGATGGACCATGGGCACATTATATACTGTGAGTAAAGTGCAGGCTATGGCGCTTAGGCATCCCAAACACATATTCGATGATCAAGACCAGTGGTGATCCCCACGTTCTTTCTCTGTAAAAAACGCTTTCAACATTGTGAGGGAAGTGTGCTTTAGGAGGGATTCGTTGCAGTGTTGCGTCTGTTAAAGAAGGAAGCTCTTGGGACTGACTCTGCGGTAACTGCAGTGGGCGCACATAGGGCTCTAGTATCAGACGTCTATCCGTTGGACTATAGCAAGCTCTGTTTAAGGGAAACTCTTTCAGGCTGAATCGCACTTCTCACAGTGTCTTATCAGCGGAGGAATAGAGAAAGAACAACTATGGACAGAGGGAACGTTGTGCCCTGAGAGTGAAGGACCGGGTATGGAACATAGGCTTCTATGACACATACTGGAAGGTCAACACCTGTGATGTTCCATTGTGTCTAACTCGTGTCAAAACCCTTCAAATGTACGAGGGAACTGTGCTACAGTACTTTCCCACGACAATAATGAGTCTGTGCTAAGTTGGAAACTGTAGGACCTGTCTGTGCAGCAATCAGAGAGAGTATCGTACAGGACCCTGACGGGTTATTCTTAGGAAGGATCTTTTCAGGGATCCTAGTTAAAGTGTGTTCTCATTCTTAACAGTGTCTCCTACTCTGAGGAATGATGATAGAATGCGGACGGACTTTGGGCACATTAGGTAATGTGAGTAAAGTGCAGGCTATGGCGCTTAGGCATCCCAAACACATATTAGATAATCAAGACCAGTGGTGATCCGCACTTTCTTTCTGAGTAAAAAACGCTTCCAGCATTGTGATGGAAGTGTGCTGTAGGAGGGATTCGTTGCTGTGTTGCGTCTGTTAGAAAAGGAAGCTCTTGGGACTGACTCTGCGGTAACTGCAATAGGCGTACATAGGGCTCTAGTATCATACGTCTATCCGTTGGACTATAGCAAGTTCTGTTTAAGGGAAACTCTTTCAGGCTGAATCGCACTTCTCACAGTGTCTTATCAGCGGAGGAAAAGAGAAAGAACAACTATGGACAGAGGGAACGTTTTGCCCTGAGAGTGAAGGACCGGGTATGGAACATAGGCCTCTATGACACATACTGGAAGGTCAACACCTGTGATGTTCCATTGTGTCTAACTCGTGTCAAAACCCTTCAAATGTACGAGGGAACTGTGCTACAGTATTTTCCCAGGACAGGAATGAGTCTGTGCTAAGTTGGAAACTGTAGGACCTGTCTGTGCAGCAATCAGAGAGAGTATCGTACAGGACCCTGACGGGTTATTCTTAGGAAGGTATCTTTTCAGGGATCCTAGTTAAAGTGTGTTCTCATTCTTAACAGTGTCTCCTACTCTGAGGAATGATGATAGAATGCGGACGGACTTTGGGCACATTAGGTACTGTGAGTAAAGTGCAGGCTATGGCGCTTAGGCATCCCAAACACATATTAGATAATCAAGACCAGTGGTGATCCGCACTTTCTTTCTGAGTAAAAAACGCTTCCAGCATTGTGATGGAAGTGTGCTGTAGGAGGGATTCGTTGCTGTGTTGCGTCTGTTAGAAAAGGAAGCTCTTGGGACTGACTCTGCGGTAACTGCAATAGGCGTACATAGGGCTCTAGTATCATACGTCTATCCGTTGGACTATAGCAAGTTCTGTTTAAGGGAAACTCTTTCAGGCTGAATCGCACTTCTCACAGTGTCTTATCAGCGGAGGAATAGAGAAAGAACAACTATGGACAGAGGGAACTTTTTGCCCTGAGCGTGAAGGACCGGGTATGGAACATAGGCCTCTATGACACATACTGGAAGGTCAACACCTGTGATGTTCCATTGTGTATAACTCGTCTCAAAACCCTTCAGATGTACGAGGGAACTGTGCTACAGTATTTTCCCAGGACAGGAATGAGTCTGTGCTAAGTTGGAAACTGTAAGACCTGTCCGTGTAGAAATCATAGAGAGTATTGTACAGGACCCTGACGGGTTATTCTTAGGAAGGTATCTTTTCAGGGATCCTAGTTAAAGTGTGTTCTCATTCATAACAGTGTCTCCTCCTTTGAGGAATGATGATAGAACACGGACGGACTATGGGCATCTTAGGTACTCTGAGTAAAGTGCAGGCTATGGCGCTTAGGCATCCCAAACTCATATTGCATGCTCACGACCAGTGGTGATCCGCACTTTCTTTCAGTGTTAAAAACGCTTCCAACATTGTGAGGGAAGTGTGCTTTAGGAGGGATTCGTTGCAGTGTTGCGTCTGATAAAGAAGGAAGCTCTTGGGACTGACTATGCGATAACTGCAATAGGCGCACATAGGGCTCTAGTATCAGACGTCTATCCGTTGGACTATAGCAAGTTCTGTTTAAGGGAAACTCCATCAAACGGAATCGCACTTCTCACAGTGTCTTTTCAGAGGGGGAAAGGATATAGAACAACTAAGGGGAGGGAACGTTGTGCCCTGAGAGTGAATGAGAGCTTAGGGCACATAGGCCTCTATGACACATACTGGAAGGTCAACACCTGTGATGTTCCACTGTGTCTAGCTCGTCTCAAACACTTCAAAAGTACGAGGGAACTTTGCTACTGTACATTCTCACGACAGGTTTGAGTCTGTGCTCTGTAGGAAACATTAGGACCTGTCTGTGTAGCAATCATAAACTATCACATACAGGACCATGACAAGTGATTCTTAGGAAGGTATCTTTTCAGGGATCCTACTTAAAGTGCGTTCTCATTCATCACAGAGTCTCCTCCTTTCTGGAATGATGATAGAACACGGACGGACTATGGGCACCTTAGGTACTGTGAGTAAAGTGCAGGCTATGGCGCTTAGGCATCCCAAACTCATATTGGATGCTCACGACCAGTGGTGATCCGCACTTTCTTTCAGTGTTAAAAACGCTTCCAACATTGTGAGGGAAGTGTGCTTTAGGAGGGATTCGTTGCAGTGTTGCGTCTGTTAAAGAAGGAAGCGCTTGGGACTGACTCTGCGGTAACTGCAATAGGCGCACATAGGGCTCTAGTAACAGACGTCTATCCCTTGGACTATAGCAAGTTCTGTTTAAGGGAAACTCCTTCAGGCGGAATCGCACTTCTCCCAGTGTCTTTTTAATGGAGGAATGGAGAAAGAACAACTACGGAGAGAGGGAACGTTGTGCCCTTCGAGTGAAGGAAAGGGTATGGAACATAGGCCTCTAAGACACATACTGGAAAGTCAACAGCTGTGATGTTCCACTGTGTCTAACTCGTCTCAAAACACTTAAAATGCAGGAGGGAACTGTGCTACTGTACGTTCTCACTTCAGGAATGAGTCTGTGCTAAGTTGGAAACTGGAGGGCCTGTCTGAGTAGCAATCATAGAGAGATTCGTACAGGACCCTTTCAGGTTATTCTTAGGAAGGTATCTTTTCAGGGATCCTACTTAAAATGTGTTCTCATTGATAATAGTATCTCCTTCTTTGAGGAATGATGATAGAATGTGGACGGACCATGGGCACATTATATACTGTGAGTAAAGTGCAGGCTATGGCGCTTAGGCATCCCAAACACATATTCGATGATCAAGACCAGTGGTGATCCCCACGTTCTTTCTCTGTAAAAAACGCTTTCAACATTGTGAGGGAAGTGTGCTTTAGGAGGGATTCGTTGCAGTGTTGCGTCTGTTAAAGAAGGAAGCTCTTGGGACTGACTCTGCGGTAACTGCAGTGGGCGCACATAGGGCTCTAGTATCAGACGTCTATCCGTTGGACTATAGCAAGCTCTGTTTAAGGGAAACTCTTTCAGGCTGAATCGCACTTCTCACAGTGTCTTATCAGCGGAGGAATAGAGAAAGAACAACTATGGACAGAGGGAACGTTGTGCCCTGAGAGTGAAGGACCGGGTATGGAACATAGGCCTCTATGACACATACTGGAAGGTCAACACCTGTGATGTTCCATTGTGTCTAACTCGTGTCAAAACCCTTCAAATGTACGAGGGAACTGTGCTACAGTACTTTCCCACGACAATAATGAGTCTGTGCTAAGTTGGAAACTGTAGGACCTGTCTGTGCAGCAATCAGAGAGAGTATCGTACAGGACCCTGACGGGTTATTCTTAGGAAGGATCTTTTCAGGGATCCTAGTTAAAGTGTGTTCTCATTCTTAACAGTGTCTCCTACTCTGAGGAATGATGATAGAATGCGGACGGACTTTGGGCACATTAGGTACTGTGAGTAAAGTGCAGGCTATGGCGCTTAGGCATCCCAAACACATATTAGATAATCAAGACCAGTGGTGATCCGCACTTTCTTTCTGAGTAAAAAACGCTTCCAGCATTGTGATGGAAGTGTGCTTTAGGAGGGATTCGTTGCTGTGTTGCGTCTGTTAGAAAAGGAAGCTCTTGGGACTGACTCTGCGGTAACTGCAATAGGCGTACATAGGGCTCTAGTATCATACGTCTATCCGTTGGACTATAGCAAGTTTTGTTTAAGGGAAACTCTTTCAGGCTGAATCGCACTTCTCACAGTGTCTTATCAGCGGAGGAATAGAGAAAGAACAACTATGGACAGAGGGAACGTTTTGCCCTGAGAGTGAAGGACCGGGTATGGAACATAGGCTTCTATGACACATACTGGAAGGTCAACACCTGTGATGTTCCATTGTGTCTAACTCGTGTCAAAACCCTTCAAATGTACGAGGGAACTGTGCTACAGTACTTTCCCACGACAATAATGAGTCTGTGCTAAGTTGGAAACTGTAGGACCTGTCTGTGCAGCAATCAGAGAGAGTATCGTACAGGACCCTGACGGGTTATTCTTAGGAAGGATCTTTTCAGGGATCCTAGTTAAAGTGTGTTCTCATTCTTAACAGTGTCTCCTACTCTGAGGAATGATGATAGAATGCGGACGGACTTTGGGCACATTAGGTACTGTGAGTAAAGTGCAGGCTATGGCGCTTAGGCATCCCAAACACATATTAGATAATCAAGACCAGTGGTGATCCGCACTTTCTTTCTGAGTAAAAAACGCTTCCAGCATTGTGATGGAAGTGTGCTTTAGGAGGGATTCGTTGCTGTGTTGCGTCTGTTAGAAAAGGAAGCTCTTGGGACTGACTCTGCGGTAACTGCAATAGGCGTACATAGGGCTCTAGTATCATACGTCTATCCGTTGGACTATAGCAAGTTTTGTTTAAGGGAAACTCTTTCAGGCTGAATCGCACTTCTCACAGTGTCTTATCAGCGGAGGAATAGAGAAAGAACAACTATGGACAGAGGGAACGTTTTGCCCTGAGAGTGAAGGACCGGGTATGGAACATAGGCCTCTATGACACATACTGGAAGGTCAACACCTGTGATGTTCCATTGTGTATAACTCGTCTCAAAACCCTTCAGATGTACGAGGGAACTGTGCTACAGTATTTTCCCAGGACAGGAATGAGTCTGTGCTAAGTTGGAAACTGTAAGACCTGTCCGTGTAGCAATCATAGAGAGTATTGTACAGGACCCTGACGGGTTATTCTTAGGAAGGTATCTTTTCAGGGATCCTAGTTAAAGTGTGTTCTCATTCATAACAGTGTCTCCTCCTTTGAGGAATGATGATAGAACACGGACGGACTATGGGCATCTTAGGTACTCTGAGTAAAGTGCAGGCTATGGCGCTTAGGCATCCCAAACTCATATTGGATGCTCACGACCAGTGGTGATCCGCACTTTCTTTCAGTGTTAAAAACGCTTCCAACATTGTGAGGGAAGTGTGCTTTAGGAGGGATTCGTTGCAGTGTTGCGTCTGATAAAGAAGGAAGCTCTTGGGACTGACTATGCGATAACTGCAATAGACGCACTTAGGGCTCTAGTATCAGACGTCTATCCGTTGGACTATAGCAAGTTCTGTTTAAGGGAAACTCCATCAAACGGAATCGCACTTCTCACAGTGTCTTTTCAGAGGGGGAAAGGATATAGAACAACTAAGGGGAGGGAACGTTGTGCCCTGAGAGTGAATGACAGCTTAGGGCACATAGGCCTCTATGACACATACTGGAAGGTCAACACCTGTGATGTTCCACTGTGTCTAGCTCGTCTCAAACACTTCAAATGTACGAGGGAACTTTGCTACTGTACATTCTCACGACAGGTTTGAGTCTGTGCTCTGTAGGAAACATTAGGACCTGTCTGTGTAGCAATCATAAACTATCACATACAGGACCATGACAAGTGATTCTTAGGAAGGTATCTTTTCAGGGATCCTACTTAAAGTGCGTTCTCATTCATCACAGAGTCTCCTCCTTTCAGGAATGATGATAGAACACGGACGGACTATGGGCACCTTAGGTACTGTGAGTAAAGTGCAGGCTATGGCGCTTAGGCATCCCAAACTCATATTGGATGCTCACGACCAGTGGTGATCCGCACTTTCTTTCAGTGTTAAAAACGCTTCCAACATTGTGAGGGAAGTGTGCTTTAGGAGGGATTCGTTGCAGTGTTGCGTCTGTTAAAGAAGGAAGCGCTTGGGACTAACTCTGCGGTAACTGCAATAGGCGCACATAGGGCTCTAGTAACAGACGTCTATCCCTTGGACTATAGCAAGTTCTGTTTAAGGGAAACTCCTTCAGGCGGAATCGCACTTATCCCAGTGTCTTTTTAATGGAGGAAAGGAGAAAGAACTACTACGGAGAGAGGGAACGTTGTGCCCTTCGAGTGAAGGAAAGGGTATGGAACATAGGCCTCTAAGACACATACTGGAAAGTCAACAGCTGTGATGTTCCACTGTGTCTAACTCGTCTCAAAACACTTAAAATGCAGGAGGGAACTGTGCTACTGTACGTTCTCACTTCAGGAATGAGTCTGTGCTAAGTTGGAAACTGGAGGGCCTGTCTGAGTAGCAATCATAGAGAGATTCGTACAGGACCCTTTCAGGTTATTCTTAGGAAGGTATCTTTTCAGGGATCCTACTTAAAATGTGTTCTCATTGATAATAGTATCTCCTTCTTTGAGGAATGATGATAGAATGTGGACGGACCATGGGCACATTATATACTGTGAGTAAAGTGCAGGCTATGGCGCTTAGGCATCCCAAACACATATTCGATGATCAAGACCAGTGGTGATCCCCACGTTCTTTCTCTGTAAAAAACGCTTTCAACATTGTGAGGGAAGTGTGCTTTAGGAGGGATTCGTTGCAGTGTTGCGTCTGTTAAAGAAGGAAGCGCTTGGGACTGACTCTGCGGTAACTGCAATAGGCGCACATAGGGCTCTAGTCACAGACGTCTATCCCTTGGACTATAGCAAGTTCTGTTTAAGGGAAACTCCTTCAGGCGGAATCGCACTTCTCCCAGTGTCTTTTTAATGGAGGAATGGAGAAAGAACAACTACGGAGAGAGGGAACGTTGTGCCCTTCGAGTGAAGGAAAGGGTATGGAACATAGGCCTCTAAGACACATACTGGAAAGTCAACAGCTGTGATGTTCCACTGTGTCTAACTCTTCTCAAACACTTAAAATGCAGGAGGGAACTGTGCTACTATACGTTCTCACTTCAGGAATGAGTCTGTGCTAAGTTGGAAACTGGAGGGCCTGTCTGCGTAGCAATCATAGAGAGATTCGTACAGGACCCTTTCAGGTTATTCTTAGGAAGGTATCTTTTCAGGGATCCTACTTAAAATGTGTTCTCATTGATAATAGTATCTCCTTCTTTGAGGAATGATGATAGAATGTGGACGGACCATGGGCACATTATATACTGTGAGTAAAGTGCAGGCTATGGCGCTTAGGCATCCCAAACACATATTCGATGATCAAGACCAGTGGTGATCCCCACGTTCTTTCTCTGTAAAAAACGCTTTCAACATTGTGAGGGAAGTGTGCTTTAGGAGGGATTCGTTGCAGTGTTGCGTCTGTTAAAGAAGGAAGCTCTTGGGACTGACTCTGCGGTAACTGCAGTGGGCGCACATAGGGCTCTAGTATCAGACGTCTATCCGTTGGACTATAGCAAGCTCTGTTTAAGGGAAACTCTTTCAGGCTGAATCGCACTTCTCACAGTGTCTTATCAGCGGAGGAATAGAGAAAGAACAACTATGGACAGAGGGAACGTTGTGCCCTGAGAGTGAAGGACCGGGTATGGAACATAGGCTTCTATGACACATACTGGAAGGTCAACACCTGTGATGTTCCATTGTGTCTAACTCGTGTCAAAACCCTTCAAATGTACGAGGGAACTGTGCTACAGTACTTTCCCACGACAATAATGAGTCTGTGCTAAGTTGGAAACTGTAGGACCTGTCTGTGCAGCAATCAGAGAGAGTATCGTACAGGACCCTGACGGGTTATTCTTAGGAAGGTATCTTTTCAGGGATCCTAGTTAAAGTGTGTTCTCATTCTTAACAGTGTCTCCTACTCTGAGGAATGATGATAGAATGCGGACGGACTTTGGGCACATTAGGTACTGTGAGTAAAGTGCAGGCTATGGCGCTTAGGCATCCCAAACACATATTAGATAATCAAGACCAGTGGTGATCCGCACTTTCTTTCTGAGTAAAAAACGCTTCCAGCATTGTGATGGAAGTGTGCTTTAGGAGGGATTCGTTGCTGTGTTGCGTCTGTTAGAAAAGGAAGCTCTTGGGACTGACTCTGCGGTAACTGCAATAGGCGTACATAGGGCTCTAGTATCATACGTCTATCCGTTGGACTATAGCAAGTTCTGTTTAAGGGAAACTCTTTCAGGCTGAATCGCACTTCTCACAGTGTCTTATCAGCGGAGGAATAGAGAAAGAACAACTATGGACAGAGGGAACGTTTTGCCCTGAGAGTGAAGGACCGGGTATGGAACATAGGCCTCTATGACACATACTGGAAGGTCAACACCTGTGATGTTCCATTGTGTATAACTCGTCTCAAAACCCTTCAGATGTACGAGGGAACTGTGCTACAGTATTTTCCCAGGACAGGAATGAGTCTGTGCTAAGTTGGAAACTGTAAGACCTGTCCGTGTAGCAATCATAGAGAGTATTGTACAGGACCCTGACGGGTTATTCTTAGGAAGGTATCTTTTCAGGGATCCTAGTTAAAGTGTGTTCTCATTCATAACAGTGTCTCCTCCTTTGAGGAATGATGATAGAACACGGACGGACTATGGGCATCTTAGGTACTCTGAGTAAAGTGCAGGCTATGGCGCTTAGGCATCCCAAACTCATATTGCATGCTCACGACCAGTGGTGATCCGCACTTTCTTTCAGTGTTAAAAACGCTTCCAACATTGTGAGGGAAGTGTGCTTTAGGAGGGATTCGTTGCAGTGTTGCGTCTGATAAAGAAGGAAGCTCTTGGGACTGACTATGCGATAACTGCAATAGGCGCACATAGGGCTCTAGTATCAGACGTCTATCCGTTGGACTATAGCAAGTTCTGTTTAAGGGAAACTCCATCAAACGGAATCGCACTTCTCACAGTGTCTTTTCAGAGGGGGAAAGGATATAGAACAACTAAGGGGAGGGAACGTTGTGCCCTGAGAGTGAATGACAGCTTAGGGCACATAGGCCTCTATGACACATACTGGAAGGTCAACACCTGTGATGTTCCACTGTGTCTAGCTCGTCTCAAACACTTCAAATGTACGAGGGAACTTTGCTACTGTACATTCTCACGACAGGTTTGAGTCTGTGCTCTGTAGGAAACATTAGGACCTGTCTGTGTAGCAATCATAAACTATCACATACAGGACCATGACAAGTGATTCTTAGGAAGGTATCTTTTCAGGGATCCTACTTAAAGTGCGTTCTCATTCATCACAGAGTCTCCTCCTTTCAGGAATGATGATAGAACACGGACGGACTATGGGCACCTTAGGTACTGTGAGTAAAGTGCAGGCTATGGCGCTTAGGCATCCCAAACTCATATTGGATGCTCACGACCAGTGGTGATCCGCACTTTCTTTCAGTGTTAAAAACGCTTCCAACATTGTGAGGGAAGTGTGCTTTAGGAGGGATTCGTTGCAGTGTTGCGTCTGTTAAAGAAGGAAGCGCTTGGGACTGACTCTGCGGTAACTGCAATAGGCGCACTTAGGGCTCTAGTATCAGACGTCTATCCGTTGGACTATAGCAAGCTCTGTTTAAGGGAAACTCTTTCAGGCTGAATCGCACTTCTCACAGTGTCTTATCAGCGGAGGAATAGAGAAAGAACAACTATGGACAGAGGGAACGTTGTGCCCTGAGAGTGAAGGACCGGGTATGGAACATAGGCCTCTATGACACATACTGGAAGGTCAACACCTGTGATGTTCCATTGTGTCTAACTCGTGTCAAAACCCTTCAAATGTACGAGGGAACTGTGCTACAGTACTTTCCCACGACAATAATGAGTCTGTGCTAAGTTGGAAACTGTAGGACCTGTCTGTGCAGCAATCAGAGAGAGTATCGTACAGGACCCTGACGGGTTATTCTTAGGAAGGTATCTTTTCAGGGATCCTAGTTAAAGTGTGTTCTCATTCTTAACAGTGTCTCCTACTCTGAGGAATGATGATAGAATGCGGACGGACTTTGGGCACATTAGGTACTGTGAGTAAAGTGCAGGCTATGGCGCTTAGGCATCCCAAACACATATTAGATAATCAAGACCAGTGGTGATCCGCACTTTCTTTCTGAGTAAAAAACGCTTCCAGCATTGTGATGGAAGTGTGCTTTAGGAGGGATTCGTTGCTGTGTTGCGTCTGTTAGAAAAGGAATCTCTTGGGACTGACTCTGCGGTAACTGCAATAGGCGTACATAGGGCTCTAGTATCATACGCCTATCCGTTGGACTATAGCAAGTTCTGTTTAAGGGAAACTCTTTCAGGCTGAATCGCACTTCTCACAGTGTCTTATCAGCGGAGGAATAGAGGAAGAACAACTATGGACAGAGGGAACGTTTTGCCCTGAGAGTGAAGGACCGGGTATAGGCCTCTATGACACATACTGGAAGGTCAACACCTGTGATGTTCCATTGTGTATAACTCGTCTCAAAACCCTTCAGATGTACGAGGGAACTGTGCTACAGTATTTTCCCAGGACAGGAATGAGTCTGTGCTAAGTTGGAAACTGTAAGACCTGTCCGTGTAGCAATCATAGAGAGTATTGTACAGGACCCTGACGGGTTATTCTTAGGAAGGTATCTTTTCAGGGATCCTAGTTAAAGTGTGTTCTCATTCATAACAGTGTCTCCTCCTTTGAGGAATGATGATAGAACACGGACGGACTATGGGCATCTTAGGTACTCTGAGTAAAGTGCAGGCTATGGCGCTTAGGCATCCCAAACTCATATTGCATGCTCACGACCAGTGGTGATCCGCACTTTCTTTCAGTGTTAAAAACGCTTCCAACATTGTGAGGGAAGTGTGCTTTAGGAGGGATTCGTTGCAGTGTTGCGTCTGATAAAGAAGGAAGCTCTTGGGACTGACTATGCGATAACTGCAATAGGCGCACATAGGGCTCTAGTATCAGACGTCTATCCGTTGGACTATAGCAAGTTCTGTTTAAGGGAAACTCCATCAAACGGAATCGCACTTCTCACAGTGTCTTTTCAGAGGGGGAAAGGATATAGAACAACTAAGGGGAGGGAACGTTGTGCCCTGAGAGTGAATGACAGCTTAGGGCACATAGGCCTCTATGACACATACTGGAAGGTCAACACCTGTGATGATCCACTGTGTCTAGCTCGTCTCAAACACTTCAAATGTACGAGGGAACTTTGCTACTGTACATTCTCACGACAGGTTTGAGTCTGTGCTCTGTAGGAAACATTAGGACCTGTCTGTGTAGCAATCATAAACTATCACATACAGGACCATGACAAGTGATTCTTAGGAAGGTATCTTTTCAGGGATCCTACTTAAAGTGCGTTCTCATTCATCACAGAGTCTCCTCCTTTCAGGAATGATGATAGAACACGGACGGACTATGGGCACCTTAGGTACTGTGAGTAAAGTGCAGGCTATGGCGCTTAGGCATCCCAAACTCATATTGGATGCTCACGACCAGTGGTGATCCGCACTTTCTTTCAGTGTTAAAAACGCTTCCAACATTGTGAGGGAAGTGTGCTTTAGGAGGGATTCGTTGCAGTGTTGCGTCTGTTAAAGAAGGAAGCGCTTGGGACTGACTCTGCGGTAACTGCAATAGGCGCACATAGGGCTCTAGTAACAGACGTCTATCCCTTGGACTATAGCAAGTTCTGTTTAAGGGAAACTCCTTCAGGCGGAATCGCACTTCTCCCAGTGTCTTTTTAATAGAGGAATGGAGAAAGAACAACTACGGAGAGAGGGAACGTTGTGCCCTTCGAGTGAAGGAAAGGGTATGGAACATAGGCCTCTAAGACACATACTGGAAAGTCAACAGCTGTGATGTTCCACTGTGTCTAACTCGTCTCAAAACACTTAAAATGCAGGAGGGAACTGTGCTACTGTACGTTCTCACTTCAGGAATGAGTCTGTGCTAAGTTGGAAACTGGAGGGCCTGTCTGAGTAGCAATCATAGAGAGATTCGTACAGGACCCTTTCAGGTTATTCTTAGGAAGGTATCTTTTCAGGGATCCTACTTAAAATGTGTTCTCATTGATAATAGTATCTCCTTCTTTGAGGAATGATGATAGAATGTGGACGGACCATGGGCACATTATATACTGTGAGTAAAGTGCAGGCTATGGCGCTTAGGCATCCCAAACACATATTCGATGATCAAGACCAGTGGTGATCCCCACGTTCTTTCTCTGTAAAAAACGCTTTCAACATTGTGAGGGAAGTGTGCTTTAGGAGGGATTCGTTGCAGTGTTGCGTCTGTTAAAGAAGGAAGCGCTTGGGTCTGACTCTGCGGTAACTGCAATAGGCGCACATAGGGCTCTAGTCACAGACGTCTATCCCTTGGACTATAGCAAGTTCTGTTTAAGGGAAACTCCTTCAGGCGGAATCGCACTTCTCCCAGTGTCTTTTTAATGGAGGAATGGAGAAAGAACAACTACGGAGAGAGGGAACGTTGTGCCCTTCGAGTGAAGGAAAGGGTATGGAACATAGGCCTCTAAGACACATACTGGAAAGTCAACAGCTGTGATGTTCCACTGTGTCTAACTCGTCTCAAAACACTTAAAATGCAGGAGGGAACTGTGCTACTGTACGTTCTCACTTCAGGAATGAGTCTGTGCTAAGTTGGAAACTGGTGGGCCTGTCTGCGTAGCAATCATAGAGAGATTCGTACAGGACCCTTTCAGGTTATTCTTAGGAAGGTATCTTTTCAGGGATCCTACTTTAAATGTGTTCTCATTGATAATAGTATCTCCTTCTTTGAGGAATGATGATAGAATGTGGACGGACCATGGGCACATTATATACTGTGAGTAAAGTGCAGGCTATGGCGCTTAGGCATCCCAAACACATATTCGATGATCAAGACCAGTGGTGATCCCCACGTTCTTTCTCTGTAAAAAACGCTTTCAACATTGTGAGGGAATGTGCTTTAGGAGGGATTCGTTGCAGTGTTGCGTCTGTTAAAGAAGGAAGCTCTTGGGACTGACTCTGCCGTAACTGCAGTGGGCGCACATAGGGCTCTAGTATCAGACGTCTATCCGTTGGACTATAGCAAGCTCTGTTTAAGGGAAACTCTTTCAGGCTGAATCGCACTTCTCACAGTGTCTTATCAGCGGAGGAATAGAGAAAGAACAACTATGGACAGAGGGAACGTTGTGCCCTGAGAGTGAAGGACCGGGTATGGAACATAGGCTTCTATGACACATACTGGAAGGTCAACACCTGTGATGTTCCATTGTGTCTAACTCGTGTCAAAACCCTTCAAATGTACGAGGGAACTGTGCTACAGTACTTTCCCACGACAATAATGAGTCTGTGCTAAGTTGGAAACTGTAGGACCTGTCTGTGCAGCAATCAGAGAGAGTATCGTACAGGACCCTGACGGGTTATTCTTAGGAAGGTATCTTTTCAGGGATCCTAGTTAAAGTGTGTTCTCATTCTTAACAGTGTCTCCTACTCTGAGGAATGATGATAGAATGCGGACGGACTTTGGGCACATTAGGTACTGTGAGTAAAGTGCAGGCTATGGCGCTTAGGCATCCCAAACACATATTAGATAATCAAGACCAGTGGTGATCCGCACTTTCTTTCGGAGTAAAAAACGCTTCCAGCATTGTGATGGAAGTGTGCTTTAGGAGGGATTCGTTGCTGTGTTGCGTCTGTTAGAAAAGGAAGCTCTTGGGACTGACTCTGCGGTAACTGCAATAGGCGTACATAGGGCTCTAGTATCATACGTCTATCCGTTGGACTATAGCAAGTTCTGTTTAAGGGAAACTCTTTCAGGCTGAATCGCACTTCTCACAGTGTCTTATCAGCGGAGGAATAGAGAAAGAACAACTATGGACAGAGGGAACGTTTTGCCCTGAGCGTGAAGGACCGGGTATGGAACATAGGCCTCTATGACACATACTGGAAGGTCAACACCTGTGATGTTCCATTGTGTATAACTCGTCTCAAAACCCTTCAGATGTACGAGGGAACTGTGCTACAGTATTTTCCCAGGACAGGAATGAGTCTGTGCTAAGTTGGAAACTGTAAGACCTGTCCGTGTAGCAATCATAGAGAGTATTGTACAGGACCCTGACGGGTTATTCTTAGGAAGGTATCTTTTCAGGGATCCTAGTTAAAGTGTGTTCTCATTCATAACAGTGTCTCCTCCTTTGAGGAATGATGATAGAACACGGACGGACTATGGGCATCTTAGGTACTCTGAGTAAAGTGCAGGCTATGGCGCTTAGGCATCCCAAACTCATATTGCATGCTCACGACCAGTGGTGATCCGCACTTTCTTTCAGTGTTAAAAACGCTTCCAACATTGTGAGGGAAGTGTGCTTTAGGAGGGATTCGTTGCAGTGTTGCGTCTGATAAAGAAGGAAGCTCTTGGGACTGACTATGCGATAACTGCAATAGGCGCACATAGGGCTCTAGTATCAGAAGTCTATCCGTTGGACTATAGCAAGTTCTGTTTAAGGGAAACTCCATCAAACGGAATCGCACTTCTCACAGTGTCTTTTCAGAGGGGGAAAGGATATAGAACAACTAAGGGGAGGGAACGTTGTGCCCTGAGAGTGAATGACAGCTTAGGGCACATAGGCCTCTATGACACATACTGGAAGGTCAACACCTGTGATGTTCCACTGTGTCTAGCTCGTCTCAAACACTTCAAATGTACGAGGGAACTTTGCTACTGTACATTCTCACGACAGGTTTGAGTCTGTGCTCTGTAGGAAACATTAGGACCTGTCTGTGTAGCAATCATAAACTATCACATACAGGACCATGACAAGTGATTCTTAGGAAGGTATCTTTTCAGGGATCCTACTTAAAGTGCGTTCTCCTTCATCACAGAGTCTCCTCCTTTCAGGAATGATGATAGAACACGGACGGACTATGGGCACCTTAGGTACTGTGAGTAAAGTGCAGGCTATGGCGCTTAGGCATCCCAAACTCATATTGGATGCTCACGACCAGTGGTGATCCGCACTTTCTTTCAGTGTTAAAAACGCTTCCAACATTGTGAGGGAAGTGTGCTTTAGGAGGGATTCGTTGCAGTGTTGCGTCTGTTAAAGAAGGAAGCGCTTGGGACTGACTCTGCGGTAACTGCAATAGGCGCACATAGGGCTCTAGTCACAGACGTCTATCCCTTGGACTATAGCAAGTTCTGTTTAAGGGAAACTCCTTCAGGCGGAATCGCACTTCTCCCAGTGTCTTTTTAATGGAGGAATGGAGAAAGAACAACTACGGAGAGAGGGAACGTTGTGCCCTTCGAGTGAAGGAAAGGGTATGGAACATAGGCCTCTAAGACACATACTGGAAAGTCAACAGCTGTGATGTTCCACTGTGTCTAACTCGTCTCAAAACACTTAAAATGCAGGAGGGAACTGTGCTACTGTACGTTCTCACTTCAGGAATGAGTCTGTGCTAAGTTGGAAACTGGAGGGCCTGTCTGAGTAGCAATCATGGAGAGATTCGTACAGGACCCTTTCAGGTTATTCTTAGGAAGGTATCTTTTCAGGGATCCTACTTAAAATGTGTTCTCATTGATAATAGTATCTCCTTCTTTGAGGAATGATGATAGAATGTGGACGGACCATGGGCACATTATATACTGTGAGTAAAGTGCAGGCTATGGCGCTTAGGCATCCCAAACACATATTCGATGATCAAGACCAGTGGTGATCCCCACGTTCTTTCTCTGTAAAAAACGCTTTCAACATTGTGAGGGAAGTGTGCTTTAGGAGGGATTCGTTGCAGTGTTGCGTCTGTTAAAGAAGGAAGCTCTTGGGACTGACTCTGCGGTAACTGCAGTGGGCGCACATAGGGCTCTAGTATCAGACGTCTATTCGTTGGACTATAGCAAGCTCTGTTTAAGGGAAACTCTTTCAGGCTGAATCGCACTTCTCACAGTGTCTTATCAGCGGAGGAATAGAGAAAGAACAACTATGGACAGAGGGAACGTTGTGCCCTGAGAGTGAAGGACCGGGTATGGAACATAGGCCTCTATGACACATACTGGAAGGTCAACACCTGTGATGTTCCATTGTGTCTAACTCGTGTCAAAACCCTTCAAATGTACGAGGGAACTGTGCTACAGTACTTTCCCACGACAATAATGAGTCTGTGCTAAGTTGGAAACTGTAGGACCTGTCTGTGCAGCAATCAGAGAGAGTATCGTACAGGACCCTGACGGGTTATTCTTAGGAAGGTATCTTTTCAGGGATCCTATTTAAAGTGTGTTCTCATTCTTAACAGTGTCTCCTACTCTGAGGAATGATGATAGAATGCGGACGGACTTTGGGCACATTAGGTACTGTGAGTAAAGTGCAGGCTATGGCGCTTAGGCATCCCAAACACATATTAGATAATCAAGACCAGTGGTGATCCGCACTTTCTTTCTGAGTAAAAAACGCTTCCAGCATTGTGATGGAAGTGTGCTTTAGGAGGGATTCGTTGCTGTGTTGCGTCTGTTAGAAAAGGAAGCTCTTGGGACTGACTCTGCGGTAACTGCAATAGGCGTACATAGGGCTCTAGTATCATACGTCTATCCGTTGGACTATAGCAAGTTCTGTTTAAGGGAAACTCTTTCAGGCTGAATCGCACTTCTCACAGTGTCTTATCAGCGGAGGAATAGAGAAAGAACAACTATGGACAGAGGGAACGTTTTGCCCTGAGAGTGAAGGACCGGGTATGGAACATAGGCCTCTATGACACATACTGGAAGGTCAACACCTGTGATGTTCCATTGTGTATAACTCGTCTCAAAACCCTTCAGATGTACGAGGGAACTGTGCTACAGTATTTTCCCAGGACAGGAATGAGTCTGTGCTAAGTTGGAAACTGTAAGACCTGTCCGTGTAGCAATCATAGAGAGTATTGTACAGGACCCTGACGGGTTATTCTTAGGAAGGTATCTTTTCAGGGATCCTAGTTAAAGTGTGTTCTCATTCATAACAGTGTCTCCTCCTTTGAGGAATGATGATAGAACACGGACGGACTATGGGCATCTTAGGTACTCTGAGTAAAGTGCAGGCTATGGCGCTTAGGCATCCCAAACTCATATTGCATGCTCACGACCAGTGGTGATCCGCACTTTCTTTCAGTGTTAAAAACGCTTCCAACATTGTGAGGGAAGTGTGCTTTAGGAGGGATTCGTTGCAGTGTTGCGTCTGATAAAGAAGGAAGCTCTTGGGACTGACTATGCGATCACTGCAATAGGCGCACATAGGGCTCTAGTATCAGACGTCTATCCGTTGGACTATAGCAAGTTCTGTTTAAGGGAAACTCCATCAAACGGAATCGCACTTCTCACAGTGTCTTTTCAGAGGGGGAAAGGATATAGAACAACTAAGGGGAGGGAACGTTGTGCCCTGAGAGTGAATGACAGCTTAGGGCACATAGGCCTCTATGACACATACTGGAAGGTCAACACCTGTGATGTTCCACTGTGTCTAGCTCGTCTCAAACACTTCAAATGTACGAGGGAACTTTGCTACTGTACATTCTCACGACAGGTTTGAGTCTGTGCTCTGTAGGAAACATTAGGACCTGTCTGTGTAGCAATCATAAACTATCACATACAGGACCATGACAAGTGATTCTTAGGAAGGTATCTTTTCAGGGATCCTACTTAAAGTGCGTTCTCATTCATCACAGAGTCTCCTCCTTTCAGGAATGATGATAGAACACGGACGGACTATGGGCACCTTAGGTACTGTGAGTAAAGTGCAGGCTATGGCGCTTAGGCATCCCAAACTCATATTGGATGCTCACGACCAGTGGTGATCCGCACTTTCTTTCAGTGTTAAAAACGCTTCCAACATTGTGAGGGAAGTGTGCTTTAGGAGGGATTCGTTGCAGTGTTGCGTCTGTTAAAGAAGGAAGCGCTTGGGACTGACTCTGCGGTAACTGCAATAGGCGCACATAGGGCTCTAGTAACAGACGTCTATCCCTTGGACTATAGCAAGTTCTGTTTAAGGGAAACTCCTTCAGGCGGAATCGCACTTCTCCCAGTGTCTTTTTAATGGAGGAATGGAGAAAGAACAACTACGGAGAGAGGGAACGTTGTGCCCTTCGAGTGAAGGAAAGGGTATGGAACATAGGCCTCTAAGACACATACTGGAAAGTCAACAGCTGTGATGTTCCACTGTGTCTAACTCGTTTCAAAACACTTAAAATGCAGGAGGGAACTGTGCTACTGTACGTTCTCACTTCAGGAATGAGTCTGTGCTAAGTTGGAAACTGGAGGGCCTGTCTGAGTAGCAATCATAGAGAGATTCGTACAGGACCCTTTCAGGTTATTCTTAGGAAGGTATCTTTTCAGGGATCCTACTTAAAATGTGTTCTCATTGATAATAGTATCTCCTTCTTTGAGGAATGATGATAGAATGTGGATGGACCATGGGCACATTATATACTGTGAGTAAAGTGCAGGCTATGGCGCTTAGGCATCCCAAACACATATTCGATGATCAAGACCAGTGGTGATCCCCACGTTCTTTCTCTGTAAAAAACGCTTTCAACATTGTGAGGGAAGTGTGCTTTAGGAGGGATTCGTTGCAGTGTTGCGTCTGTTAAAGAAGGAAGCTCTTGGGACTGACTCTGCGGTAACTGCAGTGGGCGCACATAGGGCTCTAGTATCAGACGTCTATCCGTTGGACTATAGCAAGCTCTGTTTAAGGGAAACTCTTTCAGGCTGAATCGCACTTCTCACAGTGTCTTATCAGCGGAGGAATAGAGAAAGAACAACTATGGACAGAGGGAACGTTGTGCTCTGAGAGTGAAGGACCGGGTATGGAACATAGGCTTCTATGACACATACTGGAAGGTCAACACCTGTGATGTTCCATTGTGTCTAACTCGTGTCAAAACCCTTCAAATGTACGAGGGAACTGTGCTACAGTACTTTCCCACGACAATAATGAGTCTGTGCTAAGTTGGAAACTGTAGGACCTGTCTGTGCAGCAATCAGAGAGAGTATCGTACAGGACCCTGACGGGTTATTCTTAGGAAGGATCTTTTCAGGGATCCTAGTTAAAGTGTGTTCTCATTCTTAACAGTGTCTCCTACTCTGAGGAATGATGATAGAATGCGGACGGACTTTGGGCACATTAGGTACTGTGAGTAAAGTGCAGGCTATGGCGCTTAGGCATCCCAAACACATATTAGATAATCAAGACCAGTGGTGATCCGCACTTTCTTTCTGAGTAAAAAACGCTTCCAGCATTGTGATGGAAGTGTGCTGTAGGAGGGATTCGTTGCTGTGTTGCGTCTGTTAGAAAAGGAAGCTCTTGGGACTGACTCTGCTGTAACTGCAATAGGCGTACATAGGGCTCTAGTATCATACGTCTATCCGTTGGACTATAGCAAGTTCTGTTTAAGGGAAACTCTTTCAGGCTGAATCGCACTTCTCACAGTGTCTTATCAGCGGAGGAAAAGAGAAAGAACAACTATGGACAGAGGGAACGTTTTGCCCTGAGAGTGAAGGACCGGGTATGGAACATAGGCCTCTATGACACATACTGGAAGGTCAACACCTGTGATGTTCCATTGTGTATAACTCGTCTCAAAACCCTTCAGATGTACGATGGAACTGTGCTACAGTATTTTCCCAGGACAGGAATGAGTCTGTGCTAAGTTGGAAACTGTAAGACCTGTCCGTGTAGCAATCATAGAGAGAATTGTACAGGACCCTGACGGGTTATTCTTAGGAAGGTATCTTTTCAGGGATCCTAGTTAAAGTGTGTTCTCATTCATAACAGTGTCTCCTCCTTTGAGGAATGATGATAGAACACGGACGGACTATGGGCATCTTAGGTCCTCTGAGTAAAGTGCAGGCTATGGCGCTTAGGCATCCCAAACTCATATTGGATGCTCACGACCAGTGGTGATCCGCACTTTCTTTCAGTGTTAAAAACGCTTCCAACATTGTGAGGGAAGTGTGCTTTAAGAGGGATTCGTTGCAGTGTTGCGTCTGATAAAGAAGGAAGCTCTTGGGACTGACTATGCGATAACTGCAGTAGGCGCACATAGGGCTCTAGTATCAGACGTCTATCCGTTGGACTATAGCAAGTTCTGTTTAAGGGAAACTCCATCAAACGGAATCGCACTTCTCACAGTGTCTTTTCAGAGGGGGAAAGGATATAGAACAACTAAGGGGAGGGAACGTTGTGCCCTGAGAGTGAATGACAGCTTAGGGCACATAGGCCTCTATGACACATACTGGAAGGTCAACACCTGTGATGTTCCACTGTGTCTAGCTCGTCTCAAACACTTCAAATGTACGAGGGAACTTTGCTACTGTACATTCTCACGACAGGTTTGAGTCTGTGCTCTGTAGGAAACATTAGGACCTGTCTGTGTAGCAATCATAAACTATCACATACAGGACCATGACAAGTGATTCTTAGGAAGGTATCTTTTCAGGGATCCTACTTAAAGTGCGTTCTCATTCATCACAGAGTCTCCTCCTTTCAGGAATGATGATAGAACACGGACGGACTATGGGCACCTTAGGTACTGTGAGTAAAGTGCAGGCTATGGCGCTTAGGCATCCCAAACTCATATTGGATGCTCACGACCAGTGGTGATCCGCACTTTCTTCCAGTGTTAAAAACGCTTCCAACATTGTGAGGGAAGTGTGCTTTAAGAGGGATTCGTTGCAGTGTTGCGTCTGATAAAGAAGGAAGCTCTTGGGACTGACTCTGCGGTAACTGCAGTGGGCGCACATAGGGCTCTAGTATCAGACGTCTATCCGTTGGACTATAGCAAGCTCTGTTTAAGGGAAACTCTTTCAGGCTGAATCGCACTTCTCACAGTGTCTTATCAGCGGAGGAATAGAGAAAGAACAACTATGGACAGAGGGAACGTTGTGCCCTGAGAGTGAAGGACCGGGTATGGAACATAGGCTTCTATGACACATACTGGAAGGTCAACACCTGTGATGTTCCATTGTGTCTAACTCGTGTCAAAACCCTTCAAATGTACGAGGGAACTGTGCTACAGTACTTTCCCACGACAATAATGAGTCTGTGCTAAGTTGGAAACTGTAGGACCTGTCTGTGCAGCAATCAGAGAGAGTATCGTACAGGACCCTGACGGGTTATTCTTAGGAAGGATCTTTTCAGGGATCCTAGTTAAAGTGTGTTCTCATTCTTAACAGTGTCTCCTACTCTGAGGAATGATGATAGAATGCGGACGGACTTTGGGCACATTAGGTACTGTGAGTAAAGTGCAGGCTATGGCGCTTAGGCATCCCAAACACATATTAGATAATCAAGACCAGTGGTGATCCGCACTTTCTTTCTGAGTAAAAAACGCTTCCAGCATTGTGATGGAAGTGTGCTGTAGGAGGGATTCGTTGCTGTGTTGCGTCTGTTAGAAAAGGAAGCTCTTGGGACTGACTCTGCGGTAACTGCAATAGGCGTACATAGGGCTCTAGTATCATACGTCTATCCGTTGGATTATAGTAAGTTCTGTTTAAGGGAAACTCTTTCAGGCTGAATCGCACTTCTCACAGTGTCTTATCAGCGGAGGAATAGAGAAAGAACAACTATGGACAGAGGGAACGTTTTGCCCTGAGAGTGAAGGACCGGGTATGGAACATAGGCCTCTATGACACATACTGGAAGGTCAACACCTGTGATGTTCCATTGTGTATAACTCGTCTCTAAACCCTTCAGATGTACGATGGAACTGTGCTACAGTATTTTCCCAGGACAGGAATGAGTCTGTGCTAAGTTGGAAACTGTAAGACCTGTCCGTGTAGCAATCATAGAGAGTATTGTACAGGACCCTGACGGGTTATTCTTAGGAAGGTATCTTTTCAGGGATCCTAGTTAAAGTGTGTTCTCATTCATAACAGTGTCTCCTCCTTTGAGGAATGATGATAGAACACGGACGGACTATGGGCATCTTAGGTACTGTGAGTAAAGTGCAGGCTATGGCGCTTAGGCATCCCAAACTCATATTGCATGCTCACGACCAGTGGTGATCCGCACTTTCTTTCAGTGTTAAAAACGCTTCCAACATTGTGAGGGAAGTGTGCTTTAAGAGGGATTCGTTGCAGTGTTGCGTCTGATAAAGAAGGAAGCTCTTGGGACTGACTATGCGATAACTGCAGTAGGCGCACATAGGGCTCTAGTATCAGACGTCTATCCGTTGGACTATAGCAAGTTCTGTTTAAGGGAAACTCCATCAAACGGAATCGCACTTCTCACAGTGTCTTTTAAGAGGGGGAAAGGATATAGAACAACTAAGGGGAGGGAACGTTGTGCCCTGAGAGTGAATGACAGCTTAGGGCACATAGGCCTCTATGACACATACTGGAAGGTCAACACCTGTGATGTTCCACTGTGTCTAGCTCGTCTGAAACACTTCAAAAGTACGAGGGAACTTTGCTACTGTACATTCTCACGACAGGTTTGAGTCTGTGCTCTGTAGGAAACATTAGGACCTGTCTGTGTAGCAATCATAAACTATCACATACAGGACCATGACAAGTGATTCTTACGAAGGTATCTTTTCAGGGATCCTACTTAAAGTGCGTTCTCCTTCATCACAGAGTCTCCTCCTTTCAGGAATGATGATAGAACACGGACGGACTATGGGCACCTTAGGTACTGTGAGTAAAGTGCAGGCTATGGCGCTTAGGCATCCCAAACTCATATTGGATGCTCACGACCAGTGGTGATCCGCACTTTCTTTCAGTGTTAAAAACGCTTCCAACATTGTGAGGGAAGTGTGCTTTAGGAGGGATTCGTTGCAGTGTTGCGTCTGTTAAAGAAGGAAGCGCTTGGGACTGACTCTGCGGTAACTGCAATAGGCGCACATAGGGCTCTAGTCACAGACGTCTATCCCTTGGACTATAGCAAGTTCTGTTTAAGGGAAACTCCTTCAGGCGGAATCGCACTTCTCCCAGTGTCTTTTTAATGGAGGAATGGAGAAAGAACTACTACGGAGAGAGGGAACGTTGTGCCCTTCGAGTGAAGGAAAGGGTATGGAACATAGGCCTCTAAGACACATACTGGAAAGTCAACAGCTGTGATGTTCCACTGTGTCTAACTCGTCTCAAAACACTTAAAATGCAGGAGGGAACTGTGCTACTGTACGTTCTCACTTCAGGAATGAGTCTGTGCTAAGTTGGAAACTGGAGGGCCTGTCTGAGTAGCAATCATAGAGAGATTCGTACAGGACCCTTTCAGGTTATTCTTAGGAAGGTATCTTTTCAGGGATCCTACTTAAAATGTGTTCTCATTGATAATAGTATCTCCTTCTTTGAGGAATGATGATAGAATGTGGACGGACCATGGGCACATTATATACTGTGAGTAAAGTGCAGCCTATGGCGCTTAGGCATCCCAAACACATATTCGATGATCAAGACCAGTGGTGATCCCCACGTTCTTTCTCTGTAAAAAACGCTTTCAACATTGTGAGGGAAGTGTGCTTTAGGAGGGATTCGTTGCAGTGTTGCGTCTGTTAAAGAAGGAAGCGCTTGGGACTGACTCTGCGGTAACTGCAATAGGCGCACATAGGGCTCTAGTCACAGACGTCTATCCCTTGGACTATAGCAAGTTCTGTTTAAGGGAAACTCCTTCAGGCGGAATCGCACTTCTCCCAGTGTCTTTTTAATGGAGGAATGGAGAAAGAACAACTACGGAGAGAGGGAACGTTGTGCCCTTCGAGTGAAGGAAAGGGTATGGAACATAGGCCTCTAAGACACATACTGGAAAGTCAACAGCTGTGATGTTCCACTGTGTCTAACTCTTCTCAAAACACTTAAAATGCAGGAGGGAACTGTGCTACTGTACGTTCTCACTTCAGGAATGAGTCTGTGCTAAGTTGGAAACTGGAGGGCCTGTCTGCGTAGCAATCATAGAGAGATTCGTACAGGACCCTTTCAGGTTATTCTTAGGAAGGTATCTTTTCAGGGATCCTACTTAAAATGTGTTCTCATTGATAATAGTATCTCCTTCTTTGAGGAATGATGATAGAATGTGGACGGACCATGGGCACATTATATACTGTGAGTAAAGTGCAGCCTATGGCGCTTAGGCATCCCAAACACATATTCGATGATCAAGACCAGTGGTGATCCCCACGTTCTTTCTCTGTAAAAAACGCTTTCAACATTGTGAGGGAAGTGTGCTTTAGGAGGGATTCGTTGCAGTGTTGCGTCTGTTAAAGAAGGAAGCTCTTGGGACTGACTCTGCGGTAACTGCAGTGGGCGCACATAGGGCTCTAGTATCAGACGTCTATCCGTTGGACTATAGCAAGCTCTGTTTAAGGGAAACTCTTTCAGGCTGAATCGCACTTCTCACAGTGTCTTATCAGCGGAGGAATAGAGAAAGAACAACTATGGACAGAGGGAACGTTGTGCCCTGAGAGTGAAGGACCGGGTATGGAACATAGGCTTCTATGACACATACTGGAAGGTCAACACCTGTGATGTTCCATTGTGTCTAACTCGTGTCAAAACCCTTCAAATGTACGAGGGAACTGTGCTACAGTACTTTCCCACGACAATAATGAGTCTGTGCTAAATTGGAAACTGTAGGAACTGTCTGTGCAGCAATCAGAGAGAGTATCGTACAGGACCCTGACGGGTTATTCTTAGGAAGGTATCTTTTCAGGGATCCTCGTTAAAGTGTGTTCTCATTCTTAACAGTGTCTCCTACTCTGAGGAATGACGATAGAATGCGGACGGACTTTGGGCACATTAGGTACTGTGAGTAAAGTGCAGGCTATGGCGCTTAGGCATCCCAAACACATATTAGATAATCAAGACCAGTGGTGATCCGCACTTTCTTTCTGAGTAAAAAACGCTTCCAGCATTGTGATGGAAGTGTGCTTTAGGAGGGATTCGTTGCTGTGTTGCGTCTGTTAGAAAAGGAAGCTCTTGGGACTGACTCTGCGGTAACTGCAATAGGCGTACATAGGGCTCTAGTATCATACGTCTATCCGTTGGACTATAGCAAGTTCTGTTTAAGGGAAACTCTTTCAGGCTGAATCGCACTTCTCACAGTGTCTTATCAGCGGAGGAATAGAGAAAGAACAACTATGGACAGAGGGAACGTTTTGCCCTGAGAGTGAAGGACCGGGTATGGAACATAGGCCTCTATGACACATACTGGAAGGTCAACACCTGTGATGTTCCATTGTGTATAACTCGTCTCAAAACCCTTCAGATGTACGAGGGAACTGTGCTACAGTATTTTCCCAGGACAGGAATGAGTCTGTGCTAAGTTGGAAACTGTAAGACCTGTCCGTGTAGCAATCATAGAGAGTATTGTACAGGACCCTGACGGGTTATTCTTAGGAAGGTATCTTTTCAGGAATCCTAGTTAAAGTGTGTTCTCATTCATAACAGTGTCTCCTCCTTTGAGGAATGATGATAGAACACGGACGGACTATGGGCATCTTAGGTACTCTGAGTAAAGTGCAGGCTATGGCGCTTAGGCATCCCAAACTCATATTGCATGCTCACGACCAGTGGTGATCCGCACTTTCTTTCAGTGTTAAAAACGCTTCCAACATTGTGAGGGAAGTGTGCTTTAAGAGGGATTCGTTGCAGTGTTGCGTCTGATAAAGAAGGAAGCTCTTGGGACTGACTATGCGATAACTGCAGTAGGCGCACATAGGGCTCTAGTATCAGACGTCTATCCGTTGGACTATAGCAAGTTCTGTTTAAGGGAAACTCCATCAAACGGAATCGCACTTCTCACAGTGTCTTTTAAGAGGGGGAAAGGATATAGAACAACTAAGGGGAGGGAACGTTGTGCCCTGAGAGTGAATGACAGCTTAGGGCACATAGGCCTCTATGACACATACTGGAAGGTCAACACCTGTGATGTTCCACTGTGTCTAGCTCGTCTGAAACACTTCAAAAGTACGAGGGAACTTTGCTACTGTACATTCTCACGACAGGTTTGAGTCTGTGCTCTGTAGGAAACATTAGGACCTGTCTGTGTAGCAATCATAAACTATCACATACAGGACCATGACAAGTGATTCTTAGGAAGGTATCTTTTCAGGGATCCTACTTAAAGTGCGTTCTCCTTCATCACAGAGTCTCCTCCTTTCAGGAATGATGATAGAACACGGACGGACTATGGGCACCTTAGGTACTGTGAGTAAAGTGCAGGCTATGGCGCTTAGGCATCCCAAACTCATATTGGATGCTCACGACCAGTGGTGATCCGCACTTTCTTTCAGTGTTAAAAACGCTTCCAACATTGTGAGGGAAGTGTGCTTTAGGAGGGATTCGTTGCAGTGTTGCGTCTGTTAAAGAAGGAAGCGCTTGGGACTGACTCTGCGGTAACTGCAATAGGCGCACATAGGGCTCTAGTCACAGACGTCTATCCCTTGGACTATAGCAAGTTCTGTTTAAGGGAAACTCCTTCAGGCGGAATCGCACTTCTCCCAGTGTCTTTTTAATGGAGGAATGGAGAAAGAACTACTACGGAGAGAGGGAACGTTGTGCCCTTCGAGTGAAGGAAAGGGTATGGAACATAGGCCTCTAAGACACATACTGGAAAGTCAACAGCTGTGATGTTCCACTGTGTCTAACTCGTCTCAAAACACTTAAAATGCAGGAGGGAACTGTGCTACTGTACGTTCTCACTTCAGGAATGAGTCTGTGCTAAGTTGGAAACTGGAGGGCCTGTCTGAGTAGCAATCATAGAGAGATTCGTACAGGACCCTTTCAGGTTATTCTTAGGAAGGTATCTTTTCAGGGATCCTACTTAAAATGTGTTCTCATTGATAATAGTAT
The DNA here is from genome assembly GCF_020171115.1 of Neogale vison. Classification (NCBI taxonomy): domain Eukaryota; kingdom Metazoa; phylum Chordata; class Mammalia; order Carnivora; family Mustelidae; genus Neogale; species Neogale vison. The sequence goes on along the minus strand of NC_058100.1, from coordinate 30,069,170 downwards.
CTCCTTCTTTGAGGAATGATGATAGAATGTGGACGGACCATGGGCACATTATATACTGTGAGTAAAGTGCAGCCTATGGCGCTTAGGCATCCCAAACACATATTCGATGATCAAGACCAGTGGTGATCCCCACGTACTTTCTCTGTAAAAAACGCTTTCAACATTGTGAGGGAAGTGTGCTTTAGGAGGGATTCGTTGCAGTGTTGCGTCTGTTAAAGAAGGAAGCGCTTCGGACTGACTCTGCGGTAACTGCAATAGGCGCACATAGGGCTCTAGTCACAGACGTCTATCCCTTGGACTATAGCAAGTTCTGTTTAAGGGAAACTCCTTCAGGCGGAATCGCACTTCTCCCAGTGTCTTTTTAATGGAGGAATGGAGAAAGAACAACTACGGAGAGAGGGAACGTTGTGCCCTTCGAGTGAAGGAAAGGGTATGGAACATAGGCCTCTAAGACACATACTGGAAAGTCAACAGCTGTGATGTTCCACTGTGTCTAACTCTTCTCAAAACACTTAAAATGCAGGAGGGAACTGTGCTACTGTACGTTCTCACTTCAGGAATGAGTCTGTGCTAAGTTGGAAACTGGAGGGCCTGTCTGCGTAGCAATCATAGAGAGATTCGTACAGGACCCTTTCAGGTTATTCTTAGGAAGGTATCTTTTCAGGGATCCTACTTAAAATGTGTTCTCATTGATAATAGTATCTCCTTCTTTGAGGAATGATGATAGAATGTGGACGGACCATGGGCACATTATATACTGTGAGTAAAGTGCAGCCTATGGCGCTTAGGCATCCCAAACACATATTCGATGATCAAGACCAGTGGTGATCCACACGTTCTTTCTCTGTAAAAAACGCTTTCAACATTGTGAGGGAAGTGTGCTTTAGGAGGGATTCGTTGCAGTGTTGCGTCTGTTAAAGAAGGAAGCTCTTGGGACTGACTCTGCGGTAACTGCAGTGGGCGCACATAGGGCTCTAGTATCAGACGTCTATCCGTTGGACTATAGCAAGCTCTGTTTAAGGGAAACTCTTTCAGGCTGAATCGCACTTCTCACAGTGTCTTATCAGCGGAGGAATAGAGAAAGAACAACTATGGACAGAGGGAACGTTGTGCCCTGAGAGTGAAGGACCGGGTATGGAACATAGGCTTCTATGACACATACTGGAAGGTCAACACCTGTGATGTTCCATTGTGTCTAACTCGTGTCAAAACCCTTCAAATGTACGAGGGAACTGTGCTACAGTACTTTCCCACGACAATAATGAGTCTGTGCTAAATTGGAAACTGTAGGAACTGTCTGTGCAGCAATCAGAGAGAGTATCGTACAGGACCCTGACGGGTTATTCTTAGGAAGGTATCTTTTCAGGGATCCTCGTTAAAGTGTGTTCTCATTCTTAACAGTGTCTCCTACTCTGAGGAATGATGATAGAATGCGGACGGACTTTGGGCACATTAGGTACTGTGAGTAAAGTGCAGGCTATGGCGCTTAGGCATCCCAAACACATATTAGATAATCAAGACCAGTGGTGATCCGCACTTTCTTTCTGAGTAAAAAACGCTTCCAGCATTGTGATGGAAGTGTGCTTTAGGAGGGATTCGTTGCTGTGTTGCGTCTGTTAGAAAAGGAAGCTCTTGGGACTGACTCTGCGGTAACTGCAATAGGCGTACATAGGGCTCTAGTATCATACGTCTATCCGTTGGACTATAGCAAGTTCTGTTTAAGGGAAACTCTTTCAGGCTGAATCGCACTTCTCACAGTGTCTTATCAGCGGAGGAATAGAGAAAGAACAACTATGGACAGAGGGAACGTTTTGCCCTGAGAGTGAAGGACCGGGTATGGAACATAGGCCTCTATGACACATACTGGAAGGTCAACACCTGTGATGTTCCATTGTGTATAACTCGTCTCAAAACCCTTCAGATGTACGAGGGAACTGTGCTACAGTATTTTCCCAGGACAGGAATGAGTCTGTGCTAAGTTGGAAACTGTAAGACCTGTCCGTGTAGCAATCATAGAGAGTATTGTACAGGACCCTGACGGGTTATTCTTAGGAAGGTATCTTTTCAGGGATCCTAGTTAAAGTGTGTTCTCATTCATAACAGTGTCTCCTCCTTTGAGGAATGATGATAGAACACGGACGGACTATGGGCATCTTAGGTACTCTGAGTAAAGTGCAGGCTATGGCGCTTAGGCATCCCAAACTCATATTGCATGCTCACGACCAGTGGTGATCCGCACTTTCTTTCAGTGTTAAAAACGCTTCCAACATTGTGAGGGAAGTGTGCTTTAGGAGGGATTCGTTGCAGTGTTGCGTCTGATAAAGAAGGAAGCTCTTGGGACTGACTATGCGATAACTGCAATAGGCGCACATAGGGCTCTAGTATCAGACGTCTATCCGTTGGACTATAGCAAGTTCTGTTTAAGGGAAACTCCATCAAACGGAATCGCACTTCTCACAGTGTCTTTTCAGAGGGGGAAAGGATATAGAACAACTAAGGGGAGGGAACGTTGTGCCCTGAGAGTGAATGACAGCTTAGGGCACATAGGCCTCTATGACACATACTGGAAGGTCAACACCTGTGATGTTCCACTGTGTCTAGCTCGTCTCAAACACTTCAAAAGTACGAGGGAACTTTGCTACTGTACATTCTCACGACAGGTTTGAGTCTGTGCTCTGTAGGAAACATTAGGACCTGTCTGTGTAGCAATCATAAACTATCACATACAGGACCATGACAAGTGATTCTTAGGAAGGTATCTTTTCAGGGATCCTACTTAAAGTGCGTTCTCATTCATCACAGAGTCTCCTCCTTTCAGGAATGATGATAGAACACGGACGGACTATGGGCACCTTAGGTACTGTGAGTAAAGTGCAGGCTATGGCGCTTAGGCATCCCAAACTCATATTGGATGCTCACGACCAGTGGTGATCCGCACTTTCTTTCAGTGTTAAAAACGCTTCCAACATTGTGAGGGAAGTGTGCTTTAGGAGGGATTCGTTGCAGTGTTGCGTCTGTTAAAGAAGGAAGCGCTTGGGACTGACTCTGCGGTAACTGCAATAGGCGCACATAGGGCTCTAGTCACAGACGTCTATCCCTTGGACTATAGCAAGTTCTGTTTAAGGGAAACTCCTTCAGGCGGAATCGCACTTCTCCCAGTGTCTTTTTAATGGAGGAATGGAGAAAGAACTACTACGGAGAGAGGGAACGTTGTGCCCTTCGAGTGAAGGAAAGGGTATGGAACATAGGCCTCTAAGACACATACTGGAAAGTCAACAGCTGTGATGTTCCACTGTGTCTAACTCGTCTCAAAACACTTAAAATGCAGGAGGGAACTGTGCTACTGTACGTTCTCACTTCAGGAATGAGTCTGTGCTAAGTTGGAAACTGGAGGGCCTGTCTGAGTAGCAATCATAGAGAGATTCGTACAGGACCCTTTCAGGTTATTCTTAGGAAGGTATCTTTTCAGGGATCCTACTTAAAATGTGTTCTCATTGATAATAGTATCTCCTTCTTTGAGGAATGATGATAGAATGTGGACGGACCATGGGCACATTATATACTGTGAGTAAAGTGCAGGCTATGGCGCTTAGGCATCCCAAACACATATTCGATGATCAAGACCAGTGGTGATCCCCACGTTCTTTCTCTGTAAAAAACGCTTTCAACATTGTGAGGGAAGTGTGCTTTAGGAGGGATTCGTTGCAGTGTTGCGTCTGTTAAAGAAGGAAGCTCTTGGGACTGACTCTGCGGTAACTGCAGTAGGCGCACTTAGGGCTCTAGTATCAGACGTCTATCCGTTGGACTATAGCAAGCTCTGTTTAAGGGAAACTCTTTCAGGCTGAATCGCACTTCTCACAGTGTCTTATCAGCGGAGGAATAGAGAAAGAACAACTATGGACAGAGGGAACGTTGTGCCCTGAGAGTGAAGGACCGGGTATGGAACATAGGCCTCTATGACACATACTGGAAGGTCAACACCTGTGATGTTCCATTGTGTCTAACTCGTGTCAAAACCCTTCAAATGTACGAGGGAACTGTGCTACAGTACTTTCCCACGACAATAATGAGTCTGTGCTAAGTTGGAAACTGTAGGACCTGTCTGTGCAGCAATCAGAGAGAGTATCGTACAGGACCCTGACGGGTTATTCTTAGGAAGGTATCTTTTCAGGGATCCTAGTTAAAGTGTGTTCTCATTCTTAAGAGTGTCTCCTACTCTGAGGAATGATGATAGAATGCGGACGGACTTTGGGCACATTAGGTACTGTGAGTAAAGTGCAGGCTATGGCGCTTAGGCATCCCAAACACATATTAGATAATCAAGACCATTGGTGATCCGCACTTTCTTTCGGAGTAAAAAACGCTTCCAGCATTGTGATGGAAGTGTGCTTTAGGAGGGATTCGTTGCTGTGTTGCGTCTGTTAGAAAAGGAAGCTCTTGGGACTGACTCTGCGGTAACTGCAATAGGCGTACATAGGGCTCTAGTATCATACGTCTATCCGTTGGACTATAGCAAGTTCTGTTTAAGGGAAACTCTTTCAGGCTGAATCGCACTTCTCACAGTGTCTTATCAGCGGAGGAATAGAGAAAGAACAACTATGGACAGAGGGAACGTTTTGCCCTGAGCGTGAAGGACCGGGTATGGAACATAGGCCTCTATGACACATACTGGAAGGTCAACACCTGTGATGTTCCATTGTGTATAACTCGTCTCAAAACCCTTCAGATGTACGAGGGAACTGTGCTACAGTATTTTCCCAGGACAGGAATGAGTCTGTGCTAAGTTGGAAACTGTAAGACCTGTCCGTGTAGCAATCATAGAGAGTATTGTACAGGACCCTGACGGGTTATTCTTAGGAAGGTATCTTTTCAGGGATCCTAGTTAAAGTGTGTTCTCATTCATAACAGTGTCTCCTCCTTTGAGGAATGATGATAGAACACGGACGGACTATGGGCATCTTAGGTACTCTGAGTAAAGTGCAGGCTATGGCGCTTAGGCATCCCAAACTCATATTGGATGCTCACGACCAGTGGTGATCCGCACTTTCTTTCAGTGTTAAAAACGCTTCCAACATTGTGAGGGAAGTGTGCTTTAGGAGGGATTCGTTGCAGTGTTGCGTCTGATAAAGAAGGAAGCTCTTGGGACTGACTATGCGATAACTGCAGTAGGCGCACATAGGGCTCTAGTATCAGACGTCTATCCGTTGGACTATAGCAAGTTCTGTTTAAGGGAAACTCCATCAAACGGAATCGCACTTCTCACAGTGTCTTTTAAGAGGGGGAAAGGATATAGAACAACTAAGGGGAGGGAACGTTGTGCCCTGAGAGTGAATGACAGCTTAGGGCACATAGGCCTCTATGACACATACTGGAAGGTCAACACCTGTGATGTTCCACTGTGTCTAGCTCGTCTCAAACACTTCAAAAGTACGAGGGAACTTTGCTACTGTACATTCTCACGACAGGTTTGAGTCTGTGCTCTGTAGGAAACATTAGGACCTGTCTGTGTAGCAATCATAAACTATCACATACAGGACCATGACAAGTGATTCTTAGGAAGGTATCTTTTCAGGGATCCTACTTAAAGTGCGTTCTCATTCATCACAGAGTCTCCTCCTTTCAGGAATGATGATAGAACACGGACGGACTATGGGCACCTTAGGTACTGTGAGTAAAGTGCAGGCTATGGCGCTTAGGCATCCCAAACTCATATTGGATGCTCACGACAAGTGGTGATCCGCACTTTCTTTCAGTGTTAAAAACGCTTCGAACATTGTGAGGGAAGTGTGCTTTAGGAGGGATTCGTTGCAGTGTTGCGTCTGTTAAAGAAGGAAGCGCTTGGGACTGACTCTGCGGTAACTGCAATAGGCGCACATAGGGCTCTAGTAACAGACGTCTATCCCTTGGACTATAGCAAGTTCTGTTTAAGGGAAACTCCTTCAGGCGGAATCGCACTTCTCCCAGTGTCTTTTTAATGGAGGAATGGAGAAAGAACTACTACGGAGAGAGGGAACGTTGTGCCCTTCGAGTGAAGGAAAGGGTATGGAACATAGGCCTCTAAGACACATACTGGAAAGTCAACAGCTGTGATGTTCCACTGTGTCTAACTCGTCTCAAAACACTTAAAATGCAGGAGGGAACTGTGCTACTGTACGTTCTCACTTCAGGAATGAGTCTGTGCTAAGTTGGAAACTGGAGGGCCTGTCTGAGTAGCAATCATAGAGAGATTCGTACAGGACCCTTTCAGGTTATTCTTAGGAAGGTATCTTTTCAGGGATCCTACTTAAAATGTGTTCTCATTGATAATAGTATCTCCTTCTTTGAGGAATGATGATAGAATGTGGACGGACCATGGGCACATTATATACTGTGAGTAAAGTGCAGGCTATGGCGCTTAGGCATCCCAAACACATATTCGATGATCAAGACCAGTGGTGATCCCCACGTTCTTTCTCTGTAAAAAACGCTTTCAACATTGTGAGGGAAGTGTGCTTTAGGAGGGATTCGTTGCAGTGTTGCGTCTGTTAAAGAAGGAAGCTCTTGGGACTGACCCTGCGGTAACTGCAGTAGGCGCACATAGGGCTCTAGTATCAGACGTCTATCCGTTGGACTATAGCAAGTTTTGTTTAAGGGAAACTCTTTCAGGCTGAATCGCACTTCTCACAGTGTCTTATCAGCGGAGGAATAGAGAAAGAACAACTATGGACAGAGGGAACGTTGTGCCCTGAGAGTGAAGGACCGGGTATGGAACATAGGCCTCTATGACACATACTGGAAGGTCAACACCTGTGATGTTCCATTGTGTCTAACTCGTGTCAAAACCCTTCAAATGTACGAGGGAACTGTGCTACAGTACTTTCCCACGACAATAATGAGTCTGTGCTAAGTTGGAAACTGTAGGACCTGTCTGTGCAGCAATCAGAGAGAGTATCGTACAGGACCCTGACGGGTTATTCTTAGGAAGGTATCTTTTCAGGGATCCTAGTTAAAGTGTGTTCTCATTCTTAACAGTGTCTCCTACTCTGAGGAATGATGATAGAATGCGGACGGACTTTGGGCACATTAGGTACTGTGAGTAAAGTGCAGGCTATGGCGCTTAGGCATCCCAAACACATATTAGATAATCAAGACCAGTGGTGATCCGCACTTTCTTTCTGAGTAAAAAACGCTTCCAGCATTGTGATGGAAGTGTGCTTTAGGAGGGATTCGTTGCTGTGTTGCGTCTGTTAGAAAAGGAAGCTCTTGGGACTGACTCTGCGGTAACTGCAATAGGCGTACATAGGGCTCTAGTATCATACGTCTATCCGTTGGACTATAGCAAGTTCTGTTTAAGGGAAACTCTTTCAGGCTGAATCACACTTCTCACAGTGTCTTATCAGCGGAGGAATAGAGAAAGAACAACTATGGACAGAGGGAACGTTTTGCCCTGAGAGTGAAGGACCGGGTATGGAACATAGGCCTCTATGACACATACTGGAAGGTCAACACCTGTGATGTTCCATTGTGTATAACTCGTCTCAAAACCCTTCAGATGTACGAGGGAACTGTGCTACAGTATTTTCCCAGGACAGGAATGAGTCTGTGCTAAGTTGGAAACTGTAAGACCTTTCCGTGTAGCAATCATAGAGAGTATTGTACAGGATCCTGACGGGTTATTCTTAGGAAGGTATCTTTTCAGGGATCCTAGTTAAAGTGTGTTCTCATTCATAACAGTGTCTCCTCCTTTGAGGAATGATGATAGAACACGGACGGACTATGGGCATCTTAGGTACTCTGAGTAAAGTGCAGGCTATGGCGCTTAGGCATCCCAAACACATATTAGATAATCAAGACCAGTGGTGATCCGCACTTTCTTTCTGAGTAAAAAACGCTTCCAGCATTGTGATGGAAGTGTGCTTTAGGAGGGATTCGTTGCTGTGTTGCGTCTGTTAGAAAAGGAAGCTCTTGGGACTGACTCTGCGGTAACTGCAATAGGCGTACATAGGGCTCTAGTATCATACGTCTATCCGTTGGACTATAGCAAGTTCTGTTTAAGGGAAACTCTTTCAGGCTGAATCGCACTTCTCACAGTGTCTTATCAGCGGAGGAATAGAGAAAGAACAACTATGGACAGAGGGAACGTTTTGCCCTGAGAGTGAAGGACCGGGTATGGAACATAGGCCTCTATGACACATACTGGAAGGTCAACACCTGTGATGTTCCATTGTGTATAACTCGTCTCAAAACCCTTCAGATGTACGAGGGAACTGTGCTACAGTATTTTCCCAGGACAGGAATGAGTCTGTGCTAAGTTGGAAACTGTAAGACCTGTCCGTGTAGCAATCATAGAGAGTATTGTACAGGACCCTGACGGGTTATTCTTAGGAAGGTATCTTTTCAGGGATCCTAGTTAAAGTGTGTTCTCATTCATAACATTGTCTCCTCCTTTGAGGAATGATGATAGAACACGGACGGACTATGGGCATCTTAGGTACTCTGAGTAAAGTGCAGGCTATGGCGCTTAGGCATCCCAAACTCATATTGCATGCTCACGACCAGTGGTGATCCGCACTTTCTTTCAGTGTTAAAAACGCTTCCAACATTGTGAGGGAAGTGTGCTTTAGGAGGGATTCGTTGCAGTGTTGCGTCTGATAAAGAAGGAAGCTCTTGGGACTGACTATGCGATAACTGCAGTAGGCGCACATAGGGCTCTAGTATCAGACGTCTATCCGTTGGACTATAGCAAGTTCTGTTTAAGGGAAACTCCATCAAACGGAATCGCACTTCTCACAGTGTCTTTTCAGAGGGGGAAAGGATATAGAACAACTAAGGGGAGGGAACGTTGTGCCCTGAGAGTGAATGACAGCTTAGGGCACATAGGCCTCTATGACACATACTGGAAGGTCAACACCTGTGATGTTCCACTGTGTCTAGCTCGTCTCAAACACTTCAAATGTACGAGGGAACTTTGCTACTGTACATTCTCACGACAGGTTTGAGTCTGTGCTCTGTAGGAAACATTAGGACCTGTCTGTGTAGCAATCATAAACTATCACATACAGGACCATGACAAGTGATTCTTAGGAAGGTATCTTTTCAGGGATCCTACTTAAAGTGCGTTCTCATTTATCACAGAGTCTCCTCCTTTCAGGAATGATGATAGAACACGGACGGACTATGGGCACCTTAGGTACTGTGAGTAAAGTGCAGGCTATGGCGCTTAGGCATCCCAAACTCATATTGGATGCTCACGACCAGTGGTGATCCGCACTTTCTTTCAGTGTTAAAAACGCTTCCAACATTGTGAGGGAAGTGTGCTTTAGGAGGGATTCGTTGCAGTGTTGCGTCTGTTAAAGAAGGAAGCGCTTGGGACTGACTCTGCGGTAACTGCAATAGGCGCACATAGGGCTCTAGTAACAGACGTCTATCCCTTGGACTATAGCAAGTTCTGTTTAAGGGAAACTCCTTCAGGCGGAATCGCACTTCTCCCAGTGTCTTTTTAATGGAGGAATGGAGAAAGAACAACTACGGAGAGAGGGAACGTTGTGCCCTTCGAGTGAAGGAAAGGGTATGGAACATAGGCCTCTAAGACACATACTGGAAAGTCAACAGCTGTGATGTTCCACTGTGTCTAACTCTTCTCAAAACACTTAAAATGCAGGAGGGAACTGTGCTACTGTACGTTCTCACTTCAGGAATGAGTCTGTGCTAAGTTGGAAACTGGAGGGCCTGTCTGAGTAGCAATCATAGAGAGATTCGTACAGGACCCTTTCAGGTTATTCTTAGGAAGGTATCTTTTCAGGGATCCTACTTAAAATGTGTTCTCATTGATAATAGTATCTCCTTCTTTGAGGAATGATGATAGAATGTGGACGGACCATGGGCACATTATATACTGTGAGTAAAGTGCAGGCTATGGCGCTTAGGCATCCCAAACACATATTCGATGATCAAGACCAGTGGTGATCCCCACGTTCTTTCTCTGTAAAAAACGCTTTCAACATTGTGAGGGAAGTGTGCTTTAGGAGGGATTCGTTGCAGTGTTGCGTCTGTTAAAGAAGGAAGCTCTTGGGACTGACTCTGCGGTAACTGCAGTGTGCACACATAGGGCTCTAGTATCAGACGTCTATCCGTTGGACTATAGCAAGCTCTGTTTAAGGGAAACTCTTTCAGGCTGAATCGCACTTCTCACAGTGTCTTATCAGCGGAGGAATAGAGAAAGAACAACTATGGACAGAGGGAACGTTGTGCCCTGAGAGTGAAGGACCGGGTATGGAACATAGGCCTCTATGACACATACTGGAAGGTCAACACCTGTGATGTTCCATTGTGTCTAACTCGTGTCAAAACCCTTCAAATGTACGAGGGAACTGTGCTACAGTACTTTCCCACGACAATAATGAGTCTGTGCTAAGTTGGAAACTGTAGGACCTGTCTGTGCAGCAATCAGAGAGAGTATCGTACAGGACCCTGACGGGTTATTCTTAGGAAGGATCTTTTCAGGGATCCTAGTTAAAGTGTGTTCTCATTCTTAACAGTGTCTCCTACTCTAAGGAATGATGATAGAATGCGGACTGACTTTGGGCACATTAGGTACTGTGAGTAAAGTGCAGGCTATGGCGCTTAGGCATCCCAAACACATATTAGATAATCAAGACCAGTGGTGATCCGCACTTTCTTTCTGAGTAAAAAACGCTTCCAGCATTGTGATGGAAGTGTGCTGTAGGAGGGATTCGTTGCTGTGTTGCGTTTGTTAGAAAAGGAAGCTCTTGGGACTGACTCTGCGGTAACTGCAATAGGCGTACATAGGGCTCTAGTATCATACGTCTATCCGTTGGACTATAGCAAGTTCTGTTTAAGGGAAACTCAGGCTGAATCGCACTTCTCACAGTGTCTTATCAGCGGAGGAATAGAGAAAGAACAACTATGGACAGAGGGAACGTTTTGCTTTGAGAGTGAAGGACCGGGTATGGAACATAGGCCTCTATGACACATACTGGAAGGTCAACACCTGTGATGTTCCATTGTGTATAACTCATCTCAAAACCCTTCAGATGTACGATGGAACTGTGCTACAGTATTTTCCCAGGACAGGAATGAGTCTGTGCTAAGTTGGAAACTGTAAGACCTGTCCGTGTAGCAATCATAGAGAGTATTGTACAGGACCCTGACGGGTTATTCTTAGGAAGGTATCTTTTCAGGGATCCTAGTTAAAGTGTGTTCTCATTCATAACAGTGTCTCCTCCTTTGAGGAATGATGATAGAACACGGACGGACTATGGGCATCTTAGGTACTCTGAGTAAAGTGCAGGCTATGGCGCTTAGGCATCCCAAACTCATATTGCATGCTCACGACCAGTGGTGATCCGCACTTTCTTTCAGTTTTAAAAACGCTTCCAACATTGTGAGGGAAGTGTGCTTTAAGAGGGATTCGTTGCAGTGTTGCGTCTGATAAAGAAGGAAGCTCTTGGGACTGACTATGCGATAACTGCAGTAGGCGCACATAGGGCTCTAGTATCAGACGTCTATCCGTTGGACTATAGCAAGTTCTGTTTAAGGGAAACTCCATCAAACGGAATCGCACTTCTCACAGTGTCTTTTCAGAGGGGGAAAGGATATAGAACAACTAAGGGGAGGGAACGTTGTGCCCTGAGAGTGAATGACAGCTTAGGGCACATAGGCCTCTATGACACATACTGGAAGGTCAACACCTGTGATGTTCCACTGTGTCTAGCTCGTCTCAAACACTTCAAATGTACGAGGGAACTTTGCTACTGTACATTCTCACGACAGGTTTGAGTCTGTGCTCTGTAGGAAACATTAGGACCTGTCTGTGTAGCAATCATAAACTATCACATACAGGACCATGACAAGTGATTCTTAGGAAGGTATCTTTTCAGGGATCCTACTTAAAGTGCGTTCTCATTCATCACAGAGTCTCCTCCTTTCAGGAATGATGATAGAACACGGACGGACTATGGGCACCTTAGGTACTGTGAGTAAAGTGCAGGCTATGGCGCTTAGGCATCCCAAACTCATATTGGATGCTCACGACCAGTGGTGATCCGCACTTTCTTTCAGGGTTAAAAACGCTTCCAACATTGTGAGGGAAGTGTGCTTTAGGAGGGATTCGTTGCAGTGTTGCGTCTGTTAAAGAAGGAAGCGCTTGGGACTGACTCTGCGGTAACTGCAATAGGCGCACATAGGGCTCTAGTAACAGACGTCTATCCCTTGGACTATAGCAAGTTCTGTTTAAGGGAAACTCCTTCAGGCGGAATCGCACTTCTCCCAGTGTCTTTTTAATGGAGGAATGGAGAAAGAACAACTACGGAGAGAGGGAACGTTGTGCCCTTCGAGTGAAGGAAAGGGTATGGAACATAGGCCTCTAAGACGCATACTGGAAAGTCAACAGCTGTGATGTTCCACTGTGTCTAACTCTTCTCAAAACACTTAAAATGCAGGAGGGAACTGTGCTACTGTACGTTCTCACTTCAGGAATGAGTCTGTGCTAAGTTGGAAACTGGAGGGCCTGTCTGAGTAGCAATCATAGAGAGATTCGTACAGGACCCTTTCAGGTTATTCTTAGGAAGGTATCTTTTCAGGGATCCTACTTAAAATGTGTTCTCATTGATAATAGTATCTCCTTCTTTGAGGAATGATGATAGAATGTGGACGGACCATGGGCACATTATATACTGTGAGTAAAGTGCAGGCTATGGCGCTTAGGCATCCCAAACACATATTCGATGATCAAGACCAGTGGTGATCCCCACGTTCTTTCTCTGTAAAAAACGCTTTCAACATTGTGAGGGAAGTGTGCTTTAGGAGGGATTCGTTGCAGTGTTGCGTCTGTTAAAGAAGGAAGCTCTTGGGACTGACTCTGCGGTAACTGCAGTGGGCACACATAGGGCTCTAGTATCAGAGGTCTATCCGTTGGACTATAGCAAGCTCTGTTTAAGGGAAACTCTTTCAGGCTGAATCGCACTTCTCACAGTGTCTTATCAGCGGGGGAATAGAGAAAGAACAACTATGGACAGAGGGAACGTTGTGCCCTGAGAGTGAAGGACCGGGTATGGAACATAGGCTTCTATGACACATACTGGAAGGTCAACACCTGTGATGTTCCATTGTGTCTAACTCGTGTCAAAACCCTTCAAATGTACGAGGGAACTGTGCTACAGTACTTTCCCACGACAATAATGAGTCTGTGCTAAGTTGGAAACTGTAGGACCTGTCTGTGCAGCAATCAGAGAGAGTATCGTACAGGACCCTGACGGGTTATTCTTAGGAAGGATCTTTTCAGGGATCCTAGTTAAAGTGTGTTCTCACTCTTAACAGTGTCTCCTACTCTGAGGAATGATGATAGAATGCGGACTGACTTTGGGCACATTAGGTACTGTGAGTAAAGTGCAGGCTATGGCGCTTAGGCATCCCAAACACATATTAGATAATCAAGACCAGTGGTGATCCGCACTTTCTTTCTGAGTAAAAAACGCTTCCAGCATTGTGATGGAAGTGTGCTGTAGGAGGGATTCGTTGCTGTGTTGCGTCTGTTAGAAAAGGAAGCTCTTGGGACTGACTCTGCGGTAACTGCAATAGGCGTACATAGGGCTCTAGTATCATACGTCTATCCGTTGGACTATAGCAAGTTCTGTTTAAGGGAAACTCTTTCAGGCTGAATCGCACTTCTCACAGTGTCTTATCAGCGGAGGAAAAGAGAAAGAACAACTATGGACAGAGGGAACGTTTTGCTTTGAGAGTGAAGGACCGGGTATGGAACATAGGCCTCTATGACACATACTGGAAGGTCAACACCTGTGATGTTCCATTGTGTATAACTCGTCTCAAAACCCTTCAGATGTACGATGGAACTGTGCTACAGTATTTTCCCAGGACAGGAATGAGTCTGTGCTAAGTTGGAAACTGTAAGACCTGTCCGTGTAGCAATCATAGAGAGTATTGTACAGGACCCTGACGGGTTATTCTTAGGAAGGTATCTTTTCAGGGATCCTAGTTAAAGTGTGTTCTCATTCATAACAGTGTCTCCTCCTTTGAGGAATGATGATAGAACACGGACGGACTATGGGCATCTTAGGTACTCTGAGTAAAGTGCAGGCTATGGCGCTTAGGCATCCCAAACTCATATTGGATGCTCAAGACCAGTGGTGATCCGCACTTTCTTTCAGTGTTAAAAACGCTTCCAACATTGTGAGGGAAGTGTGCTTTAGGAGGGATTCGTTGCAGTGTTGCGTCTGATAAAGAAGGAAGCTCTTGGGACTGACTATGCGATAACTGCAGTAGGCGCACATAGGGCTCTAGTATCAGACGTCTATCCGTTGGACTATAGCAAGTTCTGTTTAAGGGAAACTCCATCAAACGGAATCGCACTTCTCACAGTGTCTTTTAAGAGGGGGAAAGGATATAGAACAACTAAGGGGAGGGAATGTTGTGCCCTGAGAGTGAATGACAGCTTAGGGCACATAGGCCTCTATGACACATACTGGAAGGTCAACACCTGTGATGTTCCACTGTGTCTAGCTCGTCTCAAACACTTCAAATGTACGAGGGAACTTTGCTACTGTACATTCTCACGACAGGTTTGAGTCTGTGCTCTGTCGGAAACATTAGGACCTGTCTGTGTAGCAATCATAAACTATCACATACAGGACCATGACAAGTGATTCTTAGGAAGGTATCTTTTCAGGGATCCTACTTAAAGTGCGTTCTCATTCATCACAGAGTCTCCTCCTTTCAGGAATGATGATAGAACACGGACGGACTATGGGCACCTTAGGTACTGTGAGTAAAGTGCAGGCTATGGCGCTTAGGCATCCCAAACTCATATTGGATGCTCACGACCAGTGGTGATCCGCACTTTCTTTCAGGGTTAAAAACGCTTCCAACATTGTGAGGGAAGTGTGCTTTAGGAGGGATTCGTTGCAGTGTTGCGTCTGTTAAAGAAGGAAGCGCTTGGGACTGACTCTGCGGTAACTGCAATAGGCGCACATAGGGCTCTAGTCACAGACGTCTATCCCTTGGACTATAGCAAGTTCTGTTTAAGGGAAAATCCTTCAGGCGGAATCGCACTTCTCCCAGTGTCTTTTTAATGGAGGAATGGAGAAAGAACAACTACGGAGAGAGGGAACGTTGTGCCCTTCGAGTGAAGGAAAGGGTATGGAACATAGGCCTCTAAGACACATACTGGAAAGTCAACAGCTGTGATGTTCCACTGTGTCTAACTCTTCTCAAAACACTTAAAATGCAGGAGGGAACTGTGCTACTGTACGTTCTCACTTCAGGAATGAGTCTGTGCTAAGCTGGAAACTGGAGGGCCTGTCTGAGTAGCAATCATAGAGAGATTCGTACAGGACCCTTTCAGGTTATTCTTAGGAAGGTATCTTTTCAGGGATCCTACTTAAAATGTGTTCTCATTGATAATAGTATCTCCTTCTTTGAGGAATGATGATAGAATGTGGACGGACCATGGGCACATTATATACTGTGAGTAAAGTGCAGGCTATGGCGCTTAGGCATCCCAAACACATATTCGATGATCAAGACCAGTGGTGATCCCCACGTTCTTTCTCTGTAAAAAACGCTTTCAACATTGTGAGGGAAGTGTGCTTTAGGAGGGATTCGTTGCAGTGTTGCGTCTGTTAAAGAAGGAAGCGCTTGGGACTGACTCTGCGGTAATTGCAATAGGCGCACATAGGGCTCTAGTAACAGACGTCTATCCCTTGGACTATAGCAAATTCTGTTTAAGGGAAACTCCTTCAGGCGGAATCGCACTTCTCCCAGTGTCTTTTTAATGGAGGAATGGAGAAAGAACAACTACTGAGAGAGGGAACGTTGTGCCCTTCGAGTGAAGGAAAGGGTATGGAACATAGGCCTCTAAGACACATACTGGAAAGTCAACAGCTGTGATGTTCCACTGTGTCTAACTCGTCTCAAAACACTTAAAATGCAGGAGGGAACTGTGCTACTGTACGTTCTCACTTCAGGAATGATCTGTGCTAAGTTGGAAACTGGAGGGCCTGTCTGAGTAGCAATCATAGAGAGATTCGTACAGGACCCTTTCAGGTTATTCTTAGGAAGGTATCTTTTCAGGGATCCTACTTAAAATGTGTTCTCATTGATAATAGTATCTCCTTCTTTGAGGAATGATGATAGAATGTGGATGGACCATGGGCACATTATATACTGTGAGTAAAGTGCAGGCTATGGCGCTTAGGCATCCCAAACACATATTCGATGATCAAGACCAGTGGTGATCCCCACGTTCTTTCTCTGTAAAAAACGCTTTCAACATTGTGAGGGAAGTGTGCTTTAGGAGGGATTCGTTGCAGTGTTGCGTCTGTTAAAGAAGGAAGCTCTTGGGACTGACTCTGCGGTAACTGCAGTGGGCGCACATAGGGCTCTAGTATCAGACGTCTATCCGTTGGACTATAGCAAGCTCTGTTTAAGGGAAACTCTTTCAGGCTGAATCGCACTTCTCACAGTGTCTTATCAGCGGAGGAATAGAGAAAGAACAACTATGGACAGAGGGAACGTTGTGCCCTGAGAGTGAAGGACCGGGTATGGAGCATAGGCTTCTATGACACATACTGGAAGGTCAACACCTGTGATGTTCCATTGTGTCTAACTCGTGTCAAAACCCTTCAAATGTACGAGGGAACTGTGCTACAGTACTTTCCCACGACAATAATGAGTCTGTGCTAAGTTGGAAACTGTAGGACCTGTCTGTGCAGCAATCAGAGAGAGTATCGTACAGGACCCTGACGGGTTATTCTTAGGAAGGTATCTTTTCAGGGATCCTAGTTAAAGTGTGTTCTCATTCTTAACAGTGTCTCCTACTCTGAGGAATGATGATAGAATGCGGACGGACTTTGGGCACATTAGGTACTGTGAGTAAAGTGCAGGCTATGGCGCTTAGGCATCCCAAACACATATTAGATAATCAAGACCAGTGGTGATCCGCACTTTCTTTCTGAGTAAAAAACGCTTCCAGCATTGTGATGGAAGTGTGCTTTAGGAGGGATTCGTTGCTGTGTTGCGTCTGTTAGAAAAGGAAGCTCTTGGGACTGACTCTGCGGTAACTGCAATAGGCGTACATAGGGCTCTAGTATCATACGTCTATCCGTTGGACTATAGCAAGTTCTGTTTAAGGGAAACTCTTTCAGGCTGAATCGCACTTCTCACAGTGTCTTATCAGCGGAGGAATAGAGAAAGAACAACTATGGACAGAGGGAACGTTTTGCCCTGAGAGTGAAGGACCGGGTATGGAACATAGGCCTCTATGACACATACTGGAAGGTCAACACCTGTGATGTTCCATTGTGTATAACTCGTCTCAAAACCCTTCAGATGTACGAGGGAACTGTGCTACAGTATTTTCCCAGGACAGGAATGAGTCTGTGCTAAGTTGGAAACTGTAAGACCTGTCCGTGTAGCAATCATAGAGAGTATTGTACAGGACCCTGACGGGTTATTCTTAGGAAGGTATCTTTTCAGGGATCCTAGTTAAAGTGTGTTCTCATTCATAACAGTGTCTCCTCCTTTGAGGAATGATGATAGAACACGGACGGACTATGGGCATCTTAGGTACTCTGAGTAAAGTGCAGGCTATGGCGCTTAGGCATCCCAAACTCATATTGCATGCTCACGACCAGTGGTGATCCGCACTTTCTTTCAGTGTTAAAAACGCTTCCAACATTGTGAGGGAAGTGTGCTTTAGGAGGGATTCGTTGCAGTGTTGCGTCTGATAAAGAAGGAAGCTCTTGGGACTGACTATGCGATAACTGCAATAGGCGCACATAGGGCTCTAGTATCAGACGTCTATCCGTTGGACTATAGCAAGTTCTGTTTAAGGGAAACTCCATCAAACGGAATCGCACTTCTCACAGTGTCTTTTCAGAGGGGGAAAGGATATAGAACAACTAAGGGGAGGGAACGTTGTGCCCTGAGAGTGAATGACAGCTTAGGGCACATAGGCCTCTATGACACATACTGGAAGGTCAACACCTGTGATGTTCCACTGTGTCTAGCTCGTCTCAAACACTTCAAAAGTACGAGGGAACTTTGCTACTGTACATTCTCACGACAGGTTTGAGTCTGTGCTCTGTAGGAAACATTAGGACCTGTCTGTGTAGCAATCATAAACTATCACATACAGGACCATGACAAGTGATTCTTAGGAAGGTATCTTTTCAGGGATCCTACTTAAAGTGCGTTCTCATTCATCACAGAGTCTCCTCCTTTCAGGAATGATGATAGAACACGGACGGACTATGGGCACCTTAGGTACTGTGAGTAAAGTGCAGGCTATGGCGCTTAGGCATCCCAAACTCATATTGGATGCTCACGACCAGTGGTGATCCGCACTTTCTTTCAGTGTTAAAAACGCTTCCAACATTGTGAGGGAAGTGTGCTTTAGGAGGGATTCGTTGCAGTGTTGCGTCTGTTAAAGAAGGAAGCGCTTGGGACTGACTCTGCGGTAACTGCAATAGGCGCACATAGGGCTCTAGTAACAGACGTCTATCCCTTGGACTATAGCAAGTTCTGTTTAAGGGAAACTCCTTCAGGCGGAATCGCACTTCTCCCAGTGTCTTTTTAATGGAGGAATGGAGAAAGAACTACTACGGAGAGAGGGAACGTTGTGCCCTTCGAGTGAAGGAAAGGGTATGGAACATAGGCCTCTAAGACACATACTGGAAAGTCAACAGCTGTGATGTTCCACTGTGTCTAACTCGTCTCAAAACACTTAAAATGCAGGAGGGAACTGTGCTACTGTACGTTCTCACTTCAGGAATGAGTCTGTGCTAAGTTGGAAACTGGAGGGCCTGTCTGAGTAGCAATCATAGAGAGATTCGTACAGGACCCTTTCAGGTTATTCTTAGGAAGGTATCTTTACAGGGATCCTACTTAAAATGTGTTCTCATTGATAATAGTATCTCCTTCTTTGAGGAATGATGATAGAATGTGGACGGACCATGGGCACATTATATACTGTGAGTAAAGTGCAGGCTATGGCGCTTAGGCATCCCAAACACATATTCGATGATCAAGACCAGTGGTGATCCCCACGTTCTTTCTCTGTAAAAAACGCTTTCAACATTGTGATGGAAGTGTGCTTTAGGAGGGATTCGTTGCTGTGTTGCGTCTGTTAGAAAAGGAAGCTCTTGGGACTGACTCTGCGGTAACTGCAATAGGCGTACATAGGGCTCTAGTATCATACGTCTATCCGTCGGACTATAGCAAGTTTTGTTTAAGGGAAACTCTTTCAGGCTGAATCGCACTTCTCACAGTGTCTTATCAGCGGAGGAATAGAGAAAGAACAACTATGGACAGAGGGAACGTTTTGCCCTGAGAGTGAAGGACCGGGTATGGAACATAGGCCTCTATGACACATACTGGAAGGTCAACACCTGTGATGTTCCATTGTGTCTAACTCGTGTCAAAACCCTTCAAATGTACGAGGGAACTGTGCTACAGTACTTTCCCACGACAATAATGAGTCTGTGCTAAGTTGGAAACTGTAGGACCTGTCTGTGCAGCAATCAGAGAGAGTATCGTACAGGACCCTGACGGGTTATTCTTAGGAAGGTATCTTTTCAGGGATCCTAGTTAAAGTGTGTTCTCATTCTTAACAGTGTCTCCTACTCTGAGGAATGATGATAGAATGCGGACGGACTTTGGGCACATTAGGTACTGTGAGTAAAGTGCAGGCTATGGCGCTTAGGCATCCCAAACACATATTAGATAATCAAGACCAGTGGTGATCCGCACTTTCTTTCTGAGTAAAAAACGCTTCCAGCATTGTGATGGAAGTGTGCTTTAGGAGGGATTCGTTGCTGTGTTGCGTCTGTTAGAAAAGGAAGCTCTTGGGACTGACTCTGCGGTAACTGCAATAGGCGTACATAGGGCTCTAGTATCATACGTCTATCCGTTGGACTATAGCAAGTTCTGTTTAAGGGAAACTCTTTCAGGCTGAATCGCACTTCTCACAGTGTCTTATCAGCGGAGGAATAGAGAAAGAACAACTATGGACAGAGGGAACGTTTTGCCCTGAGAGTGAAGGACCGGGTATGGAACATAGGCCTCTATGACACATACTGGAAGGTCAACACCTGTGATGTTCCATTGTGTATAACTCGTCTCAAAACCCTTCAGATGTACGAGGGAACTGTGCTACAGTATTTTCCCAGGACAGGAATGAGTCTGTGCTAAGTTGGAAACTGTAAGACCTGTCCGTGTAGCAATCATAGAGAGTATTGTACAGGACCCTGACGGGTTATTCTTAGGAAGGTATCTTTTCAGGGATCCTAGTTAAAGTGTGTTCTCATTCATAACAGTGTCTCCTCCTTTGAGGAATGATGATAGAACACGGACGGACTATGGGCATCTTAGGTACTCTGAGTAAAGTGCAGGCTATGGCGCTTAGGCATCCCAAACTCATATTGCATGCTCACGACCAGTGGTGATCCGCACTTTCTTTCAGTGTTAAAAACGCTTCCAACATTGTGAGGGAAGTGTGCTTTAGGAGGGATTCGTTGCAGTGTTGCGTCTGATAAAGAAGGAAGCTCTTGGGACTGACTATGCGATAACTGCAATAGGCGCACATAGGGCTCTAGTATCAGACGTCTATCCGTTGGACTATAGCAAGTTCTGTTTAAGGGAAACTCCATCAAACGGAATCGCACTTCTCACAGTGTCTTTTCAGAGGGGGAAAGGATATAGAACAACTAAGGGGAGGGAACGTTGTGCCCTGAAAGTGAATGACAGCTTAGGGCACATAGGCCTCTATGACACATACTGGAAGGTCAACACCTGTGATGTTCCACTGTGTCTAGCTCGTCTCAAACACTTCAAAAGTACGAGGGAACTTTGCTACTGTACATTCTCACGACAGGTTTGAGTCTGTGCTCTGTAGGAAACATTAGGACCTGTCTGTGTAGCAATCATAAACTATCACATACAGGACCATGACAAGTGATTCTTAGGAAGGTATCTTTTCAGGGATCCTACTTAAAGTGCGTTCTCATTCATCACAGAGTCTCCTCCTTTCAGGAATGATGATAGAACACGGACGGACTATGGGCACCTTAGGTACTGTGAGTAAAGTGCAGGCTATGGCGCTTAGGCATCCCAAACTCATATTGGATGCTCACGACCAGTGGTGATCCGCACTTTCTTTCAGTGTTAAAAACGCTTCCAACATTGTGAGGGAAGTGTGCTTTAGGAGGGATTCGTTGCAGTGTTGCGTCTGTTAAAGAAGGAAGCGCTTGGGACTGACTCTGCGGTAACTGCAATAGGCGCACATAGGGCTCTAGTCACAGACGTCTATCCCTTGGACTATAGCAAGTTCTGTTTAAGGGAAACTCCTTCAGGCGGAATCGCACTTCTCCCAGTGTCTTTTTAATGGAGGAATGGAGAAAGAACTACTACGGAGAGAGGGAACGTTGTGCCCTTCGAGTGAAGGAAAGGGTATGGAACATAGGCCTCTAAGACACATACTGGAAAGTCAACAGCTGTGATGTTCCACTGTGTCTAACTCGTCTCAAAACACTTAAAATGCAGGAGGGAACTGTGCTACTGTACGTTCTCACTTCAGGAATGAGTCTGTGCTAAGTTGGAAACTGGAGGGCCTGTCTGAGTAGCAATCATAGAGAGATTCGTACAGGACCCTTTCAGGTTATTCTTAGGAAGGTATCTTTACAGGGATCCTACTTAAAATGTGTTCTCATTGATAATAGTATCTCCTTCTTTGAGGAATGATGATAGAATGTGGACGGACCATGGGCACATTATATACTGTGAGTAAAGTGCAGGCTATGGCGCTTAGGCATCCCAAACACATATTCGATGATCAAGACCAGTGGTGATCCCCACGTTCTTTCTCTGTAAAAAACGCTTTCAACATTGTGAGGGAAGTGTGCTTTAGGAGGGATTCGTTGCAGTGTTGCGTCTGTTAAAGAAGGAAGCTCTTGGGACTGACTCTGCGGTAACTGCAGTAGGCGCACTTAGGGCTCTAGTATCAGACGTCTATCCGTTGGACTATAGCAAGCTCTGTTTAAGGGAAACTCTTTCAGGCTGAATCGCACTTCTCACAGTGTCTTATCAGCGGAGGAATAGAGAAAGAACAACTATGGACAGAGGGAATTTGTGCCCTGAGAGTGAAGGACCGGGTATGGAACATAGGCTTCTATGACACATACTGGAAGGTCAACACCTGTGATGTTCCATTGTGTCTAACTCGTGTCAAAACCCTTCAAATGAACGAGGGAACTGTGCTACAGTACTTTCCCACGACAATAATGAGTCTGTGCTAAGTTGGAAACTGTAGGACCTGTCTGTGCAGCAATCAGAGAGAGTATCGTACAGGACCCTGACGGGTTATTCTTAGGAAGGTATCTTTTCATGGATCCTAGTTAAAGTGTGTTCTCATTCTTAACAGTGTCTCCTACTCTGAGGAATGATGATAGAACGCGGTCGGACTTTGGGCACATTAGGTACTGTGAGTAAAGTGCAGGCTATGGCGCTTAGGCATCCCAAACACATATTAGATAATCAAGACCAGTGTTGATCCGCACTTTCTTTCTGAGTAAAAAACGCTTCCAGCATTGTGATGGAAGTGTGCTGTAGGAGGGATTCGTTGCTGTGTTGCGTTTGTTAGAAAAGGAAGCTCTTGGGACTGACTCTGCGGTAACTGCAATAGGCGTACATAGGGCTCTAGTATCATACGTCTATCCGTTGGACTATAGCAAGTTCTGTTTAAGGGAAACTCAGGCTGAATCGCACTTCTCACAGTGTCTTATCAGCGGAGGAAAAGAGAAAGAACAACTATGGACAGAGGGAACGTTTTGCTTTGAGAGTGAAGGACCGGGTATGGAACATAGGCCTCTATGACACATACTGGAAGGTCAACACCTGTGATGTTCCATTGTGTATAACTCATCTCAAAACCCTTCAGATGTACGATGGAACTGTGCTACAGTATTTTCCCAGGACAGGAATGAGTCTGTGCTAAGTTGGAAACTGTAAGACCTGTCCGTGTAGCAATCATAGAGAGTATTGTACAGGACCCTGACGGGTTATTCTTAGGAAGGTATCTTTTCAGGGATCCTAGTTAAAGTGTGTTCTCATTCATAACAGTGTCTCCTCCTTTGAGGAATGATGATAGAACACGGACGGACTATGGGCATCTTAGGTACTCTGAGTAAAGTGCAGGCTATGGCGCTTAGGCATCCCAAACTCATATTGGATGCTCAAGACCAGTGGTGATCCGCACTTTCTTTCAGTGTTAAAAACGCTTCCAACATTGTGAGGGAAGTGTGCTTTAAGAGGGATTCGTTGCAGTGTTGCGTCTGATAAAGAAGGAAGCTCTTGGGACTGACTATGCGATAACTGCAGTAGGCGCACATAGGGCTCTAGTATCAGACGTCTATCCGTTGGACTATAGCAAGTTCTGTTTAAGGGAAACTCCATCAAACGGAATCGCACTTCTCACAGTGTCTTTTCAGAGGGGGAAAGGATATAGAACAACTAAGGGGAGGGAACGTTGTGCCCTGAGAGTGAATGACAGCTTAGGGCACATAGGCCTCTATGACACATACTGGAAGGTCAACACCTGTGATGTTCCACTGTGTCTAGCTCGTCTCAAACACTTCAAATGTACGAGGGAACTTTGCTACTGTACATTCTCACGACAGGTTTGAGTCTGTGCTCTGTAGGAAACATTAGGACCTGTCTGTGTAGCAATCATAAACTATCACATACAGGACCATGACAAGTGATTCTTAGGAAGGTATCTTTTCAGGGATCCTACTTAAAGTGCGTTCTCATTCATCACAGAGTCTCCTCCTTTCAGGAATGATGATAGAACACGGACGGACTATGGGCACCTTAGGTACTGTGAGTAAAGTGCAGGCTATGGCGCTTAGGCATCCCAAACTCATATTGGATGCTCACGACCAGTGGTGATCCGCACTTTCTTTCAGGGTTAAAAACGCTTCCAACATTGTGAGGGAAGTGTGCTTTAGGAGGGATTCGTTGCAGTGTTGCGTCTGTTAAAGAAGGAAGCGCTTGGGACTGACTCTGCGGTAACTGCAATAGGCGCACATAGGGCTCTAGTAACAGACGTCTATCCCTTGGACTATAGCAAGTTCTGTTTAAGGGAAACTCCTTCAGGCGGAATCGCACTTCTCCCAGTGTCTTTTTAATGGAGGAATGGAGAAAGAACAACTACGGAGAGAGGGAACGTTGTGCCCTTCGAGTGAAGGAAAGGGTATGGAACATAGGCCTCTAAGACGCATACTGGAAAGTCAACAGCTGTGATGTTCCACTGTGTCTAACTCTTCTCAAAACACTTAAAATGCAGGAGGGAACTGTGCTACTGTACGTTCTCACTTCAGGAATGAGTCTGTGCTAAGTTGGAAACTGGAGGGCCTGTCTGAGTAGCAATCATAGAGAGATTCGTACAGGACCCTTTCAGGTTATTCTTAGGAAGGTATCTTTTCAGGGATCCTACTTAAAATGTGTTCTCATTGATAATAGTATCTCCTTCTTTGAGGAATGATGATAGAATGTGGACGGACCATGGGCACATTATATACTGTGAGTAAAGTGCAGGCTATGGCGCTTAGGCATCCCAAACACATATTCGATGATCAAGACCAGTGGTGATCCCCACGTTCTTTCTCTGTAAAAAACGCTTTCAACATTGTGAGGGAAGTGTGCTTTAGGAGGGATTCGTTGCAGTGTTGCGTCTGTTAAAGAAGGAAGCTCTTGGGACTGACTCTGCGGTAACTGCAGTGGGCACACATAGGGCTCTAGTATCAGAGGTCTATCCGTTGGACTATAGCAAGCTCTGTTTAAGGGAAACTCTTTCAGGCTGAATCGCACTTCTCACAGTGTCTTATCAGCGGGGGAATAGAGAAAGAACAACTATGGACAGAGGGAACGTTGTGCCCTGAGAGTGAAGGACCGGGTATGGAACATAGGCTTCTATGACACATACTGGAAGGTCAACACCTGTGATGTTCCATTGTGTCTAACTCGTGTCAAAACCCTTCAAATGTACGAGGGAACTGTGCTACAGTACTTTCCCACGACAATAATGAGTCTGTGCTAAGTTGGAAACTGTAGGACCTGTCTGTGCAGCAATCAGAGAGAGTATCGTACAGGACCCTGACGGGTTATTCTTAGGAAGGATCTTTTCAGGGATCCTAGTTAAAGTGTGTTCTCATTCTTAACAGTGTCTCCTACTCTGAGGAATGATGATAGAATGCGGACTGACTTTGGGCACATTAGGTACTGTGAGTAAAGTGCAGGCTATGGCGCTTAGGCATCCCAAACACATATTAGATAATCAAGACCAGTGGTGATCCGCACTTTCTTTCTGAGTAAAAAACGCTTCCAGCATTGTGATGGAAGTGTGCTGTAGGAGGGATTCGTTGCTGTGTTGCGTCTGTTAGAAAAGGAAGCTCTTGGGACTGACTCTGCGGTAACTGCAATAGGCGTACATAGGGCTCTAGTATCATACGTCTATCCGTTGGACTATAGCAAGTTCTGTTTAAGGGAAACTCTTTCAGGCTGAATCGCACTTCTCACAGTGTCTTATCAGCGGAGGAAAAGAGAAAGAACAACTATGGACAGAGGGAACGTTTTGCTTTGAGAGTGAAGGACCGGGTATGGAACATAGGCCTCTATGACACATACTGGAAGGTCAACACCTGTGATGTTCCATTGTGTATAACTCGTCTCAAAACCCTTCAGATGTACGATGGAACTGTGCTACAGTATTTTCCCAGGACAGGAATGAGTCTGTGCTAAGTTGGAAACTGTAAGACCTGTCCGTGTAGCAATCATAGAGAGTATTGTACAGGACCCTGACGGGTTATTCTTAGGAAGGTATCTTTTCAGGGATCCTAGTTAAAGTGTGTTCTCATTCATAACAGTGTCTCCTCCTTTGAGGAATGATGATAGAACACGGACGGACTATGGGCATCTTAGGTACTCTGAGTAAAGTGCAGGCTATGGCGCTTAGGCATCCCAAACTCATATTGGATGCTCAAGACCAGTGGTGATCCGCACTTTCTTTCAGTGTTAAAAACGCTTCCAACATTGTGAGGGAAGTGTGCTTTAGGAGGGATTCGTTGCAGTGTTGCGTCTGATAAAGAAGGAAGCTCTTGGGACTGACTATGCGATAACTGCAGTAGGCGCACATAGGGCTCTAGTATCAGACGTCTATCCGTTGGACTATAGCAAGTTCTGTTTAAGGGAAACTCCATCAAACGGAATCGCACTTCTCACAGTGTCTTTTAAGAGGGGGAAAGGATATAGAACAACTAAGGGGAGGGAATGTTGTGCCCTGAGAGTGAATGACAGCTTAGGGCACATAGGCCTCTATGACACATACTGGAAGGTCAACACCTGTGATGTTCCACTGTGTCTAGCTCGTCTCAAACACTTCAAATGTACGAGGGAACTTTGCTACTGTACATTCTCACGACAGGTTTGAGTCTGTGCTCTGTCGGAAACATTAGGACCTGTCTGTGTAGCAATCATAAACTATCACATACAGGACCATGACAAGTGATTCTTAGGAAGGTATCTTTTCAGGGATCCTACTTAAAGTGCGTTCTCATTCATCACAGAGTCTCCTCCTTTCAGGAATGATGATAGAACACGGACGGACTATGGGCACCTTAGGTACTGTGAGTAAAGTGCAGGCTATGGCGCTTAGGCATCCCAAACTCATATTGGATGCTCACGACCAGTGGTGATCCGCACTTTCTTTCAGGGTTAAAAACGCTTCCAACATTGTGAGGGAAGTGTGCTTTAGGAGGGATTCGTTGCAGTGTTGCGTCTGTTAAAGAAGGAAGCGCTTGGGACTGACTCTGCGGTAACTGCAATAGGCGCACATAGGGCTCTAGTAACAGACGTCTATCCCTTGGACTATAGCAAGTTCTGTTTAAGGGAAACTCCTTCAGGCGGAATCGCACTTCTCCCAGTGTCTTTTTAATGGAGGAATGGAGAAAGAACAACTACGGAGAGAGGGAACGTTGTGCCCTTCGAGTGAAGGAAAGGGTATGGAACATAGGCCTCTAAGACACATACTGGAAAGTCAACAGCTGTGATGTTCCACTGTGTCTAACTCTTCTCAAAACACTTAAAATGCAGGAGGGAACTGTGCTACTGTACGTTCTCACTTCAGGAATGAGTCTGTGCTAAGCTGGAAACTGGAGGGCCTGTCTGAGTAGCAATCATAGAGAGATTCGTACAGGACCCTTTCAGGTTATTCTTAGGAAGGTATCTTTTCAGGGATCCTACTTAAAATGTGTTCTCATTGATAATAGTATCTCCTTCTTTGAGGAATGATGATAGAATGTGGACGGACCATGGGCACATTATATACTGTGAGTAAAGTGCAGGCTATGGCGCTTAGGCATCCCAAACACATATTCGATGATCAAGACCAGTGGTGATCCCCACGTTCTTTCTCTGTAAAAAACGCTTTCAACATTGTGAGGGAAGTGTGCTTTAGGAGGGATTCGTTGCAGTGTTGCGTCTGTTAAAGAAGGAAGCGCTTGGGACTGACTCTGCGGTAACTGCAATAGGCGCACATAGGGCTCTAGTAACAGACGTCTATCCCTTGGACTATAGCAAGTTCTGTTTAAGGGAAACTCCTTCAGGCGGAATCGCACTTCTCCCAGTGTCTTTTTAATGGAGGAATGGAGAAAGAACTACTACGGAGAGAGGGAACGTTGTGCCCTTAGAGTGAAGGAAAGGGTATGGAACATAGGCCTCTAAGACACATACTGGAAAGTCAACAGCTGTGATGTTCCACTGTGTCTAACTCGTCTCAAAACACTTAAAATGCAGGAGGGAACTGTGCTACTGTACGTTCTCACTTCAGGAATGAGTCTGTGCTAAGTTGGAAACTGGAGGGCCTGTCTGAGTAGCAATCATAGAGAGATTCGTACAGGACCCTTTCAGGTTATTCTTAGGAAGGTATCTTTACAGGGATCCTACTTAAAATGTGTTCTCATTGATAATAGTATCTCCTTCTTTGAGGAATGATGATAGAATGTGGACGGACCATGGGCACATTATATACTGTGAGTAAAGTGCAGGCTATGGCGCTTAGGCATCCCAAACACATATTCGATGATCAAGACCAGTGGTGATCCCCACGTTCTTTCTCTGTAAAAAACGCTTTCAACATTGTGAGGGAAGTGTGCTTTAGGAGGGATTCGTTGCAGTGTTGCGTCTGTTAAAGAAGGAAGCTCTTGGGACTGACTCTGCGGTAACTGCAGTAGGCGCACTTAGGGCTCTAGTATCAGACGTCTATCCGTTGGACTATAGCAAGCTCTGTTTAAGGGAAACTCTTTCAGGCTGAATCGCACTTCTCACAGTGTCTTATCAGCGGAGGAATAGAGAAAGAACAACTATGGACAGAGGGAATTTGTGCCCTGAGAGTGAAGGACCGGGTATGGAACATAGGCTTCTATGACACATACTGGAAGGTCAACACCTGTGATGTTCCATTGTGTCTAACTCGTGTCAAAACCCTTCAAATGAACGAGGGAACTGTGCTACAGTACTTTCCCACGACAATAATGAGTCTGTGCTAAGTTGGAAACTGTAGGACCTGTCTGTGCAGCAATCAGAGAGAGTATCGTACAGGACCCTGACGGGTTATTCTTAGGAAGGTATCTTTTCATGGATCCTAGTTAAAGTGTGTTCTCATTCTTAACAGTGTCTCCTACTCTGAGGAATGATGATAGAACGCGGTCGGACTTTGGGCACATTAGGTACTGTGAGTAAAGTGCAGGCTATGGCGCTTAGGCATCCCAAACACATATTAGATAATCAAGACCAGTGGTGATCCGCACTTTCTTTCTGAGTAAAAAACGCTTCCAGCATTGTGATGGAAGTGTGCTTTAGGAGGGATTCGTTGCTGTGTTGCGTCTGTTAGAAAAGGAAGCTCTTGGGACTGACTCTGCGGTAACTGCAATAGGCGTACATAGGGCTCTAGTATCATACGTCTATCCGTTGGACTATAGCAAGTTTTGTTTAAGGGAAACTCTTTCAGGCTGAATCGCACTTCTCACAGTGTCTTATCAGCGGAGGAATAGAGAAAGAACAACTATGGACAGAGGGAACGTTTTGCCCTGAGAGTGAAGGACCGGGTATGGAACATAGGCCTCTATGACACATACTGGAAGGTCAACACCTGTGATGTTCCATTGTGTCTAACTCGTGTCAAAACCCTTCAAATGTACGAGGGAACTGTGCTACAGTACTTTCCCACGACAATAATGAGTCTGTGCTAAGTTGGAAACTGTAGGACCTGTCTGTGCAGCAATCAGAGAGAGTATCGTACAGGACCCTGACGGGTTATTCTTAGGAAGGTATCTTTTCAGGGATCCTAGTTAAAGTGTGTTCTCATTCTTAACAGTGTCTCCTACTCTGAGGAATGATGATAGAATGCGGACGGACTTTGGGCACATTAGGTACTGTGAGTAAAGTGCAGGCTATGGCGCTTAGGCATCCCAAACACATATTAGATAATCAAGACCAGTGGTGATCCGCACTTTCTTTCTGAGTAAAAAACGCTTCCAGCATTGTGATGGAAGTGTGCTTTAGGAGGGATTCGTTGCTGTGTTGCGTCTGTTAGAAAAGGAAGCTCTTGGGACTGACTCTGCGGTAACTGCAATAGGCGTACATAGGGCTCTAGTATCATACGTCTATCCGTTGGACTATAGCAAGTTCTGTTTAAGGGAAACTCTTTCAGGCTGAATCGCACTTCTCACAGTGTCTTATCAGCGGAGGAATAGAGAAAGAACAACTATGGACAGAGGGAACGTTTTGCCCTGAGAGTGAAGGACCGGGTATGGAACATAGGCCTCTATGACACATACTGGAAGGTCAACACCTGTGATGTTCCATTGTGTATAACTCGTCTCAAAACCCTTCAGATGTACGAGGGAACTGTGCTACAGTATTTTCCCAGGACAGGAATGAGTCTGTGCTAAGTTGGAAACTGTAAGACCTGTCCGTGTAGCAATCATAGAGAGTATTGTACAGGACCCTGACGGGTTATTCTTAGGAAGGTATCTTTTCAGGGATCCTAGTTAAAGTGTGTTCTCATTCATAACAGTGTCTCCTCCTTTGAGGAATGATGATAGAACACGGACGGACTATGGGCATCTTAGGTACTCTGAGTAAAGTGCAGGCTATGGCGCTTAGGCATCCCAAACTCATATTGCATGCTCACGACCAGTGGTGATCCGCACTTTCTTTCAGTGTTAAAAACGCTTCCAACATTGTGAGGGAAGTGTGCTTTAGGAGGGATTCGTTGCAGTGTTGCGTCTGATAAAGAAGGAAGCTCTTGGGACTGACTATGCGATAACTGCAATAGGCGCACATAGGGCTCTAGTATCAGACGTCTATCCGTTGGACTATAGCAAGTTCTGTTTAAGGGAAACTCCATCAAACGGAATCGCACTTCTCACAGTGTCTTTTCAGAGGGGGAAAGGATATAGAACAACTAAGG
Organism: Neogale vison; assembly: GCF_020171115.1. Classification (NCBI taxonomy): domain Eukaryota; kingdom Metazoa; phylum Chordata; class Mammalia; order Carnivora; family Mustelidae; genus Neogale; species Neogale vison. Next base: position 30,038,632 of record NC_058100.1, on the reverse strand, counting down.
GGAGGGAACGTTGTGCCCTGAAAGTGAATGACAGCTTAGGGCACATAGGCCTCTATGACACATACTGGAAGGTCAACACCTGTGATGTTCCACTGTGTCTAGCTCGTCTCAAACACTTCAAAAGTACGAGGGAACTTTGCTACTGTACATTCTCACGACAGGTTTGAGTCTGTGCTCTGTAGGAAACATTAGGACCTGTCTGTGTAGCAATCATAAACTATCACATACAGGACCATGACAAGTGATTCTTAGGAAGGTATCTTTTCAGGGATCCTACTTAAAGTGCGTTCTCATTCATCACAGAGTCTCCTCCTTTCAGGAATGATGATAGAACACGGACGGACTATGGGCACCTTAGGTACTGTGAGTAAAGTGCAGGCTATGGCGCTTAGGCATCCCAAACTCATATTGGATGCTCACGACCAGTGGTGATCCGCACTTTCTTTCAGTGTTAAAAACGCTTCCAACATTGTGAGGGAAGTGTGCTTTAGGAGGGATTCGTTGCAGTGTTGCGTCTGTTAAAGAAGGAAGCGCTTGGGACTGACTCTGCGGTAACTGCAATAGGCGCACATAGGGCTCTAGTCACAGACGTCTATCCCTTGGACTATAGCAAGTTCTGTTTAAGGGAAACTCCTTCAGGCGGAATCGCACTTCTCCCAGTGTCTTTTTAATGGAGGAATGGAGAAAGAACTACTACGGAGAGAGGGAACGTTGTGCCCTTCGAGTGAAGGAAAGGGTATGGAACATAGGCCTCTAAGACACATACTGGAAAGTCAACAGCTGTGATGTTCCACTGTGTCTAACTCGTCTCAAAACACTTAAAATGCAGGAGGGAACTGTGCTACTGTACGTTCTCACTTCAGGAATGAGTCTGTGCTAAGTTGGAAACTGGAGGGCCTGTCTGAGTAGCAATCATAGAGAGATTCGTACAGGACCCTTTCAGGTTATTCTTAGGAAGGTATCTTTACAGGGATCCTACTTAAAATGTGTTCTCATTGATAATAGTATCTCCTTCTTTGAGGAATGATGATAGAATGTGGACGGACCATGGGCACATTATATACTGTGAGTAAAGTGCAGGCTATGGCGCTTAGGCATCCCAAACACATATTCGATGATCAAGACCAGTGGTGATCCCCACGTTCTTTCTCTGTAAAAAACGCTTTCAACATTGTGAGGGAAGTGTGCTTTAGGAGGGATTCGTTGCAGTGTTGCGTCTGTTAAAGAAGGAAGCTCTTGGGACTGACTCTGCGGTAACTGCAGTAGGCGCACTTAGGGCTCTAGTATCAGACGTCTATCCGTTGGACTATAGCAAGCTCTGTTTAAGGGAAACTCTTTCAGGCTGAATCGCACTTCTCACAGTGTCTTATCAGCGGAGGAATAGAGAAAGAACAACTATGGACAGAGGGAATTTGTGCCCTGAGAGTGAAGGACCGGGTATGGAACATAGGCTTCTATGACACATACTGGAAGGTCAACACCTGTGATGTTCCATTGTGTCTAACTCGTGTCAAAACCCTTCAAATGAACGAGGGAACTGTGCTACAGTACTTTCCCACGACAATAATGAGTCTGTGCTAAGTTGGAAACTGTAGGACCTGTCTGTGCAGCAATCAGAGAGAGTATCGTACAGGACCCTGACGGGTTATTCTTAGGAAGGTATCTTTTCATGGATCCTAGTTAAAGTGTGTTCTCATTCTTAACAGTGTCTCCTACTCTGAGGAATGATGATAGAACGCGGTCGGACTTTGGGCACATTAGGTACTGTGAGTAAAGTGCAGGCTATGGCGCTTAGGCATCCCAAACACATATTAGATAATCAAGACCAGTGTTGATCCGCACTTTCTTTCTGAGTAAAAAACGCTTCCAGCATTGTGATGGAAGTGTGCTTTAGGAGGGATTCGTTGCTGTGTTGCGTCTGTTAGAAAAGGAAGCTCTTGGGACTGACTCTGCGGTAACTGCAATAGGCGTACATAGGGCTCTAGTATCATACGTCTATCCGTTGGACTATAGCAAGTTCTGTTTAAGGGAAACTCAGGCTGAATCGCACTTCTCACAGTGTCTTATCAGCGGAGGAAAAGAGAAAGAACAACTATGGACAGAGGGAACGTTTTGCTTTGAGAGTGAAGGACCGGGTATGGAACATAGGCCTCTATGACACATACTGGAAGGTCAACACCTGTGATGTTCCATTGTGTATAACTCATCTCAAAACCCTTCAGATGTACGATGGAACTGTGCTACAGTATTTTCCCAGGACAGGAATGAGTCTGTGCTAAGTTGGAAACTGTAAGACCTGTCCGTGTAGCAATCATAGAGAGTATTGTACAGGACCCTGACGGGTTATTCTTAGGAAGGTATCTTTTCAGGGGTCCTAGTTAAAGTGTGTTCTCATTCATAACAGTGTCTCCTCCTTTGAGGAATGATGATAGAACACGGACGGACTATGGGCATCTTAGGTACTCTGAGTAAAGTGCAGGCTATGGCGCTTAGGCATCCCAAACTCATATTGGATGCTCAAGACCAGTGGTGATCCGCACTTTCTTTCAGTGTTAAAAACGCTTCCAACATTGTGAGGGAAGTGTGCTTTAAGAGGGATTCGTTGCAGTGTTGCGTCTGATAAAGAAGGAAGCTCTTGGGACTGACTATGCGATAACTGCAATAGGCGCACATAGGGCTCTAGTATCAGACGTCTATCCGTTGGACTATAGCAAGTTCTGTTTAAGGGAAACTCCATCAAACGGAATCGCACTTCTCACAGTGTCTTTTCAGAGGGGGAAAGGATATAGAACAACTAAGGGGAGGGAACGTTGTGCCCTGAGAGTGAATGACAGCTTAGGGCACATAGGCCTCTATGACACATACTGGAAGGTCAACACCTGTGATGTTCCACTGTGTCTAGCTCGTCTCAAACACTTCAAATGTACGAGGGAACTTTGCTACTGTACATTCTCACGACAGGTTTGAGTCTGTGCTCTGTAGGAAACATTAGGACCTGTCTGTGTAGCAATCATAAACTATCACATACAGGACCATGACAAGTGATTCTTAGGAAGGTATCTTTTCAGGGATCCTACTTAAAGTGCGTTCTCATTCATCACAGAGTCTCCTCCTTTCAGGAATGATGATAGAACACGGACGGACTATGGGCACCTTAGGTACTGTGAGTAAAGTGCAGGCTATGGCGCTTAGGCATCCCAAACTCATATTGGATGCTCACGACCAGTGGTGATCCGCACTTTCTTTCAGGGTTAAAAACGCTTCCAACATTGTGAGGGAAGTGTGCTTTAGGAGGGATTCGTTGCAGTGTTGCGTCTGTTAAAGAAGGAAGCGCTTGGGACTGACTCTGCGGTAACTGCAATAGGCGCACATAGGGCTCTAGTAACAGACGTCTATCCCTTGGACTATAGCAAGTTCTGTTTAAGGGAAACTCCTTCAGGCGGAATCGCACTTCTCCCAGTGTCTTTTTAATGGAGGAATGGAGAAAGAACAACTACGGAGAGAGGGAACGTTGTGCCCTTCGAGTGAAGGAAAGGGTATGGAACATAGGCCTCTAAGACGCATACTGGAAAGTCAACAGCTGTGATGTTCCACTGTGTCTAACTCTTCTCAAAACACTTAAAATGCAGGAGGGAACTGTGCTACTGTACGTTCTCACTTCAGGAATGAGTCTGTGCTAAGTTGGAAACTGGAGGGCCTGTCTGAGTAGCAATCATAGAGAGATTCGTACAGGACCCTTTCAGGTTATTCTTAGGAAGGTATCTTTTCAGGGATCCTACTTAAAATGTGTTCTCATTGATAATAGTATCTCCTTCTTTGAGGAATGATGATAGAATGTGGACGGACCATGGGCACATTATATACTGTGAGTAAAGTGCAGGCTATGGCGCTTAGGCATCCCAAACACATATTCGATGATCAAGACCAGTGGTGATCCCCACGTTCTTTCTCTGTAAAAAACGCTTTCAACATTGTGAGGGAAGTGTGCTTTAGGAGGGATTCGTTGCAGTGTTGCGTCTGTTAAAGAAGGAAGCTCTTGGGACTGACTCTGCGGTAACTGCAGTGGGCACACATAGGGCTCTAGTATCAGAGGTCTATCCGTTGGACTATAGCAAGCTCTGTTTAAGGGAAACTCTTTCAGGCTGAATCGCACTTCTCACAGTGTCTTATCAGCGGGGGAATAGAGAAAGAACAACTATGGACAGAGGGAACGTTGTGCCCTGAGAGTGAAGGACCGGGTATGGAACATAGGCTTCTATGACACATACTGGAAGGTCAACACCTGTGATGTTCCATTGTGTCTAACTCGTGTCAAAACCCTTCAAATGTACGAGGGAACTGTGCTACAGTACTTTCCCACGACAATAATGAGTCTGTGCTAAGTTGGAAACTGTAGGACCTGTCTGTGCAGCAATCAGAGAGAGTATCGTACAGGACCCTGACGGGTTATTCTTAGGAAGGATCTTTTCAGGGATCCTAGTTAAAGTGTGTTCTCATTCTTAACAGTGTCTCCTACTCTGAGGAATGATGATAGAATGCGGACTGACTTTGGGCACATTAGGTACTGTGAGTAAAGTGCAGGCTATGGCGCTTAGGCATCCCAAACACATATTAGATAATCAAGACCAGTGGTGATCCGCACTTTCTTTCTGAGTAAAAAACGCTTCCAGCATTGTGATGGAAGTGTGCTGTAGGAGGGATTCGTTGCTGTGTTGCGTCTGTTAGAAAAGGAAGCTCTTGGGACTGACTCTGCGGTAACTGCAATAGGCGTACATAGGGCTCTAGTATCATACGTCTATCCGTTGGACTATAGCAAGTTCTGTTTAAGGGAAACTCTTTCAGGCTGAATCGCACTTCTCACAGTGTCTTATCAGCGGAGGAAAAGAGAAAGAACAACTATGGACAGAGGGAACGTTTTGCTTTGAGAGTGAAGGACCGGGTATGGAACATAGGCCTCTATGACACATACTGGAAGGTCAACACCTGTGATGTTCCATTGTGTATAACTCGTCTCAAAACCCTTCAGATGTACGATGGAACTGTGCTACAGTATTTTCCCAGGACAGGAATGAGTCTGTGCTAAGTTGGAAACTGTAAGACCTGTCCGTGTAGCAATCATAGAGAGTATTGTACAGGACCCTGACGGGTTATTCTTAGGAAGGTATCTTTTCAGGGATCCTAGTTAAAGTGTGTTCTCATTCATAACAGTGTCTCCTCCTTTGAGGAATGATGATAGAACACGGACGGACTATGGGCATCTTAGGTACTCTGAGTAAAGTGCAGGCTATGGCGCTTAGGCATCCCAAACTCATATTGGATGCTCAAGACCAGTGGTGATCCGCACTTTCTTTCAGTGTTAAAAACGCTTCCAACATTGTGAGGGAAGTGTGCTTTAGGAGGGATTCGTTGCAGTGTTGCGTCTGATAAAGAAGGAAGCTCTTGGGACTGACTATGCGATAACTGCAGTAGGCGCACATAGGGCTCTAGTATCAGACGTCTATCCGTTGGACTATAGCAAGTTCTGTTTAAGGGAAACTCCATCAAACGGAATCGCACTTCTCACAGTGTCTTTTAAGAGGGGGAAAGGATATAGAACAACTAAGGGGAGGGAATGTTGTGCCCTGAGAGTGAATGACAGCTTAGGGCACATAGGCCTCTATGACACATACTGGAAGGTCAACACCTGTGATGTTCCACTGTGTCTAGCTCGTCTCAAACACTTCAAATGTACGAGGGAACTTTGCTACTGTACATTCTCACGACAGGTTTGAGTCTGTGCTCTGTCGGAAACATTAGGACCTGTCTGTGTAGCAATCATAAACTATCACATACAGGACCATGACAAGTGATTCTTAGGAAGGTATCTTTTCAGGGATCCTACTTAAAGTGCGTTCTCATTCATCACAGAGTCTCCTCCTTTCAGGAATGATGATAGAACACGGACGGACTATGGGCACCTTAGGTACTGTGAGTAAAGTGCAGGCTATGGCGCTTAGGCATCCCAAACTCATATTGGATGCTCACGACCAGTGGTGATCCGCACTTTCTTTCAGGGTTAAAAACGCTTCCAACATTGTGAGGGAAGTGTGCTTTAGGAGGGATTCGTTGCAGTGTTGCGTCTGTTAAAGAAGGAAGCGCTTGGGACTGACTCTGCGGTAACTGCAATAGGCGCACATAGGGCTCTAGTAACAGACGTCTATCCCTTGGACTATAGCAAGTTCTGTTTAAGGGAAACTCCTTCAGGCGGAATCGCACTTCTCCCAGTGTCTTTTTAATGGAGGAATGGAGAAAGAACAACTACGGAGAGAGGGAACGTTGTGCCCTTCGAGTGAAGGAAAGGGTATGGAACATAGGCCTCTAAGACACATACTGGAAAGTCAACAGCTGTGATGTTCCACTGTGTCTAACTCTTCTCAAAACACTTAAAATGCAGGAGGGAACTGTGCTACTGTACGTTCTCACTTCAGGAATGAGTCTGTGCTAAGCTGGAAACTGGAGGGCCTGTCTGAGTAGCAATCATAGAGAGATTCGTACAGGACCCTTTCAGGTTATTCTTAGGAAGGTATCTTTTCAGGGATCCTACTTAAAATGTGTTCTCATTGATAATAGTATCTCCTTCTTTGAGGAATGATGATAGAATGTGGACGGACCATGGGCACATTATATACTGTGAGTAAAGTGCAGGCTATGGCGCTTAGGCATCCCAAACACATATTCGATGATCAAGACCAGTGGTGATCCCCACGTTCTTTCTCTGTAAAAAACGCTTTCAACATTGTGAGGGAAGTGTGCTTTAGGAGGGATTCGTTGCAGTGTTGCGTCTGTTAAAGAAGGAAGCGCTTGGGACTGACTCTGCGGTAATTGCAATAGGCGCACATAGGGCTCTAGTAACAGACGTCTATCCCTTGGACTATAGCAAATTCTGTTTAAGGGAAACTCCTTCAGGCGGAATCGCACTTCTCCCAGTGTCTTTTTAATGGAGGAATGGAGAAAGAACAACTAATGAGAGAGGGAACGTTGTGCCCTTCGAGTGAAGGAAAGGGTATGGAACATAGGCCTCTAAGACACATACTGGAAAGTCAACAGCTGTGATGTTCCACTGTGTCTAACTCGTCTCAAAACACTTAAAATGCAGGAGGGAACTGTGCTACTGTACGTTCTCACTTCAGGAATGATCTGTGCTAAGTTGGAAACTGGAGGGCCTGTCTGAGTAGCAATCATAGAGAGATTCGTACAGGACCCTTTCAGGTTATTCTTAGGAAGGTATCTTTTCAGGGATCCTACTTAAAATGTGTTCTCATTGATAATAGTATCTCCTTCTTTGAGGAATGATGATAGAATGTGGATGGACCATGGGCACATTATATACTGTGAGTAAAGTGCAGGCTATGGCGCTTAGGCATCCCAAACACATATTCGATGATCAAGACCAGTGGTGATCCCCACGTTCTTTCTCTGTAAAAAACGCTTTCAACATTGTGAGGGAAGTGTGCTTTAGGAGGGATTCGTTGCAGTGTTGCGTCTGTTAAAGAAGGAAGCTCTTGGGACTGACTCTGCGGTAACTGCAGTGGGCGCACATAGGGCTCTAGTATCAGACGTCTATCCGTTGGACTATAGCAAGCTCTGTTTAAGGGAAACTCTTTCAGGCTGAATCGCACTTCTCACAGTGTCTTATCAGCGGAGGAATAGAGAAAGAACAACTATGGACAGAGGGAACGTTGTGCCCTGAGAGTGAAGGACCGGGTATGGAGCATAGGCTTCTATGACACATACTGGAAGGTCAACACCTGTGATGTTCCATTGTGTCTAACTCGTGTCAAAACCCTTCAAATGTACGAGGGAACTGTGCTACAGTACTTTCCCACGACAATAATGAGTCTGTGCTAAGTTGGAAACTGTAGGACCTGTCTGTGCAGCAATCAGAGAGAGTATCGTACAGGACCCTGACGGGTTATTCTTAGGAAGGTATCTTTTCAGGGATCCTAGTTAAAGTGTGTTCTCATTCTTAACAGTGTCTCCTACTCTGAGGAATGATGATAGAATGCGGACGGACTTTGGGCACATTAGGTACTGTGAGTAAAGTGCAGGCTATGGCGCTTAGGCATCCCAAACACATATTAGATAATCAAGACCAGTGGTGATCCGCACTTTCTTTCTGAGTAAAAAACGCTTCCAGCATTGTGATGGAAGTGTGCTTTAGGAGGGATTCGTTGCTGTGTTGCGTCTGTTAGAAAAGGAAGCTCTTGGGACTGACTCTGCGGTAACTGCAATAGGCGTACATAGGGCTCTAGTATCATACGTCTATCCGTTGGACTATAGCAAGTTCTGTTTAAGGGAAACTCTTTCAGCCTGAATCGCACTTCTCACAGTGTCTTATCAGCGGAGGAATAGAGAAAGAACAACTATGGACAGAGGGAACGTTTTGCCCTGAGAGTGAAGGACCGGGTATGGAACATAGGCCTCTATGACACATACTGGAAGGTCAACACCTGTGATGTTCCATTGTGTATAACTCGTTTCAAAACCCTTCAGATGTACGAGGGAACTGTGCTACAGTATTTTCCCAGGACAGGAATGAGTCTGTGCTAAGTTGGAAACTGTAAGACCTGTCCGTGTAGCAATCATAGAGAGTATTGTACAGGACCCTGACGGGTTATTCTTAGGAAGGTATCTTTTCAGGGATCCTAGTTAAAGTGTGTTCTCATTCATAACAGTGTCTCCTCCTTTGAGGAATGATGATAGAACACGGACGGACTATGGGCATCTTAGGTACTCTGAGTAAAGTGCAGGCTATGGCGCTTAGGCATCCCAAACTCATATTGCATGCTCACGACCAGTGGTGATCCGCACTTTCTTTCAGTGTTAAAAACGCTTCCAACATTGTGAGGGAAGTGTGCTTTAGGAGGGATTCGTTGCAGTGTTGCGTCTGATAAAGAAGGAAGCTCTTGGGACTGACTATGCGATAACTGCAATAGGCGCACATAGGGCTCTAGTATCAGACGTCTATCCGTTGGACTATAGCAAGTTCTGTTTAAGGGAAACTCCATCAAACGGAATCGCACTTCTCACAGTGTCTTTTCAGAGGGGGAAAGGATATAGAACAACTAAGGGGAGGGAACGTTGTGCCCTGAGAGTGAATGACAGCTTAGGGCACATAGGCCTCTATGACACATACTGGAAGGTCAACACCTGTGATGTTCCACTGTGTCTAGCTCGTCTCAAACACTTCAAAAGTACGAGGGAACTTTGCTACTGTACATTCTCACGACAGGTTTGAGTCTGTGCTCTGTAGGAAACATTAGGACCTGTCTGTGTAGCAATCATAAACTATCACATACAGGACCATGACAAGTGATTCTTAGGAAGGTATCTTTTCAGGGATCCTACTTAAAGTGCGTTCTCATTCATCACAGAGTCTCCTCCTTTCAGGAATGATGATAGAACACGGACGGACTATGGGCACCTTAGGTACTGTGAGTAAAGTGCAGGCTATGGCGCTTAGGCATCCCAAACTCATATTGGATGCTCACGACCAGTGGTGATCCGCACTTTCTTTCAGTGTTAAAAACGCTTCCAACATTGTGAGGGAAGTGTGCTTTAGGAGGGATTCGTTGCAGTGTTGCGTCTGTTAAAGAAGGAAGCGCTTGGGACTGACTCTGCGGTAACTGCAATAGGCGCACATAGGGCTCTAGTAACAGACGTCTATCCCTTGGACTATAGCAAGTTCTGTTTAAGGGAAACTCCTTCAGGCGGAATCGCACTTCTCCCAGTGTCTTTTTAATGGAGGAATGGAGAAAGAACTACTACGGAGAGAGGGAACGTTGTGCCCTTAGAGTGAAGGAAAGGGTATGGAACATAGGCCTCTAAGACACATACTGGAAAGTCAACAGCTGTGATGTTCCACTGTGTCTAACTCGTCTCAAAACACTTAAAATGCAGGAGGGAACTGTGCTACTGTACGTTCTCACTTCAGGAATGAGTCTGTGCTAAGTTGGAAACTGGAGGGCCTGTCTGAGTAGCAATCATAGAGAGATTCGTACAGGACCCTTTCAGGTTATTCTTAGGAAGGTATCTTTACAGGGATCCTACTTAAAATGTGTTCTCATTGATAATAGTATCTCCTTCTTTGAGGAATGATGATAGAATGTGGACGGACCATGGGCACATTATATACTGTGAGTAAAGTGCAGGCTATGGCGCTTAGGCATCCCAAACACATATTCGATGATCAAGACCAGTGGTGATCCCCACGTTCTTTCTCTGTAAAAAACGCTTTCAACATTGTGAGGGAAGTGTGCTTTAGGAGGGATTCGTTGCAGTGTTGCGTCTGTTAAAGAAGGAAGCTCTTGGGACTGACTCTGCGGTAACTGCAGTAGGCGCACTTAGGGCTCTAGTATCAGACGTCTATCCGTTGGACTATAGCAAGCTCTGTTTAAGGGAAACTCTTTCAGGCTGAATCGCACTTCTCACAGTGTCTTATCAGCGGAGGAATAGAGAAAGAACAACTATGGACAGAGGGAATTTGTGCCCTGAGAGTGAAGGACCGGGTATGGAACATAGGCTTCTATGACACATACTGGAAGGTCAACACCTGTGATGTTCCATTGTGTCTAACTCGTGTCAAAACCCTTCAAATGAACGAGGGAACTGTGCTACAGTACTTTCCCACGACAATAATGAGTCTGTGCTAAGTTGGAAACTGTAGGACCTGTCTGTGCAGCAATCAGAGAGAGTATCGTACAGGACCCTGACGGGTTATTCTTAGGAAGGTATCTTTTCATGGATCCTAGTTAAAGTGTGTTCTCATTCTTAACAGTGTCTCCTACTCTGAGGAATGATGATAGAACGCGGTCGGACTTTGGGCACATTAGGTACTGTGAGTAAAGTGCAGGCTATGGCGCTTAGGCATCCCAAACACATATTAGATAATCAAGACCAGTGGTGATCCGCACTTTCTTTCTGAGTAAAAAACGCTTCCAGCATTGTGATGGAAGTGTGCTTTAGGAGGGATTCGTTGCTGTGTTGCGTCTGTTAGAAAAGGAAGCTCTTGGGACTGACTCTGCGGTAACTGCAATAGGCGTACATAGGGCTCTAGTATCATACGTCTATCCGTTGGACTATAGCAAGTTTTGTTTAAGGGAAACTCTTTCAGGCTGAATCGCACTTCTCACAGTGTCTTATCAGCGGAGGAATAGAGAAAGAACAACTATGGACAGAGGGAACGTTTTGCCCTGAGAGTGAAGGACCGGGTATGGAACATAGGCCTCTATGACACATACTGGAAGGTCAACACCTGTGATGTTCCATTGTGTCTAACTCGTGTCAAAACCCTTCAAATGTACGAGGGAACTGTGCTACAGTACTTTCCCACGACAATAATGAGTCTGTGCTAAGTTGGAAACTGTAGGACCTGTCTGTGCAGCAATCAGAGAGAGTATCGTACAGGACCCTGACGGGTTATTCTTAGGAAGGTATCTTTTCAGGGATCCTAGTTAAAGTGTGTTCTCATTCTTAACAGTGTCTCCTACTCTGAGGAATGATGATAGAATGCGGACGGACTTTGGGCACATTAGGTACTGTGAGTAAAGTGCAGGCTATGGCGCTTAGGCATCCCAAACACATATTAGATAATCAAGACCAGTGGTGATCCGCACTTTCTTTCTGAGTAAAAAACGCTTCCAGCATTGTGATGGAAGTGTGCTTTAGGAGGGATTCGTTGCTGTGTTGCGTCTGTTAGAAAAGGAAGCTCTTGGGACTGACTCTGCGGTAACTGCAATAGGCGTACATAGGGCTCTAGTATCATACGTCTATCCGTTGGACTATAGCAAGTTCTGTTTAAGGGAAACTCTTTCAGGCTGAATCGCACTTCTCACAGTGTCTTATCAGCGGAGGAATAGAGAAAGAACAACTATGGACAGAGGGAACGTTTTGCCCTGAGAGTGAAGGACCGGGTATGGAACATAGGCCTCTATGACACATACTGGAAGGTCAACACCTGTGATGTTCCATTGTGTATAACTCGTCTCAAAACCCTTCAGATGTACGAGGGAACTGTGCTACAGTATTTTCCCAGGACAGGAATGAGTCTGTGCTAAGTTGGAAACTGTAAGACCTGTCCGTGTAGCAATCATAGAGAGTATTGTACAGGACCCTGACGGGTTATTCTTAGGAAGGTATCTTTTCAGGGATCCTAGTTAAAGTGTGTTCTCATTCATAACAGTGTCTCCTCCTTTGAGGAATGATGATAGAACACGGACGGACTATGGGCATCTTAGGTACTCTGAGTAAAGTGCAGGCTATGGCGCTTAGGCATCCCAAACTCATATTGCATGCTCACGACCAGTGGTGATCCGCACTTTCTTTCAGTGTTAAAAACGCTTCCAACATTGTGAGGGAAGTGTGCTTTAGGAGGGATTCGTTGCAGTGTTGCGTCTGATAAAGAAGGAAGCTCTTGGGACTGACTATGCGATAACTGCAATAGGCGCACATAGGGCTCTAGTATCAGACGTCTATCCGTTGGACTATAGCAAGTTCTGTTTAAGGGAAACTCCATCAAACGGAATCGCACTTCTCACAGTGTCTTTTCAGAGGGGGAAAGGATATAGAACAACTAAGGGGAGGGAACGTTGTGCCCTGAAAGTGAATGACAGCTTAGGGCACATAGGCCTCTATGACACATACTGGAAGGTCAACACCTGTGATGTTCCACTGTGTCTAGCTCGTCTCAAACACTTCAAAAGTACGAGGGAACTTTGCTACTGTACATTCTCACGACAGGTTTGAGTCTGTGCTCTGTAGGAAACATTAGGACCTGTCTGTGTAGCAATCATAAACTATCACATACAGGACCATGACAAGTGATTCTTAGGAAGGTATCTTTTCAGGGATCCTACTTAAAGTGCGTTCTCATTCATCACAGAGTCTCCTCCTTTCAGGAATGATGATAGAACACGGACGGACTATGGGCACCTTAGGTACTGTGAGTAAAGTGCAGGCTATGGCGCTTAGGCATCCCAAACTCATATTGGATGCTCACGACCAGTGGTGATCCGCACTTTCTTTCAGTGTTAAAAACGCTTCCAACATTGTGAGGGAAGTGTGCTTTAGGAGGGATTCGTTGCAGTGTTGCGTCTGTTAAAGAAGGAAGCGCTTGGGACTGACTCTGCGGTAACTGCAATAGGCGCACATAGGGCTCTAGTCACAGACGTCTATCCCTTGGACTATAGCAAGTTCTGTTTAAGGGAAACTCCTTCAGGCGGAATCGCACTTCTCCCAGTGTCTTTTTAATGGAGGAATGGAGAAAGAACTACTACGGAGAGAGGGAACGTTGTGCCCTTCGAGTGAAGGAAAGGGTATGGAACATAGGCCTCTAAGACACATACTGGAAAGTCAACAGCTGTGATGTTCCACTGTGTCTAACTCGTCTCAAAACACTTAAAATGCAGGAGGGAACTGTGCTACTGTACGTTCTCACTTCAGGAATGAGTCTGTGCTAAGTTGGAAACTGGAGGGCCTGTCTGAGTAGCAATCATAGAGAGATTCGTACAGGACCCTTTCAGGTTATTCTTAGGAAGGTATCTTTACAGGGATCCTACTTAAAATGTGTTCTCATTGATAATAGTATCTCCTTCTTTGAGGAATGATGATAGAATGTGGACGGACCATGGGCACATTATATACTGTGAGTAAAGTGCAGGCTATGGCGCTTAGGCATCCCAAACACATATTCGATGATCAAGACCAGTGGTGATCCCCACGTTCTTTCTCTGTAAAAAACGCTTTCAACATTGTGAGGGAAGTGTGCTTTAGGAGGGATTCGTTGCAGTGTTGCGTCTGTTAAAGAAGGAAGCTCTTGGGACTGACTCTGCGGTAACTGCAGTAGGCGCACTTAGGGCTCTAGTATCAGACGTCTATCCGTTGGACTATAGCAAGCTCTGTTTAAGGGAAACTCTTTCAGGCTGAATCGCACTTCTCACAGTGTCTTATCAGCGGAGGAATAGAGAAAGAACAACTATGGACAGAGGGAATTTGTGCCCTGAGAGTGAAGGACCGGGTATGGAACATAGGCTTCTATGACACATACTGGAAGGTCAACACCTGTGATGTTCCATTGTGTCTAACTCGTGTCAAAACCCTTCAAATGAACGAGGGAACTGTGCTACAGTACTTTCCCACGACAATAATGAGTCTGTGCTAAGTTGGAAACTGTAGGACCTGTCTGTGCAGCAATCAGAGAGAGTATCGTACAGGACCCTTACGGGTTATTCTTAGGAAGGTATCTTTTCATGGATCCTAGTTAAAGTGTGTTCTCATTCTTAACAGTGTCTCCTACTCTGAGGAATGATGATAGAACGCGGTCGGACTTTGGGCACATTAGGTACTGTGAGTAAAGTGCAGGCTATGGCGCTTAGGCATCCCAAACACATATTAGATAATCAAGACCAGTGTTGATCCGCACTTTCTTTCTGAGTAAAAAACGCTTCCAGCATTGTGATGGAAGTGTGCTTTAGGAGGGATTCGTTGCTGTGTTGCGTCTGTTAGAAAAGGAAGGTCTTGGGACTGACTCTGCGGTAACTGCAATAGGCGTACATAGGGCTCTAGTATCATACGTCTATCCGTTGGACTATAGCAAGTTTTGTTTAAGGGAAACTCTTTCAGGCTGAATTGCACTTCTCACAGTGTCTTATCAGCGGAGGAATAGAGAAAGAACAACTATGGACAGAGGGAACGTTTTGCCCTGAGAGTGAAGAACCGGGTATGGAACATAGGCCTCTATGACACATACTGGAAGGTCAACACCTGTGATGTTCCATTGTGTCTAACTCGTGTCAAAACCCTTCAAATGTACGAGGGAACTGTGCTACAGTACTTTCCCACGACAATAATGAGTCTGTGCTAAGTTGGAAACTGTAGGACCTGTCTGTGCAGCAATCAGAGAGAGTATCGTACAGGACCCTGACGGGTTATTCTTAGGAAGGTATCTTTTCAGGGATCCTAGTTAAAGTGTGTTCTCATTCTTAACAGTGTCTCCTACTCTGAGGAATGATGATAGAATGCGGACGGACTTTGGGCACATTAGGTACTGTGAGTAAAGTGCAGGCTATGGCGCTTAGGCATCCCAAACACATATTAGATAATCAAGACCAGTGGTGATCCGCACTTTCTTTCTGAGTAAAAAACGCTTCCAGCATTGTGATGGAAGTGTGCTGTAGGAGGGATTCGTTGCTGTGTTGCGTCTGTTAGAAAAGGAAGCTCTTGGGACTGACTCTGCGGTAACTGCAATAGGCGTACATAGGGCTCTAGTATCATACGTCTATCCGTTGGACTATAGCAAGTTCTGTTTAAGGGAAACTCTTTCAGGCTGAATCGCACTTCTCACAGTGTCTTATCAGCGGAGGAATAGAGAAAGAACAACTATGGACAGAGGGAACGTTTTGCCCTGAGAGTGAAGGACCGGGTATGGAACATAGGCCTCTATGACACATACTGGAAGGTCAACACCTGTGATGTTCCATTGTGTATAACTCGTCTCAAAACCCTTCAGATGTACGAGGGAACTGTGCTACAGTATTTTCCCAGGACAGGAATGAGTCTGTGCTAAGTTGGAAACTGTAAGACCTGTCCGTGTAGCAATCATAGAGAGTATTGTACAGGACCCTGACGGGTTATTCTTAGGAAGGTATCTTTTCAGGGATCCTAGTTAAAGTGTGTTCTCATTCATAACAGTGTCTCCTCCTTTGAGGAATGATGATAGAACACGGACGGACTATGGGCATCTTAGGTACTCTGAGTAAAGTGCAGGCTATGGCGCTTAGGCATCCCAAACTCATATTGCATGCTCACGACCAGTGGTGATCCGCACTTTCTTTCAGTGTTAAAAACGCTTCCAACATTGTGAGGGAAGTGTGCTTTAGGAGGGATTCGTTGCAGTGTTGCGTCTGATAAAGAAGGAAGCTCTTGGGACTGACTATGCGATAACTGCAATAGGCGCACATAGGGCTCTAGTATCAGACGTCTATCCGTTGGACTATAGCAAGTTCTGTTTAAGGGAAACTCCATCAAACGGAATCGCACTTCTCACAGTGTCTTTTCAGAGGGGGAAAGGATATAGAACAACTAAGGGGAGGGAACGTTGTGCCCTGAGAGTGAATGACAGCTTAGGGCACATAGGCCTCTATGACACATACTGGAAGGTCAACACCTGTGATGTTCCACTGTGTCTAGCTCGTCTCAAACACTTCAAATGTACGAGGGAACTTTGCTACTGTACATTCTCACGACAGGTTTGAGTCTGTGCTCTGTAGGAAACATTAGGACCTGTCTGTGTAGCAATCATAAACTATCACATACAGGACCATGACAAGTGATTCTTAGGAAGGTATCTTTTCAGGGATCCTACTTAAAGTGCGTTCTCATTCATCACAGAGTCTCCTCCTTTCAGGAATGATGATAGAACACGGACGGACTATGGGCACCTTAGGTACTGTGAGTAAAGTGCAGGCTATGGCGCTTAGGCATCCCAAACTCATATTGGATGCTCACGACCAGTGGTGATCCGCACTTTCTTTCAGTGTTAAAAACGCTTCCAACATTGTGAGGGAAGTGTGCTTTAGGAGGGATTCGTTGCAGTGTTGCGTCTGTTAAAGAAGGAAGCGCTTGGGACTGACTCTGCGGTAACTGCAATAGGCGCACATAGGGCTCTAGTAACAGACGTCTATCCCTTGGACTATAGCAAGTTCTGTTTAAGGGAAACTCCTTCAGGCGGAATCGCACTTCTCCCAGTGTCTTTTTAATGGAGGAATGGAGAAAGAACAACTACGGAGAGAGGGAACGTTGTGCCCTTCGAGTGAAGGAAAGGGTATGGAACATAGGCCTCTAAGACACATACTGGAAAGTCAACAGCTGTGATGTTCCACTGTGTCTAACTCGTCTCAAAACACTTAAAATGCAGGAGGGAACTGTGCTACTGTACGTTCTCACTTCAGGAATGAGTCTGTGCTAAGTTGGAACCTGGAGGGCCTGTCTGAGTAGCAATCATAGAGAGATTCGTACAGGACCCTTTCAGGTTATTCTTAGGAAGGTATCTTTTCAGGGATCCTACTTAAAATGTGTTCTCATTGATAATAGTATCTCCTTCTTTGAGGAATGATGATAGAATGTGGACGGACCATGGGCACATTATATACTGTGAGTAAAGTGCAGGCTATGGCGCTTAGGCATCCCAAACACATATTCGATGATCAAGACCAGTGGTGATCCCCACGTTCTTTCTCTGTAAAAAACGCTTTCAACATTGTGAGGGAAGTGTGCTTTAGGAGGGATTCGTTGCAGTGTTGCGTCTGTTAAAGAAGGAAGCTCTTGGGACTGACTCTGCGGTAACTGAAGTGGGCGCACATAGGGCTCTAGTATCAGACGTCTATCCGTTGGACTATAGCAAGCTCTGTTTAAGGGAAACTCTTTCAGGCTGAATCGCACTTCTCACAGTGTCTTATCAGCGGAGGAATAGAGAAAGAACAACTATGGACAGAGGGAACGTTGTGCCCTGAGAGTGAAGGACCGGGTATGGAACATAGGCCTCTATGACACATACTGGAAGGTCAACACCTGTGATGTTCCATTGTGTCTAACTCGTGTCAAAACCCTTCAAATGTACGAGGGAACTGTGCTACAGTACTTTCCCACGACAATAATGAGTCTGTGCTAAGTTGGAAACTGTAGGACCTGTCTGTGCAGCAATCAGAGAGAGTATCGTACAGGACCCTGACGGGTTATTCTTAGGAAGGTATCTTTTCAGGGATCCTAGTTAAAGTGTGTTCTCATTCTTAACAGTGTCTCCTACTCTGAGTAATGATGATAGAATGCGGACGGACTTTGGGCACATTAGGTACTGTGAGTAAAGTGCAGGCTATGGCGCTTAGGCATCCCAAACACATATTAAATAATCAAGACCAGTGGTGATCCGCACTTTCTTTCTGAGTAAAAAACGCTTCCAGCATTGTGATGGAAGTGTGCTTTAGGAGGGATTCGTTGCTGTGTTGCGTCTGTTAGAAAAGGAAGCTCTTGGGACTGACTCTGCGGTAACTGCAATAGGCGTACATAGGGCTCTAGTATCATACGTCTATCCGTTGGACTATAGCAAGTTCTGTTTAAGGGAAACTCTTTCAGGCTGAATCGCACTTCTCACAGTGTCTTATCAGCGGAGGAATAGAGAAAGAACAACTATGGACAGAGGGAACGTTTTGCCCTGAGAGTGAAGGACCGGGTATGGAACATAGGCCTCTATGACACATACTGGAAGGTCAACACCTGTGATGTTCCATTGTGTATAACTCGTCTCAAAACCCTTCAGATGTACGAGGGAACTGTGCTACAGTATTTTCCCAGGACAGGAATGAGTCTGTGCTAAGTTGGAAACTGTAAGACCTGTCCGTGTAGCAATCATAGAGAGTATTGTACAGGACCCTGACGGGTTATTCTTAGGAAGGTATCTTTTCAGGGATCCTAGTTAAAGTGTGTTCTCATTCATAACAGTGTCTCCTCCTTTGAGGAATGATGATAGAACACGGACGGACTATGGGCATCTTAGGTACTCTGAGTAAAGTGCAGGCTATGGCGCTTAGGCATCCCAAACTCATATTGCATGCTCACGACCAGTGGTGATCCGCACTTTCTTTCAGTGTTAAAAACGCTTCCAACATTGTGAGGGAAGTGTGCTTTAGGAGGGATTCGTTGCAGTGTTGCGTCTGATAAAGAAGGAAGCTCTTGGGACTGACTATGCGATAACTGCAATAGGCGCACATAGGGCTCTAGTATCAGACGTCTATCCGTTGGACTATAGCAAGTTCTGTTTAAGGGAAACTCCATCAAACGGAATCGCACTTCTCACAGTGTCTTTTCAGAGGGGGAAAGGATATAGAACAACTAAGGGGAGGGAACGTTGTGCCCTGAGAGTGAATGACAGCTTAGGGCACATAGGCCTCTATGACACATACTGGAAGGTCAACACCTGTGATGTTCCACTGTGTCTAGCTCGTCTCAAACACTTCAAATGTACGAGGGAACTTTGCTACTGTACATTCTCACGACAGGTTTGAGTCTGTGCTCTGTAGGAAACATTAGGACCTGTCTGTGTAGCAATCATAAACTATCACATACAGGACCATGACAAGTGATTCTTAGGAAGGTATCTTTTCAGGGATCCTACTTAAAGTGCGTTCTCATTCATCACAGAGTCTCCTCCTTTCAGGAATGATGATAGAACACGGACGGACTATGGGCACCTTAGGTACTGTGAGTAAAGTGCAGGCTATGGCGCTTAGGCATCCCAAACTCATATTGGATGCTCACGACCAGTGGTGATCCGCACTTTCTTTCAGTGTTAAAAACGCTTCCAACATTGTGAGGGAAGTGTGCTTTAGGAGGGATTCGTTGCAGTGTTGCGTCTGTTAAAGAAGGAAGCGCTTGGGACTGACTCTGCGGTAACTGCAATAGGCGCACATAGGGCTCTAGTAACAGACGTCTATCCCTTGGACTATAGCAAGTTCTGTTTAAGGGAAACTCCTTCAGGCGGAATCGCACTTCTCCCAGTGTCTTTTTAATGGAGGAATGGAGAAAGAACAACTACGGAGAGAGGGAACGTTGTGCCCTTCGAGTGAAGGAAAGGGTATGGAACATAGGCCTCTAAGACACATCCTGGAAAGTCAACAGCTGTGATGTTCCACTGTGTCTAACTCGTCTCAAAACACTTAAAATGCAGGAGGGAACTGTGCTACTGTACGTTCTCCCTTCAGGAATGAGTCTGTGCTAAGTTGGAAACTGGAGGGCCTGTCTGAGTAGCAATCATAGAGAGATTCGTACAGGACCCTTTCAGGTTATTCTTAGGAAGGTATCTTTTCAGGGATCCTACTTAAAATGTGTTCTCATTGATAATAGTATCTCCTTCTTTGAGGAATGATGATAGAATGTGGACGGACCATGGGCACATTATATACTGTGAGTAAAGTGCAGGCTATGGCGCTTAGGCATCCCAAACACATATTCGATGATCAAGACCAGTGGTGATCCCCACGTTCTTTCTCTGTAAAAAACGCTTTCAACATTGTGAGGGAAGTGTGCTTTAGGAGGGATTCGTTGCCGTGTTGCGTCTGTTAAAGAAGGAAGCTCTTGGGACTGACTCTGCGGTAACTGCAGTGGGCGCACATAGGGCTCTAGTATCAGACGTCTATCCGTTGGACTATAGCAAGCTCTGTTTAAGGGAAACTCTTTCAGGCTGAATCGCACTTCTCACAGTGTCTTATCAGCGGAGGAATAGAGAAAGAACAACTATGGACAGAGGGAACGTTGTGCCCTGAGAGTGAAGGACCGGGTATGGAACATAGGCCTCTATGACACATACTGGAAGGTCAACACCTGTGATGTTCCATTGTGTCTAACTCGTGTCAAAACCCTTCAAATGTACGAGGGAACTGTGCTACAGTACTTTCCCACGACAATAATGAGTCTGTGCTAAGTTGGAAACTGTAGGACCTGTCTGTGCAGCAATCAGAGAGAGTATCGTACAGGACCCTGACGGGTTATTCTTAGGAAGGTATCTTTTCAGGGATCCTAGTTAAAGTGTGTTCTCATTCTTAACAGTGTCTCCTACTCTGAGGAATGATGATAGAATGCGGACGGACTTTGGGCACATTAGGTACTGTGAGTAAAGTGCAGGCTATGGCGCTTAGGCATCCCAAACACATATTAGATAATCAAGACCAGTGGTGATCCGCACTTTCTTTCTGAGTAAAAAACGCTTCCAGCATTGTGATGGAAGTGTGCTGTAGGAGGGATTCGTTGCTGTGTTGCGTCTGTTAGAAAAGGAAGCTCTTGGGACTGACTCTGCGGTAACTGCAATAGGCGTACATAGGGCTCTAGTATCATACGTCTATCCGTTGGACTATAGCAAGTTCTGTTTAAGGGAAACTCTTTCAGGCTGAATCGCACTTCTCACAGTGTCTTATCAGCGGAGGAATAGAGAAAGAACAACTATGGACAGAGGGAACGTTTTGCCCTGAGAGTGAAGGACCGGGTATGGAACATAGGCCTCTATGACACATACTGGAAGGTCAACACCTGTGATGTTCCATTGTGTATAACTCGTCTCAAAACCCTTCAGATGTACGAGGGAACTGTGCTACAGTATTTTCCCAGGACAGGAATGAGTCTGTGCTAAGTTGGAAACTGTAAGACCTGTCCGTGTAGCAATCATAGAGAGTATTGTACAGGACCCTGACGGGTTATTCTTAGGAAGGTATCTTTTCAGGGATCCTAGTTAAAGTGTGTTCTCATTCATAACAGTGTCTCCTCCTTTGAGGAATGATGATAGAACACGGACGGACTATGGGCATCTTAGGTACTCTGAGTAAAGTGCAGGCTATGGCGCTTAGGCATCCCAAACTCATATTGCATGCTCACGACCAGTGGTGATCCGCACTTTCTTTCAGTGTTAAAAACGCTTCCAACATTGTGAGGGAAGTGTGCTTTAGGAGGGATTCGTTGCAGTGTTGCGTCTGATAAAGAAGGAAGCTCTTGGGACTGACTATGCGATAACTGCAATAGGCGCACATAGGGCTCTAGTATCAGACGTCTATCCGTTGGACTATAGCAAGTTCTGTTTAAG
The DNA here is from genome assembly GCF_020171115.1 of Neogale vison. Classification (NCBI taxonomy): domain Eukaryota; kingdom Metazoa; phylum Chordata; class Mammalia; order Carnivora; family Mustelidae; genus Neogale; species Neogale vison. The sequence goes on along the minus strand of NC_058100.1, from coordinate 30,016,974 downwards.
GGAAACTCCATCAAACGGAATCGCACTTCTCACAGTGTCTTTTCAGAGGGGGAAAGGATATAGAACAACTAAGGGGAGGGAACGTTGTGCCCTGAGAGTGAATGACAGCTTAGGGCACATAGGCCTCTATGACACATACTGGAAGGTCAACACCTGTGATGTTCCACTGTGTCTAGCTCGTCTCAAACACTTCAAATGTACGAGGGAACTTTGCTACTGTACATTCTCACGACAGGTTTGAGTCTGTGCTCTGTAGGAAACATTAGGACCTGTCTGTGTAGCAATCATAAACTATCACATACAGGACCATGACAAGTGATTCTTAGGAAGGTATCTTTTCAGGGATCCTACTTAAAGTGCGTTCTCATTCATCACAGAGTCTCCTCCTTTCAGGAATGATGATAGAACACGGACGGACTATGGGCACCTTAGGTACTGTGAGTAAAGTGCAGGCTATGGCGCTTAGGCATCCCAAACTCATATTGGATGCTCACGACCAGTGGTGATCCGCACTTTCTTTCAGTGTTAAAAACGCTTCCAACATTGTGAGGGAAGTGTGCTTTAGGAGGGATTCGTTGCAGTGTTGCGTCTGTTAAAGAAGGAAGCGCTTGGGACTGAGACTCTGCGGTAACTGCAATAGGCGCACATAGGGCTCTAGTCACAGACGTCTATCCCTTGGACTATAGCAAGTTCTGTTTAAGGGAAACTCCTTCAGGCGGAATCGCACTTCTCCCAGTGTCTTTTTAATGGAGGAATGGAGAAAGAACAACTACGGAGAGAGGGAACGTTGTGCCCTTCGAGTGAAGGAAAGGGTATGGAACATAGGCCTCTAAGACACATACTGGAAAGTCAACAGCTGTGATGTTCCACTGTGTCTAACTCGTCTCAAAACACTTAAAATGCAGGAGGGAACTGTGCTACTGTACGTTCTCACTTCAGGAATGAGTCTGTGCTAAGTTGGAAACTGGAGGGCCTGTCTGAGTAGCAATCATAGAGAGATTCGTACAGGACCCTTTCAGGTTATTCTTAGGAAGGTATCTTTTCAGGGATCCTACTTAAAATGTGTTCTCATTGATAATAGTATCTCCTTCTTTGAGGAATGATGATAGAATGTGGATGGACCATGGGCACATTATATACTGTGAGTAAAGTGCAGGCTATGGCGCTTAGGCATCCCAAACACATATTCGATGATCAAGACCAGTGGTGATCCCCACGTTCTTTCTCTGTAAAAAACGCTTTCAACATTGTGAGGGAAGTGTGCTTTAGGAGGGATTCGTTGCCGTGTTGCGTCTGTTAAAGAAGGAAGCTCTTGGGACTGACTCTGCGGTAACTGCAGTGGGCGCACATAGGGCTCTAGTATCAGACGTCTATCCGTTGGACTATAGCAAGCTCTGTTTAAGGGAAACTCTTTCAGGCTGAATCGCACTTCTCACAGTGTCTTATCAGCGGAGGAATAGAGAAAGAACAACTATGGACAGAGGGAACGTTGTGCCCTGAGAGTGAAGGACCGGGTATGGAACATAGGCCTCTATGACACATACTGGAAGGTCAACACCTGTGATGTTCCATTGTGTCTAACTCGTGTCAAAACCCTTCAAATGTACGAGGGAACTGTGCTACAGTACTTTCCCACGACAATAATGAGTCTGTGCTAAGTTGGAAACTGTAGGACCTGTCTGTGCAGCAATCAGAGAGAGTATCGTACAGGACCCTGACGGGTTATTCTTAGGAAGGTATCTTTTCAGGGATCCTAGTTAAAGTGTGTTCTCATTCTTAACAGTGTCTCCTACTCTGAGGAATGATGATAGAATGCGGACGGACTTTGGGCACATTAGGTACTGTGAGTAAAGTGCAGGCTATGGCGCTTAGGCATCTCAAACACATATTAGATAATCAAGACCAGTGGTGATCCGCACTTTCTTTCTGAGTAAAAAACGCTTCCAGCATTGTGATGGAAGTGTGCTGTAGGAGGAATTCGTTGCTGTGTTGCGTCTGTTAGAAAAGGAAGCTCTTGGGACTGACTCTGCGGTAACTGCAATAGGCGTACATAGGGCTCTAGTATCATACGTCTATCCGTTGGACTATAGCAAGTTCTGTTTAAGGGAAACTCTTTCAGGCTGAATCGCACTTCTCACAGTGTCTTATCAGCGGAGGAATAGAGAAAGAACAACTATGGACAGAGGGAACGTTTTGCCCTGAGAGTGAAGGACCGGGTATGGAACATAGGCCTCTATGACACATACTGGAAGGTCAACACCTGTGATGTTCCATTGTGTATAACTCGTCTCAAAACCCTTCAGATGTACGAGGGAACTGTGCTACAGTATTTTCCCAGGACAGGAATGAGTCTGTGCTAAGTTGGAAACTGTAAGACCTGTCCGTGTAGCAATCATAGAGAGTATTGTACAGGACCCTGATGGGTTATTCTTAGGAAGGTATCTTTTCAGGGATCCTAGTTAAAGTGTGTTCTCATTCATAACAGTGTCTCCTCCTTTGAGGAATGATGATAGAACACGGACGGACTATGGGCATCTTAGGTACTCTGAGTAAAGTGCAGGCTATGGCGCTTAGGCATCCCAAACTCATATTGCATGCTCACGACCAGTGGTGATCCGCACTTTCTTTCAGTGTTAAAAACGCTTCCAACATTGTGAGGGAAGTGTGCTTTAGGAGGGATTCGTTGCAGTGTTGCGTCTGATAAAGAAGGAAGCTCTTGGGACTGACTATGCGATAACTGCAATAGGCGCACATAGGGCTCTAGTATCAGACGTCTATCCGTTGGACTATAGCAAGTTCTGTTTAAGGGAAACTCCATCAAACGGAATCGCACTTCTCACAGTGTCTTTTCAGAGGGGGAAAGGATATAGAACAACTAAGGGGAGGGAACGTTGTGCCCTGAGAGTGAATGACAGCTTAGGGCACATAGGCCTCTATGACACATACTGGAAGGTCAACACCTGTGATGTTCCACTGTGTCTAGCTCGTCTCAAACACTTCAAATGTACGAGGGAACTTTGCTACTGTACATTCTCACGACAGGTTTGAGTCTGTGCTCTGTAGGAAACATTAGGACCTGTCTGTGTAGCAATCATATACTATCACATACAGGACCATGACAAGTGATTCTTAGGAAGGTATCTTTTCAGGGATCCTACTTAAAGTGCGTTCTCATTCATCACAGAGTCTCCTCCTTTCAGGAATGATGATAGAACACGGACGGACTATGGGCACCTTAGGTACTGTGAGTAAAGTGCAGGCTATGGCGCTTAGGCATCCCAAACTCATATTGGATGCTCACGACCAGTGGTGATCCGCACTTTCTTTCAGTGTTAAAAACGCTTCCAACATTGTGAGGGAAGTGTGCTTTAGGAGGGATTCGTTGCAGTGTTGCGTCTGTTAAAGAAGGAAGCGCTTGGGACTGACTCTGCGGTAACTGCAATAGGCGCACATAGGGCTCTAGTCACAGACGTCTATCCCTTGGACTATAGCAAGTTCTGTTTAAGGGAAACTCCTTCAGGCGGAATCGCACTTCTCCCAGTGTCTTTTTAATGGAGGAATGGAGAAAGAACAACTACGGAGAGAGGGAACGTTGTGCCCTTCGAGTGAAGGAAAGGGTATGGAACATAGGCCTCTAAGACACATACTGGAAAGTCAACAGCTGTGATGTTCCACTGTGTCTAACTCGTCTCAAAACACTTAAAATGCAGGAGGGAACTGTGCTACTGTACGTTCTCACTTCAGGAATGAGTCTGTGCTAAGTTGGAAACTGGAGGGCCTGTCTGAGTAGCAATCATAGAGAGATTCGTACAGGACCCTTTCAGGTTATTCTTAGGAAGGTATCTTTTCAGGGATCCTACTTAAAATGTGTTCTCATTGATAATAGTATCTCCTTCTTTGAGGAATGATGATAGAATGTGGATGGACCATGGGCACATTATATACTGTGAGTAAAGTGCAGGCTATGGCGCTTAGGCATCCCAAACACATATTCGATGATCAAGACCAGTGGTGATCCCCACGTTCTTTCTCTGTAAAAAACGCTATCAACATTGTGAGGGAAGTGTGCTTTAGGAGGGATTCGTTGCAGTGTTGCGTCTGTTAATGAAGGAAGCTCCTGGGACTGACTCTGCGGTAACTGCAGTGGGCGCACATAGGGCTCTAGTATCAGACGTCTATCCGTTGGACTATAGCAAGCTCTGTTTAAGGGAAACGCTTTCAGGCTGAATCGCACTTCTCACAGTGTCTTATCAGCGGAGGAATAGAGAAAGAACAACTATGGACAGAGGGAACGTTGTGCCCTGAGAGTGAAGGACCGGGTATGGAACATAGGCCTCTATGACACATACTGGAAGGTCAACACCTGTGATGTTCCATTGTGTCTAACTCGTGTCAAAACCCTTCAAATGTACGAGGGAACTGTGCTACAGTACTTTCCCACGACAATAATGAGTCTGTGCTAAGTTGGAAACTGTAGGACCTCTCTGTGCAGCAATCAGAGAGAGTATCGTACAGGACCCTGACGGGTTATTCTTAGGAAGGATCTTTTCAGGGATCCTAGTTAAAGTGTGTTCTCATTCTTAACAGTGTCTCCTTCTCTGAGGAATGATGATAGAATGCGGACGGACTTTGGGCACATTAGGTACTGTGAGTAAAGTGCAGGCTATGGCGCTTAGGCATCCCAAACACATATTAGATAATCAAGACCAGTGGTGATCCGCACTTTCTTTCTGAGTAAAAAACGCTTCCAGCATTGTGATGGAAGTGTGCTTTAGGAGGGATTCGTTGCCGTGTTGCGTCTGTTAAAGAAGGAAGCTCTTGGGACTGACTCTGCGGTAACTGCAGTGGGCGCACATAGGGCTCTAGTATCAGACGTCTATCCGTTGGACTATAGCAAGCTCTGTTTAAGGGAAACTCTTTCAGGCTGAATCGCACTTCTCACAGTGTCTTATCAGCGGAGGAATAGAGAAAGAACAACTATGGACAGAGGGAACGTTTTGCCCTGAGAGTGAAGGACCGGGTATGGAACATAGGCCTCTATGACACATACTGGAAGGTCAACACCTGTGATGTTCCATTGTGTATAACTCGTCTCAAAACCCTTCAGATGTACGAGGGAACTGTGCTACAGTATTTTCCCAGGACAGGAATGAGTCTGTGCTAAGTTGGAAACTGTAAGACCTGTCCGTGTAGCAATCATAGAGAGTATTGTACAGGACCCTGATGGGTTATTCTTAGGAAGGTATCTTTTCAGGGATCCTAGTTAAAGTGTGTTCTCATTCATAACAGTGTCTCCTCCTTTGAGGAATGATGATAGAACACGGACGGACTATGGGCATCTTAGGTACTCTGAGTAAAGTGCAGGCTATGGCGCTTAGGCATCCCAAACTCATATTGCATGCTCACGACCAGTGGTGATCCGCACTTTCTTTCAGTGTTAAAAACGCTTCCAACATTGTGAGGGAAGTGTGCTTTAGGAGGGATTCGTTGCAGTGTTGCGTCTGATAAAGAAGGAAGCTCTTGGGACTGACTATGCGATAACTGCAATAGGCGCACATAGGGCTCTAGTATCAGACGTCTATCCGTTGGACTATAGCAAGTTCTGTTTAAGGGAAACTCCATCAAACGGAATCGCACTTCTCACAGTGTCTTTTCAGAGGGGGAAAGGATATAGAACAACTAAGGGGAGGGAACGTTGTGCCCTGAGAGTGAATGACAGCTTAGGGCACATAGGCCTCTATGACACATACTGGAAGGTCAACACCTGTGATGTTCCACTGTGTCTAGCTCGTCTCAAACACTTCAAATGTACGAGGGAACTTTGCTACTGTACATTCTCACGACAGGTTTGAGTCTGTGCTCTGTAGGAAACATTAGGACCTGTCTGTGTAGCAATCATATACTATCACATACAGGACCATGACAAGTGATTCTTAGGAAGGTATCTTTTCAGGGATCCTACTTAAAGTGCGTTCTCATTCATCACAGAGTCTCCTCCTTTCAGGAATGATGATAGAACACGGACGGACTATGGGCACCTTAGGTACTGTGAGTAAAGTGCAGGCTATGGCGCTTAGGCATCCCAAACTCATATTGGATGCTCACGACCAGTGGTGATCCGCACTTTCTTTCAGTGTTAAAAACGCTTCCAACATTGTGAGGGAAGTGTGCTTTAGGAGGGATTCGTTGCAGTGTTGCGTCTGTTAAAGAAGGAAGCGCTTGGGACTGACTCTGCGGTAACTGCAATAGGCGCACATAGGGCTCTAGTCACAGACGTCTATCCCTTGGACTATAGCAAGTTCTGTTTAAGGGAAACTCCTTCAGGCGGAATCGCACTTCTCCCAGTGTCTTTTTAATGGAGGAATGGAGAAAGAACAACTACGGAGAGAGGGAACGTTGTGCCCTTCGAGTGAAGGAAAGGGTATGGAACATAGGCCTCTAAGACACATACTGGAAAGTCAACAGCTGTGATGTTCCACTGTGTCTAACTCGTCTCAAAACACTTAAAATGCAGGAGGGAACTGTGCTACTGTACGTTCTCACTTCAGGAATGAGTCTGTGCTAAGTTGGAAACTGGAGGGCCTGTCTGAGTAGCAATCATAGAGAGATTCGTACAGGACCCTTTCAGGTTATTCTTAGGAAGGTATCTTTTCAGGGATCCTACTTAAAATGTGTTCTCATTGATAATAGTATCTCCTTCTTTGAGGAATGATGATAGAATGTGGATGGACCATGGGCACATTATATACTGTGAGTAAAGTGCAGGCTATGGCGCTTAGGCATCCCAAACACATATTCGATGATCAAGACCAGTGGTGATCCCCACGTTCTTTCTCTGTAAAAAACGCTATCAACATTGTGAGGGAAGTGTGCTTTAGGAGGGATTCGTTGCAGTGTTGCGTCTGTTAATGAAGGAAGCTCCTGGGACTGACTCTGCGGTAACTGCAGTGGGCGCACATAGGGCTCTAGTATCAGACGTCTATCCGTTGGACTATAGCAAGCTCTGTTTAAGGGAAACGCTTTCAGGCTGAATCGCACTTCTCACAGTGTCTTATCAGCGGAGGAATAGAGAAAGAACAACTATGGACAGAGGGAACGTTGTGCCCTGAGAGTGAAGGACCGGGTATGGAACATAGGCCTCTATGACACATACTGGAAGGTCAACACCTGTGATGTTCCATTGTGTCTAACTCGTGTCAAAACCCTTCAAATGTACGAGGGAACTGTGCTACAGTACTTTCCCACGACAATAATGAGTCTGTGCTAAGTTGGAAACTGTAGGACCTCTCTGTGCAGCAATCAGAGAGAGTATCGTACAGGACCCTGACGGGTTATTCTTAGGAAGGATCTTTTCAGGGATCCTAGTTAAAGTGTGTTCTCATTCTTAACAGTGTCTCCTTCTCTGAGGAATGATGATAGAATGCGGACGGACTTTGGGCACATTAGGTACTGTGAGTAAAGTGCAGGCTATGGCGCTTAGGCATCCCAAACACATATTAGATAATCAAGACCAGTGGTGATCCGCACTTTCTTTCTGAGTAAAAAACGCTTCCAGCATTGTGATGGAAGTGTGCTTTAGGAGGGATTCGTTGCTGTGTTGCGTCTGTTAGAAAAGGAAGCTCTTGGGACTGACTCTGCGGTAACTGCAATAGGCGTACATAGGGCTCTAGTATCATACGTCTATCCGTTGGACTATAGCAAGTTCTGTTTAAGGGAAACTCTTTCAGGCTGAATCGCACTTCTCACAGTGTCTTATCAGCGGAGGAATAGAGAAAGAACAACTATGGACAGAGGGAACGTTTTGCCCTGAGAGTGAAGGACCGGGTATGGAACATAGGCCTCTATGACACATACTGGAAGGTCAACACCTGTGATGTTCCATTGTGTATAACTCGTTTCAAAACCCTTCAGATGTACGAGGGAACTGTGCTACAGTATTTTCCCAGGACAGGAATGAGTCTGTGCTAAGTTGGAAACTGTAAGACCTGTCCGTGTAGCAATCATAGAGAGTATTTTACAGGACCCTGACGGGTTATTCTTAGGAAGGTATCTTTTCAGGGATCCTAGTTAAAGTGTGTTCTCATTCATAACAGTGTCTCCTCCTTTGAGGAATGATGATAGAACACGGACGGACTATGGTCATCTTAGGTACTCTGAGTAAAGTGCAGGCTATGGCGCTTAGGCATCCCAAACTCATATTGCATGCTCACGACCAGTGGTGATCCGCACTTTCTTTCAGTGTTAAAAACGCTTCCAACATTGTGAGGGAAGTGTGCTTTAGGAGGGATTCGTTGCAGTGTTGCGTCTGATAAAGAAGGAAGCTCTTGGGACTGACTATGCGATCACTGCAATAGGCGCACATAGGGCTCTTGTATCAGACGTCTATCCGTTGGACTATAGCAAGTTCTGTTTAAGGGAAACTCCATCAAACGGAATCGCACTTCTCACAGTGTCTTTTCAGAGGGGGAAAGGATATAGAACAACTAAGGGGAGGGAACGTTGTGCCCTGAGAGTGAATGACAGCTTAGGGCACATAGGCCTCTATGACACATACTGGAAGGTCAACACCTGTGATGTTCCACTGTGTCTAGCTCGTCTCAAACACTTCAAAAGTACGAGGGGACTTTGCTACTGTACATTCTCACGACAGGTTTGAGTCTGTGCTCTGTAGGAAACATTAGGACCTGTCTGTGTAGCAATCATAAACTATCACATACAGGACCATGACAAGTGATTCTTAGGAAGGTATCTTTTCAGGGATCCTACTTAAAGTGCGTTCTCATTCATCACAGAGTCTCCTCCTTTCAGGAATGATGATAGAACACGGACGGACTATGGGCACCTTAGGTACTGTGAGTAAAGTGCAGGCTATGGCGCTTAGGCATCCCAAACTCATATTGGATGCTCACGACCAGTGGTGATCCGCACTTTCTTTCAGTGTTAAAAACGCTTCCAACATTGTGAGGGAAGTGTGCTTTAGGAGGGATTCGTTGCAGTGTTGCGTCTGTTAAAGAAGGAAGCGCTTGGGACTGACTCTGCGGTAACTGCAATAGGCGCACATAGGGCTCTAGTCACAGACGTCTATCCCTTGGACTATAGCAAGTTCTGTTTAAGGGAAACTCCTTCAGGCGGAATCGCACTTCTCCCAGTGTCTTTTTAATGGAGGAATGGAGAAAGAACAACTACGGAGAGAGGGAACGTTGTGCCCTTCGAGTGAAGGAAAGGGTATGGAACATAGGCCTCTAAGACACATACTGGAAAGTCAACAGCTGTGATGTTCCACTGTGTCTAACTCGTCTCAAAACACTTAAAATGCAGGAGGGAACTGTGCTACTGTACGTTCTCACTTCAGGAATGAGTCTGTGCTAAGTTGGAAACTGGAGGGCCTGTCTGAGTAGCAATCATAGAGAGATTCGTACAGGACCCTTTCAGGTTATTCTTAGGAAGGTATCTTTTCAGGGATCCTACTTAAAATGTGTTCTCATTGATAATAGTATCTCCTTCTTTGAGGAATGATGATAGAATGTGGACGGACCATGGGCACATTATATACTGTGAGTAAAGTGCAGGCTATGGCGCTTAGGCATCCCAAACACATATTCGATGATCAAGACCAGTGGTGATCCCCACGTTCTTTCTCTGTAAAAAACGCTTTCAACATTGTGAGGGAAGTGTGCTTTAGGAGGGATTCGTTGCAGTGTTGCGTCTGTTAAAGAAGGAAGCGCTTGGGACTGACTCTGCGGTAACTGCAATAGGCGCACATAGGGCTCTAGTAACAGACGTCTATCCCTTGGACTATAGCAAGTTCTGTTTAAGGGAAACTCCTTCAGGCGGAATCGCACTTCTCCCAGTGTCTTTTTAATGGAGGAATGGAGAAAGAACAACTACGGAGAGAGGGAACGTTGTGCCCTTCGAGTGAAGGAAAGGGTATGGAACATAGGCCTCTAAGACACATACTGGAAAGTCAACAGCTGTGATGTTCCACTGTGTCTAACTCGTCTCAAAACACTTAAAATGCAGGAGGGAACTGTGCTACTGTACGTTCTCACTTCAGGAATGAGTCTGTGCTAAGTTGGAAACTGGAGGGCCTGTCTGAGTAGCAATCATAGAGAGATTCGTACAGGACCCTTTCAGGTTATTCTTAGGAAGGTATCTTTTCAGGGATCCTACTTAAAATGTGTTCTCATTGATAATAGTATCTCCTTCTTTGAGGAATGATGATAGAATGTGGATGGACCATGGGCACATTATATACTGTGAGTAAAGTGCAGGCTATGGCGCTTAGGCATCCCAAACACATATTCGATGATCAAGACCAGTGGTGATCCCCACGTTCTTTCTCTGTAAAAAACGCTTTCAACATTGTGAGGGAAGTGTGCTTTAGGAGGGATTCGTTGCAGTGTTGCGTCTGTTAAAGAAGGAAGCTCTTGGGACTGACTCTGCGGTAACTGCAGTGGGCGCACATAGGGCTCTAGTATCAGACGTCTATCCGTTGGACTATAGCAAGCTCTGTTTAAGGGAAACTCTTTCAGGCTGAATCGCACTTCTCACAGTGTCTTATCAGCGGAGGAATAGAGAAAGAACAACTATGGACAGAGGGAACGTTGTGCCCTGAGAGTGAAGGACCGGGTATGGAACTTAGGCCTCTATGACACATACTGGAAGGTCAACACCTGTGATGTTCCATTGTGTCTAACTCGTGTCAAAACCCTTCAAATGTACGAGGGAACTGTGCTACAGTACTTTCCCACGACAATAATGAGTCTGTGCTAAGTTGGAAACTGTAGGACCTGTCTGTGCAGCAATCAGAGAGAGTATCGTACAGGACCCTGACGGGTTATTCTTAGGAAGGTATCTTTTCAGGGATCCTAGTTAAAGTGTGTTCTCCTTCTTAACAGTGTCTCCTACTCTGAGGAATGATGATAGAATGCGGACGGACTTTGGGCACATTAGGTACTGTGAGTAAAGTGCAGGCTATGGCGCTTAGGCATCCCAAACACATATTAGATAATCAAGACCAGTGGTGATCCGCACTTTCTTTCTGAGTAAAAAACGCTTCCAGCATTGTGATGGAAGTGTGCTTTAGGAGGGATTCGTTGCTGTGTTGCGTCTGTTAGAAAAGGAAGCTCTTGGGACTGACTCTGCGGTAACTGCAATAGGCGTACATAGGGCTCTAGTATCATACGTCTATCCGTTGGACTATAGCAAGTTCTGTTTAAGGGAAACTCTTTCAGGCTGAATCGCACTACTCACAGTGTCTTATCAGCGGAGGAATAGAGAAAGAACAACTATGGACAGAGGGAACGTTTTGCCCTGAGAGTGAAGGACCGGGTATGGAACATAGGCCTCTATGACACATACTGGAAGGTCAACACCTGTGATGTTCCATTGTGTATAACTCGTTTCAAAACCCTTCAGATGTACGAGGGAACTGTGCTACAGTATTTTCCCAGGACAGGAATGAGTCTGTGCTAAGTTGGAAACTGTAAGACCTGTCCGTGTAGCAATCATAGAGAGTATTTTACAGGACCCTGACGGGTTATTCTTAGGAAGGTATCTTTTCAGGGATCCTAGTTAAAGTGTGTTCTCATTCATAACAGTGTCTCCTCCTTTGAGGAATGATGATAGAACACGGACGGACTATGGGCATCTTAGGTACTCTGAGTAAAGTGCAGGCTATGGCGCTTAGGCATCCCAAACTCATATTGCATGCTCACGACCAGTGGTGATCCGCACTTTCTTTCAGTGTTAAAAACGCTTCCAACATTGTGAGGGAAGTGTGCTTTAGGAGGGATTCGTTGCAGTGTTGCGTCTGATAAAGAAGGAAGCTCTTGGGACTGACTATGCGATCACTGCAATAGGCGCACATAGGGCTCTAGTATCAGACGTCTATCCGTTGGACTATAGCAAGTTCTGTTTAAGGGAAACTCCATCAAACGGAATCGCACTTCTCACAGTGTCTTTTCAGAGGGGGAAAGGATATAGAACAACTAAGGGGAGGGAACGTTGTGCCCTGAGAGTGAATGACAGCTTAGGGCACATAGGCCTCTATGACACATACTGGAAGGTCAACACCTGTGATGTTCCACTGTGTCTAGCTCGTCTCAAACACTTCAAAAGTACGAGGGAACTTTGCTACTGTACATTCTCACGACAGGTTTGAGTCTGTGCTCTGTAGGAAACATTAGGACCTGTCTGTGTAGCAATCATAAACTATCACATACAGGACCATGACAAGTGATTCTTAGGAAGGTATCTTTTCAGGGATCCTACTTAAAGTGCGTTCTCATTCATCACAGAGTCTCCTCCTTTCAGGAATGATGATAGAACACGGACGGACTATGGGCACCTTAGGTACTGTGAGTAAAGTGCAGGCTATGGCGCTTAGGCATCCCAAACTCATATTGGATGCTCACGACCAGTGGTGATCCGCACTTTCTTTCAGTGTTAAAAACGCTTCCAACATTGTGAGGGAAGTGTGCTTTAGGAGGGATTCGTTGCAGTGTTGCGTCTGTTAAAGAAGGAAGCGCTTGGGACTGACTCTGCGGTAACTGCAATAGGCGCACATAGGGCTCTAGTAACAGACGTCTATCCCTTGGACTATAGCAAGTTCTGTTTAAGGGAAACTCCTTCAGGCGGAATCGCACTTCTCCCAGTGTCTTTTTTTTTTTTTTTTTTTTTTTTTTTTTTTTTTTTTTTCAAAGAATAATTTTGATTTATTTTCCTTTCTGCTTTTCTATTTCTCATTTTCTTTTTTTTTTTTTTTTTTTTTTTTTCCCCAATTTATTTATTTTCAGAAAAACAGTATTCATTATTTTTTCACCACACCCAGTGCTCCATGCAAGCTGTGCCCTCTATAATACCCACCACCTGGTACCCCAACCTCCCACCCCCCCGCCACTTCAAACCCCTCAGACTGTTTTTCAGAGTCCATAGTCTCTCATGGTTCACCTCCCCTTCCAATTTACCCAAATTCCCTACTACTCTCTAACGCCCCTTGTCCTCCATGCTATTGGTTATGCTCCACAAATGAGTGAAACCATATGATAATTGACTCTCTCTGCTTGACTGATTTCACTCAGCATAATCTCTTCCAGTCCCGTCCATGTTGCTACAAAAGTTGGATATTCGTCCTTTCTGATGGAGGCATAATACTCCATAGTGTATATGGACCACATCTTCCTTATCCATTCATCCGTTGAAGGGCATCTTGGTTCTTTCCATAGTTTGGCGACTGTGGCCATTGCTGCTATAAACATTGGGGTACAGATGGCCCTTCTTTTCACGACATCTGTATCTTTGGGGTAAATACCCAGGAGTGCAATTGCAGGGTCGTAGGGAAGCTCTATTTTTAATTTCTTGAGGAATCTCCACACTGTTCTCCAAAGAGGCTGCACCAACTTGCATTCCCACCAACAGTGTAAGAGGGTTCCCCTTTCTCCACATCCTCTCCAACACATGTTGTTTCCTGTTTTGTTAATTTTGGCCATTCTAACTGGTGTAAGGTGATATCTCAATGTGGTTTTAATTTGAATCTCCCTGAGGGCTAATGATGATGAGCATTTTTTCATGTGTCTGATAGCCATTTGTATTTCTTGATTGGAGAAGTGTCTGTTCATATCTTCTGCCCATTTTTTGATGTGTTTGTCTGTTTCGTGTGGGTTGAGTTTGAGGAGTTCATTATAGATCCTGGATATCAACCTTTTGTCTGTACTGTCATTTGCAAATATCTTCTCCCATTCCGTGGGTTGCCTCTTTGTTTTTTTGACTGTTTCCTTTGCTGTGCAGAAGCTTTTGATTTTGATGAAGTCCCAGAAGTCTATTTTCGCTTTTGTTTCCTTTGCCTTTGGAGACGTATCTTGAAAGAAGTTGCTGTGGCTGATATCGAAGAGATTACTGCCTATGTTCTCCTCTAAGATTCTGATAGATTCCTGTCTCACGTTGAGGTCTTTTATCCATTTTGAGTTGATCTTTGTGTACGGTGTAAGAGAATGGTCGAGTTTCATTCTTCTACATATAGCTGTCCAGTTTTCCCAGCACCATTTATTGAAGAGACTGTCTTTTTTCCACTGTATATTTTTTCCTGTTTTGTCGAAGATTAATTGACCATAGAGTTGAGGGTCCATATCAGGGCTCTCTACTCTGTTCCACTGGTCTATGTGTCTGTTTTTATGCCAGTACCATGCTGTCTTGGTGATCACAGCTTTGTAATAAAGCTTGAAATCAGGTAAGGTGATGCCGCCAGCTTTATTTTTGTTTTTCAACGTTTCCTTAGCGATTCGGGGTCTCTTCTGATTCCATACAAATTTTTGGATTATTTGCTCCAGCTCTTTGAAGAATGCCGGTGGAATTTTGATCGGAATGGCATTAAAAGTATAGATTGCTCTAGGCAGTATAGACATTTTAACAATGTTTATTCTTCCGATCCAAGAGCATGGAATGGTCTTCCATCTTTTTGTGTCTTCTTCAATTTCTTTCATGAGTGTTCTATAGTTCCTCAAGTATAGATCCTTTACCTCTTTAGTTAGGTTTATTCCCAGGTATCTTATGGTTCTTGGTGCTATAGTAAATGGAATCGATTCTCTAATTTCCCTTTCTGTATTTTCCTTGTTAGTGTATAAGAAAGCCACTGATTTCTGCACATTGACTTTGTATCCTGCCACGCTGCTGAATTGCTGTATGAGTTCTAGTAGTTTGGGGGTGGAGTCTTTTGGGTTTTCCATATAAAGAATCATGTCATCTGCGAAGAGAGAGAGTTTGACTTCTTCATTACCAATTTGGATACCTTTTATTTCTCTCTGTTGTCTGATTGCTGTTGCTAGGACTTCTAATACTATGTTGAACAAGAGTGGTGAAAGTGGGCATCCTTGTCTTGTTCCTGATCTCAACGGGAAGGCTGCAAGCTTTTTCCCATTGAGGATGATATTTGCTGTGGGTCTTTCATAGATAGATGTGATGAGGTTCAGGAATGTTCCCTCTATCCCTATACTTTGAAGCGTTTTAATCAGGAACGGATGTTGGATTTTGTCAAATGCTTTTTCTGCATCAATTGAGAGGACCATGTGGTTCTTCTCTCTTCTCCTATTAATTTGTTGTATCACATTGATTGATTTACGAATGTTGAACCATCCTTGTAGCCCAGGGATGAATCCCACCTGATCATGGTGGATAATCTTTTTAATGTGTTGTTGGATCCTGTTGGCTAGGATCTTGTTGAGAATCTTAGCATCCATATTCATCAGTGATATTGGTCTGAAATTCTCCTTTTTGGTATGGTCCTTGCCTGGTTTGGGGATCAGGGTAATGCTGGCTTCATAGAAAGAGTCTGGAAGTTTTCCTTCTGCTTCAATTTTTTGAAACAGCTTCAGGAGAATAGGTGTTATTTCTTCTTGGAAGGTTTGGTAGAATTCCCCAGGGAATCCGTCAGGTCCTGGGCTCTTGTTTTTTGGGAGATTTTTGATCACTGCTTCAATCTCGTTATTAGATATCGGTCTATTCAGGTTGTCGATTTCTTCCTGGTTCAATTTTGGTAGTTTATATTTTTCCAGGAATGCATCCATTTCATCAAGGTTGCTAAGCTTATTGGCATATAACTGTTCGTAGTAACTTCTGATGATTGTTTCTACTTCCTTGGTGTTAGTTGTGATCTCTCCCCTTTCATTCATAATTTTATGAATTTGGGATTTCTCTCTTTTCTTTTGGATTAGTGTAGCCAGTGGCTTATCGATCTTATTGATTCTTTCAAAAAACCAGCTTCTAGTTTCATTGATACGTTCTACTGTATCTCTGGTTTCTCCCTCATTGATCTCAGCTCTAATCTTGATGATTTCCCTTCTTATGTGTGGAGTTGGTTTGATTTGTTGTTGATCCTCCAGTTCTTTAAGGTGTAGAGACAGCTGGTGTGTTCTGGATTTTTCAATTTTTTTGAGCAAGGCTTGGATGGCTATATATTTTCCCCTTAGGACCGCCTTTGCTGTATCCCATAGGTTTTGGACCGAAGTGTCTTCATTCTCATTGGTTTCCATGAATTGTTTCAGTTCTTCTTTGATCTCCTGGTTGATCCAAGCATTCTTAAGCAAGGTGGTCTTTAGCTTCCAGGTGTTTGAGTTCCTTCGGAACTTTTCCTTGTGATTGAGCTCCAGTTTCAAAGCATTGTGATCTGAGAATATGCAGGGAATAATCTCAGTCTTTTGGTATCGGCTGAGTCCTGATTTGTGACCCAGTATGTGGTCTATTCTGGAGAAGGTTCCGTGTGCACTTGAGAAGAATGAGTATTCTGCTGTTTTAGGGTGGAATGTTCTGTATATATCTATGAGGTCCATCTGGTCCAATGTGTCGTTCAATGCTCTTGTTTCTTTATTGATTTTCTGCTTCGATGATCTGTCTAATTCTGAAAGAGGCGTGTTAAGATCACCTACGATTAGTGTATTCATATCAATATGACTCTTTATCTTGATTAACAGTTTTCTTAAGTAATTGGCTGCTCCCATATTGGGAGCATAGATATTTACAATTGTTAGATCATCTTGGTGGATAGTCCCTTTAAGGATTATGTAGTGTCCTTCTGTATCTCTGACTACAGTCTTTAGTTTGAAGTCTAATTTATCTGATATGAGAATCGCTACCCCAGCCTTCTTTTGAGTCCCATTGGCATGAAAGATGCTTCTCCACCCCTTCACTTTCAGTCTGCGTGTATCTTTAGGTTCAAAATGGGTCTCTTGTAGACAGCATATGGATGGGTCCTGTCGTTTTATCCAATCTGCAACCCTGTGCCGTTTTATGGGTGCATTGAGGCCATTCACATTGAGAGTGATTATTGATAGATACGTTTTTATTGACATCGAGTTACCTTTGAAGTCTTTCTTTCTGTAGACTGTCTCTATATTTCTGTTCAATGCTATTCTTGGGATTTTTCCTCTTTTATAGAACCCCCCTTAATATTTCCTGCAGTATCGGCTTGGTGGTTGCATAGTCTTTTAAGTCTTGCCGGTCTTGGAAACTCTTTATCTCTCCATCCATTTTGAATGTCAGTCTTGCTGGATAAAGTATTCTTGGCTGCATGTTCTTCTCATTTAGTGCCCTGAATATATCTTGCCAGCCTCTTCTGGCTTGCCAGGTCTCTGTGGACAGGTCTGACGTTATTCTGATGGGCTTCCCTCTGTAAGTAAGGAGCCTCTTTGCCCTGGCAGCTTTCAAGAGATTATACCTACAATTATAATTTCTCAATTTGACTATCAGGTGTCGTGATGTTTTTTTGGAGTGTATAATCTTGGGTGGAGACCGTTCAGCCTCTAGTACATGAACGCTGGTTTCATTCGCGAGATTCGGAAAGTTTTCATGAAGGACTTGTTCCACGACATCTTCTAGACTTCTTTCTTTCTCCTCCCCTTCAGGAATTCCAATAATTCTGACGTTGGAACGCTTCATGGCATCACTTATTTCCCTAATTCTGCTTTCGTGGGATCTAAGCTGTTTGTTCCAGGCTTCCTCCTGATCCTTTCTCTCTATCTGTTTGTCTTCCAGATCACTAATTCTATCTTCTGTCTCAGTTACCCTAGCTTTGAGAGAGTTTAGATTGGATTGGAACTCATTGAGAGCATTGTGGACCTCCTCCCTGGTAGCTTTAAGCTCCGCCCTAACATTGTGAACATCCTGTCTGGTCGCTTTCAGTTCGGCTCTAATCAATTCTGTTTGGTCATCCATGGCTTTCTCCAACCTAGCTATTGCCTGGATAATTGTTAGCCTGAATTCTCTTTCCGACATATTGTCTATGTTGATAGCCGTTAGCTCTGTTGCGGAAGGTCCATCCTCTGTATTTTTCTTCTGTTGGGCATTCCTCCTCCTAGTCATTTTGGTGGGAGAAGACTGAACAGATGTAGCTGGATGTATCAACTCTGGTGCAGTCAAGGTGCACCCTGGAACACTTCCTGATCTCCGTCTCAGAAGCCTCAGTCTGGGTGCAGAAGCTGAATAAATTCCCCCTTGGATGCTGGCAGTGCAGGTTCCAAGTTAAAGACCCTGGGGGCGCAGGATCTTTTGCCCGTCCCCAAAGCCAAGGCAGTGGCGGCTGTCTGGGAGCTCCTGACCGCCAGAGAGGTTCCAAGCAGCGATCGCACACTGAGATTTTGCCGCTGGCCGGGGCTGGGAGTGCCCGGCTTGCGCGCACCTCTTTTCAGAGGCGGCTGTGGGTCGGGCGCGCGTCTGGGGCACTGAGAACGGGGCGCTGGTCCGTAAGCCGCAGGCTGGGCTTTTGCGCGCCTCTGTCCGGGGAAGAGTTTCGCGGGCGCGCGGCTTAGACTTTGAAACAATGGCCCGGGTCTAGAAGCGCCCCAGGGCCTTAGAAACCCAGGAGAGCTGGAGCGACGTGCACGCGCATCTCAAGCTTTGTGGTAGGGCTAGCGCGCGTTCTGCAGACCGGCTCCCATCCCCTCACAGGAGCCGGAACCCCGCGCTCTGGGGCACGCTGGCGGCTTAGGGACCAGGAGCCGGTTTCTCCGCCGCACTCTCTCTGCCTCCGCGCCGGGGAGGCCGTCTGGGACCGGGGACTCAAGCCCCTGTCCCTAGCCGCCCCGATTCCCACAGTTTGCCCCCGCGATCCTTTGCTCTTTTGGAGTGCTTTCAACCAGTCTCCGAGTTAATGCTGGTCCCCAGACGCAGGGCACTCTCGCTCGTATCGGGGTATTACTTTTGCACCGGTCGCCTCTGGTGGCTCCCTCCCCCTTTTGTTTATCTTCCGATATCAGTCCGCTGTTCCCATTCCGCTTTACCTGCTCACTGGCGTCTTCTGCCCCTGTAGAGATCCAGACGTGTATAATTCTGATCTCAGGTTGATTTCATGGGTGATCAGAGTTCTTTGGTAGGTAATCAGCTCACTTTGGGGTACCAGCTGAAAAGACGCCTCTTCCTAGTACCCCGCCATCTTGTCCCCCCACCTCCCAGTGTCTTTTTAATGGAGGAATGGAGAAAGAACTACTACGGAGAGAGGGAACGTTGTGCCCTTCGAGTGAAGGAAAGGGTATGGAACATAGGCCTCTAAGACACATACTGGAAAGTCAACAGCTGTGATGTTCCACTGTGTCTAACTCGTCTCAAAACACTTAAAATGCAGGAGGGAACTGTGCTACTGTACGTTCTCACTTCAGGAATGAGTCTGTGCTAAGTTGGAAACTGGAGGGCCTGTCTGAGTAGCAATCATAGAGAGATTCGTACAGGACCCTTTCAGGTTATTCTTAGGAAGGTATCTTTACAGGGATCCTACTTAAAATGTGTTCTCATTGATAATAGTATCTCCTTCTTTGAGGAATGATGATAGAATGTGGACGGACCATGGGCACATTATATACTGTGAGTAAAGTGCAGGCTATGGCGCTTAGGCATCCCAAACACATATTCGATGATCAAGACCAGTGGTGATCCCCACGTTCTTTCTCTGTAAAAAACGCTTTCAACATTGTGAGGGAAGTGTGCTTTAGGAGGGATTCGTTGCAGTGTTGCGTCTGTTAAAGAAGGAAGCTCTTGGGACTGACTCTGCGGTAACTGCAGTAGGCGCACTTAGGGCTCTAGTATCAGACGTCTATCCGTTGGACTATAGCAAGCTCTGTTTAAGGGAAACTCTTTCAGGCTGAATCGCACTTCTCACAGTGTCTTATCAGCGGAGGAATAGAGAAAGAACAACTATGGACAGAGGGAATTTGTGCCCTGAGAGTGAAGGACCGGGTATGGAACATAGGCTTCTATGACACATACTGGAAGGTCAACACCTGTGATGTTCCATTGTGTCTAACTCGTGTCAAAACCCTTCAAATGAACGAGGGAACTGTGCTACAGTACTTTCCCACGACAATAATGAGTCTGTGCTAAGTTGGAAACTGTAGGACCTGTCTGTGCAGCAATCAGAGAGAGTATCGTACAGGACCCTGACGGGTTATTCTTAGGAAGGTATCTTTTCAGGGATCCTAGTTAAAGTGTGTTCTCATTCTTAACAGTGTCTCCTACTCTGAGGAATGATGATAGAACGCGGACGGACTTTGGACACATTAGGTACTGTGAGTAAAGTGCAGGCTATGGCGCTTAGGCATCCCAAACACATATTAGATATCAAGACCAGTGGTGATCCGCACTTTCTTTCTGAGTAAAAAACGCTTCCAGCATTGTGATGGAAGTGTGCTTTAGGAGGGATTCGTTGCTGTGTTGCGTCTGTTAGAAAAGGAAGCTCTTGGGACTGACTCTGCGGTAACTGCAATAGGCGTACATAGGGCTCTAGTATCATACGTCTATCCGTTGGATTATAGCAAGTTTTGTTTAAGGGAAACTCTTTCAGGCTGAATCGCACTTCTCACAGTGTCTTATCAGCGGAGGAATAGAGAAAGAACAACTATGGACAGAGGGAACGTTTTGCCCTGAGAGTGAAGGACCGGGTATGGAACATAGGCCTCTATGACACATACTGGAAGGTCAACACCTGTGATGTTCCATTGTGTCTAACTCGTGTCAAAACCCTTCAAATGTACGAGGGAACTGTGCTACAGTACTTTCCCACGACAATAATGAGTCTGTGCTAAGTTGGAAACTGTAGGACCTGTCTGTGCAGCAATCAGAGAGAGTATCGTACAGGACCCTGACGGGTTATTCTTAGGAAGGTATCTTTTCAGGGATCCTAGTTAAAGTGTGTTCTCATTCTTAACAGTGTCTCCTACTCTGAGGAATGATGATAGAATGCGGACGGACTTTGGGCACATTAGGTACTGTGAGTAAAGTGCAGGCTATGGCGCTTAGGCATCCCAAACACATATTAGATAATCAAGACCAGTGGTGATCCGCACTTTCTTTCTGAGTAAAAAACGCTTCCAGCATTGTGATGGAAGTGTGCTTTAGGAGGGATTCGTTGCTGTGTTGCGTCTGTTAGAAAAGGAAGCTCTTGGGACTGACTCTGCTGTAACTGCAATAGGCGTACATAGGGCTCTAGTATCATACGTCTATCCGTTGGACTATAGCAAGTTCTGTTTAAGGGAAAATCTTTCAGGCTGAATCGCACTTCTCACAGTGTCTTATCAGCGGAGGAATAGAGAAAGAACAACTATGGACAGAGGGAACGTTTTGCCCTGAGAGTGAAGGACCGGGTATGGAACATAGGCCTCTATGACACATACTGGAAGGTCAACACCTGTGATGTTCCATTGTGTATAACTCGTCTCAAAACCCTTCAGATGTACGAGGGAACTGTGCTACAGTATTTTCCCAGGACAGGAATGAGTCTGTGCTAAGTTGGAAACTGTAAGACCTGTCCGTGTAGCAATCATAGAGAGTATTGTACAGGACCCTGACGGGTTATTCTTAGGAAGGTATCTTTTCAGGGATCCTAGTTAAAGTGTGTTCTCATTCATAACAGTGTCTCCTCCTTTGAGGAATGATGATAGAACACGGACGGACTATGGGCATCTTA
This sequence comes from Neogale vison, assembly GCF_020171115.1. Lineage (NCBI taxonomy): Eukaryota > Metazoa > Chordata > Mammalia > Carnivora > Mustelidae > Neogale > Neogale vison. The sequence goes on along the minus strand of NC_058100.1, from coordinate 29,995,532 downwards.
GGTACTCTGAGTAAAGTGCAGGCTATGGCGCTTAGGCATCCCAAACTCATATTGCATGCTCACGACCAGTGGTGATCCGCACTTTCTTTCAGTGTTAAAAACGCTTCCAACATTGTGAGGGAAGTGTGCTTTAGGAGGGATTCGTTGCAGTGTTGCGTCTGATAAAGAAGGAAGCTCTTGGGACTGACTATGCGATCACTGCAATAGGCGCACATAGGGCTCTAGTATCAGACGTCTATCCGTTGGACTATAGCAAGTTCTGTTTAAGGGAAACTCCATCAAACGGAATCGCACTTCTCACAGTGTCTTTTCAGAGGGGGAAAGGATATAGAACAACTAAGGGGAGGGAACGTTGTGCCCTGAGAGTGAATGACAGCTTAGGGCACATAGGCCTCTATGACACATACTGGAAGGTCAACACCTGTGATGTTCCACTGTGTCTAGCTCGTCTCAAACACTTCAAAAGTACGAGGGAACTTTGCTACTGTACATTCTCACGACAGGTTTGAGTCTGTGCTCTGTAGGAAACATTAGGACCTGTCTGTGTAGCAATCATAAACTATCACATACAGGACCATGACAAGTGATTCTTAGGAAGGTATCTTTTCAGGGATCCTACTTAAAGTGCGTTCTCATTCATCACAGAGTCTCCTCCTTTCAGGAATGATGATAGAACACGGACGGACTATGGGCACCTTAGGTACTGTGAGTAAAGTGCAGGCTATGGCGCTTAGGCATCCCAAACTCATATTGGATGCTCACGACCAGTGGTGATCCGCACTTTCTTTCAGTGTTAAAAACGCTTCGAACATTGTGAGGGAAGTGTGCTTTAGGAGGGATTCGTTGCAGTGTTGCGTCTGTTAAAGAAGGAAGCGCTTGGGACTGACTCTGCGGTAACTGCAATAGGCGCACATAGGGCTCTAGTAACAGACGTCTATCCCTTGGACTATAGCAAGTTCTGTTTAAGGGAAACTCCTTCAGGCGGAATCGCACTTCTCCCAGTGTCTTTTTAATGGAGGAATGGAGAAAGAACAACTACGGAGAGAGGGAACGTTGTGCCCTTCGAGTGAAGGAAAGGGTATGGAACATAGGCCTCTAAGACACATACTGGAAAGTCAACAGCTGTGATGTTCCACTGTGTCTAACTCGTCTCAAAACACTTAAAATGCAGGAGGGAACTGTGCTACTGTACGTTCTCACTTCAGGAATGAGTCTGTGCTAAGTTGGAAACTGGAGGGCCTGTCTGAGTAGCAATCATAGAGAGATTCGTACAGGACCCTTTCAGGTTATTCTTAGGAAGGTATCTTTTCAGGGATCCTACTTAAAATGTGTTCTCATTGATAATAGTATCTCCTTCTTTGAGGAATGATGATAGAATGTGGACGGACCATGGGCACATTATATACTGTGAGTAAAGTGCAGGCTATGGCGCTTAGGCATCCCAAACACATATTCGATGATCAAGACCAGTGGTGATCCCCACGTTCTTTCTCTGTAAAAAACGCTTTCAACATTGTGAGGGAAGTGTGCTTTAGGAGGGATTCGTTGCAGTGTTGCGTCTGTTAAAGAAGGAAGCTCTTGGGACTGACTCTGCGGTAACTGCAGTGGGCGCACATAGGGCTCTAGTATCAGACGTCTATCCGTTGGACTATAGCAAGCTCTGTTTAAGGGAAACTCTTTCAGGCTGAATCGCACTTCTCACAGTGTCTTATCAGCGGAGGAATAGAGAAAGAACAACTATGGACAGAGGGAACGTTGTGCCCTGAGAGTGAAGGACCGGGTATGGAACATAGGCCTCTATGACACATACTGGAAGGTCAACACCTGTGATGTTCCATTGTGTCTAACTCGTGTCAAAACCCTTCAAATGTACGAGGGAACTGTGCTACAGTACTTTCCCACGACAATAATGAGTCTGTGCTAAGTTGGAAACTGTAGGACCTGTCTGTGCAGCAATCAGAGAGAGTATCGTACAGGACCCTGACGGGTTATTCTTAGGAAGGTATCTTTTCAGGGATCCTAGTTAAAGTGTGTTCTCATTCTTAACAGTGTCTCCTACTCTGAGGAATGATGATAGAATGCGGACGGACTTTGGGCACATTAGGTACTGTGAGTAAAGTGCAGGCTATGGCGCTTAGGCATCCCAAACACATATTAGATAATCAAGACCAGTGGTGATCCGCACTTTCTTTCTGAGTAAAAAACGCTTCCAGCATTGTGATGGAAGTGTGCTTTAGGAGGGATTCGTTGCTGTGTTGCGTCTGTTAGAAAAGGAAGCTCTTGGGACTGACTCTGCGGTAACTGCAATAGGCGTACATAGGGCTCTAGTATCATACGTCTATCCGTTGGACTATAGCAAGTTCTGTTTAAGGGAAACTCAGGCTGAATCGCACTTCTCACAGTGTCTTATCAGCGGAGGAATAGAGAAAGAACAACTATGGACAGAGGGAACGTTTTGCCCTGAGAGTGAAGGACCGGGTATGGAACATAGGCCTCTATGACACATACTGGAAGGTCAACACCTGTGATGTTCCATTGTGTATAACTCGTCTCAAAACCCTTCAGATGTACGAGGGAACTGTGCTACAGTATTTTCCCAGGACAGGAATGAGTCTGTGCTAAGTTGGAAACTGTAAGACCTGTCCGTGTAGCAATCATAGAGAGTATTGTACAGGACCCTGACGGGTTATTCTTAGGAAGGTATCTTTTCAGGGATCCTAGTTAAAGTGTGTTCTCATTCATAACAGTGTCTCCTCCTTTGAGGAATGATGATAGAACACGGACGGACTATGGGCATCTTAGGTACTCTGAGTAAAGTGCAGGCTATGGCGCTTAGGCATCCCAAACTCATATTGCATGCTCACGACCAGTGGTGATCCGCACTTTCTTTCAGTGTTAAAAACGCTTCCAACATTGTGAGGGAAGTGTGCTTTAGGAGGGATTCGTTGCAGTGTTGCGTCTGATAAAGAAGGAAGCTCTTGGGACTGACTATGCGATCACTGCAATAGGCGCACATAGGGCTCTAGTATCAGACGTCTATCCGTTGGACTATAGCAAGTTCTGTTTAAGGGAAACTCCATCAAACGGAATCGCACTTCTCACAGTGTCTTTTCAGAGGGGGAAAGGATATAGAACAACTAAGGGGAGGGAACGTTGTGCCCTGAGAGTGAATGACAGCTTAGGGCACATAGGCCTCTATGACACATACTGGAAGGTCAACACCTGTGATGTTCCACTGTGTCTAGCTCGTCTCAAACACTTCAAAAGTACGAGGGAACTTTGCTACTGTACATTCTCACGACAGGTTTGAGTCTGTGCTCTGTAGGAAACATTAGGACCTGTCTGTGTAGCAATCATAAACTATCACATACAGGACCATGACAAGTGATTCTTAGGAAGGTATCTTTTCAGGGATCCTACTTAAAGTGCGTTCTCATTCATCACAGAGTCTCCTCCTTTCAGGAATGATGATAGAACACGGACGGACTATGGGCACCTTAGGTACTGTGAGTAAAGTGCAGGCTATGGCGCTTAGGCATCCCAAACTCATATTGGATGCTCACGACCAGTGGTGATCCGCACTTTCTTTCAGTGTTAAAAACGCTTCCAACATTGTGAGGGAAGTGTGCTTTAGGAGGGATTCGTTGCAGTGTTGCGTCTGTTAAAGAAGGAAGCGCTTGGGACTGACTCTGCGGTAACTGCAATAGGCGCACATAGGGCTCTAGTCACAGACGTCTATCCCTTGGACTATAGCAAGTTCTGTTTAAGGGAAACTCCTTCAGGCGGAATCGCACTTCTCCCAGTGTCTTTTTAATGGAGGAATGGAGAAAGAACAACTACGGAGAGAGGGAACGTTGTGCCCTTCGAGTGAAGGAAAGGGTATGGAACATAGGCCTCTAAGACACATACTGGAAAGTCAACAGCTGTGATGTTCCACTGTGTCTAACTCGTCTCAAAACACTTAAAATGCAGGAGGGAACTGTGCTACTGTACGTTCTCACTTCAGGAATGAGTCTGTGCTAAGTTGGAAACTGGAGGGCCTGTCTGAGTAGCAATCATAGAGAGATTCGTACAGGACCCTTTCAGGTTATTCTTAGGAAGGTATCTTTTCAGGGATCCTACTTAAAATGTGTTCTCATTGATAATAGTATCTCCTTCTTTGAGGAATGATGATAGAATGTGGACGGACCATGGGCACATTATATACTGTGAGTAAAGTGCAGGCTATGGCGCTTAGGCATCCCAAACACATATTCGATGATCAAGACCAGTGGTGATCCCCACGTTCTTTCTCTGTAAAAAACGCTTTCAACATTGTGAGGGAAGTGTGCTTTAGGAGGGATTCGTTGCAGTGTTGCGTCTGTTAAAGAAGGAAGCGCTTGGGACTGACTCTGCGGTAACTGCAATAGGCGCACATAGGGCTCTAGTAACAGACGTCTATCCCTTGGACTATAGCAAGTTCTGTTTAAGGGAAACTCCTTCAGGCGGAATCGCACTTCTCCCAGTGTCTTTTTAATGGAGGAATGGAGAAAGAACAACTACGGAGAGAGGGAACGTTGTGCCCTTCGAGTGAAGGAAAGGGTATGGAACATAGGCCTCTAAGACACATACTGGAAAGTCAACAGCTGTGATGTTCCACTGTGTCTAACTCGTCTCAAAACACTTAAAATGCAGGAGGGAACTGTGCTACTGTACGTTCTCACTTCAGGAATGAGTCTGTGCTAAGTTGGAAACTGGAGGGCCTGTCTGAGTAGCAATCATAGAGAGATTCGTACAGGACCCTTTCAGGTTATTCTTAGGAAGGTATCTTTTCAGGGATCCTACTTAAAATGTGTTCTCATTGATAATAGTATCTCCTTCTTTGAGGAATGATGATAGAATGTGGACGGACCATGGGCACATTATATACTGTGAGTAAAGTGCAGGCTATGGCGCTTAGGCATCCCAAACACATATTGATGATCAAGACCAGTGGTGATCCCCACGTTCTTTCTCTGTAAAAAACGCTTTCAACATTGTGAGGGAAGTGTGCTTTAGGAGGGATTCGTTGCAGTGTTGCGTCTGTTAAAGAAGGAAGCTCTTGGGACTGACTCTGCGGTAACTGCAGTGGGCGCACATAGGGCTCTAGTATCAGACGTCTATCCGTTGGACTATAGCAAGCTCTGTTTAAGGGAAACTCTTTCAGGCTGAATCGCACTTCTCACAGTGTCTTATCAGCGGAGGAATAGAGAAAGAACAACTATGGACAGAGGGAACGTTGTGCCCTGAGAGTGAAGGACCGGGTATGGAACATAGGCTTCTATGACACATACTGGAAGGTCAACACCTGTGATGTTCCATTGTGTCTAACTCGTGTCAAAACCCTTCAAATGTACGAGGGAACTGTGCTACAGTACTTTCCCACGACAATAATGAGTCTGTGCTAAGTTGGAAACTGTAGGACCTGTCTGTGCAGCAATCAGAGAGAGTATCGTACAGGACCCTGACGGGTTATTCTTAGGAAGGTATCTTTTCAGGGATCCTAGTTAAAGTGTGTTCTCATTCTTAACAGTGTCTCCTACTCTGAGGAATGATGATAGAATGCGGACGGACTTTGGGCACATTAGGTACTGTGAGTAAAGTGCAGGCTATGGCGCTTAGGCATCCCAAACACATATTAGATAATCAAGACCAGTGGTGATCCGCACTTTCTTTCTGAGTAAAAAACGCTTCCAGCATTGTGATGGAAGTGTGCTTTAGGAGGGATTCGTTGCTGTGTTGCGTCTGTTAGAAAAGGAAGCTCTTGGGACTGACTCTGCGGTAACTGCAATAGGCGTACATAGGGCTCTAGTATCATACGTCTATCCGTTGGACTATAGCAAGTTCTGTTTAAGGGAAACTCTTTCAGGCTGAATCGCACTTCTCACAGAGTCTTATCAGCGGAGGAATAGAGAAAGAACAACTATGGACAGAGGGAACGTTTGGCCCTGAGAGTGAAGGACCGGGTATGGAACATAGGCCTCTATGACACATACTGGAAGGTCAACACCTGTGATGTTCCATTGTGTATAACTCGTTTCAAAACCCTTCAGATGTACGAGGGAACTGTGCTACAGTATTTTCCCAGGACAGGAATGAGTCTGTGCTAAGTTGGAAACTGTAAGACCTGTCCGTGTAGCAATCATAGAGAGTATTTTACAGGACCCTGACGGGTTATTCTTAGGAAGGTATCTTTTCAGGGATCCTAGTTAAAGTGTGTTCTCATTCATAACAGTGTCTCCTCCTTTGAGGAATGATGATAGAACACGGACGGACTATGGACATCTTAGGTACTCTGAGTAAAGTGCAGGCTATGGCGCTTAGGCATCCCAAACTCATATTGCATGCTCACGACCAGTGGTGATCCGCACTTTCTTTCAGTGTTAAAAACGCTTCCAACATTGTGAGGGAAGTGTGCTTTAGGAGGGATTCGTTGCAGTGTTGCGTCTGATAAAGAAGGAAGCTCTTGGGACTGACTATGCGATCACTGCAATAGGCGCACATAGGGCTCTAGTATCAGACGTCTATCCGTTGGACTATAGCAAGTTCTGTTTAAGGGAAACTCCATCAAACGGAATCGCACTTCTCACAGTGTCTTTTCAGAGGGGGAAAGGATATAGAACAACTAAGGGGAGGGAACGTTGTGCCCTGAGAGTGAATGACAGCTTAGGGCACATAGGCCTCTATGACACATACTGGAAGGTCAACACCTGTGATGTTCCACTGTGTCTAGCTCGTCTCAAACACTTCAAAAGTACGAGGGAACTTTGATACTGTACATTCTCACGACAGGTTTGAGACTGTGCTCTGTAGGAAACATTAGGACCTGTCTGTGTAGCAATCATAAACTATCACATACAGGACCATGACAAGTGATTCTTAGGAAGGTATCTTTTCAGGGATCCTACTTAAAGTGCGTTCTCATTCATCACAGAGTCTCCTCCTTTCAGGAATGATGATAGAACACGGACGGACTATGGGCACCTTAGGTACTGTGAGTAAAGTGCAGGCTATGGCGCTTAGGCATCCCAAACTCATATTGGATGCTCACGACCAGTGGTGATCCGCACTTTCTTTCAGTGTTAAAAACGCTTCCAACATTGTGAGGGAAGTGTGCTTTAGGAGGGATTCGTTGCAGTGTTGCGTCTGTTAAAGAAGGAAGCGCTTGGGACTGACTCTGCGGTAACTGCAATAGGCGCACATAGGGCTCTAGTAACAGACGTCTATCCCTTGGACTATAGCAAGTTCTGTTTAAGGGAAACTCCTTCAGGCGGAATCGCACTTCTCCCAGTGTCTTTTTAATGGAGGAATGGAGAAAGAACTACTACGGAGAGAGGGAACGTTGTGCCCTTCGAGTGAAGGAAAGGGTATGGAACATAGGCCTCTAAGACACATACTGGAAAGTCAACAGCTGTGATGTTCCACTGTGTCTAACTCGTCTCAAAACACTTAAAATGCAGGAGGGAACTGTGCTACTGTACGTTCTCACTTCAGGAATGAGTCTGTGCTAAGTTGGAAACTGGAGGGCCTGTCTGAGTAGCAATCATAGAGAGATTCGTACAGGACCCTTTCAGGTTATTCTTAGGAAGGTATCTTTACAGGGATCCTACTTAAAATGTGTTCTCATTGATAATAGTATCTCCTTCTTTGAGGAATGATGATAGAATGTGGACGGACCATGGGCACATTATATACTGTGAGTAAAGTGCAGGCTATGGCGCTTAGGCATCCCAAACACATATTCGATGATCAAGACCAGTGGTGATCCCCACGTTCTTTCTCTGTAAAAAACGCTTTCAACATTGTGAGGGAAGTGTGCTTTAGGAGGGATTCGTTGCAGTGTTGCGTCTGTTAAAGAAGGAAGCTCTTGGGACTGACTCTGCGGTAACTGCAGTAGGCGCACTTAGGGCTCTAGTATCAGACGTCTATCCGTTGGACTATAGCAAGCTCTGTTTAAGGGAAACTCTTTCAGGCTGAATCGCACTTCTCACAGTGTCTTATCAGCGGAGGAATAGAGAAAGAACAACTATGGACAGAGGGAATTTGTGCCCTGAGAGTGAAGGACCGGGTATGGAACATAGGCTTCTATGACACATACTGGAAGGTCAACACCTGTGATGTTCCATTGTGTCTAACTCGTGTCAAAACCCTTCAAATGAACGAGGGAACTGTGCTACAGTACTTTCCCACGACAATAATGAGTCTGTGCTAAGTTGGAAACTGTAGGACCTGTCTGTGCAGCAATCAGAGAGAGTATCGTACAGGACCCTGACGGGTTATTCTTAGGAAGGTATCTTTTCAGGGATCCTAGTTAAAGTGTGTTCTCATTCTTAACAGTTTCTCCTACTCTGAGGAATGATGATAGAACGCGGACGGACTTTGGGCACATTAGGTACTGTGAGTAAAGTGCAGGCTATGGCGCTTAGGCATCCCAAACACATATTAGATAATCAAGACCAGTGTTGATCCGCACTTTCTTTCTGAGTAAAAAACGCTTCCAGCATTGTGATGGAAGTGTGCTTTAGGAGGGATTCGTTGCTGTGTTGCGTCTGTTAGAAAAGGAAGCTCTTGGGACTGACTCTGCGGTAACTGCAATAGGCGTACATAGGGCTCTAGTATCATACGTCTATCCGTTGGACTATAGCAAGTTTTGTTTAAGGGAAACTCTTTCAGGCTGAATCGCACTTCTCACAGTGTCTTATCAGCGGAGGAATAGAGAAAGAACAACTATGGACAGAGGGAACGTTTTGCCCTGAGAGTGAAGGACCGGGTATGGAACATAGGCCTCTATGACACATACTGGAAGGTCAACACCTGTGATGTTCCATTGTGTCTAACTCGTGTCAAAACCCTTCAAATGTACGAGGGAACTGTGCTACAGTACTTTCCCACGACAATAATGAGTCTGTGCTAAGTTGGAAACTGTAGGACCTGTCTGTGCAGCAATCAGAGAGAGTATCGTACAGGACCCTGACGGGTTATTCTTAGGAAGGTATCTTTTCAGGGATCCTAGTTAAAGTGTGTTCTCATTCTTAACAGTGTCTCCTACTCTGAGGAATGATGATAGAATGCGGACGGACTTTGGGCACATTAGGTACTGTGAGTAAAGTGCAGGCTATGGCGCTTAGGCATCCCAAACACATATTAGATAATCAAGACCAGTGGTGATCCGCACTTTCTTTCTGAGTAAAAAACGCTTCCAGCATTGTGATGGAAGTGTGCTGTAGGAGGGATTCGTTGCTGTGTTGCGTCTGTTAGAAAAGGAAGCTCTTGGGACTGACTCTGCGGTAACTGCAATAGGCGTACATAGGGCTCTAGTATCATACGTCTATCCGTTGGACTATAGCAAGTTCTGTTTAAGGGAAACTCTTTCAGGCTGAATCGCACTTCTCACAGTGTCTTATCAGCGGAGGAATAGAGAAAGAACAACTATGGACAGAGGGAACGTTTTGCCCTGAGAGTGAAGGACCGGGTATGGAACATAGGCCTCTATGACACATACTGGAAGGTCAACACCTGTGATGTTCCATTGTGTATAACTCGTCTCAAAACCCTTCAGATGTACGAGGGAACTGTGCTACAGTATTTTCCCAGGACAGGAATGAGTCTGTGCTAAGTTGGAAACTGTAAGACCTGTCCGTGTAGCAATCATAGAGAGTATTGTACAGGACCCTGACGGGTTATTCTTAGGAAGGTATCTTTTCAGGGATCCTAGTTAAAGTGTGTTCTCATTCATAACAGTGTCTCCTCCTTTGAGGAATGATGATAGAACACGGACGGACTATGGGCATCTTAGGTACTCTGAGTAAAGTGCAGGCTATGGCGCTTAGGCATCCCAAACTCATATTGCATGCTCACGACCAGTGGTGATCCGCACTTTCTTTCAGTGTTAAAAACGCTTCCAACATTGTGAGGGAAGTGTGCTTTAGGAGGGATTCGTTGCAGTGTTGCGTCTGATAAAGAAGGAAGCTCTTGGGACTGACTATGCGATCACTGCAATAGGCGCACATAGGGCTCTAGTATCAGACGTCTATCCGTTGGACTATAGCAAGTTCTGTTTAAGGGAAACTCCATCAAACGGAATCGCACTTCTCACAGTGTCTTTTCAGAGGGGGAAAGGATATAGAACAACTAAGGGGAGGGAACGTTGTGCCCTGAGAGTGAATGACAGCTTAGGGCACATAGGCCTCTATGACACATACTGGAAGGTCAACACCTGTGATGTTCCACTGTGTCTAGCTCGTCTCAAACACTTCAAAAGTACGAGGGAACTTTGCTACTGTACATTCTCACGACAGGTTTGAGTCTGTGCTCTGTAGGAAACATTAGGACCTGTCTGTGTAGCAATCATAAACTATCACATACAGGACCATGACAAGTGATTCTTAGGAAGGTATCTTTTCAGGGATCCTACTTAAAGTGCGTTCTCATTCATCACAGAGTCTCCTCCTTTCAGGAATGATGATAGAACACGGACGGACTATGGGCACCTTAGGTACTGTGAGTAAAGTGCAGGCTATGGCGCTTAGGCATCCCAAACTCATATTGGATGCTCACGACCAGTGGTGATCCGCACTTTCTTTCAGTGTTAAAAACGCTTCCAACATTGTGAGGGAAGTGTGCTTTAGGAGGGATTCGTTGCAGTGTTGCGTCTGTTAAAGAAGGAAGCGCTTGGGACTGACTCTGCGGTAACTGCAATAGGCGCACATAGGGCTCTAGTCACAGACGTCTATCCCTTGGACTATAGCAAGTTCTGTTTAAGGGAAACTCCTTCAGGCGGAATCGCACTTCTCCCAGTGTCTTTTTAATGGAGGAATGGAGAAAGAACAACTACGGAGAGAGGGAACGTTGTGCCCTTCGAGTGAAGGAAAGGGTATGGAACATAGGCCTCTAAGACACATACTGGAAAGTCAACAGCTGTGATGTTCCACTGTGTCTAACTCGTCTCAAAACACTTAAAATGCAGGAGGGAACTGTGCTACTGTACGTTCTCACTTCAGGAATGAGTCTGTGCTAAGTTGGAAACTGGAGGGCCTGTCTGAGTAGCAATCATAGAGAGATTCGTACAGGACCCTTTCAGGTTATTCTTAGGAAGGTATCTTTTCAGGGATCCTACTTAAAATGTGTTCTCATTGATAATAGTATCTCCTTCTTTGAGGAATGATGATAGAATGTGGACGGACCATGGGCACATTATATACTGTGAGTAAAGTGCAGGCTATGGCGCTTAGGCATCCCAAACACATATTCGATGATCAAGACCAGTGGTGATCCCCACGTTCTTTCTCTGTAAAAAACGCTTTCAACATTGTGAGGGAAGTGTGCTTTAGGAGGGATTCGTTGCAGTGTTGCGTCTGTTAAAGAAGGAAGCGCTTGGGACTGACTCTGCGGTAACTGCAATAGGCGCACATAGGGCTCTAGTAACAGACGTCTATCCCTTGGACTATAGCAAGTTCTGTTTAAGGGAAACTCCTTCAGGCGGAATCGCACTTCTCCCAGTGTCTTTTTAATGGAGGAATGGAGAAAGAACAACTACGGAGAGAGGGAACGTTGTGCCCTTCGAGTGAAGGAAAGGGTATGGAACATAGGCCTCTAAGACACATACTGGAAAGTCAACAGCTGTGATGTTCCACTGTGTCTAACTCGTCTCAAAACACTTAAAATGCAGGAGGGAACTGTGCTACTGTACGTTCTCACTTCAGGAATGAGTCTGTGCTAAGTTGGAAACTGGAGGGCCTGTCTGAGTAGCAATCATAGAGAGATTCGTACAGGACCCTTTCAGGTTATTCTTAGGAAGGTATCTTTTCAGGGATCCTACTTAAAATGTGTTCTCATTGATAATAGTATCTCCTTCTTTGAGGAATGATGATAGAATGTGGACGGACCATGGGCACATTATATACTGTGAGTAAAGTGCAGGCTATGGCGCTTAGGCATCCCAAACACATATTGATGATCAAGACCAGTGGTGATCCCCACGTTCTTTCTCTGTAAAAAACGCTTTCAACATTGTGAGGGAAGTGTGCTTTAGGAGGGATTCGTTGCAGTGTTGCGTCTGTTAAAGAAGGAAGCTCTTGGGACTGACTCTGCGGTAACTGCAGTGGGCGCACATAGGGCTCTAGTATCAGACGTCTATCCGTTGGACTATAGCAAGCTCTGTTTAAGGGAAACTCTTTCAGGCTGAATCGCACTTCTCACAGTGTCTTATCAGCGGAGGAATAGAGAAAGAACAACTATGGACAGAGGGAACGTTGTGCCCTGAGAGTGAAGGACCGGGTATGGAACATAGGCTTCTATGACACATACTGGAAGGTCAACACCTGTGATGTTCCATTGTGTCTAACTCGTGTCAAAACCCTTCAAATGAACGAGGGAACTGTGCTACAGTACTTTCCCACGACAATAATGAGTCTGTGCTAAGTTGGAAACTGTAGGACCTGTCTGTGCAGCAATCAGAGAGAGTATCGTACAGGACCCTGACGGGTTATTCTTAGGAAGGTATCTTTTCATGGATCCTAGTTAAAGTGTGTTCTCATTCTTAACAGTTTCTCCTACTCTGAGGAATGATGATAGAACGCGGACGGACTTTGGGCACATTAGGTACTGTGAGTAAAGTGCAGGCTATGGCGCTTAGGCATCCCAAACACATATTAGATAATCAAGACCAGTGGTGATCCGCACTTTCTTTCTGAGTAAAAAATGCTTCCAGCATTGTGATGGAAGTGTGCTGTAGGAGGGATTCGTTGCTGTGTTGCGTCTGTTAGAAAAGGAAGCTCTTGGGACTGACTCTGCGGTAACTGCAATAGGCGTACATAGGGCTCTAGTATCATACGTCTATCCGTTGGACTATAGCAAGTTCTGTTTAAGGGAAACTCTTTCAGGCTGAATCGCACTTCTCACAGTGTCTTATCAGCGGAGGAATAGAGAAAGAACAACTATGGACAGAGGGAACGTTTTGCCCTGAGAGTGAAGGACCGGGTATGGAACATAGGCCTCTATGACACATACTGGAAGGTCAACACCTGTGATGTTCCATTGTGTCTAACTCGTGTCAAAACCCTTCAAATGTACGAGGGAACTGTGCTACAGTACTTTCCCACGACAATAATGAGTCTGTGCTAAGTTGGAAACTGTAGGACCTGTCTGTGCAGCAATCAGAGAGAGTATCGTACAGGACCCTGACGGGTTATTCTTAGGAAGGTATCTTTTCAGGGATCCTAGTTAAAGTGTGTTCTCATTCTTAACAGTGTCTCCTACTCTGAGGAATGATGATAGAATGCGGACGGACTTTGGGCACATTAGGTACTGTGAGTAAAGTGCAGGCTATGGCGCTTAGGCATCCCAAACACATATTAGATAATCAAGACCAGTGGTGATCCGCACTTTCTTTCTGAGTAAAAAACGCTTCCAGCATTGTGATGGAAGTGTGCTTTAGGAGGGATTCGTTGCTGTGTTGCGTCTGTTAGAAAAGGAAGCTCTTGGGACTGACTATGCGATAACTGCAATAGGCGCACATAGGGCTCTAGTATCAGACGTCTATCCGTTGGACTATAGCAAGTTCTGTTTAAGGGAAACTCCATCAAACGGAATCGCACTTCTCACAGTGTCTTTTCAGAGGGGGAAAGGATATAGAACAACTAAGGGGAGGGAACGTTGTGCCCTGAGAGTGAATGACAGCTTAGGGCACATAGGCCTCTATGACACATACTGGAAGGTCAACACCTGTGATGTTCCACTGTGTCTAGCTCGTCTCAAACACTTCAAATGTACGAGGGAACTTTGCTACTGTACATTCTCACGACAGGTTTGAGTCTGTGCTCTGTAGGAAACATTAGGACCTGTCTGTGTAGCAATCATAAACTATCACATACAGGACCATGACAAGTGATTCTTAGGAAGGTATCTTTTCAGGGATCCTACTTAAAGTGCGTTCTCATTCATCACAGAGTCTCCTCCTTTCAGGAATGATGATAGAACACGGACGGACTATGGGCACCTTAGGTACTGTGAGTAAAGTGCAGGCTATGGCGCTTAGGCATCCCAAACTCATATTGGATGCTCACGACCAGTGGTGATCCGCACTTTCTTTCAGTGTTAAAAACGCTTCCAACATTGTGAGGGAAGTGTGCTTTAGGAGGGATTCGTTGCAGTGTTGCGTCTGTTAAAGAAGGAAGCGCTTGGGACTGACTCTGCGGTAACTGCAATAGGCGCACATAGGGCTCTAGTCACAGACGTCTATCCCTTGGACTATAGCAAGTTCTGTTTAAGGGAAACTCCTTCAGGCGGAATCGCACTTCTCCCAGTGTCTTTTTAATGGAGGAATGGAGAAAGAACAACTACGGAGAGAGGGAACGTTGTGCCCTTCGAGTGAAGGAAAGGGTATGGAACATAGGCCTCTAAGACACATACTGGAAAGTCAACAGCTGTGATGTTCCACTGTGTCTAACTCGTCTCAAAACACTTAAAATGCAGGAGGGAACTGTGCTACTGTACGTTCTCACTTCAGGAATGAGTCTGTGCTAAGTTGGAAACTGGAGGGCCTGTCTGAGTAGCAATCATAGAGAGATTCGTACAGGACCCTTTCAGGTTATTCTTAGGAAGGTATCTTTTCAGGGATCCTACTTAAAATGTGTTCTCATTGATAATAGTATCTCCTTCTTTGAGGAATGATGATAGAATGTGGACGGACCATGGGCACATTATATACTGTGAGTAAAGTGCAGGCTATGGCGCTTAGGCATCCCAAACACATATTCGATGATCAAGACCAGTGGTGATCCCCACGTTCTTTCTCTGTAAAAAACGCTTTCAACATTGTGAGGGAAGTGTGCTTTAGGAGGGATTCGTTGCAGTGTTGCGTCTGTTAAAGAAGGAAGCTCTTGGGACTGACTCTGCGGTAACTGCAGTGGGCGCACATAGGGCTCTAGTATCAGACGTCTATCCGTTGGACTATAGCAAGCTCTGTTTAAGGGAAACTCTTTCAGGCTGAATCGCACTTCTCACAGTGTCTTATCAGCGGAGGAATAGAGAAAGAACAACTATGGACAGAGGGAACGTTGTGCCCTGAGAGTGAAGGACCGGGTATGGAACATAGGCCTCTATGACACATACTGAAAGGTCAACACCTGTGATGTTCCATTGTGTCTAACTCGTGTCAAAACCCTTCAAATGTACGAGGGAACTGTGCTACAGTACTTTCCCACGACAATAATGAGTCTGTGCTAAGTTGGAAACTGTAGGACCTGTCTGTGCAGCAATCAGAGAGAGTATCGTACAGGACCCTGACGGGTTATTCTTAGGAAGGTATCTTTTCAGGGATCCTAGTTAAAGTGTGTTCTCATTCTTAACAGTGTCTCCTACTCTGAGGAATGATGATAGAACGCGGACGGACTTTGGGCACATTAGGTACTGTGAGTAAAGTGCAGGCTATGGCGCTTAGGCTTCCCAAACACATATTAGATAATCAAGACCAGTGGTGATCCGCACTTTCTTTCTGAGTAAAAAACGCTTCCAGCATTGTGATGGAAGTGTGCTTTAGGAGGGATTCGTTGCAGTGTTGCGTCTGTTAAAGAAGGAAGCTCTTGGGACTGACTCTGCGGTAACTGCAGTGGGCGCACATAGGGCTCTAGTATCAGACGTCTATCCGTTGGACTATAGCAAGCTCTGTTTAAGGGAAACTCTTTCAGGCTGAATCGCACTTCTCACAGTGTCTTATCAGCGGAGGAATAGAGAAAGAACAACTATGGACAGAGGGAACGTTGTGCCCTGAGAGTGAAGGACCGGGTATGGAACATAGGCTTCTATGACACATACTGGAAGGTCAACACCTGTGATGTTCCATTGTGTCTAACTCGTGTCAAAACCCTTCAAATGTACGAGGGAACTGTGCTACAGTACTTTCCCACGACAATAATGAGTCTGTGCTAAGTTGGAAACTGTAGGACCTGTCTGTGCAGCAATCAGAGAGAGTATCGTACAGGACCCTGACGGGTTATTCTTAGGAAGGTATCTTTTCAGGGATCCTAGTTAAAGTGTGTTCTCATTCTTAACAGTGTCTCCTACTCTGAGGAATGATGATAGAATGCGGACGGACTTTGGGCACATTAGGTACTGTGAGTAAAGTGCAGGCTATGGCGCTTAGGCATCCCAAACACATATTAGATAATCAAGACCAGTGTTGATCCGCACTTTCTTTCTGAGTAAAAAACGCTTCCAGCATTGTGATGGAAGTGTGCTTTAGGAGGGATTCGTTGCTGTGTTGCGTCTGTTAGAAAAGGAAGCTCTTGGGACTGACTCTGCGGTAACTGCAATAGGCGTACATAGGGCTCTAGTATCATACGTCTATCCGTTGGACTATAGCAAGTTCTGTTTAAGGGAAACTCTTTCAGGCTGAATCGCACTTCTCACAGTGTCTTATCAGCGGAGGAATAGAGAAAGAACAACTATGGACAGAGGGAACGTTTTGCCCTGAGAGTGAAGGACCGGGTATGGAACATAGGCCTCTATGACACATACTGGAAGGTCAACACCTGTGATGTTCCATTGTGTATAACTCGTCTCAAAACCCTTCAGATGTACGAGGGAACTGTGCTACAGTATTTTCCCAGGACAGGAATGAGTCTGTGCTAAGTTGGAAACTGTAAGACCTGTCCGTGTAGCAATCATAGAGAGTATTGTACAGGATCCTGACGGGTTATTCTTAGGAAGGTATCTTTTCAGGGATCCTAGTTAAAGTGTGTTCTCATTCATAACAGTGTCTCCTCCTTTGAGGAATGATGATAGAACACGGACGGACTATGGGCATCTTAGGTACTCTGAGTAAAGTGCAGGCTATGGCGCTTAGGCATCCCAAACTCATATTGCATGCTCACGACCAGTGGTGATCCGCACTTTCTTTCAGTGTTAAAAACGCTTCCAACATTGTGAGGGAAGTGTGCTTTAGGAGGGATTCGTTGCAGTGTTGCGTCTGATAAAGAAGGAAGCTCTTGGGACTGACTATGCGATAACTGCAATAGGCGCACATAGGGCTCTAGTATCAGACGTCTATCCGTTGGACTATAGCAAGTTCTGTTTAAGGGAAACTCCATCAAACGGAATCGCACTTCTCACAGTGTCTTTTCAGAGGGGGAAAGGATATAGAACAACTAAGGGGAGGGAACGTTGTGCCCTGAGAGTGAATGACAGCTTAGGGCACATAGGCCTCTATGACACATACTGGAAGGTCAACACCTGTGATGTTCCACTGTGTCTAGCTCGTCTCAAACACTTCAAATGTACGAGGGAACTTTGCTACTGTACATTCTCACGACAGGTTTGAGTCTGTGCTCTGTAGGAAACATTAGGACCTGTCTGTGTAGCAATCATAAACTATCACATACAGGACCATGACAAGTGATTCTTAGGAAGGTATCTTTTCAGGGATCCTACTTAAAGTGCGTTCTCATTCATCACAGAGTCTCCTCCTTTCAGGAATGATGATAGAACACGGACGGACTATGGGCACCTTAGGTACTGTGAGTAAAGTGCAGGCTATGGCGCTTAGGCATCCCAAACTCATATTGGATGCTCACGACCAGTGGTGATCCGCACTTTCTTTCAGTGTTAAAAACGCTTCCAACATTGTGAGGGAAGTGTGCTTTAGGAGGGATTCGTTGCAGTGTTGCGTCTGTTAAAGAAGGAAGCGCTTGGGACTGACTCTGCGGTAACTGCAATAGGCGCACATAGGGCTCTAGTCACAGACGTCTATCCCTTGGACTATAGCAAGTTCTGTTTAAGGGAAACTCCTTCAGGCGGAATCGCACTTCTCCCAGTGTCTTTTTAATGGAGGAATGGAGAAAGAACAACTACGGAGAGAGGGAACGTTGTGCCCTTCGAGTGAAGGAAAGGGTATGGAACATAGGCCTCTAAGACACATACTGGAAAGTCAACAGCTGTGATGTTCCACTGTGTCTAACTCGTCTCAAAACACTTAAAATGCAGGAGGGAACTGTGCTACTGTACGTTCTCACTTCAGGAATGAGTCTGTGCTAAGTTGGAAACTGGAGGGCCTGTCTGAGTAGCAATCATAGAGAGATTCGTACAGGACCCTTTCAGGTTATTCTTAGGAAGGTATCTTTTCAGGGATCCTACTTAAAATGTGTTCTCATTGATAATAGTATCTCCTTCTTTGAGGAATGATGATAGAATGTGGACGGACCATGGGCACATTATATACTGTGAGTAAAGTGCAGGCTATGGCGCTTAGGCATCCCAAACACATATTCGATGATCAAGACCAGTGGTGATCCCCACGTTCTTTCTCTGTAAAAAACGCTTTCAACATTGTGAGGGAAGTGTGCTTTAGGAGGGATTCGTTGCAGTGTTGCGTCTGTTAAAGAAGGAAGCTCTTGGGACTGACTCTGCGGTAACTGCAGTGGGCGCACATAGGGCTCTAGTATCAGACGTCTATCCGTTGGACTATAGCAAGCTCTGTTTAAGGGAAACTCTTTCAGGCTGAATCGCACTTCTCACAGTGTCTTATCAGCGGAGGAATAGAGAAAGAACAACTATGGACAGAGGGAACGTTGTGCCCTGAGAGTGAAGGACCGGGTATGGAACATAGGCCTCTATGACACATACTGAAAGGTCAACACCTGTGATGTTCCATTGTGTCTAACTCGTGTCAAAACCCTTCAAATGTACGAGGGAACTGTGCTACAGTACTTTCCCACGACAATAATGAGTCTGTGCTAAGTTGGAAACTGTAGGACTTGTCTGTGCAGCAATCAGAGAGAGTATCGTACAGGACCCTGACGGGTTATTCTTAGGAAGGTATCTTTTCAGGGATCCTAGTTAAAGTGTGTTCTCATTCTTAACAGTGTCTCCTACTCTGAGGAATGATGATAGAACGCGGACGGACTTTGGGCACATTAGGTACTGTGAGTAAAGTGCAGGCTATGGCGCTTAGGCTTCCCAAACACATATTAGATAATCAAGACCAGTGGTGATCCGCACTTTCTTTCTGAGTAAAAAACGCTTCCAGCATTGTGATGGAAGTGTGCTTTAGGAGGGATTCGTTGCAGTGTTGCGTCTGTTAAAGAAGGAAGCTCTTGGGACTGACTCTGCGGTAACTGCAGTGGGCGCACATAGGGCTCTAGTATCAGACGTCTATCCGTTGGACTATAGCAAGCTCTGTTTAAGGGAAACTCTTTCAGGCTGAATCGCACTTCTCACAGTGTCTTATCAGCGGAGGAATAGAGAAAGAACAACTATGGACAGAGGGAACGTTGTGCCCTGAGAGTGAAGGACCGGGTATGGAACATAGGCTTCTATGACACATACTGGAAGGTCAACACCTGTGATGTTCCATTGTGTCTAACTCGTGTCAAAACCCTTCAAATGTACGAGGGAACTGTGCTACAGTACTTTCCCACGACAATAATGAGTCTGTGCTAAGTTGGAAACTGTAGGACCTGTCTGTGCAGCAATCAGAGAGAGTATCGTACAGGACCCTGACGGGTTATTCTTAGGAAGGTATCTTTTCAGGGATCCTAGTTAAAGTGTGTTCTCATTCTTAACAGTGTCTCCTACTCTGAGGAATGATGATAGAATGCGGACGGACTTTGGGCACATTAGGTACTGTGAGTAAAGTGCAGGCTATGGCGCTTAGGCATCCCAAACACATATTAGATAATCAAGACCAGTGTTGATCCGCACTTTCTTTCTGAGTAAAAAACGCTTCCAGCATTGTGATGGAAGTGTGCTTTAGGAGGGATTCGTTGCTGTGTTGCGTCTGTTAGAAAAGGAAGCTCTTGGGACTGACTCTGCGGTAACTGCAATAGGCGTACATAGGGCTCTAGTATCATACGTCTATCCGTTGGACTATAGCAAGTTCTGTTTAAGGGAAACTCTTTCAGGCTGAATCGCACTTCTCACAGTGTCTTATCAGCGGAGGAATAGAGAAAGAACAACTATGGACAGAGGGAACGTTTTGCCCTGAGAGTGAAGGACCGGGTATGGAACATAGGCCTCTATGACACATACTGGAAGGTCAACACCTGTGATGTTCCATTGTGTATAACTCGTCTCAAAACCCTTCAGATGTACGAGGGAACTGTGCTACAGTATTTTCCCAGGACAGGAATGAGTCTGTGCTAAGTTGGAAACTGTAAGACCTGTCCGTGTAGCAATCATAGAGAGTATTGTACAGGACCCTGACGGGTTATTCTTAGGAAGGTATCTTTTCAGGGATCCTAGTTAAAGTGTGTTCTCATTCATAACAGTGTCTCCTCCTTTGAGGAATGATGATAGAACACGGACGGACTATGGGCATCTTAGGTACTCTGAGTAAAGTGCAGGCTATGGCGCTTAGGCATCCCAAACTCATATTGCATGCTCACGACCAGTGGTGATCCGCACTTTCTTTCAGTGTTAAAAACGCTTCCAACATTGTGAGGGAAGTGTGCTTTAGGAGGGATTCGTTGCAGTGTTGCGTCTGATAAAGAAGGAAGCTCTTGGGACTGACTATGCGATAACTGCAATAGGCGCACATAGGGCTCTAGTATCAGACGTCTATCCGTTGGACTATAGCAAGTTCTGTTTAAGGGAAACTCCATCAAACGGAATCGCACTTCTCACAGTGTCTTTTCAGAGGGGGAAAGGATATAGAACAACTAAGGGGAGGGAACGTTGTGCCCTGAGAGTGAATGACAGCTTAGGGCACATAGGCCTCTATGACACATACTGGAAGGTCAACACCTGTGATGTTCCACTGTGTCTAGCTCGTCTCAAACACTTCAAATGTACGAGGGAACTTTGCTACTGTACATTCTCACGACAGGTTTGAGTCTGTGCTCTGTAGGAAACATTAGGACCTGTCTGTGTAGCAATCATAAACTATCACATACAGGACCATGACAAGTGATTCTTAGGAAGGTATCTTTTCAGGGATCCTACTTAAAGTGCGTTCTCATTCATCACAGAGTCTCCTCCTTTCAGGAATGATGATAGAACACGGACGGACTATGGGCACCTTAGGTACTGTGAGTAAAGTGCAGGCTATGGCGCTTAGGCATCCCAAACTCATATTGGATGCTCACGACCAGTGGTGATCCGCACTTTCTTTCAGTGTTAAAAACGCTTCCAACATTGTGAGGGAAGTGTGCTTTAGGAGGGATTCGTTGCAGTGTTGCGTCTGTTAAAGAAGGAAGCGCTTGGGACTGACTCTGCGGTAACTGCAATAGGCGCACATAGGGCTCTAGTCACAGACGTCTATCCCTTGGACTATAGCAAGTTCTGTTTAAGGGAAACTCCTTCAGGCGGAATCGCACTTCTCCCAGTGTCTTTTTAATGGAGGAATGGAGAAAGAACAACTACGGAGAGAGGGAACGTTGTGCCCTTCGAGTGAAGGAAAGGGTATGGAACATAGGCCTCTAAGACACATACTGGAAAGTCAACAGCTGTGATGTTCCACTGTGTCTAACTCGTCTCAAAACACTTAAAATGCAGGAGGGAACTGTGCTACTGTACGTTCTCACTTCAGGAATGAGTCTGTGCTAAGTTGGAAACTGGAGGGCCTGTCTGAGTAGCAATCATAGAGAGATTCGTACAGGACCCTTTCAGGTTATTCTTAGGAAGGTATCTTTTCAGGGATCCTACTTAAAATGTGTTCTCATTGATAATAGTATCTCCTTCTTTGAGGAATGATGATAGAATGTGGACGGACCATGGGCACATTATATACTGTGAGTAAAGTGCAGGCTATGGCGCTTAGGCATCCCAAACACATATTCGATGATCAAGACCAGTGGTGATCCCCACGTTCTTTCTCTGTAAAAAACGCTTTCAACATTGTGAGGGAAGTGTGCTTTAGGAGGGATTCGTTGCAGTGTTGCGTCTGTTAAAGAAGGAAGCTCTTGGGACTGACTCTGCGGTAACTGCAGTGGGCGCACATAGGGCTCTAGTATCAGACGTCTATCCGTTGGACTATAGCAAGCTCTGTTTAAGGGAAACTCTTTCAGGCTGAATCGCACTTCTCACAGTGTCTTATCAGCGGAGGAATAGAGAAAGAACAACTATGGACAGAGGGAACGTTGTGCCCTGAGAGTGAAGGACCGGGTATGGAACATAGGCCTCTATGACACATACTGAAAGGTCAACACCTGTGATGTTCCATTGTGTCTAACTCGTGTCAAAACCCTTCAAATGTACGAGGGAACTGTGCTACAGTACTTTCCCACGACAATAATGAGTCTGTGCTAAGTTGGAAACTGTAGGACCTGTCTGTGCAGCAATCAGAGAGAGTATCGTACAGGACCCTGACGGGTTATTCTTAGGAAGGTATCTTTTCAGGGATCCTAGTTAAAGTGTGTTCTCATTCTTAACAGTGTCTCCTACTCTGAGGAATGATGATAGAACGCGGACGGACTTTGGGCACATTAGGTACTGTGAGTAAAGTGCAGGCTATGGCGCTTAGGCATCCCAAACACATATTAGATAATCAAGACCAGTGGTGATCCGCACTTTCTTTCTGAGTAAAAAACGCTTCCAGCATTGTGATGGAAGTGTGCTTTAGGAGGGATTCGTTGCAGTGTTGCGTCTGTTAAAGAAGGAAGCTCTTGGGACTGACTCTGCGGTAACTGCAGTGGGCGCACATAGGGCTCTAGTATCAGACGTCTATCCGTTGGACTATAGCAAGCTCTGTTTAAGGGAAACTCTTTCAGGCTGAATCGCACTTCTCACAGTGTCTTATCAGCGGAGGAATAGAGAAAGAACAACTATGGACAGAGGGAACGTTGTGCCCTGAGAGTGAAGGACCGGGTATGGAACATAGGCTTCTATGACACATACTGGAAGGTCAACACCTGTGATGTTCCATTGTGTCTAACTCGTGTCAAAACCCTTCAAATGTACGAGGGAACTGTGCTACAGTACTTTCCCACGACAATAATGAGTCTGTGCTAAGTTGGAAACTGTAGGACCTGTCTGTGCAGCAATCAGAGAGAGTATCGTACAGGAGCCTGACGGGTTATTCTTAGGAAGGTATCTTTTCAGGGATCCTAGTTAAAGTGTGTTCTCATTCTTAACAGTGTCTCCTACTCTGAGGAATGATGATAGAATGCGGACGGACTTTGGGCACATTAGGTACTGTGAGTAAAGTGCAGGCTATGGCGCTTAGGCATCCCAAACACATATTAGATAATCAAGACCAGTGTTGATCCGCACTTTCTTTCTGAGTAAAAAACGCTTCCAGCATTGTGATGGAAGTGTGCTTTAGGAGGGATTCGTTGCTGTGTTGCGTCTGTTAGAAAAGGAAGCTCTTGGGACTGACTCTGCGGTAACTGCAATAGGCGTACATAGGGCTCTAGTATCATACGTCTATCCGTTGGACTATAGCAAGTTCTGTTTAAGGGAAACTCTTTCAGGCTGAATCGCACTTCTCACAGTGTCTTATCAGCGGAGGAATAGAGAAAGAACAACTATGGACAGAGGGAACGTTTTGCCCTGAGAGTGAAGGACCGGGTATGGAACATAGGCCTCTATGACACATACTGGAAGGTCAACACCTGTGATGTTCCATTGTGTATAACTCGTCTCAAAACCCTTCAGATGTACGAGGGAACTGTGCTACAGTATTTTCCCAGGACAGGAATGAGTCTGTGCTAAGTTGGAAACTGTAAGACCTGTCCGTGTAGCAATCATAGAGAGTATTGTACAGGATCCTGACGGGTTATTCTTAGGAAGGTATCTTTTCAGGGATCCTAGTTAAAGTGTGTTCTCATTCATAACAGTGTCTCCTCCTTTGAGGAATGATGATAGAACACGGACGGACTATGGGCATCTTAGGTACTCTGAGTAAAGTGCAGGCTATGGCGCTTAGGCATCCCAAACTCATATTGCATGCTCACGACCAGTGGTGATCCGCACTTTCTTTCAGTGTTAAAAACGCTTCCAACATTGTGAGGGAAGTGTGCTTTAGGAGGGATTCGTTGCAGTGTTGCGTCTGATAAAGAAGGAAGCTCTTGGGACTGACTATGCGATAACTGCAATAGGCGCACATAGGGCTCTAGTATCAGACGTCTATCCGTTGGACTATAGCAAGTTCTGTTTAAGGGAAACTCCATCAAACGGAATCGCACTTCTCACAGTGTCTTTTCAGAGGGGGAAAGGATATAGAACAACTAAGGGGAGGGAACGTTGTGCCCTGAGAGTGAATGACAGCTTAGGGCACATAGGCCTCTATGACACATACTGGAAGGTCAACACCTGTGATGTTCCACTGTGTCTAGCTCGTCTCAAACACTTCAAATGTACGAGGGAACTTTGCTACTGTACATTCTCACGACAGGTTTGAGTCTGTGCTCTGTAGGAAACATTAGGACCTGTCTGTGTAGCAATCATAAACTATCACATACAGGACCATGACAAGTGATTCTTAGGAAGGTATCTTTTCAGGGATCCTACTTAAAGTGCGTTCTCATTCATCACAGAGTCTCCTCCTTTCAGGAATGATGATAGAACACGGACGGACTATGGGCACCTTAGGTACTGTGAGTAAAGTGCAGGCTATGGCGCTTAGGCATCCCAAACTCATATTGGATGCTCACGACCAGTGGTGATCCGCACTTTCTTTCAGTGTTAAAAACGCTTCCAACATTGTGAGGGAAGTGTGCTTTAGGAGGGATTCGTTGCAGTGTTGCGTCTGTTAAAGAAGGAAGCGCTTGGGACTGACTCTGCGGTAACTGCAATAGGCGCACATAGGGCTCTAGTAACAGACGTCTATCCCTTGGACTATAGCAAGTTCTGTTTAAGGGAAACTCCTTCAGGCGGAATCGCACTTCTCCCAGTGTCTTTTTAATGGAGGAATGGAGAAAGAACAACTACGGAGAGAGGGAACGTTGTGCCCTTCGAGTGAAGGAAAGGGTATGGAACATAGGCCTCTAAGACACATACTGGAAAGTCAACAGCTGTGATGTTCCACTGTGTCTAACTCGTCTCAAAACACTTAAAATGCAGGAGGGAACTGTGCTACTGTACGTTCTCACTTCAGGAATGAGTCTGTGCTAAGTTGGAAACTGGAGGGCCTGTCTGAGTAGCAATCATAGAGAGATTCGTACAGGACCCTTTCAGGTTATTCTTAGGAAGGTATCTTTTCAGGGATCCTACTTAAAATGTGTTCTCATTGATAATAGTATCTCCTTCTTTGAGGAATGATGATAGAATGTGGATGGACCATGGGCACATTATATACTGTGAGTAAAGTGCAGGCTATGGCGCTTAGGCATCCCAAACACATATTCGATGATCAAGACCAGTGGTGATCCCCACGTTCTTTCTCTGTAAAAAACGCTTTCAACATTGTGAGGGAAGTGTGCTTTAGGAGGGATTCGTTGCCGTGTTGCGTCTGTTAAAGAAGGAAGCTCTTGGGACTGACTCTGCGGTAACTGCAGTGGGCGCACATAGGGCTCTAGTATCAGACGTCTATCC
This sequence comes from Neogale vison, assembly GCF_020171115.1. Classification (NCBI taxonomy): domain Eukaryota; kingdom Metazoa; phylum Chordata; class Mammalia; order Carnivora; family Mustelidae; genus Neogale; species Neogale vison. Next base: position 29,970,050 of record NC_058100.1, on the reverse strand, counting down.
GTTGGACTATAGCAAGCTCTGTTTAAGGGAAACTCTTTCAGGCTGAATCGCACTTCTCACAGTGTCTTATCAGCGGAGGAATAGAGAAAGAACAACTATGGACAGAGGGAACGTTGTGCCCTGAGAGTGAAGGACCGGGTATGGAACATAGGCTTCTATGACACATACTGGAAGGTCAACACCTGTGATGTTCCATTGTGTCTAACTCGTGTCAAAACCCTTCAAATGTACGAGGGAACTGTGCTACAGTACTTTCCCACGACAATAATGAGTCTGTGCTAAGTTGGAAACTGTAGGACCTGTCTGTGCAGCAATCAGAGAGAGTATCGTACAGGACCCTGACGGGTTATTCTTAGGAAGGTATCTTTTCAGGGATCCTAGTTAAAGTGTGTTCTCATTCTTAACAGTGTCTCCTACTCTGAGGAATGATGATAGAATGCGGACGGACTTTGGGCACATTAGGTACTGTGAGTAAAGTGCAGGCTATGGCGCTTAGGCATCCCAAACACATATTAGATAATCAAGACCAGTGTTGATCCGCACTTTCTTTCTGAGTAAAAAACGCTTCCAGCATTGTGATGGAAGTGTGCTTTAGGAGGGATTCGTTGCTGTGTTGCGTCTGTTAGAAAAGGAAGCTCTTGGGACTGACTCTGCGGTAACTGCAATAGGCGTACATAGGGCTCTAGTATCATACGTCTATCCGTTGGACTATAGCAAGTTCTGTTTAAGGGAAACTCTTTCAGGCTGAATCGCACTTCTCACAGTGTCTTATCAGCGGAGGAATAGAGAAAGAACAACTATGGACAGAGGGAACGTTTTGCCCTGAGAGTGAAGGACCGGGTATGGAACATAGGCCTCTATGACACATACTGGAAGGTCAACACCTGTGATGTTCCATTGTGTATAACTCGTCTCAAAACCCTTCAGATGTACGAGGGAACTGTGCTACAGTATTTTCCCAGGACAGGAATGAGTCTGTGCTAAGTTGGAAACTGTAAGACCTGTCCGTGTAGCAATCATAGAGAGTATTGTACAGGACCCTGACGGGTTATTCTTAGGAAGGTATCTTTTCAGGGATCCTAGTTAAAGTGTGTTCTCATTCATAACAGTGTCTCCTCCTTTGAGGAATGATGATAGAACACGGACGGACTATGGGCATCTTAGGTACTCTGAGTAAAGTGCAGGCTATGGCGCTTAGGCATCCCAAACTCATATTGCATGCTCACGACCAGTGGTGATCCGCACTTTCTTTCAGTGTTAAAAACGCTTCCAACATTGTGAGGGAAGTGTGCTTTAGGAGGGATTCGTTGCAGTGTTGCGTCTGATAAAGAAGGAAGCTCTTGGGACTGACTATGCGATCACTGCAATAGGCGCACATAGGGCTCTAGTATCAGACGTCTATCCGTTGGACTATAGCAAGTTCTGTTTAAGGGAAACTCCATCAAACGGAATCGCACTTCTCACAGTGTCTTTTCAGAGGGGGAAAGGATATAGAACAACTAAGGGGAGGGAACGTTGTGCCCTGAGAGTGAATGACAGCTTAGGGCACATAGGCCTCTATGACACATACTGGAAGGTCAACACCTGTGATGTTCCACTGTGTCTAGCTCGTCTCAAACACTTCAAATGTACGAGGGAACTTTGCTACTGTACATTCTCACGACAGGTTTGAGTCTGTGCTCTGTAGGAAACATTAGGACCTGTCTGTGTAGCAATCATAAACTATCACATACAGGACCATGACAAGTGATTCTTAGGAAGGTATCTTTTCAGGGATCCTACTTAAAGTGCGTTCTCATTCATCACAGAGTCTCCTCCTTTCAGGAATGATGATAGAACACGGACGGACTATGGGCACCTTAGGTACTGTGAGTAAAGTGCAGGCTATGGCGCTTAGGCATCCCAAACTCATATTGGATGCTCACGACCAGTGGTGATCCGCACTTTCTTTCAGTGTTAAAAACGCTTCCAACATTGTGAGGGAAGTGTGCTTTAGGAGGGATTCGTTGCAGTGTTGCGTCTGTTAAAGAAGGAAGCGCTTGGGACTGACTCTGCGGTAACTGCAATAGGCGCACATAGGGCTCTAGTAACAGACGTCTATCCCTTGGACTATAGCAAGTTCTGTTTAAGGGAAACTCCTTCAGGCGGAATCGCACTTCTCCCAGTGTCTTTTTAATGGAGGAATGGAGAAAGAACAACTACGGAGAGAGGGAACGTTGTGCCCTTCGAGTGAAGGAAAGGGTATGGAACATAGGCCTCTAAGACACATACTGGAAAGTCAACAGCTGTGATGTTCCACTGTGTCTAACTCGTCTCAAAACACTTAAAATGCAGGAGGGAACTGTGCTACTGTACGTTCTCACTTCAGGAATGAGTCTGTGCTAAGTTGGAAACTGGAGGGCCTGTCTGAGTAGCAATCATAGAGAGATTCGTACAGGACCCTTTCAGGTTATTCTTAGGAAGGTATCTTTTCAGGGATCCTACTTAAAATGTGTTCTCATTGATAATAGTATCTCCTTCTTTGAGGAATGATGATAGAATGTGGATGGACCATGGGCACATTATATACTGTGAGTAAAGTGCAGGCTATGGCGCTTAGGCATCCCAAACACATATTCGATGATCAAGACCAGTGGTGATCCCCACGTTCTTTCTCTGTAAAAAACGCTTTCAACATTGTGAGGGAAGTGTGCTTTAGGAGGGATTCGTTGCCGTGTTGCGTCTGTTAAAGAAGGAAGCTCTTGGGACTGACTCTGCGGTAACTGCAGTGGGCGCACATAGGGCTCTAGTATCAGACGTCTATCCGTTGGACTATAGCAAGCTCTGTTTAAGGGAAACTCTTTCAGGCTGAATCGCACTTCTCACAGTGTCTTATCAGCGGAGGAATAGAGAAAGAACAACTATGGACAGAGGGAACGTTGTGCCCTGAGAGTGAAGGACCGGGTATGGAACATAGGCCTCTATGACACATACTGGAAGGTCAACACCTGTGATGTTCCATTGTGTCTAACTCGTGTCAAAACCCTTCAAATGTACGAGGGAACTGTGCTACAGTACTTTCCCACGACAATAATGAGTCTGTGCTAAGTTGGAAACTGTAGGACCTGTCTGTGCAGCAATCAGAGAGAGTATCGTACAGGACCCTGACGGGTTATTCTTAGGAAGGTATCTTTTCAGGGATCCTAGTTAAAGTGTGTTCTCATTCTTAACAGTGTCTCCTACTCTGAGGAATGATGATAGAATGCGGACGGACTTTGGGCACATTAGGTACTGTGAGTAAAGTGCAGGCTATGGCGCTTAGGCATCCCAAACACATATTAGATAATCAAGACCAGTGGTGATCCGCACTTTCTTTCTGAGTAAAAAACGCTTCCAGCATTGTGATGGAAGTGTGCTGTAGGAGGGATTCGTTGCTGTGTTGCGTCTGTTAGAAAAGGAAGCTCTTGGGACTGACTCTGCGGTAACTGCAATAGGCGTACATAGGGCTCTAGTATCATACGTCTATCCGTTGGACTATAGCAAGTTCTGTTTAAGGGAAACTCTTTCAGGCTGAATCGCACTTCTCCCAGTGTCTTATCAGCGGAGGAATAGAGAAAGAACAACTATGGACAGAGGGAACGTTTTGCCCTGAGAGTGAAGGACCGGGTATGGAACATAGGCCTCTATGACACATACTGGAAGGTCAACACCTGTGATGTTCCATTGTGTATAACTCGTCTCAAAACCCTTCAGATGTACGAGGGAACTGTGCTACAGTATTTTCCCAGGACAGGAATGAGTCTGTGCTAAGTTGGAAACTGTAAGACCTGTCCGTGTAGCAATCATAGAGAGTATTGTACAGGACCCTGATGGGTTATTCTTAGGAAGGTATCTTTTCAGGGATCCTAGTTAAAGTGTGTTCTCATTCATAAAAGTGTCTCCTCCTTTGAGGAATGATGATAGAACACGGACGGACTATGGGCATCTTAGGTACTCTGAGTAAAGTGCAGGCTATGGCGCTTAGGCATCCCAAACTCATATTGCATGCTCACGACCAGTGGTGATCCGCACTTTCTTTCAGTGTTAAAAACGCTTCCAACATTGTGAGGGAAGTGTGCTTTAGGAGGGATTCGTTGCAGTGTTGCGTCTGATAAAGAAGGAAGCTCTTGGGACTGACTATGCGATAACTGCAATAGGCGCACATAGGGCTCTAGTATCAGACGTCTATCCGTTGGACTATAGCAAGTTCTGTTTAAGGGAAACTCCATCAAACGGAATCGCACTTCTCACAGTGTCTTTTCAGAGGGGGAAAGGATATAGAACAACTAAGGGGAGGGAACGTTGTGCCCTGAGAGTGAATGACAGCTTAGGGCACATAGGCCTCTATGACACATACTGGAAGGTCAACACCTGTGATGTTCCACTGTGTCTAGCTCGTCTCAAACACTTCAAATGTACGAGGGAACTTTGCTACTGTACATTCTCATGACAGGTTTGAGTCTGTGCTCTGTAGGAAACATTAGGACCTGTCTGTGTAGCAATCATAAACTATCACATACAGGACCATGACAAGTGATTCTTAGGAAGGTATCTTTTCAGGGATCCTACTTAAAGTGCGTTCTCATTCATCACAGAGTCTCCTCCTTTCAGGAATGATGATAGAACACGGACGGACTATGGGCACCTTAGGTACTGTGAGTAAAGTGCAGGCTATGGCGCTTAGGCATCCCAAACTCATATTGGATGCTCACGACCAGTGGTGATCCGCACTTTCTTTCAGTGTTAAAAACGCTTCCAACATTGTGAGGGAAGTGTGCTTTAGGAGGGATTCGTTGCAGTGTTGCGTCTGTTAAAGAAGGAAGCGCTTGGGACTGACTCTGCGGTAACTGCAATAGGTGCACATAGGGCTCTAGTCACAGACGTCTATCCCTTGGACTATAGCAAGTTCTGTTTAAGGGAAACTCCTTCAGGCGGAATCGCACTTCTCCCAGTGTCTTTTTAATGGAGGAATGGAGAAAGAACAACTACGGAGAGAGGGAACGTTGTGCCCTTCGAGTGAAGGAAAGGGTATGGAACATAGGCCTCTAAGACACATACTGGAAAGTCAACAGCTGTGATGTTCCACTGTGTCTAACTCGTCTCAAAACACTTAAAATGCAGGAGGGAACTGTGCTACTGTACGTTCTCACTTCAGGAATGAGTCTGTGCTAAGTTGGAAACTGGAGGGCCTGTCTGAGTAGCAATCATAGAGAGATTCGTACAGGACCCTTTCAGGTTATTCTTAGGAAGGTATCTTTTCAGGGATCCTACTTAAAATGTGTTCTCATTGATAATAGTATCTCCTTCTTTGAGGAATGATGATAGAATGTGGACGGACCATGGGCACATTATATACTGTGAGTAAAGTGCAGGCTATGGCGCTTAGGCATCCCAAACACATATTCGATGATCAAGACCAGTGGTGATCCCCACGTTCTTTCTCTGTAAAAAACGCTTTCAACATTGTGAGGGAAGTGTGCTTTAGGAGGGATTCGTTGCAGTGTTGCGTCTGTTAATGAAGGAAGCTCCTGGGACTGACTCTGCGGTAACTGCAGTGGGCGCACATAGGGCTCTAGTATCAGACGTCTATCCGTTGGACTATAGCAAGCTCTGTTTAAGGGAAACACTTTCAGGCTGAATCGCACTTCTCACAGTGTCTTATCAGCGGAGGAATAGAGAAAGAACAACTATGGACAGAGGGAACGTTGTGCCCTGAGAGTGAAGGACCGGGTATGGAACATAGGCCTCTATGACACATACTGGAAGGTCAACACCTGTGATGTTCCATTGTGTCTAACTCGTGTCAAAACCCTTCAAATGTACGAGGGAACTGTGCTACAGTACTTTCCCACGACAATAATGAGTCTGTGCTAAGTTGGAAACTGTAGGACCTGTCTGTGCAGCAATCAGAGAGAGTATCGTACAGGACCCTGACGGGTTATTCTTAGGAAGGATCTTTTCAGGGATCCTAGTTAAAGTGTGTTCTCATTCTTAACAGTGTCTCCTTCTCTGAGGAATGATGATAGAATGCGGACGGACTTTGGGCACATTAGGTACTGTGAGTAAAGTGCAGGCTATGGCGCTTAGGCATCCCAAACACATATTAGATAATCAAGACCAGTGGTGATCCGCACTTTCTTTCTGAGTAAAAAACGCTTCCAGCATTGTGATGGAAGTGTGCTTTAGGAGGGATTCGTTGCTGTGTTGCGTCTGTTAGAAAAGGAAGCTCTTGGGACTGACTCTGCGGTAACTGCAATAGGCGTACATAGGGCTCTAGTATCATACGTCTATCCGTTGGACTATAGCAAGTTCTGTTTAAGGGAAACTCTTTCAGGCTGAATCGCACTTCTCACAGTGTCTTATCAGCGGAGGAATAGAGAAAGAACAACTATGGACAGAGGGAACGTTTTGCCCTGAGAGTGAAGGACCGGGTATGGAACATAGGCCTCTATGACACATACTGGAAGGTCAACACCTGTGATGTTCCATTGTGTATAACTCGTTTCAAAACCCTTCAGATGTACGAGGGAACTGTGCTACAGTATTTTCCCAGGACAGGAATGAGTCTGTGCTAAGTTGGAAACTGTAAGACCTGTCCGTGTAGCAATCATAGAGAGTATTTTACAGGACCCTGACGGGTTATTCTTAGGAAGGTATCTTTTCAGGGATCCTAGTTAAAGTGTGTTCTCATTCATAACAGTGTCTCCTCCTTTGAGGAATGATGATAGAACACGGACGGACTATGGGCATCTTAGGTACTCTGAGTAAAGTGCAGGCTATGGCGCTTAGGCATCCCAAACTCATATTGCATGCTCACGACCAGTGGTGATCCGCACTTTCTTTCAGTGTTAAAAACGCTTCCAACATTGTGAGGGAAGTGTGCTTTAGGAGGGATTCGTTGCAGTGTTGCGTCTGATAAAGAAGGAAGCTCTTGGGACTGACTATGCGATCACTGCAATAGGCGCACATAGGGCTCTAGTATCAGACGTCTATCCGTTGGACTATAGCAAGTTCTGTTTAAGGGAAACTCCATCAAACGGAATCGCACTTCTCACAGTGTCTTTTCAGAGGGGGAAAGGATATAGAACAACTAAGGGGAGGGAACGTTGTGCCCTGAGAGTGAATGACAGCTTAGGGCACATAGGCCTCTATGACACATACTGGAAGGTCAACACCTGTGATGTTCCACTGTGTCTAGCTCGTCTCAAACACTTCAAATGTACGAGGGAACTTTGCTACTGTACATTCTCACGACAGGTTTGAGTCTGTGCTCTGTAGGAAACATTAGGACCTGTCTGTGTAGCAATCATAAACTATCACATACAGGACCATGACAAGTGATTCTTAGGAAGGTATCTTTTCAGGGATCCTACTTAAAGTGCGTTCTCATTCATCACAGAGTCTCCTCCTTTCAGGAATGATGATAGAACACGGACGGACTATGGGCACCTTAGGTACTGTGAGTAAAGTGCAGGCTATGGCGCTTAGGCATCCCAAACTCATATTGGATGCTCACGACCAGTGGTGATCCGCACTTTCTTTCAGTGTTAAAAACGCTTCCAACATTGTGAGGGAAGTGTGCTTTAGGAGGGATTCGTTGCAGTGTTGCGTCTGTTAAAGAAGGAAGCGCTTGGGACTGACTCTGCGGTAACTGCAATAGGCGCACATAGGGCTCTAGTAACAGACGTCTATCCCTTGGACTATAGCAAGTTCTGTTTAAGGGAAACTCCTTCAGGCGGAATCGCACTTCTCCCAGTGTCTTTTTAATGGAGGAATGGAGAAAGAACAACTACGGAGAGAGGGAACGTTGTGCCCTTCGAGTGAAGGAAAGGGTATGGAACATAGGCCTCTAAGACACATACTGGAAAGTCAACAGCTGTGATGTTCCACTGTGTCTAACTCGTCTCAAAACACTTAAAATGCAGGAGGGAACTGTGCTACTGTACGTTCTCACTTCAGGAATGAGTCTGTGCTAAGTTGGAAACTGGAGGGCCTGTCTGAGTAGCAATCATAGAGAGATTCGTACAGGACCCTTTCAGGTTATTCTTAGGAAGGTATCTTTTCAGGGATCCTACTTAAAATGTGTTCTCATTGATAATAGTATCTCCTTCTTTGAGGAATGATGATAGAATGTGGATGGACCATGGGCACATTATATACTGTGAGTAAAGTGCAGGCTATGGCGCTTAGGCATCCCAAACACATATTCGATGATCAAGACCAGTGGTGATCCCCACGTTCTTTCTCTGTAAAAAACGCTTTCAACATTGTGAGGGAAGTGTGCTTTAGGAGGGATTCGTTGCCGTGTTGCGTCTGTTAAAGAAGGAAGCTCTTGGGACTGACTCTGCGGTAACTGCAGTGGGCGCACATAGGGCTCTAGTATCAGACGTCTATCCGTTGGACTATAGCAAGCTCTGTTTAAGGGAAACTCTTTCAGGCTGAATCGCACTTCTCACAGTGTCTTATCAGCGGAGGAATAGAGAAAGAACAACTATGGACAGAGGGAACGTTGTGCCCTGAGAGTGAAGGACCGGGTATGGAACATAGGCTTCTATGACACATACTGGAAGGTCAACACCTGTGATGTTCCATTGTGTCTAACTCGTGTCAAAACCCTTCAAATGTACGAGGGAACTGTGCTACAGTACTTTCCCACGACAATAATGAGTCTGTGCTAAGTTGGAAACTGTAGGACCTGTCTGTGCAGCAATCAGAGAGAGTATCGTACAGGACCCTGACGGGTTATTCTTAGGAAGGTATCTTTTCAGGGATCCTAGTTAAAGTGTGTTCTCATTCTTAACAGTGTCTCCTACTCTGAGGAATGATGATAGAATGCGGACGGACTTTGGGCACATTAGGTACTGTGAGTAAAGTGCAGGCTATGGCGCTTAGGCATCCCAAACACATATTAGATAATCAAGACCAGTGTTGATCCGCACTTTCTTTCTGAGTAAAAAACGCTTCCAGCATTGTGATGGAAGTGTGCTTTAGGAGGGATTCGTTGCTGTGTTGCGTCTGTTAGAAAAGGAAGCTCTTGGGACTGACTCTGCGGTAACTGCAATAGGCGTACATAGGGCTCTAGTATCATACGTCTATCCGTTGGACTATAGCAAGTTCTGTTTAAGGGAAACTCTTTCAGGCTGAATCGCACTTCTCACAGTGTCTTATCAGCGGAGGAATAGAGAAAGAACAACTATGGACAGAGGGAACGTTTTGCCCTGAGAGTGAAGGACCGGGTATGGAACATAGGCCTCTATGACACATACTGGAAGGTCAACACCTGTGATGTTCCATTGTGTATAACTCGTCTCAAAACCCTTCAGATGTACGAGGGAACTGTGCTACAGTATTTTCCCAGGACAGGAATGAGTCTGTGCTAAGTTGGAAACTGTAAGACCTGTCCGTGTAGCAATCATAGAGAGTATTGTACAGGACCCTGACGGGTTATTCTTAGGAAGGTATCTTTTCAGGGATCCTAGTTAAAGTGTGTTCTCATTCATAACAGTGTCTCCTCCTTTGAGGAATGATGATAGAACACGGACGGACTATGGGCATCTTAGGTACTCTGAGTAAAGTGCAGGCTATGGCGCTTAGGCATCCCAAACTCATATTGCATGCTCACGACCAGTGGTGATCCGCACTTTCTTTCAGTGTTAAAAACGCTTCCAACATTGTGAGGGAAGTGTGCTTTAGGAGGGATTCGTTGCAGTGTTGCGTCTGATAAAGAAGGAAGCTCTTGGGACTGACTATGCGATCACTGCAATAGGCGCACATAGGGCTCTAGTATCAGACGTCTATCCGTTGGACTATAGCAAGTTCTGTTTAAGGGAAACTCCATCAAACGGAATCGCACTTCTCACAGTGTCTTTTCAGAGGGGGAAAGGATATAGAACAACTAAGGGGAGGGAACGTTGTGCCCTGAGAGTGAATGACAGCTTAGGGCACATAGGCCTCTATGACACATACTGGAAGGTCAACACCTGTGATGTTCCACTGTGTCTAGCTCGTCTCAAACACTTCAAATGTACGAGGGAACTTTGCTACTGTACATTCTCACGACAGGTTTGAGTCTGTGCTCTGTAGGAAACATTAGGACCTGTCTGTGTAGCAATCATAAACTATCACATACAGGACCATGACAAGTGATTCTTAGGAAGGTATCTTTTCAGGGATCCTACTTAAAGTGCGTTCTCATTCATCACAGAGTCTCCTCCTTTCAGGAATGATGATAGAACACGGACGGACTATGGGCACCTTAGGTACTGTGAGTAAAGTGCAGGCTATGGCGCTTAGGCATCCCAAACTCATATTGGATGCTCACGACCAGTGGTGATCCGCACTTTCTTTCAGTGTTAAAAACGCTTCCAACATTGTGAGGGAAGTGTGCTTTAGGAGGGATTCGTTGCAGTGTTGCGTCTGTTAAAGAAGGAAGCGCTTGGGACTGACTCTGCGGTAACTGCAATAGGCGCACATAGGGCTCTAGTAACAGACGTCTATCCCTTGGACTATAGCAAGTTCTGTTTAAGGGAAACTCCTTCAGGCGGAATCGCACTTCTCCCAGTGTCTTTTTAATGGAGGAATGGAGAAAGAACAACTACGGAGAGAGGGAACGTTGTGCCCTTCGAGTGAAGGAAAGGGTATGGAACATAGGCCTCTAAGACACATACTGGAAAGTCAACAGCTGTGATGTTCCACTGTGTCTAACTCGTCTCAAAACACTTAAAATGCAGGAGGGAACTGTGCTACTGTACGTTCTCACTTCAGGAATGAGTCTGTGCTAAGTTGGAAACTGGAGGGCCTGTCTGAGTAGCAATCATAGAGAGATTCGTACAGGACCCTTTCAGGTTATTCTTAGGAAGGTATCTTTTCAGGGATCCTACTTAAAATGTGTTCTCATTGATAATAGTATCTCCTTCTTTGAGGAATGATGATAGAATGTGGATGGACCATGGGCACATTATATACTGTGAGTAAAGTGCAGGCTATGGCGCTTAGGCATCCCAAACACATATTCGATGATCAAGACCAGTGGTGATCCCCACGTTCTTTCTCTGTAAAAAACGCTTTCAACATTGTGAGGGAAGTGTGCTTTAGGAGGGATTCGTTGCCGTGTTGCGTCTGTTAAAGAAGGAAGCTCTTGGGACTGACTCTGCGGTAACTGCAGTGGGCGCACATAGGGCTCTAGTATCAGACGTCTATCCGTTGGACTATAGCAAGCTCTGTTTAAGGGAAACTCTTTCAGGCTGAATCGCACTTCTCACAGTGTCTTATCAGCGGAGGAATAGAGAAAGAACAACTATGGACAGAGGGAACGTTGTGCCCTGAGAGTGAAGGACCGGGTATGGAACATAGGCCTCTATGACACATACTGGAAGGTCAACACCTGTGATGTTCCATTGTGTCTAACTCGTGTCAAAACCCTTCAAATGTACGAGGGAACTGTGCTACAGTACTTTCCCACGACAATAATGAGTCTGTGCTAAGTTGGAAACTGTAGGACCTGTCTGTGCAGCAATCAGAGAGAGTATCGTACAGGACCCTGACGGGTTATTCTTAGGAAGGTATCTTTTCAGGGATCCTAGTTAAAGTGTGTTCTCATTCTTAACAGTGTCTCCTACTCTGAGGAATGATGATAGAATGCGGACGGACTTTGGGCACATTAGGTACTGTGAGTAAAGTGCAGGCTATGGCGCTTAGGCATCCCAAACACATATTAGATAATCAAGACCAGTGGTGATCCGCACTTTCTTTCTGAGTAAAAAACGCTTCCAGCATTGTGATGGAAGTGTGCTGTAGGAGGGATTCGTTGCTGTGTTGCGTCTGTTAGAAAAGGAAGCTCTTGGGACTGACTCTGCGGTAACTGCAATAGGCGTACATAGGGCTCTAGTATCATACGTCTATCCGTTGGACTATAGCAAGTTCTGTTTAAGGGAAACTCTTTCAGGCTGAATCGCACTTCTCCCAGTGTCTTATCAGCGGAGGAATAGAGAAAGAACAACTATGGACAGAGGGAACGTTTTGCCCTGAGAGTGAAGGACCGGGTATGGAACATAGGCCTCTATGACACATACTGGAAGGTCAACACCTGTGATGTTCCATTGTGTATAACTCGTCTCAAAACCCTTCAGATGTACGAGGGAACTGTGCTACAGTATTTTCCCAGGACAGGAATGAGTCTGTGCTAAGTTGGAAACTGTAAGACCTGTCCGTGTAGCAATCATAGAGAGTATTGTACAGGACCCTGATGGGTTATTCTTAGGAAGGTATCTTTTCAGGGATCCTAGTTAAAGTGTGTTCTCATTCATAAAAGTGTCTCCTCCTTTGAGGAATGATGATAGAACACGGACGGACTATGGGCATCTTAGGTACTCTGAGTAAAGTGCAGGCTATGGCGCTTAGGCATCCCAAACTCATATTGCATGCTCACGACCAGTGGTGATCCGCACTTTCTTTCAGTGTTAAAAACGCTTCCAACATTGTGAGGGAAGTGTGCTTTAGGAGGGATTCGTTGCAGTGTTGCGTCTGATAAAGAAGGAAGCTCTTGGGACTGACTATGCGATAACTGCAATAGGCGCACATAGGGCTCTAGTATCAGACGTCTATCCGTTGGACTATAGCAAGTTCTGTTTAAGGGAAACTCCATCAAACGGAATCGCACTTCTCACAGTGTCTTTTCAGAGGGGGAAAGGATATAGAACAACTAAGGGGAGGGAACGTTGTGCCCTGAGAGTGAATGACAGCTTAGGGCACATAGGCCTCTATGACACATACTGGAAGGTCAACACCTGTGATGTTCCACTGTGTCTAGCTCGTCTCAAACACTTCAAATGTACGAGGGAACTTTGCTACTGTACATTCTCATGACAGGTTTGAGTCTGTGCTCTGTAGGAAACATTAGGACCTGTCTGTGTAGCAATCATAAACTATCACATACAGGACCATGACAAGTGATTCTTAGGAAGGTATCTTTTCAGGGATCCTACTTAAAGTGCGTTCTCATTCATCACAGAGTCTCCTCCTTTCAGGAATGATGATAGAACACGGACGGACTATGGGCACCTTAGGTACTGTGAGTAAAGTGCAGGCTATGGCGCTTAGGCATCCCAAACTCATATTGGATGCTCACGACCAGTGGTGATCCGCACTTTCTTTCAGTGTTAAAAACGCTTCCAACATTGTGAGGGAAGTGTGCTTTAGGAGGGATTCGTTGCAGTGTTGCGTCTGTTAAAGAAGGAAGCGCTTGGGACTGACTCTGCGGTAACTGCAATAGGTGCACATAGGGCTCTAGTCACAGACGTCTATCCCTTGGACTATAGCAAGTTCTGTTTAAGGGAAACTCCTTCAGGCGGAATCGCACTTCTCCCAGTGTCTTTTTAATGGAGGAATGGAGAAAGAACAACTACGGAGAGAGGGAACGTTGTGCCCTTCGAGTGAAGGAAAGGGTATGGAACATAGGCCTCTAAGACACATACTGGAAAGTCAACAGCTGTGATGTTCCACTGTGTCTAACTCGTCTCAAAACACTTAAAATGCAGGAGGGAACTGTGCTACTGTACGTTCTCACTTCAGGAATGAGTCTGTGCTAAGTTGGAAACTGGAGGGCCTGTCTGAGTAGCAATCATAGAGAGATTCGTACAGGACCCTTTCAGGTTATTCTTAGGAAGGTATCTTTTCAGGGATCCTACTTAAAATGTGTTCTCATTGATAATAGTATCTCCTTCTTTGAGGAATGATGATAGAATGTGGACGGACCATGGGCACATTATATACTGTGAGTAAAGTGCAGGCTATGGCGCTTAGGCATCCCAAACACATATTCGATGATCAAGACCAGTGGTGATCCCCACGTTCTTTCTCTGTAAAAAACGCTTTCAACATTGTGAGGGAAGTGTGCTTTAGGAGGGATTCGTTGCAGTGTTGCGTCTGTTAATGAAGGAAGCTCCTGGGACTGACTCTGCGGTAACTGCAGTGGGCGCACATAGGGCTCTAGTATCAGACGTCTATCCGTTGGACTATAGCAAGCTCTGTTTAAGGGAAACTCTTTCAGGCTGAATCGCACTTCTCACAGTGTCTTATCAGCGGAGGAATAGAGAAAGAACAACTATGGACAGAGGGAACGTTGTGCCCTGAGAGTGAAGGACCGGGTATGGAACATAGGCCTCTATGACACATACTGGAAGGTCAACACCTGTGATGTTCCATTGTGTCTAACTCGTGTCAAAACCCTTCAAATGTACGAGGGAACTGTGCTACAGTACTTTCCCACGACAATAATGAGTCTGTGCTAAGTTGGAAACTGTAGGACCTGTCTGTGCAGCAATCAGAGAGAGTATCGTACAGGACCCTGACGGGTTATTCTTAGGAAGGATCTTTTCAGGGATCCTAGTTAAAGTGTGTTCTCATTCTTAACAGTGTCTCCTTCTCTGAGGAATGATGATAGAATGCGGACGGACTTTGGGCACATTAGGTACTGTGAGTAAAGTGCAGGCTATGGCGCTTAGGCATCCCAAACACATATTAGATAATCAAGACCAGTGGTGATCCGCACTTTCTTTCTGAGTAAAAAACGCTTCCAGCATTGTGATGGAAGTGTGCTTTAGGAGGGATTCGTTGCTGTGTTGCGTCTGTTAGAAAAGGAAGCTCTTGGGACTGACTCTGCGGTAACTGCAATAGGCGTACATAGGGCTCTAGTATCATACGTCTATCCGTTGGACTATAGCAAGTTCTGTTTAAGGGAAACTCTTTCAGGCTGAATCGCACTTCTCACAGTGTCTTATCAGCGGAGGAATAGAGAAAGAACAACTATGGACAGAGGGAACGTTTTGCCCTGAGAGTGAAGGACCGGGTATGGAACATAGGCCTCTATGACACATACTGGAAGGTCAACACCTGTGATGTTCCATTGTGTATAACTCGTTTCAAAACCCTTCAGATGTACGAGGGAACTGTGCTACAGTATTTTCCCAGGACAGGAATGAGTCTGTGCTAAGTTGGAAACTGTAAGACCTGTCCGTGTAGCAATCATAGAGAGTATTTTACAGGACCCTGACGGGTTATTCTTAGGAAGGTATCTTTTCAGGGATCCTAGTTAAAGTGTGTTCTCATTCATAACAGTGTCTCCTCCTTTGAGGAATGATGATAGAACACGGACGGACTATGGGCATCTTAGGTACTCTGAGTAAAGTGCAGGCTATGGCGCTTAGGCATCCCAAACTCATATTGCATGCTCACGACCAGTGGTGATCCGCACTTTCTTTCAGTGTTAAAAACGCTTCCAACATTGTGAGGGAAGTGTGCTTTAGGAGGGATTCGTTGCAGTGTTGCGTCTGATAAAGAAGGAAGCTCTTGGGACTGACTATGCGATCACTGCAATAGGCGCACATAGGGCTCTAGTATCAGACGTCTATCCGTTGGACTATAGCAAGTTCTGTTTAAGGGAAACTCCATCAAACGGAATCGCACTTCTCACAGTGTCTTTTCAGAGGGGGAAAGGATATAGAACAACTAAGGGGAGGGAACGTTGTGCCCTGAGAGTGAATGACAGCTTAGGGCACATAGGCCTCTATGACACATACTGGAAGGTCAACACCTGTGATGTTCCACTGTGTCTAGCTCGTCTCAAACACTTCAAAAGTACGAGGGAACTTTGCTACTGTACATTCTCACGACAGGTTTGAGTCTGTGCTCTGTAGGAAACATTAGGACCTGTCTGTGTAGCAATCATAAACTATCACATACAGGACCATGACAAGTGATTCTTAGGAAGGTATCTTTTCAGGGATCCTACTTAAAGTGCGTTCTCATTCATCACAGAGTCTCCTCCTTTCAGGAATGATGATAGAACACGGACGGACTATGGGCACCTTGGGTACTGTGAGTAAAGTGCAGGCTATGGCGCTTAGGCATCCCAAACTCATATTGGATGCTCACGACCAGTGGTGATCCGCACTTTCTTTCAGTGTTAAAAACGCTTCCAACATTGTGAGGGAAGTGTGCTTTAGGAGGGATTCGTTGCAGTGTTGCGTCTGTTAAAGAAGGAAGCGCTTGGGACTGACTCTGCGGTAACTGCAATAGGCGCACATAGGGCTCTAGTAACAGACGTCTATCCCTTGGACTATAGCAAGTTCTGTTTAAGGGAAACTCCTTCAGGCGGAATCGCACTTCTCCCAGTGTCTTTTTAATGGAGGAATGGAGAAAGAACAACTACGGAGAGAGGGAACGTTGTGCCCTTCGAGTGAAGGAAAGGGTATGGAACATAGGCCTCTAAGACACATACTGGAAAGTCAACAGCTGTGATGTTCCACTGTGTCTAACTCGTCTCAAAACACTTAAAATGCAGGAGGGAACTGTGCTACTGTACGTTCTCACTTCAGGAATGAGTCTGTGCTAAGTTGGAAACTGGAGGGCCTGTCTGAGTAGCAATCATAGAGAGATTCGTACAGGACCCTTTCAGGTTATTCTTAGGAAGGTATCTTTTCAGGGATCCTACTTAAAATGTGTTCTCATTGATAATAGTATCTCCTTCTTTGAGGAATGATGATAGAATGTGGACGGACCATGGGCACATTATATACTGTGAGTAAAGTGCAGGCTATGGCGCTTAGGCATCCCAAACACATATTCGATGATCAAGACCAGTGGTGATCCCCACGTTCTTTCTCTGTAAAAAACGCTTTCAACATTGTGAGGGAAGTGTGCTTTAGGAGGGATTCGTTGCAGTGTTGCGTCTGTTAAAGAAGGAAGCGCTTGGGACTGACTCTGCGGTAACTGCAATAGGCGCACATAGGGCTCTAGTAACAGACGTCTATCCCTTGGAATATAGCAAGTTCTGTTTAAGGGAAACTCCTTCAGGTGGAATCGCACTTCTCCCAGTGTCTTTTTAATGGAGGAATGGAGAAAGAACAACTACGGAGAGAGGGAACGTTGTGCCCTTCGAGTGAAGGAAAGGGTATGGAACATAGGCCTCTAAGACACATACTGGAAAGTCAACAGCTGTGATGTTCCACTGTGTCTAACTCGTCTCAAAACACTTAAAATGCAGGAGGGAACTGTGCTACTGTACGTTCTCACTTCAGGAATGAGTCTGTGCTAAGTTGGAAACTGGAGGGCCTGTCTGAGTAGCAATCATAGAGAGATTCGTACAGGACCCTTTCAGGTTATTCTTAGGAAGGTATCTTTTCAGGGATCCTACTTAAAATGTGTTCTCATTGATAATAGTATCTCCTTCTTTGAGGAATGATGATAGAATGTGGATGGACCATGGGCACATTATATACTGTGAGTAAAGTGCAGGCTATGGCGCTTAGGCATCCCAAACACATATTCGATGATCAAGACCAGTGGTGATCCCCACGTTCTTTCTCTGTAAAAAACGCTTTCAACATTGTGAGGGAAGTGTGCTTTAGGAGGGATTCGTTGCAGTGTTGCGTCTGTTAAAGAAGGAAGCTCTTGGGACTGACTCTGCGGTAACTGCAGTGGGCGCACATAGGGCTCTAGTATCAGACGTCTATCCGTTGGACTATAGCAAGCTCTGTTTAAGGGAAACTCTTTCAGGCTGAATCGCACTTCTCACAGTGTCTTATCAGCGGAGGAATAGAGAAAGAACAACTATGGACAGAGGGAACGTTGTGCCCTGAGAGTGAAGGACCGGGTATGGAACTTAGGCCTCTATGACACATACTGGAAGGTCAACACCTGTGATGTTCCATTGTGTCTAACTCGTGTCAAAACCCTTCAAATGTACGAGGGAACTGTGCTACAGTACTTTCCCACGACAATAATGAGTCTGTGCTAAGTTGGAAACTGTAGGACCTGTCTGTGCAGCAATCAGAGAGAGTATCGTACAGGACCCTGACGGGTTATTCTTAGGAAGGTATCTTTTCAGGGATCCTAGTTAAAGTGTGTTCTCCTTCTTAACAGTGTCTCCTACTCTGAGGAATGATGATAGAATGCGGACGGACTTTGGGCACATTAGGTACTGTGAGTAAAGTGCAGGCTATGGCGCTTAGGCATCCCAAACACATATTAGATAATCAAGACCAGTGGTGATCCGCACTTTCTTTCTGAGTAAAAAACGCTTCCAGCATTGTGATGGAAGTGTGCTGTAGGAGGGATTCGTTGCTGTGTTGCGTCTGTTAGAAAAGGAAGCTCTTGGGACTGACTCTGCGGTAACTGCAATAGGCGTACATAGGGCTCTAGTATCATACGTCTATCCGTTGGACTATAGCAAGTTCTGTTTAAGGGAAACTCTTTCAGGCTGAATCGCACTTCTCACAGTGTCTTATCAGCGGAGGAATAGAGAAAGAACAACTATGGACAGAGGGAACGTTTTGCCCTGAGAGTGAAGGACCGGGTATGGAACATAGGCCTCTATGACACATACTGGAAGGTCAACACCTGTGATGTTCCATTGTGTATAACTCGTCTCAAAACCCTTCAGATGTACGAGGGAACTGTGCTACAGTATTTTCCCAGGACAGGAATGAGTCTGTGCTAAGTTGGAAACTGTAAGACCTGTCCGTGTAGCAATCATAGAGAGTATTGTACAGGACCCTGATGGGTTATTCTTAGGAAGGTATCTTTTCAGGGATCCTAGTTAAAGTGTGTTCTCATTCATAACAGTGTCTCCTCCTTTGAGGAATGATGATAGAACACGGACGGACTATGGGCATCTTAGGTACTCTGAGTAAAGTGCAGGCTATGGCGCTTAGGCATCCCAAACTCATATTGCATGCTCACGACCAGTGGTGATCCGCACTTTCTTTCAGTGTTAAAAACGCTTCCAACATTGTGAGGGAAGTGTGCTTTAGGAGGGATTCGTTGCAGTGTTGCGTCTGATAAAGAAGGAAGCTCTTGGGACTGACTATGCGATTACTGCAATAGGCGCACATAGGGCTCTAGTATCAGACGTCTATCCGTTGGACTATAGCAAGTTCTGTTTAAGGGAAACTCCATCAAACGGAATCGCACTTCTCACAGTGTCTTTTCAGAGGGGGAAAGGATATAGAACAACTAAGGGGAGGGAACGTTGTGCCCTGAGAGTGAATGACAGCTTAGGGCACATAGGCCTCTATGACACATACTGGAAGGTCAACACCTGTGATGTTCCACTGTGTCTAGCTCGTCTCAAACACTTCAAATGTACGAGGGAACTTTGCTACTGTACATTCTCACGACAGGTTTGAGTCTGTGCTCTGTAGGAAACATTAGGACCTGTCTGTGTAGCAATCATAAACTATCACATACAGGACCATGACAAGTGATTCTTAGGAAGGTATCTTTTCAGGGATCCTACTTAAAGTGCGTTCTCATTCATCACAGAGTCTCCTCCTTTCAGGAATGATGATAGAACACGGACGGACTATGGGCACCTTAGGTACTGTGAGTAAAGTGCAGGCTATGGCGCTTAGGCATCCCAAACTCATATTGGATGCTCACGACCAGTGGTGATCCGCACTTTCTTTCAGTGTTAAAAACGCTTCCAACATTGTGAGGGAAGTGTGCTTTAGGAGGGATTCGTTGCAGTGTTGCGTCTGTTAAAGAAGGAAGCGCTTGGGACTGACTCTGCGGTAACTGCAATAGGCGCACATAGGGCTCTAGTCACAGACGTCTATCCCTTGGACTATAGCAAGTTCTGTTTAAGGGAAACTCCTTCAGGCGGAATCGCACTTCTCCCAGTGTCTTTTTAATGGAGGAATGGAGAAAGAACAACTACGGAGAGAGGGAACGTTGTGCCCTTCGAGTGAAGGAAAGGGTATGGAACATAGGCCTCTAAGACACATACTGGAAAGTCAACAGCTGTGATGTTCCACTGTGTCTAACTCGTCTCAAAACACTTAAAATGCAGGAGGGAACTGTGCTACTGTACGTTCTCACTTCAGGAATGAGTCTGTGCTAAGTTGGAAACTGGAGGGCCTGTCTGAGTAGCAATCATAGAGAGATTCGTACAGGACCCTTTCAGGTTATTCTTAGGAAGGAATCTTTTCAGGGATCCTACTTAAAATGTGTTCTCATTGATAATAGTATCTCCTTCTTTGAGGAATGATGATAGAATGTGGATGGACCATGGGCACATTATATACTGTGAGTAAAGTGCAGGCTATGGCGCTTAGGCATCCCAAACACATATTCGATGATCAAGACCAGTGGTGATCCCCACGTTCTTTCTCTGTAAAAAACGCTTTCAACATTGTGAGGGAAGTGTGCTTTAGGAGGGATTCGTTGCAGTGTTGCGTCTGTTAATGAAGGAAGCTCCTGGGACTGACTCTGCGGTAACTGCAGTGGGCGCACATAGGGCTCTAGTATCAGACGTCTATCCGTTGGACTATAGCAAGCTCTGTTTAAGGGAAACTCTTTCAGGCTGAATCGCACTTCTCACAGTGTCTTATCAGCGGAGGAATAGAGAAAGAACAACTATGGACAGAGGGAACGTTGTGCCCTGAGAGTGAAGGACCGGGTATGGAACATAGGCCTCTATGACACATACTGGAAGGTCAACACCTGTGATGTTCCATTGTGTCTAACTCGTGTCAAAACCCTTCAAATGTACGAGGGAACTGTGCTACAGTACTTTCCCACGACAATAATGAGTCTGTGCTAAGTTGGAAACTGTAGGACCTGTCTGTGCAGCAATCAGAGAGAGTATCGTACAGGACCCTGACGGGTTATTCTTAGGAAGGATCTTTTCAGGGATCCTAGTTAAAGTGTGTTCTCATTCTTAACAGTGTCTCCTTCTCTGAGGAATGATGATAGAATGCGGACGGACTTTGGGCACATTAGGTACTGTGAGTAAAGTGCAGGCTATGGCGCTTAGGCATCCCAAACACATATTAGATAATCAAGACCAGTGGTGATCCGCACTTTCTTTCTGAGTAAAAAACGCTTCCAGCATTGTGATGGAAGTGTGCTTTAGGAGGGATTCGTTGCTGTGTTGCGTCTGTTAGAAAAGGAAGCTCTTGGGACTGACTCTGCGGTAACTGCAATAGGCGTACATAGGGCTCTAGTATCATACGTCTATCCGTTGGACTATAGCAAGTTCTGTTTAAGGGAAACTCTTTCAGGCTGAATCGCACTTCTCACAGTGTCTTATCAGCGGAGGAATAGAGAAAGAACAACTATGGACAGAGGGAACGTTTTGCCCTGAGAGTGAAGGACCGGGTATGGAACATAGGCCTCTATGACACATACTGGAAGGTCAACACCTGTGATGTTCCATTGTGTATAACTCGTTTCAAAACCCTTCAGATGTACGAGGGAACTGTACTACAGTATTTTCCCAGGACAGGAATGAGTCTGTGCTAAGTTGGAAACTGTAAGACCTGTCCGTGTAGCAATCATAGAGAGTATTTTACAGGACCCTGACGGGTTATTCTTAGGAAGGTATCTTTTCAGGGATCCTAGTTAAAGTGTGTTCTCATTCATAACAGTGTCTCCTCCTTTGAGGAATGATGATAGAACACGGACGGACTATGGGCATCTTAGGTACTCTGAGTAAAGTGCAGGCTATGGCGCTTAGGCATCCCAAACTCATATTGCATGCTCACGACCAGTGGTGATCCGCACTTTCTTTCAGTGTTAAAAACGCTTCCAACATTGTGAGGGAAGTGTGCTTTAGGAGGGATTCGTTGCAGTGTTGCGTCTGATAAAGAAGGAAGCTCTTGGGACTGACTATGCGATCACTGCAATAGGCGCACATAGGGCTCTAGTATCAGACGTCTATCCGTTGGACTATAGCAAGTTCTGTTTAAGGGAAACTCCATCAAACGGAATCGCACTTCTCACAGTGTCTTTTCAGAGGGGGAAAGGATATAGAACAACTAAGGGGAGGGAACGTTGTGCCCTGAGAGTGAATGACAGCTTAGGGCACATAGAACTCTATGACACATACTGGAAGGTCAACACCTGTGATTTTCCACTGTGTCTAGCTCGTCTCAAACACTTCAAAAGTACGAGGGAACTTTGCTACTGTACATTCTCACGACAGGTTTGAGTCTGTGCTCTGTAGGAAACATTAGGACCTGTCTGTGTAGCAATCATAAACTATCACATACAGGACCATGACAAGTGATTCTTAGGAAGGTATCTTTTCAGGGATCCTACTTAAAGTGCGTTCTCATTCATCACAGAGTCTCCTCCTTTCAGGAATGATGATAGAACACGGACGGACTATGGGCACCTTAGGTACTGTGAGTAAAGTGCAGGCTATGGCGCTTAGGCATCCCAAACTCATATTGGATGCTCACGACCAGTGGTGATCCGCACTTTCTTTCAGTGTTAAAAACGCTTCCAACATTGTGAGGGAAGTGTGCTTTAGGAGGGATTCGTTGCAGTGTTGCGTCTGTTAAAGAAGGAAGCGCTTGGGACTGACTCTGCGGTAACTGCAATAGGCGCACATAGGGCTCTAGTAACAGACGTCTATCCCTTGGACTATAGCAAGTTCTGTTTAAGGGAAACTCCTTCAGGCGGAATCGCACTTCTCCCAGTGTCTTTTTAATGGAGGAATGGAGAAAGAACAACTACGGAGAGAGGGAACGTTGTGCCCTTCGAGTGAAGGAAAGGGTATGGAACATAGGCCTCTAAGACACATACTGGAAAGTCAACAGCTGTGATGTTCCACTGTGTCTAACTCGTCTCAAAACACTTAAAATGCAGGAGGGAACTGTGCTACTGTACGTTCTCACTTCAGGAATGAGTCTGTGCTAAGTTGGAAACTGGAGGGCCTGTCTGAGTAGCAATCATAGAGAGATTCGTACAGGACCCTTTCAGGTTATTCTTAGGAAGGTATCTTTTCAGGGATCCTACTTAAAATGTGTTCTCATTGATAATAGTATCTCCTTCTTTGAGGAATGATGATAGAATGTGGACGGACCATGGGCACATTATATACTGTGAGTAAAGTGCAGGCTATGGCGCTTAGGCATCCCAAACACATATTCGATGATCAAGACCAGTGGTGATCCCCACGTTCTTTCTCTGTAAAAAACGCTTTCAACATTGTGAGGGAAGTGTGCTTTAGGAGGGATTCGTTGCAGTGTTGCGTCTGTTAAAGAAGGAAGCGCTTGGGACTGACTCTGCGGTAACTGCAATAGGCGCACATAGGGCTCTAGTAACAGACGTCTATCCCTTGGACTATAGCAAGTTCTGTTTAAGGGAAACTCCTTCAGGCGGAATCGCACTTCTCCCAGTGTCTTTTTAATGGAGGAATGGAGAAAGAACAACTACGGAGAGAGGGAACGTTGTGCCCTTCGAGTGAAGGAAAGGGTATGGAACATAGGCCTCTAAGACACATACTGGAAAGTCAACAGCTGTGATGTTCCACTGTGTCTAACTCGTCTCAAAACACTTAAAATGCAGGAGGGAACTGTGCTACTGTACGTTCTCACTTCAGGAATGAGTCTGTGCTAAGTTGGAAACTGGAGGGCCTGTCTGAGTAGCAATCATAGAGAGATTCGTACAGGACCCTTTCAGGTTATTCTTAGGAAGGTATCTTTTCAGGGATCCTACTTAAAATGTGTTCTCATTGATAATAGTATCTCCTTCTTTGAGGAATGATGATAGAATGTGGATGGACCATGGGCACATTATATACTGTGAGTAAAGTGCAGGCTATGGCGCTTAGGCATCCCAAACACATATTCGATGATCAAGACCAGTGGTGATCCCCACGTTCTTTCTCTGTAAAAAACGCTTTCAACATTGTGAGGGAAGTGTGCTTTAGGAGGGATTCGTTGCAGTGTTGCGTCTGTTAAAGAAGGAAGCTCTTGGGACTGACTCTGCGGTAACTGCAGTGGGCGCACATAGGGCTCTAGTATCAGACGTCTATCCGTTGGACTATAGCAAGCTCTGTTTAAGGGAAACTCTTTCAGGCTGAATCGCACTTCTCACAGTGGCTTATCAGCGGAGGAATAGAGAAAGAACAACTATGGACAGAGGGAACGTTGTGCCCTGAGAGTGAAGGACCGGGTATGGAACTTAGGCCTCTATGACACATACTGGAAGGTCAACACCTGTGATGTTCCATTGTGTCTAACTCGTGTCAAAACCCTTCAAATGTACGAGGGAACTGTGCTACAGTACTTTCCCACGACAATAATGAGTCTGTGCTAAGTTGGAAACTGTAGGACCTGTCTGTGCAGCAATCAGAGAGAGTATCGTACAGGACCCTGACGGGTTATTCTTAGGAAGGTATCTTTTCAGGGATCCTAGTTAAAGTGTGTTCTCCTTCTTAACAGTGTCTCCTACTCTGAGGAATGATGATAGAATGCGGACGGACTTTGGGCACATTAGGTACTGTGAGTAAAGTGCAGGCTATGGCGCTTAGGCATCCCAAACACATATTAGATAATCAAGACCAGTGGTGATCCGCACTTTCTTTCTGAGTAAAAAACGCTTCCAGCATTGTGATGGAAGTGTGCTTTAGGAGGGATTCGTTGCTGTGTTGCGTCTGTTAGAAAAGGAAGCTCTTGGGACTGACTCTGCGGTAACTGCAATAGGCGTACATAGGGCTCTAGTATCATACGTCTATCCGTTGGACTATAGCAAGTTCTGTTTAAGGGAAACTCTTTCAGGCTGAATCGCACTTCTCACAGTGTCTTATCAGCGGAGGAATAGAGAAAGAACAACTATGGACAGAGGGAACGTTTTGCCCTGAGAGTGAAGGACCGGGTATGGAACATAGGCCTCTATGACACATACTGGAAGGTCAACACCTGTGATGTTCCATTGTGTATAACTCGTTTCAAAACCCTTCAGATGTACGAGGGAACTGTGCTACAGTATTTTCCCAGGACAGGAATGAGTCTGTGCTAAGTTGGAAACTGTAAGACCTGTCCGTGTAGCAATCATAGAGAGTATTTTACAGGACCCTGACGGGTTATTCTTAGGAAGGTATCTTTTCAGGGATCCTAGTTAAAGTGTGTTCTCATTCATAACAGTGTCTCCTCCTTTGAGGAATGATGATAGAACACGGACGGACTATGGGCATCTTAGGTACTCTGAGTAAAGTGCAGGCTATGGCGCTTAGGCATCCCAAACTCATATTGCATGCTCACGACCAGTGGTGATCCGCACTTTCTTTCAGTGTTAAAAACGCTTCCAACATTGTGAGGGAAGTGTGCTTTAGGAGGGATTCGTTGCAGTGTTGCGTCTGATAAAGAAGGAAGCTCTTGGGACTGACTATGCGATCACTGCAATAGGCGCACATAGGGCTCTAGTATCAGACGTCTATCCGTTGGACTATAGCAAGTTCTGTTTAAGGGAAACTCCATCAAACGGAATCGCACTTCTCACAGTGTCTTTTCAGAGGGGGAAAGGATATAGAACAACTAAGGGGAGGGAACGTTGTGCCCTGAGAGTGAATGACAGCTTAGGGCACATAGGCCTCTATGACACATACTGGAAGGTCAACACCTGTGATGTTCCACTGTGTCTAGCTCGTCTCAAACACTTCAAAAGTACGAGGGAACTTTGCTACTGTACATTCTCACGACAGGTTTGAGTCTGTGCTCTGTAGGAAACATTAGGACCTGTCTGTGTAGCAATCATAAACTATCACATACAGGACCATGACAAGTGATTCTTAGGAAGGTATCTTTTCAGGGATCCTACTTAAAGTGCGTTCTCATTCATCACAGAGTCTCCTCCTTTCAGGAATGATGATAGAACACGGACGGACTATGGGCACCTTAGGTACTGTGAGTAAAGTGCAGGCTATGGCGCTTAGGCATCCCAAACTCATATTGGATGCTCACGACCAGTGGTGATCCGCACTTTCTTTCAGTGTTAAAAACGCTTCCAACATTGTGAGGGAAGTGTGCTTTAGGAGGGATTCGTTGCAGTGTTGCGTCTGTTAAAGAAGGAAGCGCTTGGGACTGACTCTGCGGTAACTGCAATAGGCGCACATAGGGCTCTAGTAACAGACGTCTATCCCTTGGACTATAGCAAGTTCTGTTTAAGGGAAACTCCTTCAGGCGGAATCGCACTTCTCCCAGTGTCTTTTTAATGGAGGAATGGAGAAAGAACTACTACGGAGAGAGGGAACGTTGTGCCCTTCGAGTGAAGGAAAGGGTATGGAACATAGGCCTCTAAGACACATACTGGAAAGTCAACAGCTGTGATGTTCCACTGTGTCTAACTCGTCTCAAAACACTTAAAATGCAGGAGGGAACTGTGCTACTGTACGTTCTCACTTCAGGAATGAGTCTGTGCTAAGTTGGAAACTGGAGGGCCTGTCTGAGTAGCAATCATAGAGAGATTCGTACAGGACCCTTTCAGGTTATTCTTAGGAAGGTATCTTTACAGGGATCCTACTTAAAATGTGTTCTCATTGATAATAGTATCTCCTTCTTTGAGGAATGATGATAGAATGTGGACGGACCATGGGCACATTATATACTGTGAGTAAAGTGCAGGCTATGGCGCTTAGGCATCCCAAACACATATTCGATGATCAAGACCAGTGGTGATCCCCACGTTCTTTCTCTGTAAAAAACGCTTTCAACATTGTGAGGGAAGTGTGCTTTAGGAGGGATTCGTTGCAGTGTTGCGTCTGTTAAAGAAGGAAGCTCTTGGGACTGACTCTGCGGTAACTGCAGTAGGCGCACTTAGGGCTCTAGTATCAGACGTCTATCCGTTGGACTATAGCAAGCTCTGTTTAAGGGAAACTCTTTCAGGCTGAATCGCACTTCTCACAGTGTCTTATCAGCGGAGGAATAGAGAAAGAACAACTATGGACAGAGGGAATTTGTGCCCTGAGAGTGAAGGACCGGGTATGGAACATAGGCTTCTATGACACATACTGGAAGGTCAACACCTGTGATGTTCCATTGTGTCTAACTCGTGTCAAAACCCTTCAAATGAACGAGGGAACTGTGCTACAGTACTTTCCCACGACAATAATGAGTCTGTGCTAAGTTGGAAACTGTAGGACCTGTCTGTGCAGCAATCAGAGAGAGTATCGTACAGGACCCTGACGGGTTATTCTTAGGAAGGTATCTTTTCATGGATCCTAGTTAAAGTGTGTTCTCATTCTTAACAGTGTCTCCTACTCTGAGGAATGATGATAGAACGCGGACGGACTTTGGACACATTAGGTACTGTGAGTAAAGTGCAGGCTATGGCGCTTAGGCATCCCAAACACATATTAGATAATCAAGACCAGTGTTGATCCGCACTTTCTTTCTGAGTAAAAAACGCTTCCAGCATTGTGATGGAAGTGTGCTTTAGGAGGGATTCGTTGCTGTGTTGCGTCTGTTAGAAAAGGAAGCTCTTGGGACTGACTCTGCGGTAACTGCAATAGGCGTACATAGGGCTCTAGTATCATACGTCTATCCGTTGGACTATAGCAATTTTGTTTAAGGGAAACTCTTTCAGGCTGAATCGCACTTCTCACAGTGTCTTATCAGCGGAGGAATAGAGAAAGAACAACTATGGACAGAGGGAACGTTGTGCCCTGAGAGTGAAGGACCGGGTATGGAACATAGGCTTCTATGACACATACTGGAAGGTCAACACCTGTGATGTTCCATTGTGTCTAACTCGTGTCAAAACCCTTCAAATGTACGAGGGAACTGTGCTACAGTACTTTCCCACGACAATAATGAGTCTGTGCTAAGTTGGAAACTGTAGGACCTGTCTGTGCAGCAATCAGAGAGAGTATCGTACAGGACCCTGACGGGTTATTCTTAGGAAGGTATCTTTTCAGGGATCCTAGTTAAAGTGTGTTCTCATTCTTAACAGTGTCTCCTAGTCTGAGGAATGATGATAGAATGCGGACGGACTTTGGGCACATTAGGTACTGTGAGTAAAGTGCAGGCTATGGCGCTTAGGCATCCCAAACACATATTAGATAATCAAGACCAGTGGTGATCCGCACTTTCTTTCTGAGTAAAAAACGCTTCCAGCATTGTGATGGAAGTGTGCTTTAGGAGGGATTCGTTGCTGTGTTGCGTCTGTTAGAAAAGGAAGCTCTTGGGACTGACTCTGCTGTAACTGCAATAGGCGTACATAGGGCTCTAGTATCATACGTCTATCCGTTGGACTATAGCAAGTTCTGTTTAAGGGAAACTCTTTCAGGCTGAATCGCACTTCTCACAGTGTCTTATCAGCGGAGGAATAGAGAAAGAACAACTATGGACAGAGGGAACGTTTTGCCCTGAGAGTGAAGGACCGGGTATGGAACATAGGCCTCTATGACACATACTGGAAGGTCAACACCTGTGATGTTCCATTGTGTATAACTCGTCTCAAAACCCTTCAGATGTACGAGGGAACTGTGCTACAGTATTTTCCCAGGACAGGAATGAGTCTGTGCTAAGTTGGAAACTGTAAGACCTGTCCGTGTAGCAATCATAGAGAGTATTGTACAGGACCCTGACGGGTTATTCTTAGGAAGGTATCTTTTCAGGGATCCTAGTTAAAGTGTGTTCTCATTCATAACAGTGTCTCCTCCTTTGAGGAATGATGATAGAACACGGACGGACTATGGGCATCTTAGGTACTCTGAGTAAAGTGCAGGCTATGGCGCTTAGGCATCCCAAACTCATATTGCATGCTCACGACCAGTGGTGATCCGCACTTTCTTTCAGTGTTAAAAACGCTTCCAACATTGTGAGGGAAGTGTGCTTTAGGAGGGATTCGTTGCAGTGTTGCGTCTGATAAAGAAGGAAGCTCTTGGGACTGACTATGCGATCACTGCAATAGGCGCACATAGGGCTCTAGTATCAGACGTCTATCCGTTGGACTATAGCAAGTTCTGTTTAAGGGAAACTCCATCAAACGGAATCGCACTTCTCACAGTGTCTTTTCAGAGGGGGAAAGGATATAGAACAACTAAGGGGAGGGAACGTTGTGCCCTGAGAGTGAATGACAGCTTAGGGCACATAGGCCTCTATGACACATACTGGAAGGTCAACACCTGTGATGTTCCACTGTGTCTAGCTCGTCTCAAACACTTCAAAAGTACGAGGGAACTTTGCTACTGTACATTCTCACGACAGGTTTGAGTCTGTGCTCTGTAGGAAACATTAGGACCTGTCTGTGTAGCAATCATAAACTATCACATACAGGACCATGACAAGTGATTCTTAGGAAGGTATCTTTTCAGGGATCCTACTTAAAGTGCGTTCTCATTCATCACAGAGTCTCCTCCTTTCAGGAATGATGATAGAACACGGACGGACTATGGGCACCTTAGGTACTGTGAGTAAAGTGCAGGCTATGGCGCTTAGGCATCCCAAACTCATATTGGATGCTCACGACCAGTGGTGATCCGCACTTTCTTTCAGTGTTAAAAACGCTTCGAACATTGTGAGGGAAGTGTGCTTTAGGAGGGATTCGTTGCAGTGTTGCGTCTGTTAAAGAAGGAAGCGCTTGGGACTGACTCTGCGGTAACTGCAATAGGCGCACATAGGGCTCTAGTAACAGACGTCTATCCCTTGGACTATAGCAAGTTCTGTTTAAGGGAAACTCCTTCAGGCGGAATCGCACTTCTCCCAGTGTCTTTTTAATGGAGGAATGGAGAAAGAACAACTACGGAGAGAGGGAACGTTGTGCCCTTCGAGTGAAGGAAAGGGTATGGAACATAGGCCTCTAAGACACATACTGGAAAGTCAACAGCTGTGATGTTCCACTGTGTCTAACTCGTCTCAAAACACTTAAAATGCAGGAGGAAACTGTGCTACTGTACGTTCTCACTTCAGGAATGAGTCTGTGCTAAGTTGGAAACTGGAGGGCCTGTCTGAGTAGCAATCATAGAGAGATTCGTACAGGACCCTTTCAGGTTATTCTTAGGAAGGTATCTTTTCAGGGATCCTACTTAAAATGTGTTCTCATTGATAATAGTATCTCCTTCTTTGAGGAATGATGATAGAATGTGGACGGACCATGGGCACATTATATACTGTGAGTAAAGTGCAGGCTATGGCGCTTAGGCATCCCAAACACATATTCGATGATCAAGACCAGTGGTGATCCCCACGTTCTTTCTCTGTAAAAAACGCTTTCAACATTGTGAGGGAAGTGTGCTTTAGGAGGGATTCGTTGCAGTGTTGCGTCTGTTAAAGAAGGAAGCTCTTGGGACTGACTCTGCGGTAACTGCAGTGGGCGCACATAGGGCTCTAGTATCAGACGTCTATCCGTTGGACTATAGCAAGCTCTGTTTAAGGGAAACTCTTTCAGGCTGAATCGCACTTCTCACAGTGTCTTATCAGCGGAGGAATAGAGAAAGAACAACTATGGACAGAGGGAACGTTGTGCCCTGAGAGTGAAGGACCGGGTATGGAACATAGGCCTCTATGACACATACTGGAAGGTCAACACCTGTGATGTTCCATTGTGTCTAACTCGTGTCAAAACCCTTCAAATGTACGAGGGAACTGTGCTACAGTACTTTCCCACGACAATAATGAGTCTGTGCTAAGTTGGAAACTGTAGGACCTGTCTGTGCAGCAATCAGAGAGAGTATCGTACAGGACCCTGACGGGTTATTCTTAGGAAGGTATCTTTTCAGGGATCCTAGTTAAAGTGTGTTCTCATTCTTAACAGTGTCTCCTACTCTGAGGAATGATGATAGAATGCGGACGGACTTTGGGCACATTAGGTACTGTGAGTAAAGTGCAGGCTATGGCGCTTAGGCATCCCAAACACATATTAGATAATCAAGACCAGTGGTGATCCGCACTTTCTTTCTGAGTAAAAAACGCTTCCAGCATTGTGATGGAAGTGTGCTTTAGGAGGGATTCGTTGCTGTGTTGCGTCTGTTAGAAAAGGAAGCTCTTGGGACTGACTCTGCGGTAACTGCAATAGGCGTACATAGGGCTCTAGTATCATACGTCTATCCGTTGGACTATAGCAAGTTCTGTTTAAGGGAAACTCAGGCTGAATCGCACTTCTCACAGTGTCTTATCAGCGGAGGAATAGAGAAAGAACAACTATGGACAGAGGGAACGTTTTGCCCTGAGAGTGAAGGACCGGGTATGGAACATAGGCCTCTATGACACATACTGGAAGGTCAACACCTGTGATGTTCCATTGTGTATAACTCGTCTCAAAACCCTTCAGATGTACGAGGGAACTGTGCTACAGTATTTTCCCAGGACAGGAATGAGTCTGTGCTAAGTTGGAAACTGTAAGACCTGTCCGTGTAGCAATCATAGAGAGTATTGTACAGGACCCTGACGGGTTATTCTTAGGAAGGTATCTTTTCAGGGATCCTAGTTAAAGTGTGTTCTCATTCATAACAGTGTCTCCTCCTTTGAGGAATGATGATAGAACACGGACGGACTATGGACATCTTAGGTACTCTGAGTAAAGTGCAGGCTATGGCGCTTAGGCATCCCAAACTCATATTGCATGCTCACGACCAGTGGTGATCCGCACTTTCTTTCAGTGTTAAAAACGCTTCCAACATTGTGAGGGAAGTGTGCTTTAGGAGGGATTCGTTGCAGTGTTGCGTCTGATAAAGAAGGAAGCTCTTGGGACTGACTATGCGATCACTGCAATAGGCGCACATAGGGCTCTAGTATCAGACGTCTATCCGTTGGACTATAGCAAGTTCTGTTTAAGGGAAACTCCATCAAACGGAATCGCACTTCTCACAGTGTCTTTTCAGAGGGGGAAAGGATATAGAACAACTAAGGGGAGGGAACGTTGTGCCCTGAGAGTGAATGACAGCTTAGGGCACATAGGCCTCTATGACACATACTGGAAGGTCAACACCTGTGATGTTCCACTGTGTCTAGCTCGTCTCAAACACTTCAAAAGTACGAGGGAACTTTGCTACTGTACATTCTCACGACAGGTTTGAGTCTGTGCTCTGTAGGAAACATTAGGACCTGTCTGTGTAGCAATCATAAACTATCACATACAGGACCATGACAAGTGATTCTTAGGAAGGTATCTTTTCAGGGATCCTACTTAAAGTGCGTTCTCATTCATCACAGAGTCTCCTCCTTTCAGGAATGATGATAGAACACGGACGGACTATGGGCACCTTAGGTACTGTGAGTAAAGTGCAGGCTATGGCGCTTAGGCATCCCAAACTCATATTGGATGCTCACGACCAGTGGTGATCCGCACTTTCTTTCAGTGTTAAAAACGCTTCCAACATTGTGAGGGAAGTGTGCTTTAGGAGGGATTCGTTGCAGTGTTGCGTCTGTTAAAGAAGGAAGCGCTTGGGACTGACTCTGCAGTAACTGCAATAGGCGCACATAGGGCTATTGTCACAGACGTCTATCCCTTGGACTATAGCAAGTTCTGTTTAAGGGAAACTCCTTCAGGCGGAATCGCACTTCTCCCAGTGTCTTTTTAATGGAGGAATGGAGAAAGAACAACTACGGAGAGAGGGAACGTTGTGCCCTTCGAGTGAAGGAAAGGGTATGGAACATAGGCCTCTAAGACACATACTGGAAAGTCAACAGCTGTGATGTTCCACTGTGTCTAACTCGTCTCAAAACACTTAAAATGCAGGAGGGAACTGTGCTACTGTACGTTCTCACTTCAGGAATGAGTCTGTGCTAAGTTGGAAACTGGAGGGCCTGTCTGAGTAGCAATCATAGAGAGATTCGTACAGGACCCTTTCAGGTTATTCATAGGAAGGTATCTTTTCAGGGATCCTACTTAAAATGTGTTCTCATTGATAATAGTATCTCCTTCTTTGAGGAATGATGATAGAATGTGGACGGACCATGGGCACATTATATACTGTGAGTAAAGTGCAGGCTATGGCGCTTAGGCATCCCAAACACATATTCGATGATCAAGACCAGTGGTGATCCCCACGTTCTTTCTCTGTAAAAAACGCTTTCAACATTGTGAGGGAAGTGTGCTTTAGGAGGGATTCGTTGCAGTGTTGCGTCTGTTAAAGAAGGAAGCGCTTGGGACTGACTCTGCGGTAACTGCAATAGGCGCACATAGGGCTCTAGTAACAGACGTCTATCCCTTGGACTATAGCAAGTTCTGTTTAAGGGAAACTCCTTCAGGCGGAATCGCACTTCTCCCAGTGTCTTTTTAATGGAGGAATGGAGAAAGAACAACTACGGAGAGAGGGAACGTTGTGCCCTTCGAGTGAAGGAAAGGGTATGGAACATAGGCCTCTAAGACACATACTGGAAAGTCAACAGCTGTGATGTTCCACTGTGTCTAACTCGTCTCAAAACACTTAAAATGCAGGAGGGAACTGTGCTACTGTACGTTCTCACTTCAGGAATGAGTCTGTGCTAAGTTGGAAACTGGAGGGCCTGTCTGAGTAGCAATCATAGAGAGATTCGTACAGGACCCTTTCAGGTTATTCTTAGGAAGGTATCTTTTCAGGGATCCTACTTAAAATGTGTTCTCATTGATAATAGTATCTCCTTCTTTGAGGAATGATGATAGAATGTGGACGGACCATGGGCACATTATATACTGTGAGTAAAGTGCAGGCTATGGCGCTTAGGCATCCCAAACACATATTCGTTGATCAAGACCAGTGGTGATCCCCACGTTCTTTCTCTGTAAAAAACGCTTTCAACATTGTGAGGGAAGTGTGCTTTAGGAGGGATTCGTTGCAGTGTTGCGTCTGTTAAAGAAGGAAGCTCTTGGGACTGACTCTGCGGTAACTGCAGTGGGCGCACATAGGGCTCTAGTATCAGACGTCTATCCGTTGGACTATAGCAAGCTCTGTTTAAGGGAAACTCTTTCAGGCTGAATCGCACTTCTCACAGTGTCTTATCAGCGGAGGAATAGAGAAAGAACAACTATGGACAGAGGGAACGTTGTGCCCTGAGAGTGAAGGACCGGGTATGGAACATAGGCTTCTATGACACATACTGGAAGGTCAACACCTGTGATGTTCCATTGTGTCTAACTCGTGTCAAAACCCTTCAAATGTACGAGGGAACTGTGCTACAGTACTTTCCCACGACAATAATGAGTCTGTGCTAAGTTGGAAACTGTAGGACCTGTCTGTGCAGCAATCAGAGAGAGTATCGTACAGGACCCTGACGGGTTATTCTTAGGAAAGTATCTTTTCAGGGATCCTAGTTAAAGTGTGTTCTCATTCTTAACAGTGTCTCCTACTCTGAGGAATGATGATAGAATGCGGACGGACTTTGGGCACATTAGGTACTGTGAGTAAAGTGCAGGCTATGGCGCTTAGGCATCCCAAACACATATTAGATAATCAAGACCAGTGGTGATCCACACTTTCTTTCTGAGTAAAAAACGCTTCCAGCATTGTGATGGAAGTGTGCTTTAGGAGGGATTCGTTGCTGTGTTGCGTCTGTTAGAAAAGGAAGCTCTTGGGACTGACTCTGCGGTAACTGCAATAGGCGTACATAGGGCTCTAGTATCATACGTCTATCCGTTGGACTATAGCAAGTTCTGTTTAAGGGAAACTCTTTCAGGCTGAATCGCACTTCTCACAGAGTCTTATCAGCGGAGGAATAGAGAAAGAACAACTATGGACAGAGGGAACGTTTTGCCCTGAGAGTGAAGGACCGGGTATGGAACATAGGCCTCTATGACACATACTGGAAGGTCAACACCTGTGATGTTCCATTGTGTATAACTCGTCTCAAAACCCTTCAGATGTACGAGGGAACTGTGCTACAGTATTTTCCCAGGACAGGAATGAGTCTGTGCTAAGTTGGAAACTGTAAGACCTGTCCGTGTAGCAATCATAGAGAGTATTGTACAGGACCCTGACGGGTTATTCTTAGGAAGGTATCTTTTCAGGGATCCTAGTTAAAGTGTGTTCTCATTCATAACAGTGTCTCCTCCTTTGAGGAATGATGATAGAACACGGACGGACTATGGACATCTTAGGTACTCTGAGTAAAGTGCAGGCTATGGCGCTTAGGCATCCCAAACTCATATTGCATGCTCACGACCAGTGGTGATCCGCACTTTCTTTCAGTGTTAAAAACGCTTCCAACATTGTGAGGGAAGTGTGCTTTAGGAGGGATTCGTTGCAGTGTTGCGTCTGATAAAGAAGGAAGCTCTTGGGACTGACTATGCGATAACTGCAATAGGCGCACATAGGGCTCTAGTATCAGACGTCTATCCGTTGGACTATAGCAAGTTCTGTTTAAGGGAAACTCCATCAAACGGAATCGCACTTCTCACAGTGTCTTTTCAGAGGGGGAAAGGATATAGAACAACTAAGGGGAGGGAACGTTGTGCCCTGAGAATGAATGACAGCTTAGGGCACATAGGCCTCTATGACACATACTGGAAGGTCAACACCTGTGATGTTCCACTGTGTCTAGCTCGTCTCAAACACT
Organism: Neogale vison; assembly: GCF_020171115.1. Taxonomy (NCBI): domain Eukaryota; kingdom Metazoa; phylum Chordata; class Mammalia; order Carnivora; family Mustelidae; genus Neogale; species Neogale vison. The sequence goes on along the minus strand of NC_058100.1, from coordinate 29,934,774 downwards.
TCAAAAGTACGAGGGAACTTTGCTACTGTACATTCTCACGACAGGTTTGAGTCTGTGCTCTGTAGGAAACATTAGGACCTGTCTGTGTAGCAATCATAAACTATCACATACAGGACCATGACAAGTGATTCTTAGGAAGGTATCTTTTCAGGGATCCTACTTAAAGTGCGTTCTCATTCATCACAGAGTCTCCTCCTTTCAGGAATGATGATAGAACACGGACGGACTATGGGCACCTTAGGTACTGTGAGTAAAGTGCAGGCTATGGCGCTTAGGCATCCCAAACTCATATTGGATGCTCACGACCAGTGGTGATCCGCACTTTCTTTCAGTGTTAAAAACGCTTCCAACATTGTGAGGGAAGTGTGCTTTAGGAGGGATTCGTTGCAGTGTTGCGTCTGTTAACGAAGGAAGCGCTTGGGACTGACTCTGCGGTAACTGCAATAGGCGCACATAGGGCTCTAGTAACAGACGTCTATCCCTTGGACTATAGCAAGTTCTGTTTAAGGGAAACTCCTTCAGGCGGAATCGCACTTCTCCCAGTGTCTTTTTAATGGAGGAATGGAGAAAGAACTACTACGGAGAGAGGGAACGTTGTGCCCTTCGAGTGAAGGAAAGGGTATGGAACATAGGCCTCTAAGACACATACTGGAAAGTCAACAGCTGTGATGTTCCACTGTGTCTAACTCGTCTCAAAACACTTAAAATGCAGGAGGGAACTGTGCTACTGTACGTTCTCACTTCAGGAATGAGTCTGTGCTAAGTTGGAAACTGGAGGGCCTGTCTGAGTAGCAATCATAGAGAGATTCGTACAGGACCCTTTCAGGTTATTCTTAGGAAGGTATCTTTACAGGGATCCTACTTAAAATGTGTTCTCATTGATAATAGTATCTCCTTCTTTGAGGAATGATGATAGAATGTGGACGGACCATGGGCACATTATATACTGTGAGTAAAGTGCAGGCTATGGCGCTTAGGCATCCCAAACACATATTCGATGATCAAGACCAGTGGTGATCCCCACGTTCTTTCTCTGTAAAAAACGCTTTCAACATTGTGAGGGAAGTGTGCTTTAGGAGGGATTCGTTGCAGTGTTGCGTCTGTTAAAGAAGGAAGCTCTTGGGACTGACTCTGCGGTAACTGCAGTAGGCGCACTTAGGGCTCTAGTATCAGACGTCTATCCGTTGGACTATAGCAAGCTCTGTTTAAGGGAAACTCTTTCAGGCTGAATCGCACTTCTCACAGTGTCTTATCAGCGGAGGAATAGAGAAAGAACAACTATGGACAGAGGGAATTTGTGCCCTGAGAGTGAAGGACCGGGTATGGAACATAGGCTTCTATGACACATACTGGAAGGTCAACACCTGTGATGTTCCATTGTGTCTAACTCGTGTCAAAACCCTTCAAATGAACGAGGGAACTGTGCTACAGTACTTTCCCACGACAATAATGAGTCTGTGCTAAGTTGGAAACTGTAGGACCTGTCTGTGCAGCAATCAGAGAGAGTATCGTACAGGACCCTGACGGGTTATTCTTAGGAAGGTATCTTTTCATGGATCCTAGTTAAAGTGTGTTCTCATTCTTAACAGTTTCTCCTACTCTGAGGAATGATGATAGAACGCGGACGGACTTTGGGCACATTAGGTACTGTGAGTAAAGTGCAGGCTATGGCGCTTAGGCATCCCAAACACATATTAGATAATCAAGACCAGTGTTGATCCGCACTTTCTTTCTGAGTAAAAAACGCTTCCAGCATTGTGATGGAAGTGTGCTTTAGGAGGGATTCGTTGCTGTGTTGCGTCTGTTAGAAAAGGAAGCTCTTGGGACTGACTCTGCGGTAACTGCAATAGGCGTACATAGGGCTCTAGTATCATACGTCTATCCGTTGGACTATAGCAAGTTCTGTTTAAGGGAAACTCTTTCAGGCTGAATCGCACTTCTCACAGTGTCTTATCAGCGGAGGAATAGAGAAAGAACAACTATGGACAGAGGGAACGTTTTGCCCTGAGAGTGAAGGACCGGGTATGGAACATAGGCCTCTATGACACATACTGGAAGGTCAACACCTGTGATGTTCCATTGTGTCTAACTCGTGTCAAAACCCTTCAAATGTACGAGGGAACTGTGCTACAGTACTTTCCCACGACAATAATGAGTCTGTGCTAAGTTGGAAACTGTAGGACCTGTCTGTGCAGCAATCAGAGAGAGTATCGTACAGGACCCTGACGGGTTATTCTTAGGAAGGTATCTTTTCAGGGATCCTAGTTAAAGTGTGTTCTCATTCTTAACAGTGTCTCCTACTCTGAGGAATGATGATAGAATGCGGACGGACTTTGGGCACATTAGGTACTGTGAGTAAAGTGCAGGCTATGGCGCTTAGGCATCCCAAACACATATTAGATAATCAAGACCAGTGGTGATCCGCACTTTCTTTCTGAGTAAAAAACGCTTCCAGCATTGTGATGGAAGTGTGCTTTAGGAGGGATTCGTTGCTGTGTTGCGTCTGTTAGAAAAGGAAGCTCTTGGGACTGACTCTGCGGTAACTGCAATAGGCGTACATAGGGCTCTAGTATCATACGTCTATCCGTTGGACTATAGCAAGTTCTGTTTAAGGGAAACTCTTTCAGGCTGAATCGCACTTCTCACAGTGTCTTATCAGCGGAGGAATAGAGAAAGAACAACTATGGACAGAGGGAACGTTTTGCCCTGAGAGTGAAGGACCGGGTATGGAACATAGGCCTCTATGACACATACTGGAAGGTCAACACCTGTGATGTTCCATTGTGTATAACTCGTCTCAAAACCCTTCAGATGTACGAGGGAACTGTGCTACAGTATTTTCCCAGGACAGGAATGAGTCTGTGCTAAGTTGGAAACTGTAAGACCTGTCCGTGTAGCAATCATAGAGAGTATTGTACAGGACCCTGACGGGTTATTCTTAGGAAGGTATCTTTTCAGGGATCCTAGTTAAAGTGTGTTCTCATTCATAACAGTGTCTCCTCCTTTGAGGAATGATGATAGAACACGGACGGACTATGGGCATCTTAGGTACTCTGAGTAAAGTGCAGGCTATGGCGCTTAGGCATCCCAAACTCATATTGCATGCTCACGACCAGTGGTGATCCGCACTTTCTTTCAGTGTTAAAAACGCTTCCAACATTGTGAGGGAAGTGTGCTTTAGGAGGGATTCGTTGCAGTGTTGCGTCTGTTAAAGAAGGAAGCGCTTGGGACTGACTCTGCGGTAACTGCAATAGGCGCACATAGGGCTCTAGTCACAGACGTCTATCCCTTGGACTATAGCAAGTTCTGTTTAAGGGAAACTCCTTCAGGCGGAATCGCACTTCTCCCAGTGTCTTTTTAATGGAGGAATGGAGAAAGAACAACTACGGAGAGAGGGAACGTTGTGCCCTTCGAGTGAAGGAAAGGGTATGGAACATAGGCCTCTAAGACACATACTGGAAAGTCAACAGCTGTGATGTTCCACTGTGTCTAACTCGTCTCAAAACACTTAAAATGCAGGAGGGAACTGTGCTACTGTACGTTCTCACTTCAGGAATGAGTCTGTGCTAAGTTGGAAACTGGAGGGCCTGTCTGAGTAGCAATCATAGAGAGATTCGTACAGGACCCTTTCAGGTTATTCATAGGAAGGTATCTTTTCAGGGATCCTACTTAAAATGTGTTCTCATTGATAATAGTATCTCCTTCTTTGAGGAATGATGATAGAATGTGGACGGACCATGGGCACATTATATACTGTGAGTAAAGTGCAGGCTATGGCGCTTAGGCATCCCAAACACATATTCGATGATCAAGACCAGTGGTGATCCCCACGTTCTTTCTCTGTAAAAAACGCTTTCAACATTGTGAGGGAAGTGTGCTTTAGGAGGGATTCGTTGCAGTGTTGCGTCTGTTAAAGAAGGAAGCGCTTGGGACTGACTCTGCGGTAACTGCAATAGGCGCACATAGGGCTCTAGTAACAGACGTCTATCCCTTGGACTATAGCAAGTTCTGTTTAAGGGAAACTCCTTCAGGCGGAATCGCACTTCTCCCAGTGTCTTTTTAATGGAGGAATGGAGAAAGAACAACTACGGAGAGAGGGAACGTTGTGCCCTTCGAGTGAAGGAAAGGGTATGGAACATAGGCCTCTAAGACACATACTGGAAAGTCAACAGCTGTGATGTTCCACTGTGTCTAACTCGTCTCAAAACACTTAAAATGCAGGAGGGAACTGTGCTACTGTACGTTCTCACTTCAGGAATGAGTCTGTGCTAAGTTGGAAACTGGAGGGCCTGTCTGAGTAGCAATCATAGAGAGATTCGTACAGGACCCTTTCAGGTTATTCTTAGGAAGGTATCTTTTCAGGGATCCTACTTAAAATGTGTTCTCATTGATAATAGTATCTCCTTCTTTGAGGAATGATGATAGAATGTGGACGGACCATGGGCACATTATATACTGTGAGTAAAGTGCAGGCTATGGCGCTTAGGCATCCCAAACACATATTCGATGATCAAGACCAGTGGTGATCCCCACGTTCTTTCTCTGTAAAAAACGCTTTCAACATTGTGAGGGAAGTGTGCTTTAGGAGGGATTCGTTGCAGTGTTGCGTCTGTTAAAGAAGGAAGCTCTTGGGACTGACTCTGCGGTAACTGCAGTGGGCGCACATAGGGCTCTAGTATCAGACGTCTATCCGTTGGACTATAGCAAGCTCTGTTTAAGGGAAACTCTTTCAGGCTGAATCGCACTTCTCACAGTGTCTTATCAGCGGAGGAATAGAGAAAGAACAACTATGGACAGAGGGAACGTTGTGCCCTGAGAGTGAAGGACCGGGTATGGAACATAGGCTTCTATGACACATACTGGAAGGTCAACACCTGTGATGTTCCATTGTGTCTAACTCGTGTCAAAACCCTTCAAATGTACGAGGGAACTGTGCTACAGTACTTTCCCACGACAATAATGAGTCTGTGCTAAGTTGGAAACTGTAGGACCTGTCTGTGCAGCAATCAGAGAGAGTATCGTACAGGACCCTGACGGGTTATTCTTAGGAAGGTATCTTTTCAGGGATCCTAGTTAAAGTGTGTTCTCATTCTTAACAGTGTCTCCTACTCTGAGGAATGATGATAGAATGCGGACGGACTTTGGGCACATTAGGTACTGTGAGTAAAGTGCAGGCTATGGCGCTTAGGCATCCCAAACACATATTAGATAATCAAGACCAGTGGTGATCCACACTTTCTTTCTGAGTAAAAAACGCTTCCAGCATTGTGATGGAAGTGTGCTTTAGGAGGGATTCGTTGCTGTGTTGCGTCTGTTAGAAAAGGAAGCTCTTGGGACTGACTCTGCGGTAACTGCAATAGGCGTACATAGGGCTCTAGTATCATACGTCTATCCGTTGGACTATAGCAAGTTCTGTTTAAGGGAAACTCTTTCAGGCTGAATCGCACTTCTCACAGAGTCTTATCAGCGGAGGAATAGAGAAAGAACAACTATGGACAGAGGGAACGTTTGGCCCTGAGAGTGAAGGACCGGGTATGGAACATAGGCCTCTATGACACATACTGGAAGGTCAACACCTGTGATGTTCCATTGTGTATAACTCGTTTCAAAACCCTTCAGATGTACGAGGGAACTGTGCTACAGTATTTTCCCAGGACAGGAATGAGTCTGTGCTAAGTTGGAAACTGTAAGACCTGTCCGTGTAGCAATCATAGAGAGTATTTTACAGGACCCTGACGGGTTATTCTTAGGAAGGTATCTTTTCAGGGATCCTAGTTAAAGTGTGTTCTCATTCATAACAGTGTCTCCTCCTTTGAGGAATGATGATAGAACACGGACGGACTATGGACATCTTAGGTACTCTGAGTAAAGTGCAGGCTATGGCGCTTAGGCATCCCAAACTCATATTGCATGCTCACGACCAGTGGTGATCCGCACTTTCTTTCAGTGTTAAAAACGCTTCCAACATTGTGAGGGAAGTGTGCTTTAGGAGGGATTCGTTGCAGTGTTGCGTCTGATAAAGAAGGAAGCTCTTGGGACTGACTATGCGATCACTGCAATAGGCGCACATAGGGCTCTAGTATCAGACGTCTATCCGTTGGACTATAGCAAGTTCTGTTTAAGGGAAACTCCATCAAACGGAATCGCACTTCTCACAGTGTCTTTTCAGAGGGGGAAAGGATATAGAACAACTAAGGGGAGGGAACGTTGTGCCCTGAGAGTGAATGACAGCTTAGGGCACATAGGCCTCTATGACACATACTGGAAGGTCAACACCTGTGATGTTCCACTGTGTCTAGCTCGTCTCAAACACTTCAAAAGTACGAGGGAACTTTGCTACTGTACATTCTCACGACAGGTTTGAGTCTGTGCTCTGTAGGAAACATTAGGACCTGTCTGTGTAGCAATCATAAACTATCACATACAGGACCATGACAAGTGATTCTTAGGAAGGTATCTTTTCAGGGATCCTACTTAAAGTGCGTTCTCATTCATCACAGAGTCTCCTCCTTTCAGGAATGATGATAGAACACGGACGGACTATGGGCACCTTAGGTACTGTGAGTAAAGTGCAGGCTATGGCGCTTAGGCATCCCAAACTCATATTGCATGCTCACGACCAGTGGTGATCCGCACTTTCTTTCAGTGTTAAAAACGCTTCCAACATTGTGAGGGAAGTGTGCTTTAGGAGGGATTCGTTGCAGTGTTGCGTCTGTTAAAGAAGGAAGCGCTTGGGACTGACTCTGCGGTAACTGCAATAGGCGCACATAGGGCTCTAGTAACAGACGTCTATCCCTTGGACTATAGCAAGTTCTGTTTAAGGGAAACTCCTTCAGGCGGAATCGCACTTCTCCCAGTGTCTTTTTAATGGAGGAATGGAGAAAGAACTACTACGGAGAGAGGGAACGTTGTGCCCTTCGAGTGAAGGAAAGGGTATGGAACATAGGCCTCTAAGACACATACTGGAAAGTCAACAGCTGTGATGTTCCACTGTGTCTAACTCGTCTCAAAACACTTAAAATGCAGGAGGGAACTGTGCTACTGTACGTTCTCACTTCAGGAATGAGTCTGTGCTAAGTTGGAAACTGGAGGGCCTGTCTGAGTAGCAATCATAGAGAGATTCGTACAGGACCCTTTCAGGTTATTCTTAGGAAGGTATCTTTACAGGGATCCTACTTAAAATGTGTTCTCATTGATAATAGTATCTCCTTCTTTGAGGAATGATGATAGAATGTGGACGGACCATGGGCACATTATATACTGTGAGTAAAGTGCAGGCTATGGCGCTTAGGCATCCCAAACACATATTCGATGATCAAGACCAGTGGTGATCCCCACGTTCTTTCTCTGTAAAAAACGCTTTCAACATTGTGAGGGAAGTGTGCTTTAGGAGGGATTCGTTGCAGTGTTGCGTCTGTTAAAGAAGGAAGCTCTTGGGACTGACTCTGCGGTAACTGCAGTAGGCGCACTTAGGGCTCTAGTATCAGACGTCTATCCGTTGGACTATAGCAAGCTCTGTTTAAGGGAAACTCTTTCAGGCTGAATCGCACTTCTCACAGTGTCTTATCAGCGGAGGAATAGAGAAAGAACAACTATGGACAGAGGGAACGTTTTGCCCTGAGAGTGAAGGACCGGGTATGGAACATAGGCCTCTATGACACATACTGGAAGGTCAACACCTGTGATGTTCCATTGTGTCTAACTCGTGTCAAAACCCTTCAAATGTACGAGGGAACTGTGCTACAGTACTTTCCCACGACAATAATGAGTCTGTGCTAAGTTGGAAACTGTAGGACCTGTCTGTGCAGCAATCAGAGAGAGTATCGTACAGGACCCTGACGGGTTATTCTTAGGAAGGTATCTTTTCAGGGATCCTAGTTAAAGTGTGTTCTCATTCTTAACAGTGTCTCCTACTCTGAGGAATGATGATAGAATGCGGACGGACTTTGGGCACATTAGGTACTGTGAGTAAAGTGCAGGCTATGGCGCTTAGGCATCCCAAACACATATTAGATAATCAAGACCAGTGTTGATCCGCACTTTCTTTCTGAGTAAAAAACGCTTCCAGCATTGTGATGGAAGTGTGCTTTAGGAGGGATTCGTTGCTGTGTTGCGTCTGTTAGAAAAGGAAGCTCTTGGGACTGACTCTGCGGTAACTGCAATAGGCGTACATAGGGCTCTAGTATCATACGTCTATTCGTTGGACTATAGCAAGTTTTGTTTAAGGGAAACTCTTTCAGGCTGAATCGCACTTCTCACAGTGTCTTATCAGCGGAGGAATAGAGAAAGAACAACTATGGACAGAGGGAACGTTTTGCCCTGAGAGTGAAGGACCGGGTATGGAACATAGGCCTCTATGACACATACTGGAAGGTCAACACCTGTGATGTTCCATTGTGTCTAACTCGTGTCAAAACCCTTCAAATGTACGAGGGAACTGTGCTACAGTACTTTCCCACGACAATAATGAGTCTGTGCTAAGTTGGAAACTGTAGGACCTGTCTGTGCAGCAATCAGAGAGAGTATCGTACAGGACCCTGACGGGTTATTCTTAGGAAGGTATCTTTTCAGGGATCCTAGTTAAAGTGTGTTCTCATTCTTAACAGTGTCTCCTACTCTGAGGAATGATGATAGAATGCGGACGGACTTTGGGCACATTAGGTACTGTGAGTAAAGTGCAGGCTATGGCGCTTAGGCATCCCAAACACATATTAGATAATCAAGACCAGTGGTGATCCGCACTTTCTTTCTGAGTAAAAAACGCTTCCAGCATTGTGATGGAAGTGTGCTTTAGGAGGGATTCGTTGCTGTGTTGCGTCTGTTAGAAAAGGAAGCTCTTGGGACTGACTCTGCGGTAACTGCAATAGGCGTACATAGGGCTCTAGTATCATACGTCTATCCGTTGGACTATAGCAAGTTCTGTTTAAGGGAAACTCTTTCAGGCTGAATCGCACTTCTCACAGTGTCTTATCAGCGGAGGAATAGAGAAAGAACAACTATGGACAGAGGGAACGTTTTGCCCTGAGAGTGAAGGACCGGGTATGGAACATAGGCCTCTATGACACATACTGGAAGGTCAACACCTGTGATGTTCCATTGTGTATAACTCGTCTCAAAACCCTTCAGATGTACGAGGGAACTGTGCTACAGTATTTTCCCAGGACAGGAATGAGTCTGTGCTAAGTTGGAAACTGTAAGACCTGTCCGTGTAGCAATCATAGAGAGTATTGTACAGGACCCTGACGGGTTATTCTTAGGAAGGTATCTTTTCAGGGATCCTAGTTAAAGTGTGTTCTCATTCATAACAGTGTCTCCTCCTTTGAGGAATGATGATAGAACACGGACGGACTATGGGCATCTTAGGTACTCTGAGTAAAGTGCAGGCTATGGCGCTTAGGCATCCCAAACTCATATTGCATGCTCACGACCAGTGGTGATCCGCACTTTCTTTCAGTGTTAAAAACGCTTCCAACATTGTGAGGGAAGTGTGCTTTAGGAGGGATTCGTTGCAGTGTTGCGTCTGATAAAGAAGGAAGCTCTTGGGACTGACTATGCGATAACTGCAATAGGCGCACATAGGGCTCTAGTATCAGACGTCTATCCGTTGGACTATAGCAAGTTCTGTTTAAGGGAAACTCCATCAAACGGAATCGCACTTCTCACAGTGTCTTTTCAGAGGGGGAAAGGATATAGAACAACTAAGGGGAGGGAACGTTGTGCCCTGAGAGTGAATGACAGCTTAGGGCACATAGGCCTCTATGACACATACTGGAAGGTCAACACCTGTGATGTTCCACTGTGTCTAGCTCGTCTCAAACACTTCAAATGTACGAGGGAACTTTGCTACTGTACATTCTCACGACAGGTTTGAGTCTGTGCTCTGTAGGAAACATTAGGACCTGTCTGTGTAGCAATCATAAACTATCACATACAGGACCATGACAAGTGATTCTTAGGAAGGTATCTTTTCAGGGATCCTACTTAAAGTGCGTTCTCATTCATCACAGAGTCTCCTCCTTTCAGGAATGATGATAGAACACGGACGGACTATGGGCACCTTAGGTACTGTGAGTAAAGTGCAGGCTATGGCGCTTAGGCATCCCAAACTCATATTGGATGCTCACGACCAGTGGTGATCCGCACTTTCTTTCAGTGTTAAAAACGCTTCCAACATTGTGAGGGAAGTGTGCTTTAGGAGGGATTCGTTGCAGTGTTGCGTCTGTTAAAGAAGGAAGCGCTTGGGACTGACTCTGCGGTAACTGCAATAGGCGCACATAGGGCTCTAGTCACAGACGTCTATCCCTTGGACTATAGCAAGTTCTGTTTAAGGGAAACTCCTTCAGGCGGAATCGCACTTCTCCCAGTGTCTTTTTAATGGAGGAATGGAGAAAGAACAACTACGGAGAGAGGGAACGTTGTGCCCTTCGAGTGAAGGAAAGGGTATGGAACATAGGCCTCTAAGACACATACTGGAAAGTCAACAGCTGTGATGTTCCACTGTGTCTAACTCGTCTCAAAACACTTAAAATGCAGGAGGGAACTGTGCTACTGTACGTTCTCACTTCAGGAATGAGTCTGTGCTAAGTTGGAAACTGGAGGGCCTGTCTGAGTAGCAATCATAGAGAGATTCGTACAGGACCCTTTCAGGTTATTCTTAGGAAGGTATCTTTTCAGGGATCCTACTTAAAATGTGTTCTCATTGATAATAGTATCTCCTTCTTTGAGGAATGATGATAGAATGTGGACGGACCATGGGCACATTATATACTGTGAGTAAAGTGCAGGCTATGGCGCTTAGGCATCCCAAACACATATTCGATGATCAAGACCAGTGGTGATCCCCACGTTCTTTCTCTGTAAAAAACGCTTTCAACATTGTGAGGGAAGTGTGCTTTAGGAGGGATTCGTTGCAGTGTTGCGTCTGTTAAAGAAGGAAGCTCTTGGGACTGACTCTGCGGTAACTGCAGTGGGCGCACATAGGGCTCTAGTATCAGACGTCTATCCGTTGGACTATAGCAAGCTCTGTTTAAGGGAAACTCTTTCAGGCTGAATCGCACTTCTCACAGTGTCTTATCAGCGGAGGATTAGAGAAAGAACAACTATGGACAGAGGGAACGTTGTGCCCTGAGAGTGAAGGACCGGGTATGGAACATAGGCCTCTATGACACATACTGGAAGGTCAACACCTGTGATGTTCCATTGTGTCTAACTCGTGTCAAAACCCTTCAAATGTACGAGGGAACTGTGCTACAGTACTTTCCCACGACAATAATGAGTCTGTGCTAAGTTGGAAACTGTAGGACCTGTCTGTGCAGCAATCAGAGAGAGTATCGTACAGGACCCTGACGGGTTATTCTTAGGAAGGTATCTTTTCAGGGATCCTAGTTAAAGTGTGTTCTCATTCTTAACAGTGTCTCCTACTCTGAGGAATGATGATAGAATGCGGACGGACTTTGGGCACATTAGGTACTGTGAGTAAAGTGCAGGCTATGGCGCTTAGGCATCCCAAACACATATTAGATAATCAAGACCAGTGGTGATCCGCACTTTATTTCTGAGTAAAAAACGCTTCCAGCATTGTGATGGAAGTGTGCTGTAGGAGGGATTCGTTGCTGTGTTGCGTCTGTTAGAAAAGGAAGCTCTTGGGACTGACTCTGCGGTAACTGCAATAGGCGTACATAGGGCTCTAGTATCATACGTCTATCCGTTGGACTATAGCAAGTTCTGTTTAAGGGAAACTCTTTCAGGCTGATTCGCACTTCTCACAGTGTCTTATCAGCGGAGGAATAGAGAAAGAACAACTATGGACAGAGGGAACGTTTTGCCCTGAGAGTGAAGGACCGGGTATGGAACATAGGCCTCTATGACACATACTGGAAGGTCAACACCTGTGATGTTCCATTGTGTATAACTCGTCTCAAAACCCTTCAGATGTACGAGGGAACTGTGCTACAGTATTTTCCCAGGACAGGAATGAGTCTGTGCTAAGTTGGAAACTGTAAGACCTGTCCGTGTAGCAATCATAGAGAGTATTGTACAGGACCCTGACGGGTTATTCTTAGGAAGGTATCTTTTCAGGGATCCTAGTTAAAGTGTGTTCTCATTCATAACAGTGTCTCCTCCTTTGAGGAATGATGATAGAACACGGACGGACTATGGGCATCTTAGGTACTCTGAGTAAAGTGCAGGCTATGGCGCTTAGGCATCCCAAACTCATATTGCATGCTCACGACCAGTGGTGATCCGCACTTTCTTTCAGTGTTAAAAACGCTTCCAACATTGTGAGGGAAGTGTGCTTTAGGAGGGATTCGTTGCAGTGTTGCGTCTGATAAAGAAGGAAGCTCTTGGGACTGACTATGCGATAACTGCAATAGGCGCACATAGGGCTCTAGTATCAGACGTCTATCCGTTGGACTATAGCAAGTTCTGTTTAAGGGAAACTCCATCAAACGGAATCGCACTTCTCACAGTGTCTTTTCAGAGGGGGAAAGGATATAGAACAACTAAGGGGAGGGAACGTTGTGCCCTGAGAGTGAATGACAGCTTAGGGCACATAGGCCTCTATGACACATACTGGAAGGTCAACACCTGTGATGTTCCACTGTGTCTAGCTCGTCTCAAACACTTCAAATGTACGAGGGAACTTTGCTACTGTACATTCTCACGACAGGTTTGAGTCTGTGCTCTGTAGGAAACATTAGGACCTGTCTGTGTAGCAATCATAAACTATCACATACAGGACCATGACAAGTGATTCTTAGGAAGCTATCTTTTCAGGGATCCTACTTAAAGTGCGTTCTCATTCATCACAGAGTCTCCTCCTTTCAGGAATGATGATAGAACACGGACGGACTATGGGCACCTTAGGTACTGTGAGTAAAGTGCAGGCTATGGCGCTTAGGCATCCCAAACTCATATTGGATGCTCACGACCAGTGGTGATCCGCACTTTCTTTCAGTGTTAAAAACGCTTCCAACATTGTGAGGGAAGTGTGCTTTAGGAGGGATTCGTTGCAGTGTTGCGTCTGTTAAAGAAGGAAGCGCTTGGGACTGACTCTGCGGTAACTGCAATAGGCGCACATAGGGCTCTAGTAACAGACGTCTATCCCTTGGACTATAGCAAGTTCTGTTTAAGGGAAACTCCTTCAGGCGGAATCGCACTTCTCCCAGTGTCTTTTTAATGGAGGAATGGAGAAAGAACAACTACGGAGAGAGGGAACGTTGTGCCCTTCGAGTGAAGGAAAGGGTATGGAACATAGGCCTCTAAGACACATACTGGAAAGTCAACAGCTGTGATGTTCCACTGTGTCTAACTCGTCTCAAAACACTTAAAATGCAGGAGGGAACTGTGCTACTGTACGTTCTCACTTCAGGAATGAGTCTGTGCTAAGTTGGAAACTGGAGGGCCTGTCTGAGTAGCAATCATAGAGAGATTCGTACAGGACCCTTTCAGGTTATTCTTAGGAAGGTATCTTTTCAGGGATCCTACTTAAAATGTGTTCTCATTGATAATAGTATCTCCTTCTTTGAGGAATGATGATAGAATGTGGACGGACCATGGGCACATTATATACTGTGAGTAAAGTGCAGGCTATGGCGTTTAGGCATCCCAAACACATATTCGATGATCAAGACCAGTGGTGATCCCCACGTTCTTTCTCTGTAAAAAACGCTTTCAACATTGTGAGGGAAGTGTGCTTTAGGAGGGATTCGTTGCAGTGTTGCGTCTGTTAAAGAAGGAAGCTCTTGGGACTGACTCTGCGGTAACTGCAGTGGGCGCACATAGGGCTCTAGTATCAGACGTCTATCCGTTGGACTATAGCAAGCTCTGTTTAAGGGAAACTCTTTCAGGCTGAATCGCACTTCTCACAGTGTCTTATCAGCGGAGGAATAGAGAAAGAACAACTATGGACAGAGGGAACGTTGTGCCCTGAGAGTGAAGGACCGGGTATGGAACATAGGCTTCTATGACACATACTGGAAGGTCAACACCTGTGATGTTCCATTGTGTCTAACTCGTGTCAAAACCCTTCAAATGTACGAGGGAACTGTGCTACAGTACTTTCCCACGACAATAATGAGTCTGTGCTAAGTTGGAAACTGTAGGACCTGTCTGTGCAGCAATCAGAGAGAGTATCGTACAGGACCCTGACGGGTTATTCTTAGGAAGGTATCTTTTCAGGGATCCTAGTTAAATTGTGTTCTCCTTCTTAACAGTGTCTCCTACTCTGAGGAATGATGATAGAATGCGGACGGACTTTGGGCACATTAGGTACTGTGAGTAAAGTGCAGGCTATGGCGCTTAGGCATCCCAAACACATATTAGATAATCAAGACCAGTGGTGATCCGCACTTTCTTTCTGAGTAAAAAACGCTTCCAGCATTGTGATGGAAGTGTGCTTTAGGAGGGATTCGTTGCTGTGTTGCGTCTGTTAGAAAAGGAAGCTCTTGGGACTGACTCTGCGGTAACTGCAATAGGCGTACATAGGGCTCTAGTATCATACGTCTATCCGTTGGACTATAGCAAGTTCTGTTTAAGGGAAACTCTTTCAGGCTGAATCGCACTTCTCACAGTGTCTTATCAGCGGAGGAATAGAGAAAGAACAACTATGGACAGAGGGAACGTTTTGCCCTGAGAGTGAAGGACCGGGTATGGAACATAGGCCTCTATGACACATACTGGAAGGTCAACACCTGTGATGTTCCATTGTGTATAACTCGTTTCAAAACCCTTCAGATGTACGAGGGAACTGTGCTACAGTATTTTCCCAGGACAGGAATGAGTCTGTGCTAAGTTGGAAACTGTAAGACCTGTCCGTGTAGCAATCATAGAGAGTATCGTACAGGACCCTGACGGGTTATTCTTAGGAAGGTATCTTTTCAGGGATCCTAGTTAAAGTGTGTTCTCATTCATAACAGTGTCTCCTCCTTTGAGGAATGATGATAGAACACGGACGGACTATGGGCATCTTAGGTACTCTGAGTAAAGTGCAGGCTATGGCGCTTAGGCATCCCAAACTCATATTGCATGCTCACGACCAGTGGTGATCCGCACTTTCTTTCAGTGTTAAAAACGCTTCCAACATTGTGAGGGAAGTGTGCTTTAGGAGGGATTCGTTGCAGTGTTGCGTCTGATAAAGAAGGAAGCTCTTGGGACTGACTATGCGATCACTGCAATAGGCGCACATAGGGCTCTAGTATCAGACGTCTATCCGTTGGACTATAGCAAGTTCTGTTTAAGGGAAACTCCATCAAACGGAATCGCACTTCTCACAGTGTCTTTTCAGAGGGGGAAAGGATATAGAACAACTAAGGGGAGGGAACGTTGTGCCCTGAGAGTGAATGACAGCTTAGGGCACATAGGCCTCTATGACACATACTGGAAGGTCAACACCTGTGATGTTCCACTGTGTCTAGCTCGTCTCAAACACTTCAAAAGTACGAGGGAACTTTGCTACTGTACATTCTCACGACAGGTTTGAGTCTGTGCTCTGTAGGAAACATTAGGACCTGTCTGTGTAGCAATCATAAACTATCACATACAGGACCATGACAAGTGATTCTTAGGAAGGTATCTTTTCAGGGATCCTACTTAAAGTGCGTTCTCATTCATCACAGAGTCTCCTCCTTTCAGGAATGATGATAGAACACGGACGGACTATGGGCACCTTAGGTACTGTGAGTAAAGTGCAGGCTATGGCGCTTAGGCATCCCAAACTCATATTGGATGCTCACGACCAGTGGTGATCCGCACTTTCTTTCAGTGTTAAAAACGCTTCCAACATTGTGAGGGAAGTGTGCTTTAGGAGGGATTCGTTGCAGTGTTGCGTCTGTTAAAGAAGGAAGCGCTTGGGACTGACTCTGCGGTAACTGCAATAGGCGCACATAGGGCTCTAGTAACAGACGTCTATCCCTTGGACTATAGCAAGTTCTGTTTAAGGGAAACTCCTTCAGGCGGAATCGCACTTCTCCCAGTGTCTTTTTAATGGAGGAATGGAGAAAGAACAACTACGGAGAGAGGGAACGTTGTGCCCTTCGAGTGAAGGAAAGGGTATGGAACATAGGCCTCTAAGACACATACTGGAAAGTCAACAGCTGTGATGTTCCACTGTGTCTAACTCGTCTCAAAACACTTAAAATGCAGGAGGGAACTGTGCTACTGTACGTTCTCACTTCAGGAATGAGTCTGTGCTAAGTTGGAAACTGGAGGGCCTGTCTGAGTAGCAATCATAGAGAGATTCGTACAGGACCCTTTCAGGTTATTCTTAGGAAGGTATCTTTTCAGGGATCCTACTTAAAATGTGTTCTCATTGATAATAGTATCTCCTTCTTTGAGGAATGATGATAGAATGTGGATGGACCATGGGCACATTATATACTGTGAGTAAAGTGCAGGCTATGGCGCTTAGGCATCCCAAACACATATTCGATGATCAAGACCAGTGGTGATCCCCACGTTCTTTCTCTGTAAAAAACGCTTTCAACATTGTGAGGGAAGTGTGCTTTAGGAGGGATTCGTTGCAGTGTTGCGTCTGTTAAAGAAGGAAGCTCTTGGGACTGACTCTGCGGTAACTGCAGTGGGCGCACATAGGGCTCTAGTATCAGACGTCTATCCGTTGGACTATAGCAAGCTCTGTTTAAGGGAAACTCTTTCAGGCTGAATCGCACTTCTCACAGTGTCTTATCAGCGGAGGAATAGAGAAAGAACAACTATGGACAGAGGGAACGTTGTGCCCTGAGAGTGAAGGACCGGGTATGGAACATAGGCTTCTATGACACATACTGGAAGGTCAACACCTGTGATGTTCCATTGTGTCTAACTCGTGTCAAAACCCTTCAAATGTACGAGGGAACTGTGCTACAGTACTTTCCCACGACAATAATGAGTCTGTGCTAAGTTGGAAACTGTAGGACCTGTCTGTGCAGCAATCAGAGAGAGTATCGTACAGGACCCTGACGGGTTATTCTTAGGAAGGTATCTTTTCAGGGATCCTAGTTAAAGTGTGTTCTCATTCTTAACAGTGTCTCCTACTCTGAGGAATGATGATAGAATGCGGACGGACTTTGGGCACATTAGGTACTGTGAGTAAAGTGCTGGCTATGGCGCTTAGGCATCCCAAACACATATTAGATAATCAAGACCAGTGGTGATCCGCACTTTCTTTCTGAGTAAAAAACGCTTCCAGCATTGTGATGGAAGTGTGCTTTAGGAGGGATTCGTTGCTGTGTTGCGTCTGTTAGAAAAGGAAGCTCTTGGGACTGACTCTGCGGTAACTGCAATAGGCGTACATAGGGCTCTAGTATCATACGTCTATCCGTTGGACTATAGCAAGTTCTGTTTAAGGGAAATTCTTTCAGGCTGAATCGCACTTCTCACAGTGTCTTATCAGCGGAGGAATAGAGAAAGAACAACTATGGACAGAGGGAACGTTTTGCCCTGAGAGTGAAGGACCGGGTATGGAACATAGGCCTCTATGACACATACTGGAAGGTCAACACCTGTGATGTTCCATTGTGTATAACTCGTTTCAAAACCCTTCAGATGTACGAGGGAACTGTGCTACAGTATTTTCCCAGGACAGGAATGAGTCTGTGCTAAGTTGGAAACTGTAAGACCTGTCCGTGTAGCAATCATAGAGAGTATTTTACAGGACCCTGACGGGTTATTCTTGGAAGGTATCTTTTCAGGGATCCTAGTTAAAGTGTGTTCTCATTCATAACAGTGTCTCCTCCTTTGAGGAATGATGATAGAACACGGACGGACTATGGGCATCTTAGGTACTCTGAGTAAAGTGCAGGCTATGGCGCTTAGGCATCCCAAACTCATATTGCATGCTCACGACCAGTGGTGATCCGCACTTTCTTTCAGTGTTAAAAACGCTTCCAACATTGTGAGGGAAGTGTGCTTTAGGAGGGATTCGTTGCAGTGTTGCGTCTGATAAAGAAGGAAGCTCTTGGGACTGACTATGCGATCACTGCAATAGGCGCACAAATGGCTCTAGTATCAGACGTCTATCCATTGGACTATAGCAAGTTCTGTTTAAGGGAAACTCCATCAAACGGAATCGCACTTCTCACAGTGTCTTTTCAGAGGGGGAAAGGATATAGAACAACTAAGGGGAGGGAACGTTGTGCCCTGAGAGTGAATGACAGCTTAGGGCACATAGGCCTCTATGACACATACTGGAAGGTCAACACCTGTGATGTTCCACTGTGTCTAGCTCGTCTCAAACACTTCAAAAGTACGAGGGAACTTTGCTACTGTACATTCTCACGACAGGTTTGTGTCTGTGCTCTGTAGGAAACATTAGGACCTGTCTGTGTAGCAATCATAAACTATCACATACAGGACCATGACAAGTGATTCTTAGGAAGGTATCTTTTCAGGGATCCTACTTAAAGTGCGTTCTCATTCATCACAGAGTCTCCTCCTTTCAGGAATGATGATAGAACACGGACGGACTATGGGCACCTTAGGTACTGTGAGTAAAGTGCAGGCTATGGCGCTTAGGCAACCCAAACTCATATTGGATGCTCACGACCAGTGGTGATCCGCACTTTCTTTCAGTGTTAAAAACGCTTCCAACATTGTGAGGGAAGTGTGCTTTAGGAGGGATTCGTTGCAGTGTTGCGTCTGTTAAAGAAGGAAGCGCTTGGGACTGACTCTGCGGTAACTGCAATAGGCGCACATAGGGCTCTAGTAACAGACGTCTATCCCTTGGACTATAGCAAGTTCTGTTTAAGGGAAACTCCTTCAGGCGGAATCGCACTTCTCCCAGTGTCTTTTTAATGGAGGAATGGAGAAAGAACTACTACGGAGAGAGGGAACGTTGTGCCCTTCGAGTGAAGGAAAGGGTATGGAACATAGGCCTCTAAGACACATACTGGAAAGTCAACAGCTGTGATGTTCCACTGTGTCTAACTCGTCTCAAAACACTTAAAAGGCAGGAGGGAACTGTGCTACTGTACGTTCTCACTTCAGGAATGAGTCTGTGCTAAGTTGGAAACTGGAGGGCCTGTCTGAGTAGCAATCATAGAGAGATTCGTACAGGACCCTTTCAGGTTATTCTTAGGAAGGTATCTTTACAGGGATCCTACTTAAAATGTGTTCTCATTGATAATAGTATCTCCTTCTTTGAGGAATGATGATAGAATGTGGACGGACCATGGGCACATTATATACTGTGAGTAAAGTGCAGGCTATGGCGCTTAGGCATCCCAAACACATATTCGATGATCAAGACCAGTGGTGATCCCCACGTTCTTTCTCTGTAAAAAACGCTTTCAACATTGTGAGGGAAGTGTGCTTTAGGAGGGATTCGTTGCAGTGTTGCGTCTGTTAAAGAAGGAAGCTCTTGGGACTGACTCTGCGGTAACTGCAGTAGGCGCACTTAGGGCTCTAGTATCAGACGTCTATCCGTTGGACTATAGCAAGCTCTGTTTAAGGGAAACTCTTTCAGGCTGAATCGCACTTCTCACAGTGTCTTATCAGCGGAGGAATAGAGAAAGAACAACTATGGACAGAGGGAATTTGTGCCCTGAGAGTGAAGGACCGGGTATGGAACATAGGCTTCTATGACACATACTGGAAGGTCAACACCTGTGATGTTCCATTGTGTCTAACTCGTGTCAAAACCCTTCAAATGAACGAGGGAACTGTGCTACAGTACTTTCCCACGACAATAATGAGTCTATGCTAAGTTGGAAACTGTAGGACCTGTCTGTGCAGCAATCAGAGAGAGTATCGTACAGGACCCTGACGGGTTATTCTTAGGAAGGTATCTTTTCATGGATCCTAGTTAAAGTGTGTTCTCATTCTTAACAGTGTCTCCTACTCTGAGGAATGATGATAGAACGCGGACGGACTTTGGACACATTAGGTACTGTGAGTAAAGTGCAGGCTATGGCGCTTAGGCATCCCAAACACATATTAGATAATCAAGACCAGTGTTGATCCGCACTTTCTTTCTGAGTAAAAAACGCTTCCAGCATTGTGATGGAAGTGTGCTTTAGGAGGGATTCGTTGCTGTGTTGCGTCTGTTAGAAAAGGAATCTCTTGGGACTGACTCTGCGGTAACTGCAATAGGCGTACATAGGGCTCTATTATCATACGTCTATCCGTTGGACTATAGCAAGTTTTGTTTAAGGGAAACTCTTTCAGGCTGAATCGCACTTCTCACAGTGTCTTATCAGCGGAGGAATAGAGAAAGAACAACTATGGACAGAGGGAACGTTTTGCCCTGAGAGTGAAGGACCGGGTATGGAACATAGGCCTCTATGACACATACTGGAAGGTCAACACCTGTGATGTTCCATTGTGTCTAACTCGTGTCAAAACCCTTCAAATGTACGAGGGAACTGTGCTACAGTACTTTCCCACGACAATAATGAGTCTGTGCTAAGTTGGAAACTGTAGGACCTGTCTGTGCAGCAATCAGAGAGAGTATCGTACAGGACCCTGACGGGTTATTCTTAGGAAGGTATCTTTTCAGGGATCCTAGTTAAAGTGTGTTCTCATTCTTAACAGTGTCTCCTACTCTGAGGAATGATGATAGAATGCGGACGGACTTTGGGCACATTAGGTACTGTGAGTAAAGTGCAGGCTATGGCGCTTAGGCATCCCAAACACATATTAGATAATCAAGACCAGTGGTGATCCGCACTTTCTTTCTGAGTAAAAAACGCTTCCAGCATTGTGATGGAAGTGTGCTTTAGGAGGGATTCGTTGCTGTGTTGCGTCTGTTAGAAAAGGAAGCTCTTGGGACTGACTCTGCGGTAACTGCAATAGGCGTACATAGGGCTCTAGTATCATACGTCTATCCGTTGGACTATAGCAAGTTCTGTTTAAGGGAAACTCTTTCAGGCTGAATCGCACTTCTCACAGTGTCTTATCAGCGGAGGAATAGAGAAAGAACAACTATGGACAGAGGGAACGTTTTGCCCTGAGAGTGAAGGACCGGGTATGGAACATAGGCCTCTATGACACATACTGGAAGGTCAACACCTGTGATGTTCCATTGTGTATAACTCGTCTCAAAACCCTTCAGATGTACGAGGGAACTGTGCTACAGTATTTTCCCAGGACAGGAATGAGTCTGTGCTAAGTTGGAAACTGTAAGACCTGTCCGTGTAGCAATCATAGAGAGTATTGTACAGGACCCTGACGGGTTATTCTTAGGAAGGTATCTTTTCAGGGATCCTAGTTAAAGTGTGTTCTCATTCATAACAGTGTCTCCTCCTTTGAGGAATGATGATAGAACACGGACGGACTATGGGCATCTTAGGTACTCTGAGTAAAGTGCAGGCTATGGCGCTTAGGCATCCCAAACTCATATTGCATGCTCACGACCAGTGGTGATCCGCACTTTCTTTCAGTGTTAAAAACGCTTCCAACATTGTGAGGGAAGTGTGCTTTAGGAGGGATTCGTTGCAGTGTTGCGTCTGATAAAGAAGGAAGCTCTTGGGACTGACTATGCGATAACTGCAATAGGCGCACATAGGGCTCTAGTATCAGACGTCTATCCGTTGGACTATAGCAAGTTCTGTTTAAGGGAAACTCCATCAAACGGAATCGCACTTCTCACAGTGTCTTTTCAGAGGGGGAAAGGATATAGAACAACTAAGGGGAGGGAACGTTGTGCCCTGAGAGTGAGTGACAGCTTAGGGCACATAGGCCTCTATGACACATACTGGAAGGTCAACACCTGTGATGTTCCACTGTGTCTAGCTCGTCTCAAACACTTCAAATGTACGAGGGAACTTTGCTACTGTACATTCTCACGACAGGTTTGAGTCTGTGCTCTGTAGGAAACATTAGGACCTGTCTGTGTAGCAATCATAAACTATCACATACAGGACCATGACAAGTGATTCTTAGGAAGGTATCTTTTCAGGGATCCTACTTAAAGTGCGTTCTCATTCATCACAGAGTCTCCTCCTTTCAGGAATGATGATAGAACACGGACGGACTATGGGCACCTTAGGTACTGTGAGTAAAGTGCAGGCTATGGCGCTTAGGCATCCCAAACTCATATTGGATGCTCACGACCAGTGGTGATCCGCACTTTCTTTCAGTGTTAAAAACGCTTCCAACATTGTGAGGGAAGTGTGCTTTAGGAGGGATTCGTTGCAGTGTTGCGTCTGTTAAAGAAGGAAGCGCTTGGGACTGACTCTGCGGTAACTGCAATAGGCGCACATAGGGCTCTAGTAACAGACGTCTATCCCTTGGACTATAGCAAGTTCTGTTTAAGGGAAACTCCTTCAGGCGGAATCGCACTTCTCCCAGTGTCTTTTTAATGGAGGAATGGAGAAAGAACAACTACGGAGAGAGGGAACGTTGTGCCCTTCGAGTGAAGGAAAGGGTATGGAACATAGGCCTCTAAGACACATACTGGAAAGTCAACAGCTGTGATGTTCCACTGTGTCTAACTCGTCTCAAAACACTTAAAATGCAGGAGGGAACTGTGCTACTGTACGTTCTCACTTCAGGAATGAGTCTGTGCTAAGTTGGAAACTGGAGGGCCTGTCTGAGTAGCAATCATAGAGAGATTCGTACAGGACCCTTTCAGGTTATTCTTAGGAAGGTATCTTTTCAGGGATCCTACTTAAAATGTGTTCTCATTGATAATAGTATCTCCTTCTTTGAGGAATGATGATAGAATGTGGACGGACCATGGGCACATTATATACTGTGAGTAAAGTGCAGGCTATGGCGCTTAGGCATCCCAAACACATATTCGATGATCAAGACCAGTGGTGATCCCCACGTTCTTTCTCTGTAAAAAACGCTTTCAACATTGTGAGGGAAGTGTGCTTTAGGAGGGATTCGTTGCAGTGTTGCGTCTGTTAATGAAGGAAGCTCTTGGGACTGACTCTGCGGTAACTGCAGTGGGCGCACATAGGGCTCTAGTATCAGACGTCTATCCGTTGGACTATAGCAAGCTCTGTTTAAGGGAAACTCTTTCAGGCTGAATCGCACTTCTCACAGTGTCTTATCAGCGGAGGAATAGAGAAAGAACAACTATGGACAGAGGGAACGTTGTGCCCTGAGAGTGAAGGACCGGGTATGGAACATAGGCCTCTATGACACATACTGGAAGGTCAACACCTGTGATGTTCCATTGTGTCTAACTCGTGTCAAAACCCTTCAAATGTACGAGGGAACTGTGCTACAGTACTTTCCCACGACAATAATGAGTCTGTGCTAAGTTGGAAACTGTAGGACCTGTCTGTGCAGCAATCAGAGAGAGTATCGTACAGGACCCTGACGGGTTATTCTTAGGAAGGTATCTTTTCAGGGATCCTAGTTAAAGTGTGTTCTCATTCTTAACAGTGTCTCCTACTCTGAGTAATGATGATAGAATGGGGACGGACTTTGGGCACATTAGGTACTGTGAGTAAAGTGCAGGCTATGGCGCTTAGGCATCCCAAACACATATTAGATAATCAAGACCAGTGGTGATCCGCACTTTCTTTCTGAGTAAAAAACGCTTCCAGCATTGTGATGGAAGTGTGCTTTAGGAGGGATTCGTTGCTGTGTTGCGTCTGTTAGAAAAGGAAGCTCTTGGGACTGACTCTGCGGTAACTGCAATAGGCGTACATAGGGCTCTAGTATCATACGTCTATCCGTTGGACTATAGCAAGTTCTGTTTAAGGGAAACTCAGGCTGAATCGCACTTCTCACAGTGTCTTATCAGCGGAGGAATAGAGAAAGAACAACTATGGACAGAGGGAACGTTTTGCCCTGAGTGTGAAGGACCGGGTATGGAACATAGGCCTCTATGACACATACTGGAAGGTCAACACCTGTGATGTTCCATTGTGTATAACTCGTCTCAAAACCCTTCAGATGTACGAGGGAACTGTGCTACAGTATTTTCCCAGGACAGGAATGAGTCTGTGCTAAGTTGGAAACTGTAAGACCTGTCCGTGTAGCAATCATAGTATTGTACAGGACCCTGACGGGTTATTCTTAGGAAGGTATCTTTTCAGGGATCCTAGTTAAAGTGTGTTCTCATTCATAACAGTGTCTCCTCCTTTGAGGAATGATGATAGAACACGGACGGACTATGGGCATCTTAGGTACTCTGAGTAAAGTGCAGGCTATGGCGCTTAGGCATCCCAAACTCATATTGGATGCTCACGACCAGTGGTGATCCGCACTTTCTTTCAGTGTTAAAAACGCTTCCAACATTGTGAGGGAAGTGTGCTTTAGGAGGGATTCGTTGCAGTGTTGCGTCTGATAAAGAAGGAAGCTCTTGGGACTGACTATGCGATCACTGCAATAGGCGCACATAGGGCTCTAGTATCAGACGTCTATCCGTTGGACTATAGCAAGTTCTGTTTAAGGGAAACTCCATCAAACGGAATCGCACTTCTCACAGTGTCTTTTCAGAGGGGGAAAGGATATAGAACAACTAAGGGGAGGGAACGTTGTGCCCTGAGAGTGAATGACAGCTTAGGGCACATAGGCCTCTATGACACATACTGGAAGGTCAACACCTGTGATGTTCCACTGTGTCTAGCTCGTCTCAAACACTTCAAAAGTACGAGGGAACTTTGCTACTGTACATTCTCACGACAGGTTTGAGTCTGTGCTCTGTAGGAAACATTAGGACCTGTCTGTGTAGCAATCATAAACTATCACATACAGGACCATGACAAGTGATTCTTAGGAAGGTATCTTTTCAGGGATCCTACTTAAAGTGCGTTCTCATTCATCACAGAGTCTCCTCCTTTCAGGAATGATGATAGAACACGGACGGACTATGGGCACCTTAGGTACTGTGAGTAAAGTGCAGGCTATGGCGCTTAGGCATCCCAAACTCATATTGGATGCTCACGACCAGTGGTGATCCGCACTTTCTTTCAGTGTTAAAAACGCTTCCAACATTGTGAGGGAAGTGTGCTTTAGGAGGGATTCGTTGCAGTGTTGCGTCTGTTAAAGAAGGAAGCGCTTGGGACTGACTCTGCGGTAACTGCAATAGGCGAACATAGGGCTCTAGTAACAGACGTCTATCCCTTGGACTATAGCAAGTTCTGTTTAAGGGAAACTCCTTCAGGCGGAATCGCACTTCTCCCAGTGTCTTTTTAATGGAGGAATGGAGAAAGAACAACTACGGAGAGAGGGAACGTTGTGCCCTTCGAGTGAAGGAAAGGGTATGGAACATAGGCCTCTAAGACACATACTGGAAAGTCAACAGCTGTGATGTTCCACTGTGTCTAACTCGTCTCAAAACACTTAAAATGCAGGAGGGAACTGTGCTACTGTACGTTCTCACTTCAGGAATGAGTCTGTGCTAAGTTGGAAACTGGAGGGCCTGTCTGAGTAGCAATCATAGAGAGATTCGTACAGGACCCTTTCAGGTTATTCTTAGGAAGGTATCTTTTCAGGGATCCTACTTAAAATGTGTTCTCATTGATAATAGTATCTCCTTCTTTGAGGAATGATGATAGAATGTGGACGGACCATGGGCACATTATATACTGTGAGTAAAGTGCAGGCTATGGCGCTTAGGCATCCCAAACACATATTCGATGATCAAGACCAGTGGTGATCCCCACGTTCTTTCTCTGTAAAAAACGCTTTCAACATTGTGAGGGAAGTGTGCTTTAGGAGGGATTCGTTGCAGTGTTGCGTCTGTTAAAGAAGGAAGCGCTTGGGACTGACTCTGCGGTAACTGCAATAGGCGCACATAGGGCTCTAGTAACAGACGTCTATCCCTTGGACTATAGCAAGTTCTGTTTAAGGGAAACTCCTTCAGGCGGAATCGCACTTCTCCCAGTGTCTTTTTAATGGAGGAATGGAGAAAGAACAACTACGGAGAGAGGGAACGTTGTGCCCTTCGAGTGAAGGAAAGGGTATGGAACATAGGCCTCTAAGACACATACTGGAAAGTCAACAGCTGTGATGTTCCACTGTGTCTAACTCGTCTCAAAACACTTAAAATGCAGGAGGGAACTGTGCTACTGTACGTTCTCACTTCAGGAATGAGTCTGTGCTAAGTTGGAAACTGGAGGGCCTGTCTGAGTAGCAATCATAGAGAGATTCGTACAGGACCCTTTCAGGTTATTCTTAGGAAGGTATCTTTTCAGGGATCCTACTTAAAATGTGTTCTCATTGATAATAGTATCTCCTTCTTTGAGGAATGATGATAGAATGTGGACGGACCATGGGCACATTATATACTGTGAGTAAAGTGCAGGCTATGGCGCTTAGGCATCCCAAACACATATTCGATGATCAAGACCAGTGGTGATCCCCACGTTCTTTCTCTGTAAAAAACGCTTTCAACATTGTGAGGGAAGTGTGCTTTAGGAGGGATTCGTTGCAGTGTTGCGTCTGTTAAAGAAGGAAGCTCTTGGGACTGACTCTGCGGTAACTGCAGTGGGCGCGCATAGGGCTCTAGTATCAGACGTCTATCCGTTGGACTATAGCAAGCTCTGTTTAAGGGAAACTCTTTCAGGCTGAATCGCACTTCTCACAGTGTCTTATCAGCGGAGGAATAGAGAAAGAACAACTATGGACAGAGGGAATTTGTGCCCTGAGAGTGAAGGACCGGGTATGGAACATAGGCTTCTATGACACATACTGGAAGGTCAACACCTGTGATGTTCCATTGTGTCTAACTCGTGTCAAAACCCTTCAAATGTACGAGGGAACTGTGCTACAGTACTTTCCCACGACAATAATGAGTCTGTGCTAAGTTGGAAACTGTAGGACCTGTCTGTGCAGCAATCAGAGAGAGTATCGTACAGGACCCTGAAGGGTTATTCTTAGGAAGGTATCTTTTCATGGATCCTAGTTAAAGTGTGTTCTCATTCTTAACAGTGTCTCCTACTCTGAGGAATGATGATAGAACGCGGACGGACTTTGGGCACATTAGGTACTGTGAGTAAAGTGCAGGCTATGGCGCTTAGGCATCCCAAACACATATTAGATAATCAAGACCAGTGGTGATCCGCACTTTCTTTCTGAGTAAAAAACGCTTCCAGCATTGTGATGGAAGTGTGCTTTAGGAGGGATTCGTTGCTGTGTTGCGTCTGTTAGAAAAGGAAGCTCTTGGGACTGACTCTGCGGTAACTGCAATAGGCGTACATAGGGCTCTAGTATCATACGTCTATCCGTTGGACTATAGCAAGTTTTGTTTAAGGGAAACTCTTTCAGGCTGAATCGCACTTCTCACAGTGTCTTATCAGCGGAGGAATAGAGAAAGAACAACTATGGACAGAGGGAACGTTTTGCCCTGAGAGTGAAGGACCGGGTATGGAACATAGGCCTCTATGACACATACTGGAAGGTCAACACCTGTGATGTTCCATTGTGTCTAACTCGTGTCAAAACCCTTCAAATGTACGAGGGAACTGTGCTACAGTACTTTCCCACGACAATAATGAGTCTGTGCTAAGTTGGAAACTGTAGGACCTGTCTGTGCAGCAATCAGAGAGAGTATCGTACAGGACCCTGACGGGTTATTCTTAGGAAGGTATCTTTTCAGGGATCCTAGTTAAAGTGTGTTCTCATTCTTAACAGTGTCTCCTACTCTGAGGAATGATGATAGAATGCGGACGGACTTTGGGCACATTAGGTACTGTGAGTAAAGTGCAGGCTATGGCGCTTAGGCATCCCAAACACATATTAGATAATCAAGACCAGTGGTGATCCGCACTTTCTTTCTGAGTAAAAAACGCTTCCAGCATTGTGATGGAAGTGTGCTTTAGGAGGGATTCGTTGCTGTGTTGCGTCTGTTAGAAAAGGAAGCTCTTGGGACTGACTCTGCGGTAACTGCAATAGGCGTACATAGGGCTCTAGTATCATACGTCTATCCGTTGGACTATAGCAAGTTCTGTTTAAGGGAAACTCTTTCAGGCTGAATCGCACTTCTCACAGTGTCTTATCAGCGGAGGAATAGAGAAAGAACAACTATGGACAGAGGGAACGTTTTGCCCTGAGAGTGAAGGACCGGGTATGGAACATAGGCCTCTATGACACATACTGGAAGGTCAACACCTGTGATGTTCCATTGTGTATAACTCGTCTCAAAACCCTTCAGATGTACGAGGGAACTGTGCTACAGTATTTTCCCAGGACAGGAATGAGTCTGTGCTAAGTTGGAAACTGTAAGACCTGTCCGTGTAGCAATCATAGAGAGTATTGTACAGGACCCTGACGGGTTATTCTTAGGAAGGTATCTTTTCAGGGATCCTAGTTAAAGTGTGTTCTCATTCATAACAGTGTCTCCTCCTTTGAGGAATGATGATAGAACACGGACGGACTATGGGCATCTTAGGTACTCTGAGTAAAGTGCAGGCTATGGCGCTTAGGCATCCCAAACTCATATTGCATGCTCACGACCAGTGGTGATCC
The DNA here is from genome assembly GCF_020171115.1 of Neogale vison. Taxonomy (NCBI): domain Eukaryota; kingdom Metazoa; phylum Chordata; class Mammalia; order Carnivora; family Mustelidae; genus Neogale; species Neogale vison. The sequence continues at coordinate 29,906,409 of NC_058100.1, read as the reverse complement.
GCACTTTCTTTCAGTGTTAAAAACGCTTCCAACATTGTGAGGGAAGTGTGCTTTAGGAGGGATTCGTTGCAGTGTTGCGTCTGATAAAGAAGGAAGCTCTTGGGACTGACTATGCGATAACTGCAATAGGCGCACATAGGGCTCTAGTATCAGACGTCTATCCGTTGGACTATAGCAAGTTCTGTTTAAGGGAAACTCCATCAAACGGAATCGCACTTCTCACAGTGTCTTTTCAGAGGGGGAAAGGATATAGAACAACTAAGGGGAGGGAACGTTGTGCCCTGAGAGTGAATGACAGCTTAGGGCACATAGGCCTCTATGACACATACTGGAAGGTCAACACCTGTGATGTTCCACTGTGTCTAGCTCGTCTCAAACACTTCAAAAGTACGAGGGAACTTTGCTACTGTACATTCTCACGACAGGTTTGAGTCTGTGCTCTGTAGGAAACATTAGGACCTGTCTGTGTAGCAATCATAAACTATCACATACAGGACCATGACAAGTGATTCTTAGGAAGGTATCTTTTCAGGGATCCTACTTAAAGTGCGTTCTCATTCATCACAGAGTCTCCTCCTTTCAGGAATGATGATAGAACACGGACGGACTATGGGCACCTTAGGTACTGTGAGTAAAGTGCAGGCTATGGCGCTTAGGCATCCCAAACTCATATTGGATGCTCACGACCAGTGGTGATCCGCACTTTCTTTCAGTGTTAAAAACGCTTCCAACATTGTGAGGGAAGTGTGCTTTAGGAGGGATTCGTTGCAGTGTTGCGTCTGTTAAAGAAGGAAGCGCTTGGGACTGACTCTGCGGTAACTGCAATAGGCGCACATAGGGCTCTAGTAACAGACGTCTATCCCTTGGACTATAGCAAGTTCTGTTTAAGGGAAACTCCTTCAGGCGGAATCGCACTTCTCCCAGTGTCTTTTTAATGGAGGAATGGAGAAAGAACAACTACGGAGAGAGGGAACGTTGTGCCCTTCGAGTGAAGGAAAGGGTATGGAACATAGGCCTCTAAGACACATACTGGAAAGTCAACAGCTGTGATGTTCCACTGTGTCTAACTCGTCTCAAAACACTTAAAATGCAGGAGGGAACTGTGCTACTGTACGTTCTCACTTCAGGAATGAGTCTGTGCTAAGTTGGAAACTGGAGGGCCTGTCTGAGTAGCAATCATAGAGAGATTCGTACAGGACCCTTTCAGGTTATTCTTAGGAAGGTATCTTTTCAGGGATCCTACTTAAAATGTGTTCTCATTGATAATAGTATCTCCTTCTTTGAGGAATGATGATAGAATGTGGACGGACCATGGGCACATTATATACTGTGAGTAAAGTGCAGGCTATGGCGCTTAGGCATCCCAAACACATATTCGATGATCAAGACCAGTGGTGATCCCCACGTTGTTTCTCTGTAAAAAACGCTTTCAACATTGTGAGGGAAGTGTGCTTTAGGAGGGATTCGTTGCAGTGTTGCGTCTGTTAAAGAAGGAAGCGCTTGGGACTGACTCTGCGGTAACTGCAATAGGCGCACATAGGGCTCTAGTAACAGACGTCTATCCCTTGGACTATAGCAAGTTCTGTTTAAGGGAAACTCCTTCAGGCGGAATCGCACTTCTCCCAGTGTCTTTTTAATGGAGGAATGGAGAAAGAACTACTACGGAGAGAGGGAACGTTGTGCCCTTCGAGTGAAGGAAAGGGTATGGAACATAGGCCTCTAAGACACATACTGGAAAGTCAACAGCTGTGATGTTCCACTGTGTCTAACTCGTCTCAAAACACTTAAAATGCAGGAGGGAACTGTGCTACTGTACGTTCTCACTTCAGGAATGAGTCTGTGCTAAGTTGGAAACTGGAGGGCCTGTCTGAGTAGCAATCATAGAGAGATTCGTACAGGACCCTTTCAGGTTATTCTTAGGAAGGTATCTTTACAGGGATCCTACTTAAAATGTGTTCTCATTGATAATAGTATCTCCTTCTTTGAGGAATGATGATAGAATGTGGACGGACCATGGGCACATTATATACTGTGAGTAAAGTGCAGGCTATGGCGCTTAGGCATCCCAAACACATATTCGATGATCAAGACCAGTGGTGATCCCCACGTTCTTTCTCTGTAAAAAACGCTTTCAACATTGTGAGGGAAGTGTGCTTTAGGAGGGATTCGTTGCAGTGTTGCGTCTGTTAAAGAAGGAAGCTCTTGGGACTGACTCTGCGGTAACTGCAGTAGGCGCACTTAGGGCTCTAGTATCAGACGTCTATCCGTTGGACTATAGCAAGCTCTGTTTAAGGGAAACTCTTTCAGGCTGAATCGCACTTCTCACAGTGTCTTATCAGCGGAGGAATAGAGAAAGAACAACTATGGACAGAGGGAATTTGTGCCCTGAGAGTGAAGGACCGGGTATGGAACATAGGCTTCTATGACACATACTGGAAGGTCAACACCTGTGATGTTTTATTGTGTCTAACTCGTGTCAAAACCCTTCAAATGAACGAGGGAACTGTGCTACAGTACTTTCCCACGACAATAATGAGTCTGTGCTAAGTTGGAAACTGTAGGACCTGTCTGTGCAGCAATCAGAGAGAGTATCGTACAGGACCCTGACGGGTTATTCTTAGGAAGGTATCTTTTCATGGATCCTAGTTAAAGTGTGTTCTCATTCTTAACAGTGTCTCCTACTCTGAGGAATGATGATAGAACGCGGACGGACTTTGGGCACATTAGGTACTGTGAGTAAAGTGCAGGCTATGGCGCTTAGGCATCCCAAACACATATTAGATAATCAAGACCAGTGTTGATCCGCACTTTCTTTCTGAGTAAAAAACGCTTCCAGCATTGTGATGGAAGTGTGCTTTAGGAGGGATTCGTTGCTGTGTTGCGTCTGTTAGAAAAGGAAGCTCTTGGGACTGACTCTGCGGTAACTGCAATAGGCGTACATAGGGCTCTAGTATCATACGTCTATCCGTTGGACTATAGCAAGTTTTGTTTAAGGGAAACTCTTTCAGGCTGAATCGCACTTCTCACAGTGTCTTATCAGCGGAGGAATAGAGAAAGAACAACTATGGACAGAGGGAACGTTGTGCCCTGAGAGTGAAGGACCGGGTATGGAACATAGGCCTCTATGACACATACTGGAAGGTCAACACCTGTGATGTTCCATTGTGTCTAACTCGTGTCAAAACCCTTCAAATGTACGAGGGAACTGTGCTACAGTACTTTCCCACGACAATAATGAGTCTGTGCTAAGTTGGAAACTGTAGGACCTGTCTGTGCAGCAATCAGAGAGAGTATCGTACAGGACCCTGACGGGTTATTCTTAGGAAGGTATCTTTTCAGGGATCCTAGTTAAAGTGTGTTCTCATTCGTAACAGTGTCTCCTACTCTGAGGAATGATGATAGAATGCGGACGGACTTTGGGCACATTAGGTACTGTGAGTAAAGTGCAGGCTATGGCGCTTAGGCATCCCAAACACATATTAGATAATCAAGACCAGTGGTGATCCGCACTTTCTTTCTGAGTAAAAAACGCTTCCAGCATTGTGATGGAAGTGTGCTTTAGGAGGGATTCGTTGCTGTGTTGCGTCTGTTAGAAAAGGAAGCTCTTGGGACTGACTCTGCGGTAACTGCAATAGGCGTACATAGGGCTCTAGTATCATACGTCTATCCGTTGGACTATAGCAAGTTCTGTTTAAGGGAAACTCTTTCAGGCTGAATCGCACTTCTCACAGTGTCTTATCAGCGGAGGAATAGAGAAAGAACAACTATGGACAGAGGGAACGTTTTGCCCTGAGAGTGAAGGACCGGGTATGGAACATAGGCCTCTATGACACATACTGGAAGGTCAACACCTGTGATGTTCCATTGTGTATAACTCGTCTCAAAACCCTTCAGATGTACGAGGGAACTGTGCTACAGTATTTTCCCAGGACAGGAATGAGTCTGTGCTAAGTTGGAAACTGTAAGACCTGTCCGTGTAGCAATCATAGAGAGTATTGTACAGGACCCTGACGGGTTATTCTTAGGAAGGTATCTTTTCAGGGATCCTAGTTAAAGTGTGTTCTCATTCATAACAGTGTCTCCTCCTTTGAGGAATGATGATAGAACACGGACGGACTATGGGCATCTTAGGTACTCTGAGTAAAGTGCAGGCTATGGCGCTTAGGCATCCCAAACTCATATTGCATGCTCACGACCAGTGGTGATCCGCACTTTCTTTCAGTGTTAAAAACGCTTCCAACATTGTGAGGGAAGTGTGCTTTAGGAGGGATTCGTTGCAGTGTTGCGTCTGATAAAGAAGGAAGCTCTTGGGACTGACTATGCGATAACTGCAATAGGCGCACATAGGGCTCTAGTATCAGACGTCTATCCGTTGGACTATAGCAAGTTCTGTTTAAGGGAAACTCCATCAAACGGAATCGCACTTCTCACAGTGTCTTTTCAGAGGGGGAAAGGATATAGAACAACTAAGGGGAGGGAACGTTGTGCCCTGAGAGTGAATGACAGCTTAGGGCACATAGGCCTCTATGACACATACTGGAAGGTCAACACCTGTGATGTTCCACTGTGTCTAGCTCGTCTCAAACACTTCAAATGTACGAGGGAACTTTGCTACTGTACATTCTCACGACAGGTTTGAGTCTGTGCTCTGTAGGAAACATTAGGACCTGTCTGTGTAGCAATCATAAACTATCACATACAGGACCATGACAAGTGATTCTTAGGAAGGTATCTTTTCAGGGATCCTACTTAAAGTGCGTTCTCATTCATCACAGAGTCTCCTCCTTTCAGGAATGATGATAGAACACGGACGGACTATGGGCACCTTAGGTACTGTGAGTAAAGTGCAGGCTATGGCGCTTAGGCATCCCAAACTCATATTGGATGCTCACGACCAGTGGTGATCCGCACTTTCTTTCAGTGTTAAAAACGCTTCCAACATTGTGAGGGAAGTGTGCTTTAGGAGGGATTCGTTGCAGTGTTGCGTCTGTTAAAGAAGGAAGCGCTTGGGACTGACTCTGCGGTAACTGCAATAGGCGCACATAGGGCTCTAGTAACAGACGTCTATCCCTTGGACTATAGCAAGTTCTGTTTAAGGGAAACTCCTTCAGGCGGAATCGCACTTCTCCCAGTGTCTTTTTAATGGAGGAATGGAGAAAGAACAACTACGGAGAGAGGGAACGTTGTGCCCTTCGAGTGAAGGAAAGGGTATGGAACATAGGCCTCTAAGACACATACTGGAAAGTCAACAGCTGTGATGTTCCACTGTGTCTAACTCGTCTCAAAACACTTAAAATGCAGGAGGGAACTGTGCTACTGTACGTTCTCACTTCAGGAATGAGTCTGTGCTAAGTTGGAAACTGGAGGGCCTGTCTGAGTAGCAATCATAGAGAGATTCGTACAGGACCCTTTCAGGTTATTCTTAGGAAGGTATCTTTTCAGGGATCCTACTTAAAATGTGTTCTCATTGATAATAGTATCTCCTTCTTTGAGGAATGATGATAGAATGTGGACGGACCATGGGCACATTATATACTGTGAGTAAAGTGCAGGCTATGGCGCTTAGGCATCCCAAACACATATTCGATGATCAAGACCAGTGGTGATCCCCACGTTCTTTCTCTGTAAAAAACGCTTTCAACATTGTGAGGGAAGTGTGCTTTAGGAGGGATTCGTTGCAGTGTTGCGTCTGTTAAAGAAGGAAGCTCTTGGGACTGACTCTGCGGTAACTGCAGTGGGCGCACATAGGGCTCTAGTATCAGACGTCTATCCGTTGGACTATAGCAAGCTCTGTTTAAGGGAAACTCTTTCAGGCTGAATCGCACTTCTCACAGTGTCTTATCAGCGGAGGAATAGAGAAAGAACAACTATGGACAGAGGGAACGTTGTGCCCTGAGAGTGAAGGACCGGGTATGGAACATAGGCTTCTATGACACATACTGGAAGGTCAACACCTGTGATGTTCCATTGTGTCTAACTCGTGTCAAAACCCTTCAAATGTACGAGGGAACTGTGCTACAGTACTTTCCCACGACAATAATGAGTCTGTGCTAAGTTGGAAACTGTAGGACCTGTCTGTGCAGCAATCAGAGAGAGTATCGTACAGGACCCTGACGGGTTATTGTTAGGAAGGTATCTTTTCAGGGATCCTAGTTAAAGTGTGTTCTCATTCTTAACAGTGTCTCCTACTCTGAGGAATGATGATAGAATGCGGACGGACTTTGGGCACATTAGGTACTGTGAGTAACGTGCAGGCTATGGCGCTTAGGCATCCCAAACACATATTAGATAATCAAGACCAGTGGTGATCCGCACTTTCTTTCTGAGTAAAAAACGCTTCCAGCATTGTGATGGAAGTGTGCTTTAGGAGGGATTCGTTGCTGTGTTGCGTCTGTTAGAAAAGGAAGCTCTTGGGACTGACTCTGCGGTAACTGCAATAGGCGTACATAGGGCTCTAGTATCATACGTCTATCCGTTGGACTATAGCAAGTTCTGTTTAAGGGAAACTCTTTCAGGCTGAATCGCACTTCTCACAGTGTCTTATCAGCGGAGGAATAGAGAAAGAACAACTATGGACAGAGGGAACGTTTTGCCCTGAGAGTGAAGGACCGGGTATGGAACATAGGCCTCTATGACACATACTGGAAGGTCAACACCTGTGATGTTCCATTGTGTATAACTCGTCTCAAAACCCTTCAGATGTACGAGGGAACTGTGCTACAGTATTTTCCCAGGACAGGAATGAGTCTGTGCTAAGTTGGAAACTGTAAGACCTGTCCGTGTAGCAATCATAGAGAGTATTGTACAGGACCCTGACGGGTTATTCTTAGGAAGGTATCTTTTCAGGGATCCTAGTTAAAGTGTGTTCTCATTCATAACAGTGTCTCCTCCTTTGAGGAATGATGATAGAACACGGACGGACTATGGGCATCTTAGGTACTCTGAGTAAAGTGCAGGCTATGGCGCTTAGGCATCCCAAACTCATATTGCATGCTCACGACCAGTGGTGATCCGCACTTTCTTTCAGTGTTAAAAACGCTTCCAACATTGTGAGGGAAGTGTGCTTTAGGAGGGATTCGTTGCAGTGTTGCGTCTGATAAAGAAGGAAGCTCTTGGGACTGACTATGCGATAACTGCAATAGGCGCACATAGGGCTCTAGTATCAGACGTCTATCCGTTGGACTATAGCAAGTTCTGTTTAAGGGAAACTCCATCAAACGGAATCGCACTTCTCACAGTGTCTTTTCAGAGGGGGAAAGGATATAGAACAACTAAGGGGAGGGAACGTTGTGCCCTGAGAGTGAATGACAGCTTAGGGCACATAGGCCTCTATGACACATACTGGAAGGTCAACACCTGTGATGTTCCACTGTGTCTAGCTCGTCTCAAACACTTCAAATGTACGAGGGAACTTTGCTACTGTACATTCTCACGACAGGTTTGAGTCTGTGCTCTGTAGGAAACATTAGGACCTGTCTGTGTAGCAATCATAAACTATCACATACAGGACCATGACAAGTGATTCTTAGGAAGGTATCTTTTCAGGGATCCTACTTAAAGTGCGTTCTCATTCATCACAGAGTCTCCTCCTTTCAGGAATGATGATAGAACACGGACGGACTATGGGCACCTTAGGTACTGTGAGTAAAGTGCAGGCTATGGCGCTTAGGCATCCCAAACTCATATTGGATGCTCACGACCAGTGGTGATCCGCACTTTCTTTCAGTGTTAAAAACGCTTCCAACATTGTGAGGGAAGTGTGCTTTAGGAGGGATTCGTTGCAGTGTTGCGTCTGTTAAAGAAGGAAGCGCTTGGGACTGACTCTGCGGTAACTGCAATAGGCGCACATAGGGCTCTAGTAACAGACGTCTATCCCTTGGACTATAGCAAGTTCTGTTTAAGGGAAACTCCTTCAGGCGGAATCGCACTTCTCCCAGTGTCTTTTTAATGGAGGAATGGAGAAAGAACAACTACGGAGAGAGGGAACGTTGTGCCCTTCGAGTGAAGGAAAGGGTATGGAACATAGGCCTCTAAGACACATACTGGAAAGTCAACAGCTGTGATGTTCCACTGTGTCTAACTCGTCTCAAAACACTTAAAATGCAGGAGGGAACTGTGCTACTGTACGTTCTCACTTCAGGAATGAGTCTGTGCTAAGTTGGAAACTGGAGGGCCTGTCTGAGTAGCAATCATAGAGAGATTCGTACAGGACCCTTTCAGGTTATTCTTAGGAAGGTATCTTTTCAGGGATCCTACTTAAAATGTGTTCTCATTGATAATAGTATCTCCTTCTTTGAGGAATGATGATAGAATGTGGACGGACCATGGGCACATTATATACTGTGAGTAAAGTGCAGGCTATGGCGCTTAGGCATCCCAAACACATATTCGATGATCAAGACCAGTGGTGATCCCCACGTTGTTTCTCTGTAAAAAACGCTTTCAACATTGTGAGGGAAGTGTGCTTTAGGAGGGATTCGTTGCAGTGTTGCGTCTGTTAAAGAAGGAAGCTCTTGGGACTGACTCTGCGGTAACTGCAGTGGGCGCACATAGGGCTCTAGTATCAGACGTCTATCCGTTGGACTATAGCAAGCTCTGTTTAAGGGAAACTCTTTCAGGCTGAATCGCACTTCTCACAGTGTCTTATCAGCGGAGGAATAGAGAAAGAACAACTATGGACAGAGGGAACGTTGTGCCCTGAGAGTGAAGGACCGGGTATGGAACATAGGCCTCTATGACACATACTGGAAGGTCAACACCTGTGATGTTCCATTGTGTCTAACTCGTGTCAAAACCCTTCAAATGTACGAGGGAACTGTGCTACAGTACTTTCCCACGACAATAATGAGTCTGTGCTAAGTTGGAAACTGTAGGACCTGTCTGTGCAGCAATCAGAGAGAGTATCGTACAGGACCCTGACGGGTTATTCTTAGGAAGGTATCTTTTCAGGGATCCTAGTTAAAGTGTGTTCTCATTCTTAACAGTGTCTCCTACTCTGAGGAATGATGATAGAATGCGGACGGACTTTGGGCACATTAGGTACTGTGAGTAAAGTGCAGGCTATGGCGCTTAGGCATCCCAAACACATATTAGATAATCAAGACCAGTGGTGATCCGCACTTTATTTCTGAGTAAAAAACGCTTCCAGCATTGTGATGGAAGTGTGCTGTAGGAGGGATTCGTTGCTGTGTTGCGTCTGTTAGAAAAGGAAGCTCTTGGGACTGACTCTGCGGTAACTGCAATAGGCGTACATAGGGCTCTAGTATCATACGTCTATCCGTTGGACTATAGCAAGTTCTGTTTAAGGGAAACTCTTTCAGGCTGAATCGCACTTCTCACAGTGTCTTATCAGCGGAGGAATAGAGAAAGAACAACTATGGACAGAGGGAACGTTTTGCCCTGAGAGTGAAGGACCGGGTATGGAACATAGGCCTCTATGACACATACTGGAAGGTCAACACCTGTGATGTTCCATTGTGTATAACTCGTCTCAAAACCCTTCAGATGTACGAGGGAACTGTGCTACAGTATTTTCCCAGGACAGGAATGAGTCTGTGCTAAGTTGGAAACTGTAAGACCTGTCCGTGTAGCAATCATAGAGAGTATTGTACAGGACCCTGACGGGTTATTCTTAGGAAGGTATCTTTTCAGGGATCCTAGTTAAAGTGTGTTCTCATTCATAACAGTGTCTCCTCCTTTGAGGAATGATGATAGAACACGGACGGACTATGGGCATCTTAGGTACTCTGAGTAAAGTGCAGGCTATGGCGCTTAGGCATCCCAAACTCATATTGCATGCTCACGACCAGTGGTGATCCGCACTTTCTTTCAGTGTTAAAAACGCTTCCAACATTGTGAGGGAAGTGTGCTTTAGGAGGGATTCGTTGCAGTGTTGCGTCTGATAAAGAAGGAAGCTCTTGGGACTGACTATGCGATAACTGCAATAGGCGCACATAGGGCTCTAGTATCAGACGTCTATCCGTTGGACTATAGCAAGTTCTGTTTAAGGGAAACTCCATCAAACGGAATCGCACTTCTCACAGTGTCTTTTCAGAGGGGGAAAGGATATAGAACAACTAAGGGGAGGGAACGTTGTGCCCTGAGAGTGAATGACAGCTTAGGGCACATAGGCCTCTATGACACATACTGGAAGGTCAACACCTGTGATGTTCCACTGTGTCTAGCTCGTCTCAAACACTTCAAATGTACGAGGGAACTTTGCTACTGTACATTCTCACGACAGGTTTGAGTCTGTGCTCTGTAGGAAACATTAGGACCTGTCTGTGTAGCAATCATAAACTATCACATACAGGACCATGACAAGTGATTCTTAGGAAGGTATCTTTTCAGGGATCCTACTTAAAGTGCGTTCTCATTCATCACAGAGTCTCCTCCTTTCAGGAATGATGATAGAACACGGACGGACTATGGGCACCTTAGGTACTGTGAGTAAAGTGCAGGCTATGGCGCTTAGGCATCCCAAACTCATATTGGATGCTCACGACCAGTGGTGATCCGCACTTTCTTTCAGTGTTAAAAACGCTTCCAACATTGTGAGGGAAGTGTGCTTTAGGAGGGATTCGTTGCAGTGTTGCGTCTGTTAAAGAAGGAAGCGCTTGGGACTGACTCTGCGGTAACTGCAATAGGCGCACATAGGGCTCTAGTAACAGACGTCTATCCCTTGGAATATAGCAAGTTCTGTTTAAGGGAAACTCCTTCAGGCGGAATCGCACTTCTCCCAGTGTCTTTTTAATGGAGGAATGGAGAAAGAACTACTACGGAGAGAGGGAACGTTGTGCCCTTCGAGTGAAGGAAAGGGTATGGAACATAGGCCTCTAAGACACATACTGGAAAGTCAACAGCTGTGATGTTCCACTGTGTCTAACTCGTCTCAAAACACTTAAAATGCAGGAGGGAACTGTGCTACTGTACGTTCTCACTTCAGGAATGAGTCTGTGCTAAGTTGGAAACTGGAGGGCCTGTCTGAGTAGCAATCATAGAGAGATTCGTACAGGACCCTTTCAGGTTATTCTTAGGAAGGTATCTTTACAGGGATCCTACTTAAAATGTGTTCTCATTGATAATAGTATCTCCTTCTTTGAGGAATGATGATAGAATGTGGACGGACCATGGGCACATTATATACTGTGAGTAAAGTGCAGGCTATGGCGCTTAGGCATCCCAAACACATATTCGATGATCAAGACCAGTGGTGATCCCCACGTTCTTTCTCTGTAAAAAACGCTTTCAACATTGTGAGGGAAGTGTGCTTTAGGAGGGATTCGTTGCAGTGTTGCGTCTGTTAAAGAAGGAAGCTCTTGGGACTGACTCTGCGGTAACTGCAGTAGGCGCACATAGGGCTCTAGTATCAGACGTCTATCCGTTGGACTATAGCAAGCTCTGTTTAAGGGAAACTCTTTCAGGCTGAATCGCACTTCTCACAGTGTCTTATCAGCGGAGGAATAGAGAAAGAACAACTATGGACAGAGGGAATTTGTGCCCTGAGAGTGAAGGACCGGGTATGGAACATAGGCTTCTATGACACATACTGGAAGGTCAACACCTGTGATGTTCCATTGTGTCTAACTCGTGTCAAAACCCTTCAAATGAACAAGGGAACTGTGCTACAGTACTTTCCCACGACAATAATGAGTCTGTGCTAAGTTGGAGACTGTAGGACCTGTCTGTGCAGCAATCAGAGAGAGTATCGTACAGGACCCTGACGGGTTATTCTTAGGAAGGTATCTTTTCAGGGATCCTAGTTAAAGTGTGTTCTCATTCTTAACAGTGTCTCCTACTATGAGGAATGATGATAGAACGCGGACGGACTTTGGGCACATTAGGTACTGTGAGTAAAGTGCAGGCTATGGCGCTTAGGCATCCAAAACACATATTAGATAATCAAGACCAGTGTTGATCCGCACTTTCTTTCTGAGTAAAAAACGCTTCCAGCATTGTGATGGAAGTGTGCTTTAGGAGGGATTCGTTGCAGTGTTGCGTCTGATAAAGAAGGAAGCTCTTGGGACTGACTATGCGATAACTGCAATAGGCGCACATAGGGCTCTTGTATCAGAGGTCTATCCGTTGGACTATAGCAAGTTCTGTTTAAGGGAAACTCCATCAAACGGAATCGCACTTCTCACAGTGTCTTTTCAGAGGGGGAAAGGATATAGAACAACTAAGGGGAGGGAACGTTGTGCCCTGAGAGTGAATGACAGCTTAGGGCACATAGGCCTCTATGACACATACTGGAAGGTCAACACCTGTGATGTTCCACTGTGTCTAGCTCGTCTCAAACACTTCAAATGTACGAGGGAACTTTGCTACTGTACATTCTCACGACAGGTTTGAGTCTGTGCTCTGTAGGAAACATTAGGACCTGTCTGTGTAGCAATCATAAACTATCACATACAGGACCATGACAAGTGATTCTTAGGAAGGTATCTTTTCAGGGATCCTACTTAAAGTGCGTTCTCATTCATCACAGAGTCTCCTCCTTTCAGGAATGATGATAGAACACGGACGGACTATGGGCACCTTAGGTACTGTGAGTAAAGTGCAGGCTATGGCGCTTAGGCATCCCAAACTCATATTGGATGCTCACGACCAGTGGTGATCCGCACTTTCTTTCAGTGTTAAAAACGCTTCCAACATTGTGAGGGAAGTGTGCTTTAGGAGGGATTCGTTGCAGTGTTGCGTCTGTTAAAGAAGGAAGCGCTTGGGACTGACTCTGCGGTAACTGCAATAGGCGCACATAGGGCTCTAGTAACAGACGTCTATCCCTTGGACTATAGCAAGTTCTGTTTAAGGGAAACTCCTTCAGGCGGAATCGCACTTCTCCCAGTGTCTTTTTAATGGAGGAATGGAGAAAGAACAACTACGGAGAGAGGGAACGTTGTGCCCTTCGAGTGAAGGAAAGGGTATGGAACATAGGCCTCTAAGACACATACTGGAAAGTCAACAGCTGTGATGTTCCACTGTGTCTAACTCGTCTCAAAACACTTAAAATGCAGGAGGGAACTGTGCTACTGTACGTTCTCACTTCAGGAATGAGTCTGTGCTAAGTTGGAAACTGGAGGGCCTGTCTGAGTAGCAATCATAGAGAGATTCGTACAGGACCCTTTCAGGTTATTCTTAGGAAGGTATCTTTTCAGGGATCCTACTTAAAATGTGTTCTCATTGATAATAGTATCTCCTTCTTTGAGGAATGATGATAGAATGTGGACGGACCATGGGCACATTATATACTGTGAGTAAAGTGCAGGCTATGGCGCTTAGGCATCCCAAACACATATTCGATGATCAAGACCAGTGGTGATCCCCACGTTCTTTCTCTGTAAAAAACGCTTTCAACATTGTGAGGGAAGTGTGCTTTAGGAGGGATTCGTTGCAGTGTTGCGTCTGTTAAAGAAGGAAGCTCTTGGGACTGACTCTGCGGTAACTGCAGTGGGCGCACATAGGGCTCTAGTATCAGAGGTCTATCCGTTGGACTATAGCAAGCTCTGTTTAAGGGAAACTCTTTCAGGCTGAATCGCACTTCTCACAGTGTCTTATCAGCGGAGGAATAGAGAAAGAACAACTATGGACAGAGGGAACGTTGTGCCCTGACAGTGAAGGACCGGGTATGGAACATAGGCCTCTATGACACATACTGGAAGGTCAACACCTGTGATGTTCCATTGTGTATAACTCGTCTCAAAACCCTTCAGATGTACGAGGGAACTGTGCTACAGTATTTTCCCAGGACAGGAATGAGTCTGTGCTAAGTTGGAAACTGTAAGACCTGTCCGTGTAGCAATCATAGAGAGTATTGTACAGGACCCTGACGGGTTATTCTTAGGAAGGTATCTTTTCAGGGATCCTAGTTAAAGTGTGTTCTCATTCAAAACAGTGTCTCCTCCTTTGAGGAATGATGATAGAACACGGACGGACTATGGGCATCTTAGGTACTCTGAGTAAAGTGCAGGCTATGGCGCTTAGGCATCCCAAACTCATATTGCATGCTCACGACCAGTGGTGATCCGCACTTTCTTTCAGTGTTAAAAACGCTTCCAACATTGTGAGGGAAGTGTGCTTTAGGAGGGATTCGTTGCAGTGTTGCGTCTGATAAAGAAGGAAGCTCTTGGGACTGACTATGCGATAACTGCAATAGGCGCACATAGGGCTCTAGTATCAGACGTCTATCCGTTGGACTATAGCAAGTTCTGTTTAAGGGAAACTCCATCAAATGGAATCGCACTTCTCACAGTGTCTTTTAAGAGGGGGAAAGGATATAGAACAACTAAGGGGAGGGAACGTTGTGCCCTGAGAGTGAATGACAGCTTAGGGCACATAGGCCTCTATGACACATACTGGAAGGTCAACACCTGTGATGTTCCACTGTGTCTAGCTCGTCTCAAACACTTCAAAAGTACGAGGGAACTTTGCTACTGTACATTCTCACGACAGGTTTGAGTCTGTGCTCTGTAGGAAACATTAGGACCTGTCTGTGTAGCAATCATAAACTATCACATACAGGACCATGACAAGTGATTCTTAGGAAGGTATCTTTTCAGGGATCCTACTTAAAGTGCGTTCTCATTCATCACAGAGTCTCCTCCTTTCAGGAATGATGATAGAACACGGACGGACTATGGGCACCTTAGGTACTGTGAGTAAAGTGCAGGCTATGGCGCTTAGGCATCCCAAACTCATATTGGATGCTCACGACCAGTGGTGATCCGCACTTTCTTTCAGTGTTAAAAACGCTTCCAACATTGTGAGGGAAGTGTGCTTTAGGAGGGATTCGTTGCAGTGTTGCGTCTGTTAAAGAAGGAAGCGCTTGGGACTGACTCTGCGGTAACTGCAATAGGCGCACATAGGGCTCTAGTAACAGACGTCTATCCCTTGGACTATAGCAAGTTCTGTTTAAGGGAAACTCCTTCAGGCGGAATCGCACTTCTCCCAGTGTCTTTTTAATGGAGGAATGGAGAAAGAACTACTACGGAGAGAGGGAACGTTGTGCCCGTCGAATGAAGGAAAGGGTATGGAACATAGGCCTCTAAGACACATACTGGAAAGTCAACAGCTGTGATGTTCCACTGTGTCTAACTCGTCTCAAAACACTTAAAATGCAGGAGGGAACTGTGCTACTGTACGTTCTCACTTCAGGAATGAGTCTGTGCTAAGTTGGAAACTGGAGGGCCTGTCTGAGTAGCAATCATAGAGAGATTCGTACAGGACCCTTTCAGGTTATTCTTAGGAAGGTATCTTTTCAGGGATCCTACTTAAAATGTGTTCTCATTGATTATAGTATCTCCTTCTTTGAGGAATGATGATAGAATGTGGACGGACCATGGGCACATTATATACTGTGAGTAAAGTGCAGGCTATGGCGCTTAGGCATCCCAAACACATATTCGATGATCAAGACCAGTGGTGATCCCCACGTTCTTTCTCTGTAAAAAACGCTTTCAACATTGTGAGGGAAGTGTGCTTTAGGAGGGATTCATTGCAGTGTTGCGTCTGTTAAAGAAGGAAGCTCTTGGGACTGACTCTGCGGTAACTGCAGTAGGCGCACTTAGGGCTCTAGTATCAGACGTCTATCCGTTGGACTATAGCAAGCTCTGTTTAAGGGAAACTCTTTCAGGCTGAATCGCACTTCTCACAGTGTCTTATCAGCGGAGGAATAGAGAAAGAACAACTATGGACAGAGGGAATTTGTGCCCTGAGAGTGAAGGACCGGGTATGGAACATAGGCTTCTATGACACATACTGGAAGGTCAACACCTGTGATGTTCCATTGTGTCTAACTCGTGTCAAAACCCTTCAAATGAACGAGGGAACTGTGCTACAGTACTTTCCCACGACAATAATGAGTCTGTGCTATGTTGGAAACTGTAGGACCTGTCTGTGCAGCAATCAGAGAGAGTATCGTACAGGACCCTGACGGGTTATTCTTAGGAAGGTATCTTTTCAGGGATCCTAGTTAAAGTGTGTTCTCATTCTTAACAGTGTCTCCTACTATGAGGAATGATGATAGAACGCGGACGGACTTTGGGCACATTAGGTACTGTGAGTAAAGTGCAGGCTATGGCGCTTAGGCATCCAAAACACATATTAGATAATCAAGACCAGTGTTGATCCGCACTTTCTTTCTGAGTAAAAAACGCTTCCAGCATTGTGATGGAAGTGTGCTTTAGGAGGGATTCGTTGCAGTGTTGCGTCTGATAAAGAAGGAAGCTCTTGGGACTGACTATGCGATAACTGCAATAGGCGCACATAGGGCTCTTGTATCAGACGTCTATCCGTTGGACTATAGCAAGTTCTGTTTAAGGGAAACTCCATCAAACGGAATCGCACTTCTCACAGTGTCTTTTCAGAGGGGGAAAGGATATAGAACAACTAAGGGGAGGGAACGTTGTGCCCTGAGAGTGAATGACAGCTTAGGGCACATAGGCCTCTATGACACATACTGGAAGGTCAACACCTGTGATGTTCCACTGTGTCTAGCTCGTCTCAAACACTTCAAATGTACGAGGGAACTTTGCTACTGTACAATCTCACGACAGGTTTGAGTCTGTGCTCTGTAGGAAACATTAGGACCTGTCTGAGTAGCAATCATAGAGAGATTCGTACAGGACCCTTTCAGGTTATTCTTAGGAAGGTATCTTTTCAGGGATCCTACTTAAAATGTGTTCTCATTGATAATAGTATCTCCTTCTTTGAGGAATGATGATAGAATGTGGACGGACCATGGGCACATTATATACTGTGAGTAAAGTGCAGGCTATGGCGCTTAGGCATCCCAAACACATATTCGATGATCAAGACCAGTGGTGATCCCCACGTTCTTTCTCTGTAAAAAACGCTTTCAACATTGTGAGGGAAGTGTGCTTTAGGAGGGATTCGTTGCAGTGTTGCGTCTGTTAAAGAAGGAAGCTCTTGGGACTGACTCTGCGGTAACTGCAGTGGGCGCACATAGGGCTCTAGTATCAGACGTCTATCCGTTGGACTATAGCAAGCTCTGTTTAAGGGAAACTCTTTCAGGCTGAATCGCACTTCTCACAGTGTCTTATCAGCGGAGGAATAGAGAAAGAACAACTATGGACAGAGGGAACGTTGTGCCCTGAGAGTGAAGGACCGGGTATGGAACATAGGCTTCTATGACACATACTGGAAGGTCAACACCTGTGATGTTCCATTGTGTCTAACTCGTGTCAAAACCCTTCAAATGTACGAGGGAACTGTGCTACAGTACTTTCGCACGACAATAATGAGTCTGTGCTAAGTTGGAAACTGTAGGACCTGTCTGTGCAGCAATCAGAGAGAGTATCGTACAGGACCCTGACGGGTTATTCTTAGGAAGGTATCTTTTCAGGGATCCTAGTTAAAGTGTGTTCTCATTCTTAACAGTGTCTCCTACTCTGAGGAATGATGATAGAATGCGGACGGACTTTGGGCACATTAGGTACTGTGAGTAAAGTGCAGGCTATGGCGCTTAGGCATCCCAAACACATATTAGATAATCAAGACCAGTGGTGATCCGCACTTTCTTTCTGAGTAAAAAACGCTTCCAGCATTGTGATGGAAGTGTGCTTTAGGAGGGATTCGTTGCTGTGTTGCGTCTGTTAGAAAAGGAAGCTCTTGGGACTGACTCTGCGGTAACTGCAATAGGCGTACATAGGGCTCTAGTATCATACGTCTATCCGTTGGACTATAGCAAGTTCTGTTTAAGGGAAACTCTTTCAGGCTGAATCGCACTTCTCACAGTGTCTTATCAGCGGAGGAATAGAGAAAGAACAACTATGGACAGAGGGAACGTTTTGCCCTGAGAGTGAAGGACCGGGTATGGAACATAGGCCTCTATGACACATACTGGAAGGTCAACACCTGTGATGTTCCATTGTGTATAACTCGTCTCAAAACCCTTCAGATGTACGAGGGAACTGTGCTACAGTATTTTCCCAGGACAGGAATGAGTCTGTGCTAAGTTGGAAACTGTAAGACCTGTCCGTGTAGCAATCATAGAGAGTATTGTACAGGACCCTGACGGGTTATTCTTAGGAAGGTATCTTTTCAGGGATCCTAGTTAAAGTGTGTTCTCATTCATAACAGTGTCTCCTCCTTTGAGGAATGATGATAGAACACGGACGGACTATGGGCATCTTAGGTACTCTGAGTAAAGTGCAGGCTATGGCGCTTAGGCATCCCAAACTCATATTGCATGCTCACGACCAGTGGTGATCCGCACTTTCTTTCAGTGTTAAAAACGCTTCCAACATTGTGAGGGAAGTGTGCTTTAGGAGGGATTCGTTGCAGTGTTGCGTCTGATAAAGAAGGAAGCTCTTGGGACTGACTATGCGATAACTGCAATAGGCGCACATAGGGCTCTAGTATCAGACGTCTATCCGTTGGACTATAGCAAGTTCTGTTTAAGGGAAACTCCATCAAACGGAATCGCACTTCTCACAGTGTCTTTTCAGAGGGGGAAAGGATATAGAACAACTAAGGGGAGGGAACGTTGTGCCCTGAGAGTGAATGACAGCTTAGGGCACATAGGCCTCTATGACACATACTGGAAGGTCAACACCTGTGATGTTCCACTGTGTCTAGCTCGTCTCAAACACTTCAAATGTACGAGGGAACTTTGCTACTGTACATTCTCACGACAGGTTTGAGTCTGTGCTCTGTAGGAAACATTAGGACCTGTCTGTGTAGCAATCATAAACTATCACATACAGGACCATGACAAGTGATTCTTAGGAAGGTATCTTTTCAGGGATCCTACTTAAAGTGCGTTCTCATTCATCACAGAGTCTCCTCCTTTCAGGAATGATGATAGAACACGGACGGACTATGGGCACCTTAGGTACTGTGAGTAAAGTGCAGGCTATGGCGCTTAGGCATCCCAAACTCATATTGGATGCTCACGACCAGTGGTGATCCGCACTTTCTTTCAGTGTTAAAAACGCTTCCAACATTGTGAGGGAAGTGTGCTTTAGGAGGGATTCGTTGCAGTGTTGCGTCTGTTAAAGAAGGAAGCGCTTGGGACTGACTCTGCGGTAACTGCAATAGGCGCACATAGGGCTCTGGTCACAGACGCCTATCCCTTGGACTATAGCAAGTTCTGTTTAAGGGAAACTCCTTCAGGCCGAATCGCACTTCTCCCAGTGTCTTTTTAATGGAGGAATGGAGAAAGAACAACTACGGAGAGAGGGAACGTTGTGCCCTTCGAGTGAAGGAAAGGGTATGGAACATAGGCCTCTAAGACACATACTGGAAAGTCAACAGCTGTGATGTTCCACTGTGTCTAACTCTTCTCAAAACACTTAAAATGCAGGAGGGAACTGTGTTACTGTACGTTCTCACTTCAGGAATGAGTCTGTGCTAAGTTGGAAACTGGAGGGCCTGTCTGAGTAGCAATCATAGAGAGATTCGTACAGGACCCTTTCAGGTTATTCTTAGGAAGGTATCTTTTCAGGGATCCTACTTAAAATGTGTTCTCATTGATAATAGTATCTCCTTCTTTGAGGAATGATGATAGAATGTGGACGGACCATGGGCACATTATATACTGTGAGTAAAGTGCAGGCTATGGCGCTTAGGCATCCCAAACACATATTCGATGATCAAGACCAGTGGTGATCCCCACGTTCTTTCTCTGTAAAAAACGCTTTCAACATTGTGAGGGAAGTGTGCTTTAGGAGGGATTCGTTGCAGTGTTGCGTCTGTTAAAGAAGGAAGCTCTTGGGACTGACTCTGCGGTAACTGCAGTGGGCGCACATAGGGCTCTAGTATCAGACGTCTATCCGTTGGACTATAGCAAGCTCTGTTTAAGGGAAACTCTTTCAGGCTGAATCGCACTTCTCACAGTGTCTTATCAGCGGAGGAATAGAGAAAGAACAACTATGGACAGAGGGAACGTTGTGCCCTGAGAATGAAGGACCGGGTATGGAACATAGGCTTCTATGACACATACTGGAAGTTCAACACCTGTGATGTTCCATTGTGTCTAACTCGTGTCAAAACTCTTCAAATGTACGAGGGAACTGTGCTACAGTACTTTCGCACGACAATAATGAGTCTGTGCTAAGTTGGAAACTGTAGGACCTGTCTGTGCAGCAATCAGAGAGAGTATCGTACAGGACCCTGACGGGTTATTCTTAGGAAGGTATCTTTTCAGGGATCCTAGTTAAAGTGTGTTCTCATTCTTAACAGTGTCTCCTACTCTGAGGAATGATGATAGAATGCGGACGGACTTTGGGCACATTAGGTACTGTGAGTAAAGTGCAGGCTATGGCGCTTAGGCATCCCAAACACATATTAGATAATCAAGACCAGTGGTGATCCGCACTTTCTTTCTGAGTAAAAAACGCTTCCAGCATTGTGATGGAAGTGTGCTTTAGGAGGGATTCGTTGCTGTGTTGCGTCTGTTAGAAAAGGAAGCTCTTGGGACTGACTCTGCGGTAACTGCAATAGGCGTACATAGGGCTCTAGTATCATACGTCTATCCGTTGGACTATAGCAAGTTCTGTTTAAGGGAAACTCTTTCAGGCTGAATCGCACTTCTCACAGTGTCTTATCAGCGGAGGAATAGAGAAAGAACAACTATGGACAGAGGGAACGTTTTGCCCTGAGAGTGAAGGACCGGGTATGGAACATAGGCCTCTATGACACATACTGGAAGGTCAACACCTGTGATGTTCCATTGTGTATAACTCGTCTCAAAACCCTTCAGATGTACGAGGGAACTGTGCTACAGTATTTTCCCAGGACAGGAATGAGTCTGTGCTAAGTTGGAAACTGTAAGACCTGTCCGTGTAGCAATCATAGAGAGTATTGTACAGGACCCTGACGGGTTATTCTTAGGAAGGTATCTTTTCAGGGATCCTAGTTAAAGTGTGTTCTCATTCATAACAGTGTCTCCTCCTTTGAGGAATGATGATAGAACACGGACGGACTATGGGCATCTTAGGTACTCTGAGTAAAGTGCAGGCTATGGCGCTTAGGCATCCCAAACTCATATTGCATGCTCACGACCAGTGGTGATCCGCACTTTCTTTCAGTGTTAAAAACGCTTCCAACATTGTGAGGGAAGTGTGCTTTAGGAGGGATTCGTTGCAGTGTTGCGTCTGATAAAGAAGGAAGCTCTTGGGACTGACTATGCGATAACTGCAATAGGCGCACATAGGGCTCTAGTATCAGACGTCTATCCGTTGGACTATAGCAAGTTCTGTTTAAGGGAAACTCCATCAAACGGAATCGCACTTCTCACAGTGTCTTTTCAGAGGGGGAAAGGATATAGAACAACTAAGGGGAGGGAACGTTGTGCCCTGAGAGTGAATGACAGCTTAGGGCACATAGGCCTCTATGACACATACTGGAAGGTCAACACCTGTGATGTTCCACTGTGTCTAGCTCGTCTCAAACACTTCAAATGTACGAGGGAACTTTGCTACTGTACATTCTCACGACAGGTTTGAGTCTGTGCTCTGTAGGAAACATTAGGACCTGTCTGTGTAGCAATCATAAACTATCACATACAGGACCATGACAAGTGATTCTTAGGAAGGTATCTTTTCAGGGATCCTACTTAAAGTGCGTTCTCATTCATCACAGAGTCTCCTCCTTTCAGGAATGATGATAGAACACGGACGGACTATGGGCACCTTAGGTACTGTGAGTAAAGTGCAGGCTATGGCGCTTAGGCATCCCAAACTCATATTGGATGCTCACGACCAGTGGTGATCCGCACTTTCTTTCTGTGTTAAAAACGCTTCCAACATTGTGAGGGAAGTGTGCTTTAGGAGGGATTCGTTGCAGTGTTGCGTCTGTTAAAGAAGGAAGCGCTTGGGACTGACTCTGCGGTAACTGCAATAGGCGCACATAGGGCTCTGGTCACAGACGCCTATCCCTTGGACTATAGCAAGTTCTGTTTAAGGGAAACTCCTTCAGGCGGAATCGCACTTCTCCCAGTGTCTTTTTAATGGAGGAATGGAGAAAGAACAACTACGGAGAGAGGGAACGTTGTGCCCTTCGAGTGAAGGAAAGGGTATGGAACATAGGCCTCTAAGACACATACTGGAAAGTCAACAGCTGTGATGTTCCACTGTGTCTAACTCTTCTCAAAACACTTAAAATGCAGGAGGGAACTGTGTTACTGTACGTTCTCACTTCAGGAATGAGTCTGTGCTAAGTTGGAAACTGGAGGGCCTGTCTTAGTAGCAATCATAGAGAGATTCGTACAGGACCCTTTCAGGTTATTCTTAGGAAGGTATCTTTTCAGGGATCCTACTTAAAATGTGTTCTCATTGATAATAGTATCTCCTTCTTTGAGGAATGATGATAGAATGTGGACGGACCATGGGCACATTATATACTGTGAGTAAAGTGCAGGCTATGGCGCTTAGGCATCCCAAACACATATTCGATGATCAAGACCAGTGGTGATCCCCACGTTCTTTCTCTGTAAAAAACGCTTTCAACATTGTGAGGGAAGTGTGCTTTAGGAGGGATTCGTTGCAGTGTTGCGTCTGTTAAAGAAGGAAGCTCTTGGGACTGACTCTGCGGTAACTGCAGTGGGCGCACATAGGGCTCTAGTATCAGACGTCTATCCGTTGGACTATAGCAAGCTCTGTTTAAGGGAAACTCTTTCAGGCTGAATCGCACTTCTCACAGTGTCTTATCAGCGGAGGAATAGAGAAAGAACAACTATGGACAGAGGGAACGTTGTGCCCTGAGAATGAAGGACCGGGTATGGAACATAGGCTTCTATGACACATACTGGAAGTTCAACACCTGTGATGTTCCATTGTGTCTAACTCGTGTCAAAACTCTTCAAATGTACGAGGGAACTGTGCTACAGTACTTTCGCACGACAATAATGAGTCTGTGCTAAGTTGGAAACTGTAGGACCTGTCTGTGCAGCAATCAGAGAGAGTATCGTACAGGACCCTGACGGGTTATTCTTAGGAAGGTATCTTTTCAGGGATCCTAGTTAAAGTGTGTTCTCATTCTTAACAGTGTCTCCAACTCTGAGGAATGATGATAGAATGCGGACGGACTTTGGGCACATTAGGTACTGTGAGTAAAGTGCAGGCTATGGCGCTTAGGCATCCCAAACACATATTAGATAATCAAGACCAGTGGTGATCCGCACTTTCTTTCTGAGTAAAAAACGCTTCCAGCATTGTGATGGAAGTGTGCTTTAGGAGGGATTCGTTGCTGTGTTGCGTCTGTTAGAAAAGGAAGCTCTTGGGACTGACTCTGCGGTAACTGCAATAGGCGTACATAGGGCTCTAGTATCATACGTCTATCCGTTGGACTATAGCAAGTTCTGTTTAAGGGAAACTCTTTCAGGCTGAATCGCACTTCTCACAGTGTCTTATCAGCGGAGGAATAGAGAAAGAACAACTATGGACAGAGGGAACGTTTTGCCCTGAGAGTGAAGGACCGGGTATGGAACATAGGCCTCTATGACACATACTGGAAGGTCAACACCTGTGATGTTCCATTGTGTATAACTCGTCTCAAAACCCTTCAGATGTACGAGGGAACTGTGCTACAGTATTTTCCCAGGACAGGAATGAGTCTGTGCTAAGTTGGAAACTGTAAGACCTGTCCGTGTAGCAATCATAGAGAGTATTGTACAGGACCCTGACGGGTTATTCTTAGGAAGGTATCTTTTCAGGGATCCTAGTTAAAGTGTGTTCTCATTCATAACAGTGTCTCCTCCTTTGAGGAATGATGATAGAACACGGACGGACTATGGGCATCTTAGGTACTCTGAGTAAAGTGCAGGCTATGGCGCTTAGGCATCCCAAACTCATATTGCATGCTCACGACCAGTGGTGATCCGCACTTTCTTTCAGTTTTAAAAACGCTTCCAACATTGTGAGGGAAGTGTGCTTTAGGAGGGATTCGTTGCAGTGTTGCGTCTGATAAAGAAGGAAGCTCTTGGGACTGACTATGCGATAACTGCAATAGGCGCACATAGGGCTCTAGTATCAGACGTCTATCCGTTGGACTATAGCAAGTTCTGTTTAAGGGAAACTCCATCAAACGGAATCGCACTTCTCACAGTGTCTTTTCAGAGGGGGAAAGGATATAGAACAACTAAGGGGAGGGAACGTTGTGCCCTGAGAGTGAATGACAGCTTAGGGCACATAGGCCTCTATGACACATACTGGAAGGTCAACACCTGTGATGTTCCACTGTGTCTAGCTCGTCTCAAACACTTCAAATGTACGAGGGAACTTTGCTACTGTACATTCTCACGACAGGTTTGAGTCTGTGCTCTGTAGGAAACATTAGGACCTGTCTGTGTAGCAATCATAAACTATCACATACAGGACCATGACAAGTGATTCTTAGGAAGGTATCTTTTCAGGGATCCTACTTAAAGTGCGTTCTCATTCATCACAGAGTCTCCTCCTTTCAGGAATGATGATAGAACACGGACGGACTATGGGCACCTTAGGTACTGTGAGTAAAGTGCAGGCTATGGCGCTTAGGCATCCCAAACTCATATTGGATGCTCACGACCAGTGGTGATCCGCACTTTCTTTCAGTGTTAAAAACGCTTCCAACATTGTGAGGGAAGTGGCTTTAGGAGGGATTCGTTGCAGTGTTGCGTCTGTTAAAGAAGGAAGCGCTTGGACTGACTCTGCGGTAACTGCAATAGGCGCACATAGGGCTCTAGTCACAGACGTCTATCCCTTGGACTATAGCAAGTTCTGTTTAAGGGAAACTCCTTCAGGCGGAATCGCACTTCTCCCAGTGTCTTTTTAATGGAGGAATGGAGAAAGAACAACTACGGAGAGAGGGAACGTTGTGCCCTTCGAGTGAAGGAAAGGGTATGGAACATAGGCCTCTAAGACACATACTGGAAAGTCAACAGCTGTGATGTTCCACTGTGTCTAACTCTTCTCAAAACACTTAAAATGCAGGAGGGAACTGTGCTACTGTACGTTCTCACTTCAGGAATGAGTCTGTGCTAAGTTGGAAACTGGAGGGCCTGTCTGAGTAGCAATCATAGAGAGATTCGTACAGGACCCTTTCAGGTTATTCTTAGGAAGGTATCTTTTCAGGGATCCTACTTAAAATGTGTTCTCATTGATAATAGTATCTCCTTCTTTGAGGAATGATGATAGAATGTGGACGGACCATGGGCACATTATATACTGTGAGTAAAGTGCAGGCTATGGCGCTTAGGCATCCCAAACACATATTCGATGATCAAGACCAGTGGTGATCCCCACGTTCTTTCTCTGTAAAAAACGCTTTCAACATTGTGAGGGAAGTGTGCTTTAGGAGGGATTCGTTGCAGTGTTGCGTCTGTTAAAGAAGGAAGCTCTTGGGACTGACCCTGCGGTAACTGCAGTAGGAGCACATAGGGCTCTAGTATCAGACGTCTATCCGTTGGACTATAGCAAGCTCTGTTTAAGGGAAACTCTTTCAGGCTGAATCGCACTTCTCACAGTGTCTTATCAGCGGAGGAATAGAGAAAGAACAACTATGGACAGAGGGAATTTGTGCCCTGAGAGTGAAGGACCGGGTATGGAACATAGGCTTCTATGACACATACTGGAAGGTCAACACCTGTGATGTTCCATTGTGTCTAACTCGTGTCAAAACCCTTCAAATGTACGAGGGAACTGTGCTACAGTACTTTCCCACGACAATAATGAGTCTGTGCTAAGTTGGAAACTGTAGGACCTGTCTGTGCAGCAATCAGAGAGAGTATCGTACAGGACCCTGACGGGTTATTCTTAGGAAGGTATCTTTTCAGGGATCCTAGTTAAAGTGTGTTCTCATTCTTAACAGTGTCTCCTACTCTGAGGAATGATGATAGAATGCGGACGGACTTTGGGCACATTAGGTACTGTGAGTAAAGTGCAGGCTATGGCGCTTAGGCATCCCAAACACATATTAGATAATCAAGAGCAGTGGCGATCCGCACTTTCTTTCTGAGTAAAAAACGCTTCCAGCATTGTGATGGAAGTGTGCTTTAGGAGGGATTCGTTGCTGTGTTGCGTCTGTTAGAAAAGGAAGCTCTTGGGACTGACTCTGCGGTAACTGCAATAGGCGTACATAGGGCTCTAGTATCATACGTCTATCCGGTGGACTATAGCAAGTTTTGTTTAAGGGAAACTCTTTCAGGCTGAATCGCACTTCTCACAGTGTCTTATCAGCGGAGGAATAGAGAAAGAACAACTATGGACAGAGGGAACGTTGTGCCCTGAGAGTGAAGGACCGGGTATGGAACATAGGCCTCTATGACACATACTGGAAGGTCAACACCTGTGATGTTCCATTGTGTATAACTCGTCTCAAAACCCTTCAGATGTACGAGGGAACTGTGCTACAGTATTTTCCCAGGACAGGAATGAGTCTGTGCTAAGTTGGAAACTTTAAGACCTGTCCGTGTAGCAATCATAGAGAGTATTGTACAGGACCCTGACGGGTTATTCTTAGGAAGGTATCTTTTCAGGGATCCTAGTTAAAGTGTGTTCTCATTCATAACAGTGTCTCCTCCTTTGAGGAATGATGATAGAACACGGACGGACTATGGGCATCTTAGGTACTCTGAGTAAAGTGCAGGCTATGGCGCTTAGGCATCCCAAACTCATATTGCATGCTCACGACCAGTGGTGATCCGCACTTTCTTTCAGTGTTAAAAACGCTTCCAACATTGTGAGGGAAGTGTGCTTTAGGAGGGATTCGTTGCAGTGTTGCGTCTGATAAAGAAGGAAGCTCTTGGGACTGACTATGCGATAACTGCAATAGGCGCACATAGGGCTCTTGTATCAGACGTCTATCCGTTGGACTATAGCAAGTTCTGTTTAAGGGAAACTCCATCAAACGGAATCGCACTTCTCACAGTGTCTTTTCAGAGGGGGAAAGGATATAGAACAACTAAGGGGAGGGAACGTTGTGCCCTGAGAGTGAATGACAGCTTAGGGCACATAGGCCTCTATGACACATACTGGAAGGTCAACACCTGTGATGTTCCACTGTGTCTAGCTCGTCTCAAACACTTCAAATGTACGAGGGAACTTTGCTACTGTACATTCTCACGACAGGTTTGAGTCTGTGCTCTGTAGGAAACATTAGGACCTGTCTGTGTAGCAATCATAAACTATCACATACAGGACCATGACAAGTGATTCTTAGGAAGGTATCTTTTCAGGGATCCTACTTAAAGTGCGTTCTCATTCATCACAGAGTCTCCTCCTTTCAGGAATGATGATAGAACACGGACGGACTATGGGCACCTTAGGTACTGTGAGTAAAGTGCAGGCTATGGCGCTTAGGCATCCCAAACTCATATTGGATGCTCACGACCAGTGGTGATCCGCACTTTCTTTCAGTGTTAAAAACGCTTCCAACATTGTGAGGGAAGTGTGCTTTAGGAGGGATTCGTTGCAGTGTTGCGTCTGTTAAAGAAGGAAGCGCTTGGGACTGACTCTGCGGTAACTGCAATAGGCGCACATAGGGCTCTAGTAACAGACGTCTATCCCTTGGACTATAGCAAGTTCTGTTTAAGGGAAACTCCTTCAGGCGGAATCGCACTTCTCCCAGTGTCTTTTTAATGGAGGAATGGAGAAAGAACAACTACGGAGAGAGGGAACGTTGTGCCCTTCGAGTGAAGGAAAGGGTATGGAACATAGGCCTCTAAGACACATACTGGAAAGTCAACAGCTGTGATGTTCCACTGTGTCTAACTCGTCTCAAAACACTTAAAATGCAGGAGGGAACTGTGCTACTGTACGTTCTCACTTCAGGAATGAGTCTGTGCTAAGTTGGAAACTGGAGGGCCTGTCTGAGTAGCAATCATAGAGAGATTCGTACAGGACCCTTTCAGGTTATTCTTAGGAAGGTATCTTTTCAGGGATCCTACTTAAAATGTGTTCTCATTGATAATAGTATCTCCTTCTTTGAGGAATGATGATAGAATGTGGACGGACCATGGGCACATTATATACTGTGAGTAAAGTGCAGGCTATGGCGCTTAGGCATCCCAAACACATATTCGATGATCAAGACCAGTGGTGATCCCCACGTTCTTTCTCTGTAAAAAACGCTTTCAACATTGTGAGGGAAGTGTGCTTTAGGAGGGATTCGTTGCAGTGTTGCGTCTGTTAAAGAAGGAAGCTCTTGGGACTGACTCTGCGGTAACTGCAGTGGGCGCACATAGGGCTCTAGTATCAGACGTCTATCCGTTGGACTATAGCAAGCTCTGTTTAAGGGAAACTCTTTCAGGCTGAATCGCACTTCTCACAGTGTCTTATCAGCGGAGGAATAGAGAAAGAACAACTATGGACAGAGGGAACGTTGTGCCCTGAGAGTGAAGGACCGGGTATGGAACATAGGCCTCTAGACACATACTGGAAGGTCAACACCTGTGATGTTCCATTGTGTCTAACTCGTGTCAAAACCCTTCAAATGTACGAGGGAACTGTGCTACAGTACTTTCCCACGACAATAATGAGTCTGTGCTAAGTTGGAAACTGTAGGACCTGTCTGTGCAGCAATCAGAGAGAGTATCGTACAGGACCCTGACGGGTTATTCTTAGGAAGGTATCTTTTCAGGGATCCTATTTAAAGTGTGTTCTCATTCTTAACAGTGTCTCCTACTCTGAGGAATGATGATAGAATGCGGACGGACTTTGGGCACATTAGGTACTGTGAGTAAAGTGCAGGCTATGGCGCTTAGGCATACCAAACACATATTAGATAATCAAGACCAGTGGTGATCCGCACTTTCTTTCTGAGTAAAAAACGCTTCCAGCATTGTGATGGAAGTGTGCTTTAGGAGGGATTCGTTGCTGTGTTGCGTCTGTTAGAAAAGGAAGCTCTTGGGACTGACTCTGCGGTAACTGCAATAGGCGTACATAGGGCTCTAGTATCATACGTCTATCCGTTGGACTATAGCAAGTTCTGTTTAAGGGAAACTCTTTCAGGCTGAATCGCACTTCTCACAGTGTCTTATCAGCGGAGGAATAGAGAAAGAACAACTATGGACAGAGGGAACGTTTTGCCCTGAGAGTGAAGGACCGGGTATGGAACATAGGCCTCTATGACACATACTGGAAGGTCAACACCTGTGATGTTCCATTGTGTATAACTCGTCTCAAAACCCTTCAGATGTACGAGGGAACTGTGCTACAGTATTTTCCCAGGACAGGAATGAGTCTGTGCTAAGTTGGAAACTGTAAGACCTGTCCGTGTAGCAATCATAGAGAGTATTGTACAGGAACCTGACGGGTTATTCTTAGGAAGGTATCTTTTCAGGGATCCTAGTTAAAGTGTGTTCTCATTCATAACAGTGTCTCCTCCTTTGAGGAATGATGATAGAACACGGACAGACTATGGGCATCTTAGGTACTCTGAGTAAAGTGCAGGCTATGGCGCTTAGGCATCCCAAACTCATATTGCATGCTCACGACCAGTGGTGATCCGCACTTTCTTTCAGTGTTAAAAACGCTTCCAACATTGTGAGGGAAGTGTGCTTTAGGAGGGATTCGTTGCAGTGTTGCGTCTGATAAAGAAGGAAGCTCTTGGGACTGACTATGCGATAACTGCAATAGGCGCACATAGGGCTCTAGTATCAGACGTCTACCGTTGGACTATAGCAAGTTCTGTTTAAGGGAAACTCCATTAAACGGAATCGCACTTCTCACAGTGTCTTTTCAGAGGGGGAAAGGATATAGAACAACTAAGGGGAGGGAACGTTGTGCCCTGAGAGTGAATGACAGCTTAGGGCACATAGGCCTCTATGACACATACTGGAAGGTCAACACCTGTGATGTTCCACTGTGTCTAGCTCGTCTCAAACACTTCAAATGTACGAGGGAACTTTGCTACTGTACATTCTCACGACAGGTTTGAGTCTGTGCTCTGTTGGAAACATTAGGACCTGTCTGTGTAGCAATCATAAACTATCACATACAGGACCATGACAAGTGATTCTTAGGAAGGTATCTTTTCAGGGATCCTACTTAAAGTGCGTTCTCATTCATCACAGAGTCTCCTCCTTTCAGGAATGATGATAGAACACGGACGGACTATGGGCACCTTAGGTACTGTGAGTAAAGTGCAGGCTATGGCGCTTAGGCATCCCAAACTCATATTGGATGCTCACGACCAGTGGTGATCGGCACTTTCTTTCAGTGTTAAAAACGCTTCCAACATTGTGAGGGAAGTGTGCTTTAGGAGGGATTCGTTGCAGTGTTGCGTCTGTTAAAGAAGGAAGCGCTTGGACTGACTCTGCGGTAACTGCAATAGGCGCACATAGGGCTCTAGTCACAGACGTCTATCCCTTGGACTATAGCAAGTTCTGTTTAAGGGAAACTCCTTCAGGCGGAATCGCACTTCTCCCAGTGTCTTTTTAATGGAGGAATGGAGAAAGAACTACTACGGAGAGAGGAACGTTGTGCCCTTCGAGTGAAGGAAAGGGTATGGAACATAGGCCTCTAAGATACATACTGGAAAGTCAACAGCTGTGATGTTCCACTGTGTCTAACTCTTCTCAAAACACTTAAAATGCAGGAGGGAACTGTGCTACTGTACGTTCTCACTTCAGGAATGAGTCTGTGCTAAGTTGGAAACTGGAGGGCCTGTCTGAGTAGCAATCATAGAGAGATTCGTACAGGACCCTTTCAGGTTATTCTTAGGAAGGTATCTTTTCAGGGATCCTACTTAAAATGTGTTCTCATTGATAATAGTATCTCCTTCTTTGAGGAATGATGATAGAATGTGGACGGACCATGGGCACATTATATACTGTGAGTAAAGTGCAGGCTATGGCGCTTAGGCATCCCAAACACATATTCGATGATCAAGACCAGTGGTGATCCCCACGTTCTTTCTCTGTAAAAAACGCTTTCAACATTGTGAGGGAAGTGTGCTTTAGGAGGGATTCGTTGCAGTGTTGCGTCTGTTAAAGAAGGAAGCTCTTGGGACTGACTCTGCGGTAACTGCAGTGGGCGCACATAGGGCTCTAGTATCAGACGTCTATCCGTTGGACTATAGCAAGCTCTGTTTAAGGGAAACTCTCTCAGGCTGAATCGCACTTCTCACAGTGTCTTATCAGCCGAGGAATAGAGAAAGAACAACTATGGACAGAGGGAACGTTGTGCCCTGAGAGTGAAGGACCGGGTATGGAACATAGGCTTCTATGACACATACTGGAAGGTCAACACCTGTGATGTTCCATTGTGTCTAACTCGTGTCAAAACCCTTCAAATGTACGAGGGAACTGTGCTACAGTACTTTCCCACGACAATAATGAGTCTGTGCTAAGTTGGAAACTGTAGGACCTGTCTGTGCAGCAATCAGAGAGAGTATCGTACAGGACCCTGACGGGTTATTCTTAGGAAGGTATCTTTTCAGGGATCCTAGTTAAAGTGTGTTCTCATTCTTAACAGTGTCTCCTACTCTGAGGAATGATGATAGAATGCGGACGGACTTTGGGCACATTAGGTACTGTGAGTAAAGTGCAGGCTATGGCGCTTAGGCATCCCAAACACATATTAGATAATCAAGACCAGTGGTGATCCGCACTTTCTTTCTGAGTAAAAAACGCTTCCAGCATTGTGATGGAATTGTGCTTTAGGAGGGATTCGTTGCTGTGTTGCGTCTGTTAGAAAAGGAAGCTCTTGGGACTGACTCTGCGGTAACTGCAATAGGCGTACATAGGGCTCTAGTATCATACGTCTATCCGTTGGACTATAGCAAGTTCTGTTTAAGGGAAACTCTTTCAGGCTGAATCGCACTTCTCACAGTGTCTTATCAGCGGAGGAATAGAGAAAGAACAACTATGGACAGAGGGAACGTTTTGCCCTGAGAGTGAAGGACCGGGTATGGAACATAGGCCTCTATGACACATACTGGAAGGTCAACACCTGTGATGTTCCATTGTGTATAACTCGTCTCAAAACCCTTCAGATGTACGAGGGAACTGTGCTACAGTATTTTCCCAGGACAGGAATGAGTCTGTGCTAAGTTGGAAACTGTAAGACCTGTCCGTGTAGCAATCATAGAGAGTATTGTACAGGAACCTGACGGGTTATTCTTAGGAAGGTATCTTTTCAGGGATCCTAGTTAAAGTGTGTTCTCATTCATAACAGTGTCTCCTCCTTTGAGGAATGATGATAGAACACGGACGGACTATGGGCATCTTAGGTACTCTGAGTAAAGTGCAGGCTATGGCGCTTAGGCATCCCAAACTCATATTGCATGCTCACGACCAGTGGTGATCCGCACTTTCTTTCAGTTTTAAAAACGCTTCCAACATTGTGAGGGAAGTGTGCTTTAGGAGGGATTCGTTGCAGTGTTGCGTCTGATAAAGAAGGAAGCTCTTGGGACTGACTATGCGATAACTGCAATAGGCGCACATAGGGCTCTAGTATCAGACGTCTATCCGTTGGACTATAGCAAGTTCTGTTTAAGGGAAACTCCATTAAACGGAATCGCACTTCTCACAGTGTCTTTTCAGAGGGGGAAAGGATATAGAACAACTAAGGGGAGGGAACGTTGTGCCCTGAGAGTGAATGACAGCTTAGGGCACATAGGCCTCTATGACACATACTGGAAGGTCAACACCTGTGATGTTCCACTGTGTCTAGCTCGTCTCAAACACTTCAAATGTACGAGGGAACTTTGCTACTGTACATTCTCACGACAGGTTTGAGTCTGTGCTCTGTAGGAAACATTAGGACCTGTCTGTGTAGCAATCATAAACTATCACATACAGGACCATGACAAGTGATTCTTAGGAAGGTATCTTTTCAGGGATCCTACTTAAAGTGCGTTCTCATTCATCACAGAGTCTCCTCCTTTCAGGAATGATGATAGAACACGGACGGACTATGGGCACCTTAGGTACTGTGAGTAAAGTGCAGGCTATGGCGCTTAGGCATCCCAAACTCATATTGGATGCTCACGACCAGTGGTGATCCGCACTTTCTTTCAGTGTTAAAAACGCTTCCAACATTGTGAGGGAAGTGTGCTTTAGGAGGGATTCGTTGCAGTGTTGCGTCTGTTAAAGAAGGAAACGCTTGGACTGACTCTGCGGTAACTGCAATAGGCGCACATAGGGCTCTAGTCACAGACGTCTATCCCTTGGACTATAGCAAGTTCTGTTTAAGGGAAACTCCTTCAGGCGGAATCGCACTTCTCCCAGTGTCTTTTTAATGGAGGAATGGAGAAAGAACAACTACGGAGAGAGGGAACGTTGTGCCCTTCGAGTGAAGGAAAGGGTATGGAACATAGGCCTCTAAGACACATACTGGAAAGTCAACAGCTGTGATGTTCCACTGTGTCTAACTCGTCTCAAAACACTTAAAATGCAGGAGGGAACTGTGCTACTGTACGTTCTCACTTCAGGAATGAGTCTGTGCTAAGTTGGAAACTGGAGGGCCTGTCTGAGTAGCAATCATAGAGAGATTCGTACAGGACCCTTTCAGGTTATTCTTAGGAAGGTATCTTTTCAGGGATCCTACTTAAAATGTGTTCTCATTGATAATAGTATCTCCTTCTTTGAGGAATGATGATAGAATGTGGACGGACCATGGGCACATTATATACTGTGAGTAAAGTGCAGGCTATGGCGCTTAGGCATCCCAAACACATATTCGATGATCAAGACCAGTGGTGATCCCCACGTTCTTTCTCTGTAAAAAACGCTTTCAACATTGTGAGGGAAGTGTGCTTTAGGAGGGATTCGTTGCAGTGTTGCGTCTGTTAAAGAAGGAAGCTCTTGGGACTGACTCTGCGGTAACTGCAGTGGGCGCACATAGGG
This sequence comes from Neogale vison, assembly GCF_020171115.1. Taxonomy (NCBI): domain Eukaryota; kingdom Metazoa; phylum Chordata; class Mammalia; order Carnivora; family Mustelidae; genus Neogale; species Neogale vison. The sequence continues at coordinate 29,872,622 of NC_058100.1, read as the reverse complement.
CTCTAGTATCAGACGTCTATCCGTTGGACTATAGCAAGCTCTGTTTAAGGGAAACTCTCTCAGGCTGAATCGCACTTCTCACAGTGTCTTATCAGCCGAGGAATAGAGAAAGAACAACTATGGACAGAGGGAACGTTGTGCCCTGAGAGTGAAGGACCGGGTATGGAACATAGGCTTCTATGACACATACTGGAAGGTCAACACCTGTGATGTTCCATTGTGTCTAACTCGTGTCAAAACCCTTCAAATGTACGAGGGAACTGTGCTACAGTACTTTCCCACGACAATAATGAGTCTGTGCTAAGTTGGAAACTGTAGGACCTGTCTGTGCAGCAATCAGAGAGAGTATCGTACAGGACCCTGACGGGTTATTCTTAGGAAGGTATCTTTTCAGGGATCCTAGTTAAAGTGTGTTCTCATTCTTAACAGTGTCTCCTACTCTGAGGAATGATGATAGAATGCGGACGGACTTTGGGCACATTAGGTACTGTGAGTAAAGTGCAGGCTATGGCGCTTAGGCATCCCAAACACATATTAGATAATCAAGACCAGTGGTGATCCGCACTTTCTTTCTGAGTAAAAAACGCTTCCAGCATTGTGATGGAATTGTGCTTTAGGAGGGATTCGTTGCTGTGATGCGTCTGTTAGAAAAGGAAGCTCTTGGGACTGACTCTGCGGTAACTGCAATAGGCGTACATAGGGCTCTAGTATCATACGTCTATCCGTTGGACTATAGCAAGTTCTGTTTAAGGGAAACTCTTTCAGGCTGAATCGCACTTCTCACAGTGTCTTATCAGCGGAGGAATAGAGAAAGAACAACTATGGACAGAGGGAACGTTTTGCCCTGAGAGTGAAGGACCGGGTATGGAACATAGGCCTCTATGACACATACTGGAAGGTCAACACCTGTGATGTTCCATTGTGTATAACTCGTCTCAAAACCCTTCAGATGTACGAGGGAACTGTGCTACAGTATTTTCCCAGGACAGGAATGAGTCTGTGCTAAGTTGGAAACTGTAAGACCTGTCCGTGTAGCAATCATAGAGAGTATTGTACAGGAACCTGACGGGTTATTCTTAGGAAGGTATCTTTTCAGGGATCCTAGTTAAAGTGTGTTCTCATTCATAACAGTGTCTCCTCCTTTGAGGAATGATGATAGAACACGGACGGACTATGGGCATCTTAGGTACTCTGAGTAAAGTGCAGGCTATGGCGCTTAGGCATCCCAAACTCATATTGCATGCTCACGACCAGTGGTGATCCGCACTTTCTTTCAGTTTTAAAAACGCTTCCAACATTGTGAGGGAAGTGTGCTTTAGGAGGGATTCGTTGCAGTGTTGCGTCTGATAAAGAAGGAAGCTCTTGGGACTGACTATGCGATAACTGCAATAGGCGCACATAGGGCTCTAGTATCAGACGTCTATCCGTTGGACTATAGCAAGTTCTGTTTAAGGGAAACTCCATTAAACGGAATCGCACTTCTCACAGTGTCTTTTCAGAGGGGGAAAGGATATAGAACAACTAAGGGGAGGGAACGTTGTGCCCTGAGAGTGAATGACAGCTTAGGGCACATAGGCCTCTATGACACATACTGGAAGGTCAACACCTGTGATGTTCCACTGTGTCTAGCTCGTCTCAAACACTTCAAATGTACGAGGGAACTTTGCTACTGTACATTCTCACGACAGGTTTGAGTCTGTGCTCTGTAGGAAACATTAGGACCTGTCTGTGTAGCAATCATAAACTATCACATACAGGACCATGACAAGTGATTCTTAGGAAGGTATCTTTTCAGGGATCCTACTTAAAGTGCGTTCTCATTCATCACAGAGTCTCCTCCTTTCAGGAATGATGATAGAACACGGACGGACTATGGGCACCTTAGGTACTGTGAGTAAAGTGCAGGCTATGGCGCTTAGGCATCCCAAACTCATATTGGATGCTCACGACCAGTGGTGATCCGCACTTTCTTTCAGTGTTAAAAACGCTTCCAACATTGTGAGGGAAGTGTGCTTTAGGAGGGATTCGTTGCAGTGTTGCGTCTGTTAAAGAAGGAAACGCTTGGACTGACTCTGCGGTAACTGCAATAGGCGCACATAGGGCTCTAGTCACAGACGTCTATCCCTTGGACTATAGCAAGTTCTGTTTAAGGGAAACTCCTTCAGGCGGAATCGCACTTCTCCCAGTGTCTTTTTAATGGAGGAATGGAGAAAGAACAACTACGGAGAGAGGGAACGTTGTGCCCTTCGAGTGAAGGAAAGGGTATGGAACATAGGCCTCTAAGACACATACTGGAAAGTCAACAGCTGTGATGTTCCACTGTGTCTAACTCGTCTCAAAACACTTAAAATGCAGGAGGGAACTGTGCTACTGTACGTTCTCACTTCAGGAATGAGTCTGTGCTAAGTTGGAAACTGGAGGGCCTGTCTGAGTAGCAATCATAGAGAGATTCGTACAGGACCCTTTCAGGTTATTCTTAGGAAGGTATCTTTTCAGGGATCCTACTTAAAATGTGTTCTCATTGATAATAGTATCTCCTTCTTTGAGGAATGATGATAGAATGTGGACGGACCATGGGCACATTATATACTGTGAGTAAAGTGCAGGCTATGGCGCTTAGGCATCCCAAACACATATTCGATGATCAAGACCAGTGGTGATCCCCACGTTCTTTCTCTGTAAAAAACGCTTTCAACATTGTGATGGAAGTGTGCTTTAGGAGGGATTCGTTGCAGTGTTGCGTCTGTTAAAGAAGGAAGCTCTTGGGACTGACCCTGCGGTAACTGTAGTAGGAGCACATAGGGCTCTAGTATCAGACGTCTATCCGTTGGACTATAGCAAGCTCTGTTTAAGGGAAACTCTTTCAGGCTGAATCGCACTTCTCACAGTGTCTTATCAGCGGAGGAATAGAGAAAGAACAACTATGGACAGAGGGAATTTGTGCCCTGAGAGTGAAGGACCGGGTATGGAACATAGGCTTCTATGACACATACTGGAAGGTCAACACCTGTGATGTTCCATTGTGTCTAACTCGTGTCAAAACCCTTCAAATGAACGAGGGAACTGTGCTACAGTACTTTCCAACGACAATAATGAGTCTGTGCTAAGTTGGAAACTGTAGGACCTGTCTGTGCAGCAATCAGAGAGAGTATCGTACAGGACCCTGACGGGTTATTCTTAGGAAGGTATCTTTTCAGGGATCCTAGTTAAAGTGTGTTCTCATTCTTAACAGTGTCTCCTACTCTGAGGAATGATGATAGAATGCGGACGGACTTTGGGCACATTAGGTACTGTGAGTAAAGTGCAGGCTATGGCGCTTAGGCATCCCAAACACATATTAGATAATCAAGACCAGTGGTGATCCGCACTTTCTTTCTGAGTAAAAAACGCTTCCAGCATTGTGATGGAAGTGTGCTTTAGGAGGGATTCGTTGCTGTGTTGCGTCTGTTAGAAAAGGAAGCTCTTGGGACTGACTCTGCGGTAACTGCAATAGGCGTACATAGGGCTCTAGTATCATACGTCTATCCGTTGGACTATAGCAAGTTTTGTTTAAGGGAAACTCTTTCAGGCTGAATCGCACTTCTCACAGTGTCTTATCAGCGGAGGAAGAGAGAAAGAACAACTATGGACAGAGGGAACGTTGTGCCCTGAGAGTGAAGGACCGGGTATGGAACATAGGCCTCTAGACACATACTGGAAGGTCAACACCTGTGATGTTCCATTGTGTCTAACTCGTGTCAAAACCCTTCAAATGTACCAGGGAACTGTGCTACAGTACTTTCCCACGACAATAATGAGTCTGTGCTAAGTTGGAAACTGTAGGACCTGTCTGTGCAGCAATCAGAGAGAGTATCGTACAGGACCCTGACGGGTTATTCTTAGGAAGGTATCTTTTCAGGGATCCTAGTTAAAGTGTGTTCTCATTCTTAACAGTGTCTCCTACTCTGAGGAATGATGATAGAATGCGGACGGACTTTGGGCACATTAGGTACTGTGAGTAAAGTGCAGGCTATGGCGCTTAGGCATCCCAAACACATATTAGATAATCAAGACCAGTGGTGATCCGCACTTGCTTTCTGAGTAAAAAACGCTTCCAGCATTGTGATGGAAGTGTGCTTTAGGAGGGATTCGTTGCTGTGTTGCGTCTGTTAGAAAAGGAAGCTCTTGGGACTGACTCTGCGGTAACTGCAATTGGCGTACATAGGGCTCTAGTATCATACGTCTATCCGTTGGACTATAGCAAGTTCTGTTTAAGGGAAACTCTTTCAGGCTGAATCGCACTTCTCACAGTGTCTTATCAGCGGAGGAATAGAGAAAGAACAACTATGGACAGAGGGAACGTTTTGCCCTGAGAGTGAAGGACCGGGTATGGAACATAGGCCTCTATGACACATACTGGAGGGTCAACACCTGTGATGTTCCATTGTGTATAACTCGTCTCAAAACCCTTCAGATGTACGAGGGAACTGTGCTACAGTATTTTCCCAGGACAGGAATGAGTCTGTGCTAAGTTGGAAACTGTAAGACCTGTCCGTGTAGCAATCATAGAGAGTATTGTACAGGACCCTGACAGGTTATTCTTAGGAAGGTATCTTTTCTGGGATCCTAGTTAAAGTGTGTTCTCATTCATAACAGTGTCTCCTCCTTTGAGGAATGATGATAGAACACGGACGGACTATGGGCATCTTAGGTACTCTGAGTAAAGTGCAGGCTATGGCGCTTAGGCATCCCAAACTCATATTGCATGCTCACGACCAGTGGTGATCCGCACTTTCTTTCAGTGTTAAAAACGCTTCCAACATTGTGAGGGAAGTGTGCTTTAGGAGGGATTCGTTGCAGTGTTGCGTCTGATAAAGAAGGAAGCTCTTTGGACTGACTATGCGATAACTGCAATAGGCGCACATAGGGCTCTTGTATCAGACGTCTATCCGTTGGACTATAGCAAGTTCTGTTTAAGGGAAACTCCATCAAACGGAATCGCACTTCTCACAGTGTCTTTTCAGAGGGGGAAAGGATATAGAACAACTAAGGGGAGGGAACGTTGTGCCCTGAGAGTGAATGACAGCTTAGGGCACATAGGCCTCTATGACACATACTGGAAGGTCAACACCTGTGATGTTCCACTGTGTCTAGCTCGTCTCAAACACTTCAAATGTACGAGGGAACTTTGCTACTGTACATTCTCACGACAGGTTTGAGTCTGTGCTCTGTAGGAAACATTAGGACCTGTCTGTGTAGCAATCATAAACTATCACATACAGGACCATGACAAGTGATTCTTAGGAAGGTATCTTTTCAGGGATCCTACTTAAAGTGCGTTCTCATTCATCACAGAGTCTCCTCCTTTCAGGAATGATGATAGAACACGGACGGACTATGGGCACCTTAGGTACTGTGAGTAAAGTGCAGGCTATGGCGCTTAGGCATTCCAAACTCATATTGGATGCTCACGACCAGTGGTGATCCGCACTTTCTTTCAGTGTTAAAAACGCTTCCAACATTGTGAGGGAAGTGTGCTTTAGGAGGGATTCGTTGCAGTGTTGCGTCTGTTAAAGAAGGAAGCGCTTGGGACTGACTCTGCGGTAACTGCAATAGGCGCACATAGGGCTCTAGTCACAGACGTCTATCCCTTGGACTATAGCAAGTTCTGTTTAAGGGAAACTCCTTCAGGCGGAATCGCACTTCTCCCAGTGTCTTTTTAATGGAGGAATGGAGAAAGAACAACTACGGAGAGAGGGAACGTTGTGCCCTTCGAGTGAAGGAAAGGGTATGGAACATAGGCCTCTAAGACACATACTGGAAAGTCAACAGCTGTGATGTTCCACTGTGTCTAACTCGTCTCAAAACACTTAAAATGCAGGAGGGAACTGTGCTACTGTACGTTCTCACTTCAGGAATGAGTCTGTGCTAAGTTGGAAACTGGAGGGCCTGTCTGAGTAGCAATCATAGAGATATTCGTACAGGACCCTTTCAGGTTATTCTTAGGAAGGTATCTTTTCAGGGATCCTACTTAAAATGTGTTCTCATTGATAATAGTATCTCCTTCTTTGAGGAATGATGATAGAATGTGGACGGACCATGGGCACATTATATACTGTGAGTAAAGTGCAGGCTATGGCGCTTAGGCATCCCAAACACATATTCTATGATCAAGACCAGTGGTGATCCCCACGTTCTTTCTCTGTAAAAAACGCTTTCAACATTGTGAGGGAAGTGTGCTTTAGGAGGGATTCGTTGCAGTGTTGCGTCTGTTAAAGAAGGAAGCTCTTGGGACTGACCCTGCGGTAACTGCAGTAGGCGCACATAGGGCTCTAGTATCAGACGTCTATCCGTTGGACTATAGCAAGTTTTGTTTAAGGGAAACTCTTTCAGGCTGAATCGCACTTCTCACAGTGTCTTATCAGCGGAGGAATAGAGAAAGAACAACTATGGACAGAGGGAACGTTGTGCCCTGAGAGTGAAGGACCGGGTATGGAACATAGGCCTCTATGACACATACTGGAAGGTCAACACCTGTGATGTTCCATTGTGTCTAACTCGTGTCAAAACCCTTCAAATGTACGAGGGAACTGTGCTACAGTACTTTCCCACGACAATAATGAGTCTGTGCTAAGTTGGAAACTGTAGGACCTGTCTGTGCAGCAATCAGAGAGAGTATCGTACAGGACCCTGACGGGTTATTCTTAGGAAGGTATCTTTTCAGGGATCCTAGTTAAAGTGTGTTCTCATTCTTAACAGTGTCTCCTACTCTGAGGAATGATGATAGAATGCGGACGGACTTTGGGCACATTAGGTACTGTGAGTAAAGTGCAGGCTATGGCGCTTAGGCATCCCAAACACATATTAGATAATCAAGACCAGTGGTGATCCGCACTTTCTTTCTGAGTAAAAAACGCTTCCAGCATTGTGATGGAAGTGTGCTTTAGGAGGGATTCGTTGCTGTGTTGCGTCTGTTAGAAAAGGAAGCTCTTGGGACTGACTCTGCGGTAACTGCAATAGGCGTACATAGGGCTCTAGTATCATACGTCTATCCGTTGGACTATAGCAAGTTCTGTTTAAGGGAAACTCTTTCAGGCTGAATCGCACTTCTCACAGTGTCTTATCAGCGGAGGAATAGAGAAAGAACAACTATGGACAGAGGGAACGTTTTGCCCTGAGAGTGAAGGACCGGGTATGGAACATAGGCCTCTTTGACACATACTGGAAGGTCAACACCTGTGATGTTCCATTGTGTATAACTCGTCTCAAAACCCTTCAGATGTACGAGGGAACTGTGCTACAGTATTTTCCCAGGACAGGAATGAGTCTGTGCTAAGTTGGAAACTGTAAGACCTGTCCGTGTAGCAATCATAGAGAGTATTGTACAGGACCCTGACGGGTTATTCTTAGGAAGGTATCTTTTCAGGGATCCTAGTTAAAGTGTGTTCTCATTCATAACAGTGTCTCCTCCTTTGAGGAATGATGATAGAACACGGACGGACTATGGGCATCTTAGGTACTCTGAGTAAAGTGCAGGCTATGGCGCTTAGGCATCCCAAACTCATATTGCATGCTCACGACCAGTGGTGATCCGCACTTTCTTTCAGTGTTAAAAACGCTTCCAACATTGTGAGGGAAGTGTGCTTTAGGAGGGATTCGTTGCAGTGTTGCGTCTGATAAAGAAGGAAGCTCTTGGGACTGACTATGCGATAACTGCAATAGGCGCACATAGGGCTCTAGTATCAGACGTCTATCCGTTGGACTATAGCAAGTTCTGTTTAAGGGAAACTCCATCAAACGGAATCGCACTTCTCACAGTGTCTTTTCAGAGGGGGAAAGGATATAGAACAACTAAGGGGAGGGAACGTTGTGCCCTGAGAGTGAATGACAGCTTAGGGCACATAGGCCTCTATGACACATACTGGAAGGTCAACACCTGTGATGTTCCACTGTGTCTAGCTCGTCTCAAACACTTCAAATGTACGAGGGAACTTTGCTACTGTACATTCTCACGACAGGTTTGAGTCTGTGCTCTGTAGGAAACATTAGGACCTGTCTGTGTAGCAATCATAAACTATCACATACAGGACCATGACAAGTGATTCTTAGGAAGGTATCTTTTCAGGGATCCTACTTAAAGTGCGTTCTCATTCATCACAGAGTCTCCTCCTTTCAGGAATGATGATAGAACACGGACGGACTATGGGCACCTTAGGTACTGTGAGTAAAGTGCAGGCTATGGCGCTTAGGCATCCCAAACTCATATTGGATGCTCACGACCAGTGGTGATCCGCACTTTCTTTCAGTGTTAAAAACGCTTCCAACATTGTGAGGGAAGTGTGCTTTAGGAGGGATTCGTTGCAGTGTTGCGTCTGTTAAAGAAGGAAGCGCTTGGGACTGACTCTGCGGTAACTGCAATAGGCGCACATAGGGCTCTAGTAACAGACGTCTATCCCTTGGACTATAGCAAGTTCTGTTTAAGGGAAACTCCTTCAGGCGGAATCGCACTTCTCCCAGTGTCTTTTTAATGGCGGAATGGAGAAAGAACAACTACGGAGAGAGGGAACGTTGTGCCCTTCGAGTGAAGGAAAGGGTATGGAACATAGGCCTCTAAGACACATACTGGAAAGTCAACAGCTGTGATGTTCCACTGTGTCTAACTCGTCTCAAAACACTTAAAATGCAGGAGGGAACTGTGCTACTGTACGTTCTCACTTCAGGAATGAGTCTGTGCTAAGTTGGAAACTGGAGGGCCTGTCTGAGTAGCAATCATAGAGAGATTCGTACAGGACCCTTTCAGGTTATTCTTAGGAAGGTATCTTTTCAGGGATCCTACTTAAAATGTGTTCTCATTGATAATAGTATCTCCTTCTTTGAGGAATGATGATAGAATGTGGACGGACCATGGGCACATTATATACTGTGAGTAAAGTGCAGGCTATGGCGCTTAGGCATCCCAAACACATATTCGATGATCAAGACCAGTGGTGATCCCCACGTTCTTTCTCTGTAAAAAACGCTTTCAACATTGTGAGGGAAGTGTGCTTTAGGAGGGATTCGTTGCAGTGTTGCGTCTGTTAAAGAAGGAAGCTCTTGGGACTGACTCTGCGGTAACTGCAGTGGGCGCACATAGGGCTCTAGTATCAGACGTCTATCCGTTGGACTATAGCAAGCTCTGTTTAAGGGAAACTCTTTCAGGCTGAATCGCACTTCTCACAGTGTCTTATCAGCGGAGGAATAGAGAAAGAACAACTATGGACAGAGGGAACGTTGTGCCCTGAGAGTGAAGGACCGGGTATGGAACATAGGCCTCTATGACACATACTGGAAGGTCAACACCTGTGATGTTCCATTGTGTCTAACTCGTGTCAAAACCCTTCAAATGTACGAGGGAACTGTGCTACAGTACTTTCCCACGACAATAATGAGTCTGTGCTAAGTTGGAAACTGTAGGACCTGTCTGTGCAGCAATCAGAGAGAGTATCGTACAGGACCCTGACGGGTTATTCTTAGGAAGGTATCTTTTCAGGGATCCTAGTTAAAGTGTGTTCTCATTCTTAACAGTGTCTCCTACTCTGAGGAATGATGATAGAATGCGGACGGACTTTGGGCACATTAGGTACTGTGAGTAAAGTGCAGGCTATGGCGCTTAGGCATCCCAAACACATATTAGATAATCAAGACCAGTGGTGATCCGCACTTTCTTTCTGAGTAAAAAACGCTTCCAGCATTGTGATGGAAGTGTGCTTTAGGAGGGATTCGTTGCTGTGTTGCGTCTGTTAGAAAAGGAAGCTCTTGGGACTGACTCTGCGGTAACTGCAATAGGCGTACATAGGGCTCTAGTATCATACGTCTATCCGTTGGACTATAGCAAGTTCTGTTTAAGGGAAACTCTTTCAGGCTGAATCGCACTTCTCACAGTGTCTTATCAGCGGAGGAATAGAGAAAGAACAACTATGGACAGAGGGAACGTTTTGCCCTGAGAGTGAAGGACCGGGTATGGAACATAGGCCTCTATGACACATACTGGAAGGTCAACACCTGTGATGTTCCATTGTGTATAACTCGTCTCAAAACCCTTCAGATGTACGAGGGAACTGTGCTACAGTATTTTCCCAGGACAGGAATGAGTCTGTGCTAAGTTGGAAACTGTAAGACCTGTCCGTGTAGCAATCATAGAGAGTATTGTACAGGACCCTGACGGGTTATTCTTAGGAAGGTATCTTTTCAGGGATCCTAGTTAAAGTGTGTTCTCATTCATAACAGTGTCTCCTCCTTTGAGGAATGATGATAGAACACGGACGGACTATGGGCATCTTAGGTACTCTGAGTAAAGTGCAGGCTATGGCGCTTAGGCATCCCAAACTCATATTGGAAGCTCACGACCAGTGGTGATCCGCACTTTCTTTCAGTGTTAAAAACGCTTCCAACATTGTGAGGGAAGTGTGCTTTAAGAGGGATTCGTTGCAGTGTTGCGTCTGATAAAGAAGGAAGCTCTTGGGACTGACTATGCGATAACTGCAATAGGCGCACATAGGGCTCTAGTATCAGACGTCTATCCGTTGGACTATAGCAAGTTCTGTTTAAGGGAAACTCCATCAAACGGAATCGCACTTCTCAAAGTGTCTTTTAAGAGGGGGAAAGGATATAGAACAACTAAGGGGAGGGAACGTTGTGCCCTGAGAGTGAATGACAGCTTAGGGCACATAGGCCTCTATGACACATACTGGAAGGTCAACACCTGTGATGTTCCACTGTGTCTAGCTCGTCTCAAACACTTCAAATGTACGAGGGAACTTTGCTACTGTACATTCTCACGACAGGTTTGAGTCTGTGCTCTGTAGGAAACATTAGGACCTGTCTGTGTAGCAATCATAAACTATCACATACAGGACCATGACAAGTGATTCTTAGGAAGGTATCTTTTCAGGGATCCTACTTAAAGTGCGTTCTCATTCATCACAGAGTCTCCTCCTTTCAGGAATGATGATAGAACACGGACGGACTATGGGCACCTTAGGTACTGTGAGTAAAGTGCAGGCTATGGCGCTTAGGCATCCCAAACTCATATTGGATGCTCACGACCAGTGGTGATCCGCACTTTCTTTCAGTGTTAAAAACGCTTCCAACATTGTGAGGGAAGTGTGCTTTAGGAGGGATTCGTTGCAGTGTTGCGTCTGTTAAAGAAGGAAGCGCTTGGGACTGACTCTGCGGTAACTGCAATAGGCGCACATAGGGCTCTAGTAACAGACGTCTATCCCTTGGACTATAGCAAGTTCTGTTTAAGGGAAACTCCTTCAGGCGGAATCGCACTTCTCCCAGTGTCTTTTTAATGGAGGAATGGAGAAAGAACTACTACGGAGAGAGGGAACGTTGTGCCCTTCGAGTGAAGGAAAGGGTATGGAACATAGGCCTCTAAGACACATACTGGAAAGTCAACAGCTGTGATGTTCCACTGTGTCTAACTCGTCTCAAAACACTTAAAATGCAGGAGGGAACTGTGCTACTGTACGTTCTCACTTCAGGAATGAGTCTGTGCTAAGTTGGAAACTGGAGGGCCTGTCTGAGTAGCAATCATAGAGAGATTCGTACAGGACCCTTTCAGGTTATTCTTAGGAAGGTATCTTTTCAGGGATCCTACTTAAAATGTGTTCTCATTGATAATAGTATCTCCTTCTTTGAGGAATGATGATAGAATGTGGACGGACCATGGGCACATTATATACTGTGAGTAAAGTGCAGGCTATGGCGCTTAGGCATCCCAAACACATATTCGATGATCAAGACCAGTGGTGATCCCCACGTTCTTTCTCTGTAAAAAACGCTTTCAACATTGTGAGGGAAGTGTGCTTTAGGAGGGATTCGTTGCAGTGTTGCGTCTGTTAAAGAAGGAAGCTCTTGGGACTGACTCTGCGGTAACTGCAATAGGCGCACTTAGGGCTCTAGTATCAGACGTCTATCCGTTGGACTATAGCAAGCTCTGTTTAAGGGAAACTCTTTCAGGCTGAATCGCACTTCTCACAGTGTCTTATCAGCGGAGGAATAGAGAAAGAACAACTATGGACAGAGGGAATTTGTGCCCTGAGAGTGAAGGACCGGGTATGGAACATAGGCTTCTATGACACATACTGGAAGGTCAACACCTGTGATGTTCCATTGTGTCTAACTCGTGTCAAAACCCTTCAAATGAACGAGGGAACTGTGCTACAGTACTTTCCCACGACAATAATGAGTCTGTGCTAAGTTGGAAACTGTAGGACCTGTCTGTGCAGCAATCAGAGAGAGTATCGTACAGGACCCTGACGGATTATTCTTAGGAAGGTATCTTTTCAGGGATCCTAGTTAAAGTGTGTTCTCATTCTTAACAGTGTCTCCTACTATGAGGAATGATGATAGAACGCGGACGGACTTTGGGCACATTAGGTACTGTGAGTAAAGTGCAGGCTATGGCGCTTAGGCATCCAAAACACATATTAGATAATCAAGACCAGTGTTGATCCGCACTTTCTTTCTGAGTAAAAAACGCTTCCAGCATTGTGATGGAAGTGTGCTTTAGGAGGGATTCGTTGCAGTGTTGCGTCTGATAAAGAAGGAAGCTCTTGGGACTGACTATGCGATAACTGCAATAGGCGCACATAGGGCTCTTGTATCAGACGTCTATCCGTTGGACTATAGCAAGTTCTGTTTAAGGGAAACTCCATCAAACGGAATCGCACTTCTCACAGTGTCTTTTCAGAGGGGGAAAGGATATAGAACAACTAAGGGGAGGGAACGTTGTGCCCTGAGAGTGAATGACAGCTTAGGGCACATAGGCCTCTATGACACATACTGGAAGGTCAACACCTGTGATGTTCCACTGTGTCTAGCTCGTCTCAAACACTTCAAATGTACGAGGGAACTTTGCTACTGTACATTCTCACGACAGGTTTGAGTCTGTGCTCTGTAGGAAACATTAGGACCTGTCTGTGTAGCAATCATAAACTATCACATACAGGACCATGACAAGTGATTCTTAGGAAGGTATCTTTTCAGGGATCCTACTTAAAGTGCGTTCTCATTCATCACAGAGTCTCCTCCTTTCAGGAATGATGATAGAACACGGACGGACTATGGGCACCTTAGGTACTGTGAGTAAAGTGCAGGCTATGGCGCTTAGGCATCCCAAACTCATATTGGATGCTCACGACCAGTGGTGATCCGCACTTTCTTTCAGTGTTAAAAACGCTTCCAACATTGTGAGGGAAGTGTGCTTTAGGAGGGATTCGTTGCAGTGTTGCGTCTGTTAAAGAAGGAAGCGCTTGGGACTGACTCTGCGGTAACTGCAATAGGCGCACATAGGGCTCTAGTAACAGACGTCTATCCCTTGGACTATAGCAAGTTCTGTTTAAGGGAAACTCCTTCAGGCGGAATCGCACTTCTCCCAGTGTCTTTTTAATGGAGGAATGGAGAAAGAACAACTACGGAGAGAGGGAACGTTGTGCCCTTCGAGTGAAGGAAAGGGTATGGAACATAGGCCTCTAAGACACATACTGGAAAGTCAACAGCTGTGATGTTCCACTGTGTCTAACTCTTCTCAAAACACTTAAAATGCAGGAGGGAACTGTGCTACTGTACGTTCTCACTTCAGGAATGAGTCTGTGCTAAGTTGGAAACTGGAGGGCCTGTCTGAGTAGCAATCATAGAGAGATTCGTACAGGACCCTTTCAGGTTATTCTTAGGAAGGTATCTTTTCAGGGATCCTACTTAAAATGTGTTCTCATTGATAATAGTATCTCCTTCTTTGAGGAATGATGATAGAATGTGGACGGACCATGGACACATTATATACTGTGAGTAAAGTGCAGGCTATGGCGCTTAGGCATCCCAAACACATATTCGATGATCAAGACCAGTGGTGATCCCCACGTTCTTTCTCTGTAAAAAACGCTTTCAACATTGTGAGGGAAGTGTGCTTTAGGAGGGATTCGTTGCAGTGTTGCGTCTGTTAAAGAAGGAAGCTCTTGGGACTGACTCTGCGGTAACTGCAGTGGGCGCACATAGGGCTCTAGTATCAGACGTCTATCCGTTGGACTATAGCAAGCTCTGTTTAAGGGAAACTCTTTCAGGCTGAATCGCACTTCTCACAGTGTCTTATCAGCGGAGGAATAGAGAAAGAACAACTATGGACAGAGGGAAAGTTGTGCCCTGAGAGTGAAGGACCGGGTATGGAACATAGGCTTCTATGACACATACTGGAAGGTCAACACCTGTGATGTTCCATTGTGTCTAACTCGTGTCAAAACCCTTCAAATGTACGAGGGAACTGTGCTACAGTACTTTCCCACGACAATAATGAGTCTGTGCTAAGTTGGAAACTGTAGGACCTGTCTGTGCAGCAATCAGAGAGAGTATCGTACAGGACCCTGACGGGTTATTCTTAGGAAGGTATCTTTTCAGGGATCCTAGTTAAAGTGTGTTCTCATTCTTAACAGTGTCTCCTACTCTGAGGAATGATGATAGAATGCGGACGGACTTTGGGCACATTAGGTACTGTGAGTAAAGTGCAGGCTATGGCGCTTAGGCATCCCAAACACATATTAGATAATCAAGACCAGTGGTGATCCGCACTTTCTTTCTGAGTAAAAAACGCTTCCAGCATTGTGATGGAAGTGTGCTTTAGGAGGGATTCGTTGCTGTGTTGCGTCTGTTAGAAAAGGAAGCTCTTGGGACTGACTCTGCGGTAACTGCAATAGGCGTACATAGGGCTCTAGTATCATACGTCTATCCGTTGGACTATAGCAAGTTCTGTTTAAGGGAAACTCTTTCAGGCTGAATCGCACTTCTCACAGTGTCTTATCAGCGGAGGAATAGAGAAAGAACAACTATGGACAGAGGGAACGTTTTGCCCTGAGAGTGAAGGACCGGGTATGGAACATAGGCCTCTATGACACATACTGGAAGGTCAACACCTGTGATGTTCCATTGTGTCTAACTCGTGTCAAAACCCTTCAGATGTACGAGGGAACTGTGCTACACTATATTCCCGGGACAGGAATGAGTCTGTGCTAAGTTGGAAACTGTAAGACCTGTCCGTGTAGCAATCATAGAGAGTATTGTACAGGACCCTGACGGGTTATTCTTAGGAAGGTATCTTTTCAGGGATCCTAGTTAAAGTGTGTTCTCATTCATAACAGTGTCTCCTCCTTTGAGGAATGATGATAGAACACGGACGGACTATGGGCATCTTAGGTACTCTGAGTAAAGTGCAGGCTATGGCGCTTAGGCATCCCAAACTCATATTGCATGCTCACGACCAGTGGTGATCCGCACTTTCTTTCAGTTTTAAAAACGCTTCCAACATTGTGAGGGAAGTGTGCTTTAGGAGGGATTCGTTGCAGTGTTGCGTCTGATAAAGAAGGAAGCTCTTGGGACTGACTATGCGATAACTGCAATAGGCGCACATAGGGCTCTAGTATCAGACGTCTATCCGTTGGACTATAGCAAGTTCTGTTTAAGGGAAACTCCATCAAACGGAATCGCACTTCTCACAGTGTCTTTTCAGAGGGGGAAAGGATATAGAACAACTAAGGGGAGGGAACGTTGTGCCCTGAGAGTGAATGACAGCTTAGGGCACATAGGCCTCTATGACACATACTGGAAGGTCAACACCTGTGATGTTCCACTGTGTCTAGCTCGTCTCAAACACTTCAAATGTACGAGGGAACTTTGCTACTGTACATTCTCACGACAGGTTTGAGTCTGTGCTCTGTAGGAAACATTAGGACCTGTCTGTGTAGCAATCATAAACTATCACATACAGGACCATGACAAGTGATTCTTAGGAAGGTATCTTTTCAGGGATCCTACTTAAAGTGCGTTCTCATTCATCACAGAGTCTCCTCCTTTCAGGAATGATGATAGAACACGGACGGACTATGGGCACCTTAGGTACTGTGAGTAAAGTGCAGGCTATGGCGCTTAGGCATCCCAAACTCATATTGGATGCTCACGACCAGTGGTGATCCGCACTTTCTTTCAGTGTTAAAAACGCTTCCAACATTGTGAGGGAAGTGTGCTTTAGGAGGGATTCGTTGCACTGTTGCGTCTGTTAAAGAAGGAAGCGCTTGGACTGACTCTGCGGTAACTGCAATAGGCGGACATAGGGCTCTAGTCACAGACGTCTATCCCTTGGACTATAGCAAGTTCTGTTTAAGGGAAACTCCTTCAGGCGGAATCGCACTTCTCCCAGTGTCTTTTTAATGGAGGAATGGAGAAAGAACAACTACGGAGAGAGGGAACGTTGTGCCCTTCGAGTGAAGGAAAGGGTATGGAACATAGGCCTCTAAGACACATACTGGAAAGTCAACAGCTGTGATGTTCCACTGTGTCTAACTCTTCTCAAAACACTTAAAATGCAGGAGGGAACTGTGCTACTGTACGTTCTCACTTCAGGAATGAGTCTGTGCTAAGTTGGAAACTGGAGGGCCTGTCTGAGTAGCAATCATAGAGAGATTCGTACAGGACACTTTCAGGTTATTCTTAGGAAGGTATCTTTTCAGGGATCCTACTTAAAATGTGTTCTCATTGATAATAGTATCTCCTTCTTTGAGGAATGATGATAGAATGTGGACGGACCATGGGCACATTATATACTGTGAGTAAAGTGCAGGCTATGGCGCTTAGGCATCCCAAACACATATTCGATGATCAAGACCAGTGGTGATCCCCACGTTCTTTCTCTGTAAAAAACGCTTTCAACATTGTGAGGGAAGTGTGCTTTAGGAGGGATTCGTTGCAGTGTTGCGTCTGTTAAAGAAGGAAGCTCTTGGGACTGACCCTGCGGTAACTGCAGTAGGAGCACATAGGGCTCTAGTATCAGACGTCTATCCGTTGGACTATAGCAAGCTCTGTTTAAGGGAAACTCTTTCAGGCTGAATCGCACTTCTCACAGTGTCTTATCAGCGGAGGAATAGAGAAAGAACAACTATGGACAGAGGGAATTTGTGCCCTGAGAGTGAAGGACCGGGTATGGAACATAGGCTTCTATGACACATACTGGAAGGTCAACACCTGTGATGTTCCATTGTGTCTAACTCGTGTCAAAACCCTTCAAATGAACGAGGGAACTGTGCTACAGTACTTTCCCACGACAATAATGAGTCTGTGCTAAGTTGGAAACTGTAGGACCTGTCTGTGCAGCAATCAGAGAGAGTATCGTACAGGACCCTGACGGGTTATTCTTAGGAAGGTATCTTTTCAGGGATCCTAGTTAAAGTGTGTTCTCATTCTTAACAGTGTCTCCTACTCTGAGGAATGATGATAGAATGCGGACGGACTTTGGGCACATTAGGTACTGTGAGTAAAGTGCAGGCTATGGCGCTTAGGCATCCCAAACACATATTAGATAATCAAGACCAGTGGTGATCCGCACTTTCTTTCTGAGTAAAAAACGCTTCCAGCATTGTGATGGAAGTGTGCTTTAGGAGGGATTCGTTGCTGTGTTGCGTCTGTTAGAAAAGGAAGCTCTTGGGACTGACTCTGCGGTAACTGCAATAGGCGTACATAGGGCTCTAGTATCATACGTCTATCCGGTGGACTATAGCAAGTTTTGTTTAAGGGAAACTCTTTCAGGCTGAATCGCACTTCTCACAGTGTCTTATCAGCGGAGGAATAGAGAAAGAACAACTATGGACAGAGGGAACGTTGTGCCCTGAGAGTGAAGGACCGGGTATGGAACATAGGCCTCTAGACACATACTGGAAGGTCAACACCTGTGATGTTCCATTGTGTCTAACTCGTGTCAAAACCCTTCAAATGTACGAGGGAACTGTGCTACAGTACTTTCCCACGACAATAATGAGTCTGTGCTAAGTTGGAAACTGTAGGACCTGTCTGTGCAGCAATCAGAGAGAGTATCGTACAGGACCCTGACGGGTTATTCTTAGGAAGGTATCTTTTCAGGGATCCTAGTTAAAGTGTGTTCTCATTCTTAACAGTGTCTCCTACTCTGAGGAATGATGATAGAATGCGGACGGACTTTGGGCACATTAGGTACTGTGAGTAAAGTGCAGGCTATGGCGCTTAGGCATCCCAAACACATATTAGATAATCAAGACCAGTGGTGATCCGCACTTGCTTTCTGAGTAAAAAACGCTTCCAGCATTGTGATGGAAGTGTGCTTTAGGAGGGATTCGTTGCTGTGTTGCGTCTGTTAGAAAAGGAAGCTCTTGGGACTGACTCTGCGGTAACTGCAATTGGCGTACATAGGGCTCTAGTATCATACGTCTATCCGTTGGACTATAGCAAGTTCTGTTTAAGGGAAACTCTTTCAGGCTGAATCGCACTTCTCACAGTGTCTTATCAGCGGAGGAATAGAGAAAGAACAACTATGGACAGAGGGAACGTTTTGCCCTGAGCGTGAAGGACCGGGTATGGAACATAGGCCTCTATGACACATACTGGAAGGTCAACACCTGTGATGTTCCATTGTGTATAACTCGTCTCAAAACCCTTCAGATGTACGAGGGAACTGTGCTACAGTATTTTCCCAGGACAGGAATGAGTCTGTGCTAAGTTGGAAACTGTAAGACCTGTCCGTGTAGCAATCATAGAGAGTATTGTACAGGACCCTGACGGGTTATTCTTAGGAAGGTATCTTTTCAGGGATCCTAGTTAAAGTGTGTTCTCATTCATAACAGTGTCTCCTCCTTTGAGGAATGATGATAGAACACGGACGGACTATGGGCATCTTAGGTACTCTGAGTAAAGTGCAGGCTATGGCGCTTAGGCATCCCAAACTCATATTGCATGCTCACGACCAGTGGTGATCCGCACTTTCTTTCAGTGTTAAAAACGCTTCCAACATTGTGAGGGAAGTGTGCTTTAGGAGGGATTCGTTGCAGTGTTGCGTCTGATAAAGAAGGAAGCTCTTGGGACTGACTATGCGATAACTGCAATAGGCGCACATAGGGCTCTAGTATCAGACGTCTATCCGTTGGACTATAGCAAGTTCTGTTTAAGGGAAACTCCATCAAACGGAATCGCACTTCTCACAGTGTCTTTTCAGAGGGGGAAAGGATATAGAACAACTAAGGGGAGGGAACGTTGTGCCCTGAGAGTGAATGACAGCTTAGGGCACATAGGCCTCTATGACCCATACTGGAAGTTCAACACCTGTGATGTTCCACTGTGTCTAGCTCGTCTCAAACACTTCAAATGTACGAGGGAACTTTGCTACTGTACATTCTCACGACAGGTTTGAGTCTGTGCTCTGTAGGAAACATTAGGACCTGTCTGTGTAGCAATCATAAACTATCACATACAGGACCATGACAAGTGATTCTTAGGAAGGTATCTTTTCAGGGATCCTACTTAAAGTGCGTTCTCATTCATCACAGAGTCTCCTCCTTTCAGGAATGATGATAGAACACGGACGGACTATGGGCACCTTAGGTACTGTGAGTAAAGTGCAGGCTATGGCGCTTAGGCATCCCAAACTCATATTGGATGCTCACGACCAGTGGTGATCCGCACTTTCTTTCAGTGTTAAAAACGCTTCCAACATTGTGAGGGAAGTGTGCTTTAGGAGGGATTCGTTGCAGTGTTGCGTCTGTTAAAGAAGGAAGCGCTTGGGACTGACTCTGCGGTAACTGCAATAGGCGCACATAGGGCTCTAGTCACAGACGTCTATCCCTTGGACTATAGCAAGTTCTGTTTAAGGGAAACTCCTTCAGGCGGAATCGCACTTCTCCCAGTGTCTTTTTAATGGCGGAATGGAGAAAGAACAACTACGGAGAGAGGGAACGTTGTGCCCTTCGAGTGAAGGAAAGGGTATGGAACATAGGCCTCTAAGACACATACTGGAAAGTCAACAGCTGTGATGTTCCACTGTGTCTAACTCGTCTCAAAACACTTAAAATGCAGGAGGGAACTGTGCTACTGTACGTTCTCACTTCAGGAATGAGTCTGTGCTAAGTTGGAAACTGGAGGGCCTGTCTGAGTAGCAATCATAGAGAGATTCGTACAGGACCCTTTCAGGTTATTCTTAGGAAGGTATCTTTTCAGGGATCCTACTTAAAATGTGTTCTCATTGATAATAGTATCTCCTTCTTTGAGGAATGATGATAGAATGTGGACGGACCATGGGCACATTATATACTGTGAGTAAAGTGCAGGCTATGGCGCTTAGGCATCCCAAACACATATTCGATGATCAAGACCAGTGGTGATCCCCACGTTCTTTCTCTGTAAAAAACGCTTTCAACATTGTGAGGGAAGTGTGCTTTAGGAGGGATTCGTTGCAGTGTTGCGTCTGTTAAAGAAGGAAGCTCTTGGGACTGACTCTGCGGTAACTGCAGTGGGCGCACATAGGGCTCTAGTATCAGACGTCTATCCGTTGGACTATAGCAAGCTCTGTTTAAGGGAAACTCTTTCAGGCTGAATCGCACTTCTCACAGTGTCTTATCAGCGGAGGAATAGAGAAAGAACAACTATGGACAGAGGGAACGTTGTGCCCTGAGAGTGAAGGACCGGGTATGGAACATAGGCCTCTATGACACATACTGGAAGGTCAACACCTGTGATGTTCCATTGTGTCTAACTCGTGTCAAAACCCTTCAAATGTACGAGGGAACTGTGCTACAGTACTTTCCCACGACAATAATGAGTCTGTGCTAAGTTGGAAACTGTAGGACCTGTCTGTGCAGCAATCAGAGAGAGTATCGTACAGGACCCTGACGGGTTATTCTTAGGAAGGTATCTTTTCAGGGATCCTAGTTAAAGTGTGTTCTCATTCTTAACAGTGTCTCCTACTCTGAGGAATGATGATAGAATGCGGACGGACTTTGGGCACATTAGGTACTGTGAGTAAAGTGCAGGCTATGGCGCTTAGGCATCCCAAACACATATTAGATAATCAAGACCAGTGGTGATCCGCACTTTCTTTCTGAGTAAAAAACGCTTCCAGCATTGTGATGGAAGTGTGCTTTAGGAGGGATTCGTTGCTGTGTTGCGTCTGTTAGAAAAGGAAGCTCTTGGGACTGACTCTGCGGTAACTGCAATAGGCGTACATAGGGCTCTAGTATCATACGTCTATCCGTTGGACTATAGCAAGTTCTGTTTAAGGGAAACTCTTTCAGGCTGAATCGCACTTCTCACAGTGTCTTATCAGCGGAGGAATAGAGAAAGAACAACTATGGACAGAGGGAACGTTTTGCCCTGAGAGTGAAGGACCGGGTATGGAACATAGGCCTCTATGACACATACTGGAAGGTCAACACCTGTGATGTTCCATTGTGTATAACTCGTCTCAAAACCCTTCAGATGTACGAGGGAACTGTGCTACAGTATTTTCCCAGGACAGGAATGAGTCTGTGCTAAGTTGGAAACTGTAAGACCTGTCCGTGTAGCAATCATAGAGAGTATTGTACAGGACCCTGACGGGTTATTCTTAGGAAGGTATCTTTTCAGGGATCCTAGTTAAAGTGTGTTCTCATTCATAACAGTGTCTCCTCCTTTGAGGAATGATGATAGAACACGGACGGACTATGGGCATCTTAGGTACTCTGAGTAAAGTGCAGGCTATGGCGCTTAGGCATCCCAAACTCATATTGGAAGCTCACGACCAGTGGTGATCCGCACTTTCTTTCAGTGTTAAAAACGCTTCCAACATTGTGAGGGAAGTGTGCTTTAAGAGGGATTCGTTGCAGTGTTGCGTCTGATAAAGAAGGAAGCTCTTGGGACTGACTATGCGATAACTGCAATAGACGCACATAGGGCTCTAGTATCAGACGTCTATCCGTTGGACTATAGCAAGTTCTGTTTAAGGGAAACTCCATCAAACGGAATCGCACTTCTCAAAGTGTCTTTTAAGAGGGGGAAAGGATATAGAACAACTAAGGGAAGGGAACGTTGTGCCCTGAGAGTGAATGACAGCTTAGGGCACATAGGCCTCTATGACACATACTGGAAGGTCAACACCTGTGATGTTCCACTGTGTCTAGCTCGTCTCAAACACTTCAAATGTACGAGGGAACTTTGCTACTGTACATTCTCACGACAGGTTTGAGTCTGTGCTCTGTAGGAAACATTAGGACCTGTCTGTGTAGCAATCATAAACTATCACATACAGGACCATGACAAGTGATTCTTAGGAAGGTATCTTTTCAGGGATCCTACTTAAAGTGCGTTCTCATTCATCACAGAGTCTCCTCCTTTCAGGAATGATGATAGAACACGGACGGACTATGGGCACCTTAGGTACTGTGAGTAAAGTGCAGGCTATGGCGCTTAGGCATCCCAAACTCATATTGGATGCTCACGACCAGTGGTGATCCGCACTTTCTTTCAGTGTTAAAAACGCTTCCAACATTGTGAGGGAAGTGTGCTTTAGGAGGGATTCGTTGCAGTGTTGCGTCTGTTAAAGAAGGAAGCGCTTGGGACTGACTCTGCGGTAACTGCAATAGGCGCACATAGGGCTCTAGTAACAGACGTCTATCCCTTGGACTATAGCAAGTTCTGTTTAAGGGAAACTCCTTCAGGCGGAATCGCACTTCTCCCAGTGTCTTTTTAATGGAGGAATGGATAAAGAACTACTACGGAGAGAGGGAACGTTGTGCCCTTCGAGTGAAGGAAAGGGTATGGAACATAGGCCTCTAAGACACATACTGGAAAGTCAACAGCTGTGATGTTCCACTGTGTCTAACTCGTCTCAAAACACTTAAAATGCAGGAGGGAACTGTGCTACTGTACGTTCTCACTTCAGGAATGAGTCTGTGCTAAGTTGGAAACTGGAGGGCCTGTCTGAGTAGCAATCATAGAGAGATTCGTACAGGACCCTTTCAGGTTATTCTTAGGAAGGTATCTTTTCAGGGATCCTACTTAAAATGTGTTCTCATTGATAATAGTATCTCCTTCTTTGAGGAATGATGATAGAATGTGGACGGACCATGGGCACATTATATACTGTGAGTAAAGTGCAGGCTATGGCGCTTAGGCATCCCAAACACATATTCGATGATCAAGACCAGTGGTGATCCCCACGTTCTTTCTCTGTAAAAAACGCTTTCAACATTGTGAGGGAAGTGTGCTTTAGGAGGGATTCGTTGCTGTGTTGCGTCTGTTAGAAAAGGAAGCTCTTGGGACTGACTCTGCGGTAACTGCAGTAGGCGCACTTAGGGCTCTAGTATCAGACGTCTATCCGTTGGACTATAGCAAGCTCTGTTTAAGGGAAACTCTTTCAGGCTGAATCGCACTTCTCACAGTGTCTTATCAGCGGAGGAATAGAGAAAGAACAACTATGGACAGAGGGAATTTGTGCCCTGAGAGTGAAGGACCGGGTATGGAACATAGGCTTCTATGACACATACTGGAAGGTCAACACCTGTGATGTTCCATTGTGTCTAACTCGTGTCAAAACCCTTCAAATGAACGAGGGAACTGTGCTACAGTACTTTCCCACGACAATAATGAGTCTGTGCTAAGTTGGAAACTGTAGGACCTGTCTGTGCAGCAATCAGAGAGAGTATCGTACAGGACCCTGACGGATTATTCTTAGGAAGGTATCTTTTCAGGGATCCTAGTTAAAGTGTGTTCTCATTCTTAACAGTGTCTCCTACTATGAGGAATGATGATAGAACGCGGACGGACTTTGGGCACATTAGGTACTGTGAGTAAAGTGCAGGCTATGGCGCTTAGGCATCCAAAACACATATTAGATAATCAAGACCAGTGTTGATCCGCACTTTCTTTCTGAGTAAAAAACGCTTCCAGCATTGTGATGGAAGTGTGCTTTAGGAGGGATTCGTTGCAGTGTTGCGTCTGATAAAGAAGGAAGCTCTTGGGACTGACTATGCGATAACTGCAATAGGCGCACATAGGGCTCTAGTATCAGACGTCTATCCGTTGGACTATAGCAAGTTCTGTTTAAGGGAAACTCCATCAAACGGAATCGCACTTCTCACAGTGTCTTTTCAGAGGGGGAAAGGATATAGAACAACTAAGGGGAGGGAACGTTGTGCCCTGAGAGTGAATGACAGCTTAGGGCACATAGGCCTCTATGACACATACTGGAAGGTCAACACCTGTGATGTTCCACTGTGTCTAGCTCGTCTCAAACACTTCAAATGTACGAGGGAACTTTGCTACTGTACATTCTCACGACAGGTTTGAGTCTGTGCTCTGTAGGAAACATTAGGACCTGTCTGTGTAGCAATCATAAACTATCACATACAGGACCATGACAAGTGATTCTTAGGAAGGTATCTTTTCAGGGATCCTACTTAAAGTGCGTTCTCATTCATCACAGAGTCTCCTCCTTTCAGGAATGATGATAGAACACGGACGGACTATGGGCACCTTAGGTACTGTGAGTAAAGTGCAGGCTATGGCGCTTAGGCATCCCAAACTCATATTGGATGCTCACGACCAGTGGTGATCCGCACTTTCTTTCAGTGTTAAAAACGCTTCCAACATTGTGAGGGAAGTGTGCTTTAGGAGGGATTCGTTGCAGTGTTGCGTCTGTTAAAGAAGGAAGCGCTTGGGACTGACTCTGCGGTAACTGCAATAGGCGCACATAGGGCTCTAGTAACAGACGTCTATCCCTTGGACTATAGCAAGTTCTGTTTAAGGGAAACTCCTTCAGGCGGAATCGCACTTCTCCCAGTGTCTTTTTAATGGAGGAATGGAGAAAGAACAACTACGGAGAGAGGGAACGTTGTGCCCTTCGAGTGAAGGAAAGGGTATGGAACATAGGCCTCTAAGACACATACTGGAAAGTCAACAGCTGTGATGTTCCACTGTGTCTAACTCTTCTCAAAACACTTAAAATGCAGGAGGGAACTGTGCTACTGTACGTTCTCACTTCAGGAATGAGTCTGTGCTAAGTTGGAAACTGGAGGGCCTGTCTGAGTAGCAATCATAGAGAGATTCGTACAGGACCCTTTCAGGTTATTCTTAGGAAGGTATCTTTTCAGGGATCCTACTTAAAATGTGTTCTCATTGATAATAGTATCTCCTTCTTTGAGGAATGATGATAGAATGTGGACGGACCATGGGCACATTATATACTGTGAGTAAAGTGCAGGCTATGGCGCTTAGGCATCCCAAACACATATTCGATGATCAAGACCAGTGGTGATCCCCACGTTCTTTCTCTGTAAAAAACGCTTTCAACATTGTGAGGGAAGTGTGCTTTAGGAGGGATTCGTTGCAGTGTTGCGTCTGTTAAAGAAGGAAGCTCTTGGGACTGACTCTGCGGTAACTGCAGTGGGCGCACATAGGGCTCTAGTATCAGACGTCTATCCGTTGGACTATAGCAAGCTCTGTTTAAGGGAAACTCTTTCAGGCTGAATCGCACTTCTCACAGTGTCTTATCAGCGGAGGAATAGAGAAAGAACAACTATGGACAGAGGGAAAGTTGTGCCCTGAGAGTGAAGGACCGGGTATGGAACATAGGCTTCTATGACACATACTGGAAGGTCAACACCTGTGATGTTCCATTGTGTCTAACTCGTGTCAAAACCCTTCAAATGTACGAGGGAACTGTGCTACAGTACTTTCCCACGACAATAATGAGTCTGTGCTAAGTTGGAAACTGTAGGACCTGTCTGTGCAGCAATCAGAGAGAGTATCGTACAGGACCCTGACGGGTTATTCTTAGGAAGGTATCTTTTCAGGGATCCTAGTTAAAGTGTGTTCTCATTCTTAACAGTGTCTCCTACTCTGAGGAATGATGATAGAATGCGGACGGACTTTGGGCACATTAGGTACTGTGAGTAAAGTGCAGGCTATGGCGCTTAGGCATCCCAAACACATATTAGATAATCAAGACCAGTGGTGATCCGCACTTTCTTTCTGAGTAAAAAACGCTTCCAGCATTGTGATGGAAGTGTGCTTTAGGAGGGATTCGTTGCTGTGTTGCGTCTGTTAGAAAAGGAAGCTCTTGGGACTGACTCTGCGGTAACTGCAATAGGCGTACATAGGGCTCTAGTATCATACGTCTATCCGTTGGACTATAGCAAGTTCTGTTTAAGGGAAACTCTTTCAGGCTGAATCGCACTTCTCACAGTGTCTTATCAGCGGAGGAATAGAGAAAGAACAACTATGGACAGAGGGAACGTTTTGCCCTGAGAGTGAAGGACCGGGTATGGAACATAGGCCTCTATGACACATACTGGAAGGTCAACACCTGTGATGTTCCATTGTGTCTAACTCGTGTCAAAACCCTTCAGATGTACGAGGGAACTGTGCTACACTATATTCCCAGGACAGGAATGAGTCTGTGCTAAGTTGGAAACTGTAAGACCTGTCCGTGTAGCAATCATAGAGAGTATTGTACAGGACCCTGACGGGTTATTCTTAGGAAGGTATCTTTTCAGGGATCCTAGTTAAAGTGTGTTCTCATTCATAACAGTGTCTCCTCCTTTGAGGAATGATGATAGAACACGGACGGACTATGGGCATCTTAGGTACTCTGAGTAAAGTGCAGGCTATGGCGCTTAGGCATCCCAAACTCATATTGCATGCTCACGACCAGTGGTGATCCGCACTTTCTTTCAGTTTTAAAAACGCTTCCAACATTGTGAGGGAAGTGTGCTTTAGGAGGGATTCGTTGCAGTGTTGCGTCTGATAAAGAAGGAAGCTCTTGGGACTGACTATGCGATAACTGCAATAGGCGCACATAGGGCTCTAGTATCAGACGTCTATCCGTTGGACTATAGCAAGTTCTGTTTAAGGGAAACTCCATCAAACGGAATCGCACTTCTCACAGTGTCTTTTCAGAGGGGGAAAGGATATAGAACAACTAAGGGGAGGGAACGTTGTGCCCTGAGAGTGAATGACAGCTTAGGGCACATAGGCCTCTATGACACATACTGGAAGGTCAACACCTGTGATGTTCCACTGTGTCTAGCTCGTCTCAAACACTTCAAATGTACGAGGGAACTTTGCTACTGTACATTCTCACGACAGGTTTGAGTCTGTGCTCTGTAGGAAACATTAGGACCTGTCTGTGTAGCAATCATAAACTATCACATACAGGACCATGACAAGTGATTCTTAGGAAGGTATCTTTTCAGGGATCCTACTTAAAGTGCGTTCTCATTCATCACAGAGTCTCCTCCTTTCAGGAATGATGATAGAACACGGACGGACTATGGGCACCTTAGGTACTGTGAGTAAAGTGCAGGCTATGGCGCTTAGGCATCCCAAACTCATATTGGATGCTCACGACCAGTGGTGATCCGCACTTTCTTTCAGTGTTAAAAACGCTTCCAACATTGTGAGGGAAGTGTGCTTTAGGAGGGATTCGTTGCACTGTTGCGTCTGTTAAAGAAGGAAGCGCTTGGACTGACTCTGCGGTAACTGCAATAGGCGGACATAGGGCTCTAGTCACAGACGTCTATCCCTTGGACTATAGCAAGTTCTGTTTAAGGGAAACTCCTTCAGGCGGAATCGCACTTCTCCCAGTGTCTTTTTAATGGAGGAATGGAGAAAGAACAACTACGGAGAGAGGGAACGTTGTGCCCTTCGAGTGAAGGAAAGGGTATGGAACATAGGCCTCTAAGACACATACTGGAAAGTCAACAGCTGTGATGTTCCACTGTGTCTAACTCTTCTCAAAACACTTAAAATGCAGGAGGGAACTGTGCTACTGTACGTTCTCACTTCAGGAATGAGTCTGTGCTAAGTTGGAAACTGGAGGGCCTGTCTGAGTAGCAATCATAGAGAGATTCGTACAGGACCCTTTCAGGTTATTCTTAGGAAGGTATCTTTTCAGGGATCCTACTTAAAATGTGTTCTCATTGATAATAGTATCTCCTTCTTTGAGGAATGATGATAGAATGTGGACGGACCATGGGCACATTATATACTGTGAGTAAAGTGCAGGCTATGGCGCTTAGGCATCCCAAACACATATTCGATGATCAAGACCAGTGGTGATCCCCACGTTCTTTCTCTGTAAAAAACGCTTTCAACATTGTGAGGGAAGTGTGCTTTAGGAGGGATTCGTTGCAGTGTTGCGTCTGTTAAAGAAGGAAGCTCTTGGGACTGACCCTGCGGTAACTGCAGTAGGAGCACATAGGGCTCTAGTATCAGACGTCTATCCGTTGGACTATAGCAAGCTCTGTTTAAGGGAAACTCTTTCAGGCTGAATCGCACTTCTCACAGTGTCTTATCAGCGGAGGAATAGAGAAAGAACAACTATGGACAGAGGGAATTTGTGCCCTGAGAGTGAAGGACCGGGTATGGAACATAGGCTTCTATGACACATACTGGAAGGTCAACACCTGTGATGTTCCATTGTGTCTAACTCGTGTCAAAACCCTTCAAATGTACGAGGGAACTGTGCTACAGTACTTTCCCACGACAATAATGAGTCTGTGCTAAGTTGGAAACTGTAGGACCTGTCTGTGCAGCAATCAGAGAGAGTATCGTACAGGACCCTGACGGGTTATTCTTAGGAAGGTATCTTTTCAGGGATCCTAGTTAAAGTGTGTTCTCATTCTTAACAGTGTCTCCTACTCTGAGGAATGATGATAGAATGCGGACGGACTTTGGGCACATTAGGTACTGTGAGTAAAGTGCAGGCTATGGCGCTTAGGCATCCCAAACACATATTAGATAATCAAGACCAGTGGTGATCCGCACTTTCTTTCTGAGTAAAAAACGCTTCCAGCATTGTGATGGAAGTGTGCTTTAGGAGGGATTCGTTGCTGTGTTGCGTCTGTTAGAAAAGGAAGCTCTTGGGACTGACTCTGCGGTAACTGCAATAGGCGTACATAGGGCTCTAGTATCATACGTCTATCCGGTGGACTATAGCAAGTTTTGTTTAAGGGAAACTCTTTCAGGCTGAATCGCACTTCTCACAGTGTCTTATCAGCGGAGGAATAGAGAAAGAACAACTATGGACAGAGGGAACGTTGTGCCCTGAGAGTGAAGGACCGGGTATGGAACATAGGCCTCTAGACACATACTGGAAGGTCAACACCTGTGATGTTCCATTGTGTCTAACTCGTGTCAAAACCCTTCAAATGTACGAGGGAACTGTGCTACAGTACTTTCCCACGACAATAATGAGTCTGTGCTAAGTTGGAAACTGTAGGACCTGTCTGTGCAGCAATCAGAGAGAGTATCGTACAGGACCCTGACGGGTTATTCTTAGGAAGGTATCTTTTCAGGGATCCTAGTTAAAGTGTGTTCTCATTCTTAACAGTGTCTCCTACTCTGAGGAATGATGATAGAATGCGGACGGACTTTGGGCACATTAGGTACTGTGAGTAAAGTGCAGGCTATGGCGCTTAGGCATCCCAAACACATATTAGATAATCAAGACCAGTGGTGATCCGCACTTGCTTTCTGAGTAAAAAACGCTTCCAGCATTGTGATGGAAGTGTGCTTTAGGAGGGATTCGTTGCTGTGTTGCGTCTGTTAGAAAAGGAAGCTCTTGGGACTGACTCTGCGGTAACTGCAATTGGCGTACATAGGGCTCTAGTATCATACGTCTATCCGTTGGACTATAGCAAGTTCTGTTTAAGGGAAACTCTTTCAGGCTGAATCGCACTTCTCACAGTGTCTTATCAGCGGAGGAATAGAGAAAGAACAACTATGGACAGAGGGAACGTTTTGCCCTGAGCGTGAAGGACCGGGTATGGAACATAGGCCTCTATGACACATACTGGAAGGTCAACACCTGTGATGTTCCATTGTGTATAACTCGTCTCAAAACCCTTCAGATGTACGAGGGAACTGTGCTACAGTATTTTCCCAGGACAGGAATGAGTCTGTGCTAAGTTGGAAACTGTAAGACCTGTCCGTGTAGCAATCATAGAGAGTATTGTACAGGACCCTGACGGGTTATTCTTAGGAAGGTATCTTTTCAGGGATCCTAGTTAAAGTGTGTTCTCATTCATAACAGTGTCTCCTCCTTTGAGGAATGATGATAGAACACGGACGGACTATGGGCATCTTAGGTACTCTGAGTAAAGTGCAGGCTATGGCGCTTAGGCATCCCAAACTCATATTGCATGCTCACGACCAGTGGTGATCCGCACTTTCTTTCAGTGTTAAAAACGCTTCCAACATTGTGAGGGAAGTGTGCTTTAGGAGGGATTCGTTGCAGTGTTGCGTCTGATAAAGAAGGAAGCTCTTGGGACTGACTATGCGATAACTGCAATAGGCGCACATAGGGCTCTAGTATCAGACGTCTATCCGTTGGACTATAGCAAGTTCTGTTTAAGGGAAACTCCATCAAACGGAATCGCACTTCTCACAGTGTCTTTTCAGAGGGGGAAAGGATATAGAACAACTAAGGGGAGGGAACGTTGTGCCCTGAGAGTGAATGACAGCTTAGGGCACATAGGCCTCTATGACACATACTGGAAGGTCAACACCTGTGATGTTCCACTGTGTCTAGCTCGTCTCAAACACTTCAAATGTACGAGGGAACTTTGCTACTGTACATTCTCACGACAGGTTTGAGTCTGTGCTCTGTAGGAAACATTAGGACCTGTCTGTGTAGCAATCATAAACTATCACATACAGGACCATGACAAGTGATTCTTAGGAAGGTATCTTTTCAGGGATCCTACTTAAAGTGCGTTCTCATTCATCACAGAGTCTCCTCCTTTCAGGAATGATGATAGAACACGGACGGACTATGGGCACCTTAGGTACTGTGAGTAAAGTGCAGGCTATGGCGCTTAGGCATCCCAAACTCATATTGGATGCTCACGACCAGTGGTGATCCGCACTTTCTTTCAGTGTTAAAAACGCTTCCAACATTGTGAGGGAAGTGTGCTTTAGGAGGGATTCGTTGCAGTGTTGCGTCTGTTAAAGAAGGAAGCGCTTGGGACTGACTCTGCGGTAACTGCAATAGGCGCACATAGGGCTCTAGTAACAGACGTCTATCCCTTGGACTATAGCAAGTTCTGTTTAAGGGAAACTCCTTCAGGCGGAATCGCACTTCTCCCAGTGTCTTTTTAATGGAGGAATGGAGAAAGAACAACTACGGAGAGAGGGAACGTTGTGCCCTTCGAGTGAAGGAAAGGGTATGGAACATAGGCCTCTAAGACACATACTGGAAAGTCAACAGCTGTGATGTTCCACTGTGTCTAACTCTTCTCAAAACACTTAAAATGCAGGAGGGAACTGTGCTACTGTACGTTCTCACTTCAGGAATGAGTCTGTGCTAAGTTGGAAACTGGAGGGCCTGTCTGAGTAGCAATCATAGAGAGATTCGTACAGGACCCTTTCAGGTTATTCTTAGGAAGGTATCTTTTCAGGGATCCTACTTAAAATGTGTTCTCATTGATAATAGTATCTCCTTCTTTGAGGAATGATGATAGAATGTGGACGGACCATGGGCACATTATATACTGTGAGTAAAGTGCAGGCTATGGCGCTTAGGCATCCCAAACACATATTCGATGATCAAGACCAGTGGTGATCCCCACGTTCTTTCTCTGTAAAAAACGCTTTCAACATTGTGAGGGAAGTGTGCTTTAGGAGGGATTCGTTGCAGTGTTGCGTCTGTTAAAGAAGGAAGCTCTTGGGACTGACTCTGCGGTAACTGCAGTGGGCGCACATAGGGCTCTAGTATCAGACGTCTATCCGTTGGACTATAGCAAGCTCTGTTTAAGGGAAACTCTTTCAGGCTGAATCGCACTTCTCACAGTGTCTTATCAGCGGAGGAATAGAGAAAGAACAACTATGGACAGAGGGAACGTTGTGCCCTGAGAGTGAAGGACCGGGTATGGAACATAGGCTTCTATGACACATACTGGAAGGTCAACACCTGTGATGTTCCATTGTGTCTAACTCGTGTCAAAACCCTTCAAATGTACGAGGGAACTGTGCTACAGTACTTTCCCACGACAATAATGAGTCTGTGCTACGTTGGAAACTGTAGGACCTTTCTGTGCAGCAATCAGAGAGAGTATCGTACAGGACCCTGACGGGTTATTCTTAGGAAGGTATCTTTTCAGGGATCCTAGTTAAAGTGTGTTCTCATTCTTAACAGTGTCTCCTACTCTGAGGAATGATGATAGAATGCGGACGGACTTTGGGCACATTAGGTACTGTGAGTAAAGTGCAGGCTATGGCGCTTAGGCATCCCAAACACATATTAGATAATCAAGACCAGTGGTGATCCGCACTTTCTTTCTGAGTAAAAAACGCTTCCAGCATTGTGATGGAAGTGTGCTTTAGGAGGGATTCGTTGCTGTGTTGCGTCTGTTAGAAAAGGAAGCTCTTGGGACTGACTCTGCGGTAACTGCAATAGGCGTACATAGGGCTCTAGTATCATACGTCTATCCGTTGGACTATAGCAAGTTCTGTTTAAGGGAAACTCTTTCAGGCTGAATCGCACTTCTCACAGTGTCTTATCAGCGGAGGAATAGAGAAAGAACAACTATGGACAGAGGGAACGTTTTGCCCTGAGAGTGAAGGACCGGGTATGGAACATAGGCCTCTATGACACATACTGGAAGGTCAACACCTGTGATGTTCCATTGTGTATAACTCGTCTCAAAACCCTTCAGATGTACGAGGGAACTGTGCTACAGTATTTTCCCAGGACAGGAATGAGTCTGTGCTAAGTTGGAAACTGTAAGACCTGTCCGTGTAGCAATCATAGAGAGTATTGTACAGGACCCTGACGGGTTATTCTTAGGAAGGTATCTTTTCAGGGATCCTAGTTAAAGTGTGTTCTCATTCATAACAGTGTCTCCTCCTTTGAGGAATGATGATAGAACACGGACGGACTATGGGCATCTTAGGTACTCTGAGTAAAGTGCAGGCTATGGCGCTTAGGCATCCCAAACTCATATTGCATGCTCACGACCAGTGGTGATCCGCACTTTCTTTCAGTGTTAAAAACGCTTCCAACATTGTGAGGGAAGTGTGCTTTAGGAGGGATTCGTTGCAGTGTTGCGTCTGATAAAGAAGGAAGCTCTTGGGACTGACTATGCGATAACTGCAATAGGCGCACATAGGGCTCTAGTATCAGACGTCTATCCGTTGGACTATAGCAAGTTCTGTTTAAGGGAAACTCCATCAAACGGAATCGCACTTCTCACAGTGTCTTTTCAGAGGGGGAAAGGATATAGAACAACTAAGGGGAGGGAACGTTGTGCCCTGAGAGTGAATGACAGCTTAGGGCACATAGGCCTCTATGACACATACTGGAAGGTCAACACCTGTGATGTTCCACTGTGTCTAGCTCGTCTCAAACACTTAAAATGTACGAGGGAACTTTGCTACTGTACATTCTCACGACAGGTTTGAGTCTGTGCTCTGTAGGAAACATTAGGACCTGTCTGTGTAGCAATCATAAACTATCACATACAGGACCATGACAAGTGATTCTTAGGAAGGTATCTTTTCAGGGATCCTACTTAAAGTGCGTTCTCATTCATCACAGAGTCTCCTCCTTTCAGGAATGATGATAGAACACGGACGGACTATGGGCACCTTAGGTACTGTGAGTAAAGTGCAGGCTATGGCGCTTAGGCATCCCAAACTCATATTGGATGCTCACGACCAGTGGTGATCCGCACTTTCTTTCAGTGTTAAAAACGCTTCCAACATTGTGAGGGAAGTGTGCTTTAGGAGGGATTCGTTGCAGTGTTGCGTCTGTTAAAGAAGGAAGCGCTTGGGACTGACTCTGCGGTAACTGCAATAGGCGCACATAGGGCTCTAGTAACAGACGTCTATCCCTTGGACTATAGCAAGTTCTGTTTAAGGGAAACTCCTTCAGGCGGAATCGCACTTCTCCCAGTGTCTTTTTAATGGAGGAATGGAGAAAGAACAACTACGGAGAGAGGGAACGTTGTGCCCTTCGAGTGAAGGAAAGGGTATGGAACATAGGCCTCTAAGACACATACTGGAAAGTCAACAGCTGTGATGTTCCACTGTGTCTAACTCTTCTCAAAACACTTAAAATGCAGGAGGGAACTGTGCTACTGTACGTTCTCACTTCAGGAATGAGTCTGTGCTAAGTTGGAAACTGGAGGGCCTGTCTGAGTAGCAATCATAGAGAGATTCGTACAGGACCCTTTCAGGTTATTCTTAGGAAGGTATCTTTTCAGGGATCCTACTTAAAATGTGTTCTCATTGATAATAGTATCTCCTTCTTTGAGGAATGATGATAGAATGTGGACGGACCATGGGCACATTATATACTGTGAGTAAAGTGCAGGCTATGGCGCTTAGGCATCCCAAACACATATCCGATGATCAAGACCAGTGGTGATCCCCACGTTCTTTCTCTGTAAAAAACGCTTTCAACATTGTGAGGGAAGTGTGCTTTAGGAGGGATTCGTTGCAGTGTTGCGTCTGTTAAAGAAGGAAGCTCTTGGGACTGACTCTGCGGTAACTGCAGTGGGCGCACATAGGGCTCTAGTATCAGACGTCTATCCGTTGGACTATAGCAAGCTCTGTTTAAGGGAAACTCTTTCAGGCTGAATCGCACTTCTCACAGTGTCTTATCAGCGGAGGAATAGAGAAAGAACAACTATGGACAGAGGGAACGTTGTGCCCTGAGAGTGAAGGACCGGGTATGGAACATAGGCTTCTATGACACATACTGGAAGGTCAACACCTGTGATGTTCCATTGTGTCTAACTCGTGTCAAAACCCTTCAAATGTACGAGGGAACTGTGCTACAGTACTTTCCCACGACAATAATGAGTCTGTGCTAAGTTGGAAACTGTAGGACCTGTCTGTGCAGCAATCAGAGAGAGTATCGTACAGGACCCTGACGGGTTATTCTTAGGAAGGTATCTTTTCAGGGATCCTAGTTAAAGTGTGTTCTCATTCTTAACAGTGTCTCCTACTCTGAGGAATGATGATAGAATGCGGACGGACTTTGGGCACATTAGGTACTGTGAGTAAAGTGCAGGCTATGGCGCTTAGGCATCCCAAACACATATTAGATAATCAAGACCAGTGGTGATCCGCACTTTCTTTCTGAGTAAAAAACGCTTCCAGCATTGTGATGGAAGTGTGCTTTAGGAGGGATTCGTTGCTGTGTTGCGTCTGTTAGAAAAGGAAGCTCTTGGGACTGACTCTGCGGTAACTGCAATAGGCGTACATAGGGCTCTAGTATCATACGTCTATCCGTTGGACTATAGCAAGTTCTGTTTAAGGGAAACTCTTTCAGGCTGAATCGCACTTCTCACAGTGTCTTATCAGCGGAGGAATAGAGAAAGAACAACTATGGACAGAGGGAACGTTTTGCCCTGAGAGTGAAGGACCGGGTATGGAACATAGGCCTCTATGACACATACTGGAAGGTCAACACCTGTGATGTTCCATTGTGTATAACTCGTCTCAAAACCCTTCAGATGTACGAGGGAACTGTGCTACAGTATTTTCCCAGGACAGGAATGAGTCTGTGCTAAGTTGGAAACTGTAAGACCTGTCCGTGTAGCAATCATAGAGAGTATTGTACAGGACCCTGACGGGTTATTCTTAGGAAGGTATCTTTTCAGGGATCCTAGTTAAAGTGTGTTCTCATTCATAACAGTGTCTCCTCCTTTGAGGAATGATGATAGAACACGGACGGACTATGGGCATCTTAGGTACTCTGAGTAAAGTGCAGGCTATGGCGCTTAGGCATCCCAAACTCATATTGCATGCTCACGACCAGTGGTGATCCGCACTTTCTTTCAGTGTTAAAAACGCTTCCAACATTGTGAGGGAAGTGTGCTTTAGGAGGGATTCGTTGCAGTGTTGCGTCTGATAAAGAAGGAAGCTCTTGGGACTGACTATGCGATAACTGCAATAGGCGCACATAGGGCTCTAGTATCAGACGTCTATCCGTTGGACTATAGCAAGTTCTGTTTAAGGGAAACTCCATCAAACGGAATCGCACTTCTCACAGTGTCTTTTCAGAGGGGGAAAGGATATAGAACAACTAAGGGGAGGGAACGTTGTGCCCTGAGAGTGAATGACAGCTTAGGGCACATAGGCCTCTATGACACATACTGGAAGGTCAACACCTGTGATGTTCCACTGTGTCTAGCTCGTCTCAAACACTTCAAATGTACGAGGGAACTTTGCTACTGTACATTCTCACGACAGGTTTGAGTCTGTGCTCTGTAGGAAACATTAGGACCTGTCTGTGTAGCAATCATAAACTATCACATACAGGACCATGACAAGTGATTCTTAGGAAGGTATCTTTTCAGGGATCCTACTTAAAGTGCGTTCTCATTCATCACAGAGTCTCCTCCTTTCAGGAATGATGATAGAACACGGACGGACTATGGGCACCTTAGGTACTGTGAGTAAAGTGCAGGCTATGGCGCTTAGGCATCCCAAACTCATATTGGATGCTCACGACCAGTGGTGATCCGCACTTTCTTTCAGTGTTAAAAACGCTTCCAACATTGTGAGGGAAGTGTGCTTTAGGAGGGATTCGTTGCAGTGTTGCGTCTGTTAAAGAAGGAAGCGCTTGGGACTGACTCTGCGGTAACTGCAATAGGCGCACATAGGGCTCTAGTAACAGACGTCTATCCCTTGGACTATAGCAAGTTCTGTTTAAGGGAAACTCCTTCAGGCGGAATCGCACTTCTCCCAGTGTCTTTTTAATGGAGGAATGGAGAAAGAACAACTACGGAGAGAGGGAACGTTGTGCCCTTCGAGTGAAGGAAAGGGTATGGAACATAGGCCTCTAAGACACATACTGGAAAGTC
This sequence comes from Neogale vison, assembly GCF_020171115.1. Lineage (NCBI taxonomy): Eukaryota > Metazoa > Chordata > Mammalia > Carnivora > Mustelidae > Neogale > Neogale vison. The sequence continues at coordinate 29,835,969 of NC_058100.1, read as the reverse complement.
AACAGCTGTGATGTTCCACTGTGTCTAACTCGTCTCAAAACACTTAAAATGCAGGAGGGAACTGTGCTACTGTACGTTCTCACTTCAGGAATGAGTCTGTGCTAAGTTGGAAACTGGAGGGCCTGTCTGAGTAGCAATCATAGAGAGATTCGTACAGGACCCTTTCAGGTTATTCTTAGGAAGGTATCTTTTCAGGGATCCTACTTAAAATGTGTTCTCATTGATAATAGTATCTCCTTCTTTGAGGAATGATGATAGAATGTGGACGGACCATGGGCACATTATATACTGTGAGTAAAGTGCAGGCTATGGCGCTTAGGCATCCCAAACACATATTCGATGATCAAGACCAGTGGTGATCCCCACGTTCTTTCTCTGTAAAAAACGCTTTCAACATTGTGAGGGAAGTGTGCTTTAGGAGGGATTCGTTGCAGTGTTGCGTCTGTTAAAGAAGGAAGCTCTTGGGACTGACTCTGCGGTAACTGCAGTGGGCGCACATAGGGCTCTAGTATCAGACGTCTATCCGTTGGACTATAGCAAGCTCTGTTTAAGGGAAACTCTTTCAGGCTGAATCGCACTTCTCACAGTGTCTTATCAGCGGAGGAATAGAGAAAGAACAACTATGGACAGAGGGAACGTTGTGCCCTGAGAGTGAAGGACCGGGTATGGAACATAGGCTTCTATGACACATACTGGAAGGTCAACACCTGTGATGTTCCATTGTGTCTAACTCGTGTCAAAACCCTTCAAATGTACGAGGGAACTGTGCTACAGTACTTTCCCACGACAATAATGAGTCTGTGCTACGTTGGAAACTGTAGGACCTTTCTGTGCAGCAATCAGAGAGAGTATCGTACAGGACCCTGACGGGTTATTCTTAGGAAGGTATCTTTTCAGGGATCCTAGTTAAAGTGTGTTCTCATTCTTAACAGTGTCTCCTACTCTGAGGAATGATGATAGAATGCGGACGGACTTTGGGCACATTAGGTACTGTGAGTAAAGTGCAGGCTATGGCGCTTAGGCATCCCAAACACATATTAGATAATCAAGACCAGTGGTGATCCGCACTTTCTTTCTGAGTAAAAAACGCTTCCAGCATTGTGATGGAAGTGTGCTTTAGGAGGGATTCGTTGCTGTGTTGCGTCTGTTAGAAAAGGAAGCTCTTGGGACTGACTCTGCGGTAACTGCAATAGGCGTACATAGGGCTCTAGTATCATACGTCTATCCGTTGGACTATAGCAAGTTCTGTTTAAGGGAAACTCTTTCAGGCTGAATCGCACTTCTCACAGTGTCTTATCAGCGGAGGAATAGAGAAAGAACAACTATGGACAGAGGGAACGTTTTGCCCTGAGCGTGAAGGACCGGGTATGGAACATAGGCCTCTATGACACATACTGGAAGGTCAACACCTGTGATGTTCCATTGTGTATAACTCGTCTCAAAACCCTTCAGATGTACGAGGGAACTGTGCTACAGTATTTTCCCAGGACAGGAATGAGTCTGTGCTAAGTTGGAAACTGTAAGACCTGTCCGTGTAGCAATCATAGAGAGTATTGTACAGGACCCTGACGGGTTATTCTTAGGAAGGTATCTTTTCAGGGATCCTAGTTAAAGTGTGTTCTCATTCATAACAGTGTCTCCTCCTTTGAGGAATGATGATAGAACACGGACGGACTATGGGCATCTTAGGTACTCTGAGTAAAGTGCAGGCTATGGCGCTTAGGCATCCCAAACTCATATTGCATGCTCACGACCAGTGGTGATCCGCACTTTCTTTCAGTGTTAAAAACGCTTCCAACATTGTGAGGGAAGTGTGCTTTAGGAGGGATTCGTTGCAGTGTTGCGTCTGATAAAGAAGGAAGCTCTTGGGACTGACTATGCGATAACTGCAATAGGCGCACATAGGGCTCTAGTATCAGACGTCTATCCGTTGGACTATAGCAAGTTCTGTTTAAGGGAAACTCCATCAAACGGAATCGCACTTCTCACAGTGTCTTTTCAGAGGGGGAAAGGATATAGAACAACTAAGGGGAGGGAACGTTGTGCCCTGAGAGTGAATGACAGCTTAGGGCACATAGGCCTCTATGACACATACTGGAAGGTCAACACCTGTGATGTTCCACTGTGTCTAGCTCGTCTCAAACACTTAAAATGTACGAGGGAACTTTGCTACTGTACATTCTCACGACAGGTTTGAGTCTGTGCTCTGTAGGAAACATTAGGACCTGTCTGTGTAGCAATCATAAACTATCACATACAGGACCATGACAAGTGATTCTTAGGAAGGTATCTTTTCAGGGATCCTACTTAAAGTGCGTTCTCATTCATCACAGAGTCTCCTCCTTTCAGGAATGATGATAGAACACGGACGGACTATGGGCACCTTAGGTACTGTGAGTAAAGTGCAGGCTATGGCGCTTAGGCATCCCAAACTCATATTGGATGCTCACGACCAGTGGTGATCCGCACTTTCTTTCAGTGTTAAAAACGCTTCCAACATTGTGAGGGAAGTGTGCTTTAGGAGGGATTCGTTGCAGTGTTGCGTCTGTTAAAGAAGGAAGCGCTTGGGACTGACTCTGCGGTAACTGCAATAGGCGCACATAGGGCTCTAGTAACAGACGTCTATCCCTTGGACTATAGCAAGTTCTGTTTAAGGGAAACTCCTTCAGGCGGAATCGCACTTCTCCCAGTGTCTTTTTAATGGAGGAATGGAGAAAGAACAACTACGGAGAGAGGGAACGTTGTGCCCTTCGAGTGAAGGAAAGGGTATGGAACATAGGCCTCTAAGACACATACTGGAAAGTCAACAGCTGTGATGTTCCACTGTGTCTAACTCTTCTCAAAACACTTAAAATGCAGGAGGGAACTGTGCTACTGTACGTTCTCACTTCAGGAATGAGTCTGTGCTAAGTTGGAAACTGGAGGGCCTGTCTGAGTAGCAATCATAGAGAGATTCGTACAGGACCCTTTCAGGTTATTCTTAGGAAGGTATCTTTTCAGGGATCCTACTTAAAATGTGTTCTCATTGATAATAGTATCTCCTTCTTTGAGGAATGATGATAGAATGTGGACGGACCATGGGCACATTATATACTGTGAGTAAAGTGCAGGCTATGGCGCTTAGGCATCCCAAACACATATCCGATGATCAAGACCAGTGGTGATCCCCACGTTCTTTCTCTGTAAAAAACGCTTTCAACATTGTGAGGGAAGTGTGCTTTAGGAGGGATTCGTTGCAGTGTTGCGTCTGTTAAAGAAGGAAGCTCTTGGGACTGACTCTGCGGTAACTGCAGTGGGCGCACATAGGGCTCTAGTATCAGACGTCTATCCGTTGGACTATAGCAAGCTCTGTTTAAGGGAAACTCTTTCAGGCTGAATCGCACTTCTCACAGTGTCTTATCAGCGGAGGAATAGAGAAAGAACAACTATGGACAGAGGGAACGTTGTGCCCTGAGAGTGAAGGACCGGGTATGGAACATAGGCTTCTATGACACATACTGGAAGGTCAACACCTGTGATGTTCCATTGTGTCTAACTCGTGTCAAAACCCTTCAAATGTACGAGGGAACTGTGCTACAGTACTTTCCCACGACAATAATGAGTCTGTGCTAAGTTGGAAACTGTAGGACCTGTCTGTGCAGCAATCAGAGAGAGTATCGTACAGGACCCTGACGGGTTATTCTTAGGAAGGTATCTTTTCAGGGATCCTAGTTAAAGTGTGTTCTCATTCTTAACAGTGTCTCCTACTCTGAGGAATGATGATAGAATGCGGACGGACTTTGGGCACATTAGGTACTGTGAGTAAAGTGCAGGCTATGGCGCTTAGGCATCCCAAACACATATTAGATAATCAAGACCAGTGGTGATCCGCACTTTCTTTCTGAGTAAAAAACGCTTCCAGCATTGTGATGGAAGTGTGCTTTAGGAGGGATTCGTTGCTGTGTTGCGTCTGTTAGAAAAGGAAGCTCTTGGGACTGACTCTGCGGTAACTGCAATAGGCGTACATAGGGCTCTAGTATCATACGTCTATCCGTTGGACTATAGCAAGTTCTGTTTAAGGGAAACTCTTTCAGGCTGAATCGCACTTCTCACAGTGTCTTATCAGCGGAGGAATAGAGAAAGAACAACTATGGACAGAGGGAACGTTTTGCCCTGAGAGTGAAGGACCGGGTATGGAACATAGGCCTCTATGACACATACTGGAAGGTCAACACCTGTGATGTTCCATTGTGTATAACTCGTCTCAAAACCCTTCAGATGTACGAGGGAACTGTGCTACAGTATTTTCCCAGGACAGGAATGAGTCTGTGCTAAGTTGGAAACTGTAAGACCTGTCCGTGTAGCAATCATAGAGAGTATTGTACAGGACCCTGACGGGTTATTCTTAGGAAGGTATCTTTTCAGGGATCCTAGTTAAAGTGTGTTCTCATTCATAACAGTGTCTCCTCCTTTGAGGAATGATGATAGAACACGGACGGACTATGGGCATCTTAGGTACTCTGAGTAAAGTGCAGGCTATGGCGCTTAGGCATCCCAAACTCATATTGCATGCTCACGACCAGTGGTGATCCGCACTTTCTTTCAGTGTTAAAAACGCTTCCAACATTGTGAGGGAAGTGTGCTTTAGGAGGGATTCGTTGCAGTGTTGCGTCTGATAAAGAAGGAAGCTCTTGGGACTGACTATGCGATAACTGCAATAGGCGCACATAGGGCTCTAGTATCAGACGTCTATCCGTTGGACTATAGCAAGTTCTGTTTAAGGGAAACTCCATCAAACGGAATCGCACTTCTCACAGTGTCTTTTCAGAGGGGGAAAGGATATAGAACAACTAAGGGGAGGGAACGTTGTGCCCTGAGAGTGAATGACAGCTTAGGGCACATAGGCCTCTATGACACATACTGGAAGGTCAACACCTGTGATGTTCCACTGTGTCTAGCTCGTCTCAAACACTTCAAATGTACGAGGGAACTTTGCTACTGTACATTCTCACGACAGGTTTGAGTCTGTGCTCTGTAGGAAACATTAGGACCTGTCTGTGTAGCAATCATAAACTATCACATACAGGACCATGACAAGTGATTCTTAGGAAGGTATCTTTTCAGGGATCCTACTTAAAGTGCGTTCTCATTCATCACAGAGTCTCCTCCTTTCAGGAATGATGATAGAACACGGACGGACTATGGGCACCTTAGGTACTGTGAGTAAAGTGCAGGCTATGGCGCTTAGGCATCCCAAACTCATATTGGATGCTCACGACCAGTGGTGATCCGCACTTTCTTTCAGTGTTAAAAACGCTTCCAACATTGTGAGGGAAGTGTGCTTTAGGAGGGATTCGTTGCAGTGTTGCGTCTGTTAAAGAAGGAAGCGCTTGGGACTGACTCTGCGGTAACTGCAATAGGCGCACATAGGGCTCTAGTAACAGACGTCTATCCCTTGGACTATAGCAAGTTCTGTTTAAGGGAAACTCCTTCAGGCGGAATCGCACTTCTCCCAGTGTCTTTTTAATGGAGGAATGGAGAAAGAACAACTACGGAGAGAGGGAACGTTGTGCCCTTCGAGTGAAGGAAAGGGTATGGAACATAGGCCTCTAAGACACATACTGGAAAGTCATCAGCTGTGATGTTCCACTGTGTCTAACTCGTCTCAAAACACTTAAAATGCAGGAGGGAACTGTGCTACTGTACGTTCTCACTTCAGGAATGAGTCTGTGCTAAGTTGGAAACTGGAGGGCCTGTCTGAGTAGCAATCATAGAGAGATTCGTACAGGACCCTTTCAGGTTATTCTTAGGAAGGTATCTTTTCAGGGATCCTACTTAAAATGTGTTCTCATTGATAATAGTATCTCCTTCTTTGAGGAATGATGATAGAATGTGGACGGACCATGGGCACATTATATACTGTGAGTAAAGTGCAGGCTATGGCGCTTAGGCATCCCAAACACATATTCGATGATCAAGACCAGTGGTGATCCCCACGTTCTTTCTCTGTAAAAAACGCTTTCAACATTGTGAGGGAAGTGTGCTTTAGGAGGGATTCGTTGCAGTGTTGCGTCTGTTAAAGAAGGAAGCTCTTGGGACTGACTCTGCGGTAACTGCAGTGGGCGCACATAGGGCTCTAGTATCAGACGTCTATCCGTTGGACTATAGCAAGCTCTGTTTAAGGGAAACTCTTTCAGGCTGAATCGCACTTCTCACAGTGTCTTATCAGCGGAGGAATAGAGAAAGAACAACTATGGACAGAGGGAACGTTGTGCCCTGAGAGTGAAGGACCGGGTATGGAACATAGGCTTCTATGACACATACTGGAAGGTCAACACCTGTGATGTTCCATTGTGTCTAACTCGTGTCAAAACCATTCAAATGTACGAGGGAACTGTGCTACAGTACTTTCCCACGACAATAATGAGTCTGTGCTAAATTGGAAACTGTTGGACCTGTCTGTGCAGCAATCAGAGAGAGTATCGTACAGGACCCTGACGGGTTATTCTTAGGAAGGTATCTTTTCAGGGATCCTAGTTAAAGTGTGTTCTCATTCTTAACAGTGTCTCCTACTCTGAGGAATGATGATAGAATGCGGACGGACTTTGGGCACATTAGGTACTGTGAGTAAAGTGCAGGCTATGGCGCTTAGGCATCCCAAACACATATTAGATAATCAAGACCAGTGGTGATCCGCACTTTCTTTCTGAGTAAAAAACGCTTCCAGCATTGTGATGGAAGTGTGCTTTAGGAGGGATTCGTTGCTGTGTTGCGTCTGTTAGAAAAGGAAGCTCTTGGGACTGACTCTGCGGTAACTGCAATAGGCGTACATAGGGCTCTAGTATCATACGTCTATCCGTTGGACTATAGCAAGTTCTGTTTAAGGGAAACTCTTTCAGGCTGAATCGCACTTCTCACAGTGTCTTATCAGAGGAGGAATAGAGAAAGAACAACTATGGACAGAGGGAACGTTTTGCCCTGAGAGTGAAGGACCGGGTATGGAACATAGGCCTCTATGACACATACTGGAAGGTCAACACCTGTGATGTTCCATTGTGTATAACTCGTCTCAAAACCCTTCAGATGTACGAGGGAACTGTGCTACAGTATTTTCCCAGGACAGGAATGAGTCTGTGCTAAGTTGGAAACTGTAAGACCTGTCCGTGTAGCAATCATAGAGAGTATTGTACAAGACCCTGACGGGTTATTCTTAGGAAGGTATCTTTTCAGGGATCCTAGTTAAAGTGTGTTCTCATTCATAACAGTGTCTCCTCCTTTGAGGAATGATGATAGAACACGGACGGACTATGGGCATCTTAGGTACTCTGAGTAAAGTGCAGGCTATGGCGCTTAGGCATCCCAAACTCATATTGCATGCTCACGACCAGTGGTGATCCGCACTTTCTTTCAGTGTTAAAAACGCTTCCAACATTGTGAGGGAAGTGTGCTTTAGGAGGGATTCGTTGCAGTGTTGCGTCTGATAAAGAAGGAAGCTCTTGGGACTGACTATGCGATAACTGCAATAGGCGCACATAGGGCTCTAGTATCAGACGTCTATCCGTTGGACTATAGCAAGTTCTGTTTAAGGGAAACTCCATCAAACGGAATCGCACTTCTCACAGTGTCTTTTCAGAGGGGGAAAGGATATAGAACAACTAAGGGGAGGGAACGTTGTGCCCTGAGAGTGAATGACAGCTTAGGGCACATAGGCCTCTATGACACATACTGGAAGGTCAACACCTGTGATGTTCCACTGTGTCTAGCTCGTCTCAAACACTTCAAATGTACGAGGGAACTTTGCTACTGTACATTCTCACGACAGGTTTGAGTCTGTGCTCTGTAGGAAACATTAGGACCTGTCTGTGTAGCAATCATAAACTATCACATACAGGACCATGACAAGTGATTCTTAGGAAGGTATCTTTTCAGGGATCCTACTTAAAGTGCGTTCTCATTCATCAGAGAGTCTCCTCCTTTCAGGAATGATGATAGAACACGGACGGACTATGGGCACCTTAGGTACTGTGAGTAAAGTGCAGGCTATGGCGCTTAGGCATCCCAAACTCATATTGGATGCTCACGACCAGTGGTGATCCGCACTTTCTTTCAGTGTTAAAAACGCTTCCAACATTGTGAGGGAAGTGTGCTTTAGGAGGGATTCGTTGCAGTGTTGCGTCTGTTAAAGAAGGAAGCGCTTGGGACTGACTCTGCGGTAACTGCAATAGGCGCACATAGGGCTCTAGTAACAGACGTCTATCCCTTGGACTATAGCAAGTTCTGTTTAAGGGAAACTCCTTCAGGCGGAATCGCACTTCTCCCAGTGTCTTTTTAATGGAGGAATGGAGAAAGAACAACTACGGAGAGAGGGAACGTTGTGCCCTTCGAGTGAAGGAAAGGGTATGGAACATAGGCCTCTAAGACACATACTGGAAAGTCAACAGCTGTGATGTTCCACTGTGTCTAACTCGTCTCAAAACACTTAAAATGCAGGAGGGAACTGTGCTACTGTACGTTCTCACTTCAGGAATGAGTCTGTGCTAAGTTGGAAACTGGAGGGCCTGTCTGAGTAGCAATCATAGAGAGATTCGTACAGGACCCTTTCAGGTTATTCTTAGGAAGGTATCTTTTCAGGGATCCTACTTAAAATGTGTTCTCATTGATAATAGTATCTCCTTCTTTGAGGAATGATGATAGAATGTGGACGGACCATGGGCACATTATATACTGTGAGTAAAGTGCAGGCTATGGCGCTTAGGCATCCCAAACACATATTCGATGATCAAGACCAGTGGTGATCCCCACGTTCTTTCTCTGTAAAAAACGCTTTCAACATTGTGAGGGAAGTGTGCTTTAGGAGGGATTCGTTGCAGTGTTGCGTCTGTTAAAGAAGGAAGCTCTTGGGACTGACTCTGCGGTAACTGCAGTGGGCGCACATAGGGCTCTAGTATCAGACGTCTATCCGTTGGACTATAGCAAGCTCTGTTTAAGGGAAACTCTTTCAGGCTGAATCGCACTTCTCACAGTGTCTTATCAGCGGAGGAATAGAGAAAGAACAACTATGGACAGAGGGAACGTTGTGCCCTGAGAGTGAAGGACCGGGTGTGGAACATAGGCTTCTATGACACATACTGGAAGGTCAACACCTGTGATGTTCCATTGTGTCTAACTCGTGTCAAAACCATTCAAATGTACGAGGGAACTGTGCTACAGTACTTTCCCACGACAATAATGAGTCTGTGCTAAGTTGGAAACTGTTGGACCTGTCTGTGCAGCAATCAGAGAGAGTATCGTACAGGACCCTGACGGGTTATTCTTAGGAAGGTATCTTTTCAGGGATCCTAGTTAAAGTGTGTTCTCATTCTTAACAGTGTCTCCTACTCTGAGGAATGATGATAGAATGCGGACGGACTTTGGGCACATTAGGTACTGTGAGTAAAGTGCAGGCTATGGCGCTTAGGCATCCCAAACACATATTAGATAATCAAGACCAGTGGTGATCCGCACTTTCTTTCTGAGTAAAAAACGCTTCCAGCATTGTGATGGAAGTGTGCTTTAGGAGGGATTCGTTGCTGTGTTGCGTCTGTTAGAAAAGGAAGCTCTTGGGACTGACTCTGCGGTAACTGCAATAGGCGTACATAGGGCTCTAGTATCATACGTCTATCCGTTGGACTATAGCAAGTTCTGTTTAAGGGAAACTCTTTCAGGCTGAATCGCACTTCTCACAGTGTCTTATCAGAGGAGGAATAGAGAAAGAACAACTATGGACAGAGGGAACGTTTTGCCCTGAGAGTGAAGGACCGGGTATGGAACATAGGCCTCTATGACACATACTGGAAGGTCAACACCTGTGATGTTCCATTGTGTATAACTCGTCTCAAAACCCTTCAGATGTACGAGGGAACTGTGCTACAGTATTTTCCCAGGACAGGAATGAGTCTGTGCTAAGTTGGAAACTGTAAGACCTGTCCGTGTAGCAATCATAGAGAGTATTGTACAGGACCCTGACGGGTTATTCTTAGGAAGGTATCTTTTCAGGGATCCTAGTTAAAGTGTGTTCTCATTCATAACAGTGTCTCCTCCTTTGAGGAATGATGATAGAACACGGACGGACTATGGGCATCTTAGGTACTCTGAGTAAAGTGCAGGCTATGGCGCTTAGGCATCCCAAACTCATATTGCATGCTCACGACCAGTGGTGATCCGCACTTTCTTTCAGTGTTAAAAACGCTTCCAACATTGTGAGGGAAGTGTGCTTTAGGAGGGATTCGTTGCAGTGTTGCGTCTGATAAAGAAGGAAGCTCTTGGGACTGACTATGCGATAACTGCAGTAGGCGCACATAGGGCTCTAGTATCAGACGTCTATCCGTTGGACTATAGCAAGTTCTGTTTAAGGGAAACTCCATCAAACGGAATCGCACTTCTCACAGTGTCTTTTCAGAGGGGGAAAGGATATAGAACAACAAAGGGGAGGGAACGTTGTGCCCTGAGAGTGAATGACAGCTTAGGGCACATAGGCCTCTATGACACATACTGGAAGGTCAACACCTGTGATGTTCCACTGTGTCTAGCTCGTCTCAAACACTTCAAAAGTACGAGGGAACTTTGCTACTGTACATTCTCACGACAGGTTTGAGTCTGTGCTCTGTAGGAAACATTAGGACCTGTCTGTGTAGCAATCATAAACTATCACATACAGGACCATGACAAGTGATTCTTAGGAAGGTATCTTTTCAGGGATCCTACTTAAAGTGCGTTCTCATTCATCACAGAGTCTCCTCCTTTCAGGAATGATGATAGAACACGGACGGACTATGGGCACCTTAGGTACTGTGAGTAAAGTGCAGGCTATGGCGCTTAGGCATCCCAAACTCATATTGGATGCTCACGACCAGTGGTGATCCGCACTTTCTTTCAGTGTTAAAAACGCTTCCAACATTGTGAGGGAAGTGTGCTTTAGGAGGGATTCGTTGCAGTGTTGCGTCTGTTAAAGAAGGAAGCGCTTGGGACTGACTCTGCGGTAACTGCAATAGGCGCACATAGGGCTCTAGTAACAGACGTCTATCCCTTGGACTATAGCAAGTTCTGTTTAAGGGAAACTCCTTCAGGCGGAATCGCACTTCTCCCAGTGTCTTTTTAATGGAGGAATGGAGAAAGAACTACTACGGAGAGAGGGAACGTTGTGCCCTTCGAGTGAAGGAAAGGGTATGGAACATAGGCCTCTAAGACACATACTGGAAAGTCAACAGCTGTGATGTTCCACTGTGTCTAACTCGTCTCAAAACACTTAAAATGCAGGAGGGAACTGTGCTACTGTACGTTCTCACTTCAGGAATGAGTCTGTGCTAAGTTGGAAACTGGAGGGCCTGTCTGAGTAGCAATCATAGAGAGATTCGTACAGGACCCTTTCAGGTTATTCTTAGGAAGGTATCTTTTCAGGGATCCTACTTAAAATGTGTTCTCATTGATAATAGTATCTCCTTCTTTGAGGAATGATGATAGAATGTGGACGGACCATGGGCACATTATATACTGTGAGTAAAGTGCAGGCTATGGCGCTTAGGCATCCCAAACACATATTCGATGATCAAGACCAGTGGTGATCCCCACGTTCTTTCTCTGTAAAAAACGCTTTCAACATTGTGAGGGAAGTGTGCTTTAGGAGGGATTCGTTGCAGTGTTGCGTCTGTTAAAGAAGGAAGCTCTTGGGACTGACTCTGCGGTAACTGCAGTAGGCGCACATAGGGCTCTAGTATCAGACGTCTATCCGTTGGACTATAGCAAGCTCTGTTTAAGGGAAACTCTTTCAGGCTGAATCGCACTTCTCACAGTGTCTTATCAGCGGAGGAATAGAGAAAGAACAACTATGGACAGAGGGAACGTTGTGCCCTGAGAGTGAAGGACCGGGTATGGAACATAGGCTTCTATGACACATACTGGAAGGTCAACACCTGTGATGTTCCATTGTGTCTAACTCGTGTCAAAACCCTTCAAATGTACGAGGGAACTGTGCTACAGTACTTTCCCACGACAATAATGAGTCTGTGCTAAGTTGGAAACTGTAGGACCTGTCTGTGCAGCAATCAGAGAGAGTATCGTACAAGGACCCTGACGGGTTATTCTTAGGAAGGTATCTTTTCAGGGATCCTAGTTAAAGTGTGTTCTCATTCTTAACAGTGTCTCCTACTCTGAGGAATGATGATAGAATGCGGACGGACTTTGGGCACATTAGGTACTGTGAGTAAAGTGCAGGCTATGGCGCTTAGGCATCCCAAACACATATTAGATAATCAAGACCAGTGGTGATCCGCACTTTCTTTCTGAGTAAAAAACGCTTCCAGCATTGTGATGGAAGTGTGCTTTAGGAGGGATTCGTTGCTGTGTTGCGTCTGTTAGAAAAGGAAGCTCTTGGGACTGACTCTGCGGTAACTGCAATAGGCGTACATAGGGCTCTAGTATCATACGTCTATCCGTTGGACTATAGCAAGTTCTGTTTAAGGGAAACTCTTTCAGGCTGAATCGCACTTCTCACAGTGTCTTATCAGCGGAGGAATAGAGAAAGAACAACTATGGACAGAGGGAACGTTTTGCCCTGAGAGTGAAGGACCGGGTATGGAACATAGGCCTCTATGAAACATACTGGAAGGTCAACACCTGTGATGTTCCATTGTGTATAACTCGTCTCAAAACCCTTCAGATGTACGATGGAACTGTGCTACAGTATTTTCCCAGGACAGGAATGAGTCTGTGCTAAGTTGGAAACTGTAAGACCTGTCCGTGTAGCAATCATAGAGAGTATTGTACAGGACCCTGACGGGTTATTCTTAGGAAGGTATCTTTTCAGGGATCCTAGTTAAAGTGTGTTCTCATTCATAACAGTGTCTCCTCCTTTGAGGAATGATGATAGAACACGGACGGACTATGGGCATCTTAGGTACTCTGAGTAAAGTGCAGGCTATGGCGCTTAGGCATCCCAAACTCATATTGCATGCTCACGACCAGTGGTGATCCGCACTTTCTTTCAGTGTTAAAAACGCTTCCAACATTGTGAGGGAAGTGTGCTTTAAGAGGCATTCGTTGCAGTGTTGCGTCTGATAAAGAAGGAAGCTCTTGGGACTGACTATGCGATAACTGCAGTAGGCGCACATAGGGTTCTAGTATCAGACGTCTATCCGTTGGACTATAGCAAGTTCTGTTTAAGGGAAACTCCATCAAACGGAATCGCACTTCTCACAGTGTCTTTTCAGAGGGGGAAAGGATATAGAACAACAAAGGGGAGGGAACGTTGTGCCCTGAGAGTGAATGACAGCTTAGGGCACATAGGCCTCTATGACACATACTGGAAGGTCAACACCTGTGATGTTCCACTGTGTCTAGCTCGTCTCAAACACTTCAAATGTACGAGGGAACTTTGCTACTGTACATTCTCACGACAGGTTTGAGTCTGTGCTCTGTAGGAAACATTAGGACCTGTCTGTGTAGCAATCATAAACTATCACATACAGGACCATGACAAGTGATTCTTAGGAAGGTATCTTTTCAGGGATCCTACTTAAAGTGCGTTCTCATTCATCACAGAGTCTCCTCCTTTCAGGAATGATGATAGAACACGGACGGACTATGGGCACCTTAGGTACTGTGAGTAAAGTGCAGGCTATGGCGCTTAGGCATCCCAAACTCATATTGGATGCTCACGACCAGTGGTGATCCGCACTTTCTTTCAGTGTTAAAAACGCTTCCAACATTGTGAGGGAAGTGTGCTTTAGGAGGGATTCGTTGCAGTGTTGCGTCTGTTAAAGAAGGAAGCGCTTGGGACTGACTCTGCGGTAACTGCAATAGGCGCACATAGGGCTCTAGTAACAGACGTCTATCCCTTGGACTATAGCAAGTTCTGTTTAAGGGAAACTCCTTCAGGCGGAATCGCACTTCTCCCAGTGTCTTTTTAATGGAGGAATGGAGAAAGAACAACTACGGAGAGAGGGAACGTTGTGCCCTTCGAGTGAAGGAAAGGGTATGGAACATAGGCCTCTAAGACACATACTGGAAAGTCAACAGCTGTGATGTTCCACTGTGTCTAACTCGTCTCAAAACACTTAAAATGCAGGAGGGAACTGTGCTACTGTACGTTCTCACTTCAGGAATGAGTCTGTGCTAAGTTGGAAACTGGAGGGCCTGTCTGAGTAGCAATCATAGAGAGATTCGTACAGGACCCTTTCAGGTTATTCTTAGGAAGGTATCTTTTCAGGGATCCTACTTAAAATGTGTTCTCATTGATAATAGTATCTCCTTCTTTGAGGAATGATGATAGAATGTGGACGGACCATGGGCACATTATATACTGTGAGTAAAGTGCAGGCTATGGCGCTTAGGCATCCCAAACACATATTCGATGATCAAGACCAGTGGTGATCCCCACGTTCTTTCTCTGTAAAAAACGCTTCCAACATTGTGAGGGAAGTGTGCTTTAGGAGGGATTCGTTGCAGTGTTGCGTCTGTTAAAGAAGGAAGCGCTTGGGACTGACTCTGCGGTAACTGCAATAGGCGCACATAGGGCTCTAGTAACAGACGTCTATCCCTTGGACTATAGCAAGTTCTGTTTAAGGGAAACTCCTTCAGGCGGAATCGCACTTCTCCCAGTGTCTTTTTAATGGAGGAATGGAGAAAGAACTACTACGGAGAGAGGGAACGTTGTGCCCTTCGAGTGAAGGAAAGGGTATGGAACATAGGCCTCTAAGACACATACTGGAAAGTCAACAGCTGTGATGTTCCACTGTGTCTAACTCGTCTCAAAACACTTAAAATGCAGGAGGGAACTGTGCTACTGTACGTTCTCACTTCAGGAATGAGTCTGTGCTAAGTTGGAAACTGGAGGGCCTGTCTGAGTAGCAATCATAGAGAGATTCGTACAGGACCCTTTCAGGTTATTCTTAGGAAGGTATCTTTTCAGGGATCCTACTTAAAATGTGTTCTCATTGATAATAGTATCTCCTTCTTTGAGGAATGATGATAGAATGTGGACGGACCATGGGCACATTATATACTGTGAGTAAAGTGCAGGCTATGGCGCTTAGGCATCCCAAACACATATTCGATGATCAAGACCAGTGGTGATCCCCACGTTCTTTCTCTGTAAAAAACGCTTTCAACATTGTGAGGGAAGTGTGCTTTAGGAGGGATTCGTTGCAGTGTTGCGTCTGTTAAAGAAGGAAGCTCTTGGGACTGACTCTGCGGTAACTGCAGTGGGCGCACATAGGGCTCTAGTATCAGACGTCTATCCGTTGGACTATAGCAAGCTCTGTTTAAGGGAAACTCTTTCAGGCTGAATCGCACTTCTCACAGTGTCTTATCAGCGGAGGAATAGAGAAAGAACAACTATGGACAGAGGGAACGTTGTGCCCTGAGAGTGAAGGACCGGGTATGGATAATAGGCTTCTATGACACATACTGGAAGGTCAACACCTGTGATGTTCCATTGTGTCTAACTCGTGTCAAAACCCTTCAAATGTACGAGGGAACTGTGCTACAGTACTTTCCCACGACAATAATGAGTCTGTGCTAAGTTGGAAACTGTAGGACCTGTCTGTGCAGCAATCAGAGAGAGTATCGTACAGGACCCTGACGGGTTATTCTTAGGAAGGTATCTTTTCAGGGATCCTCGTTAAAGTGTGTTCTCATTCTTAACAGTGTCTCCTACTCTGAGGAATGATGATAGAATGCGGACGGACTTTGGGCACATTAGGTACTGTGAGTAAAGTGCAGGCTATGGCGCTTAGGCATCCCAAACACATATTAGATAATCAAGACCAGTGGTGATCCGCACTTTCTTTCTGAGTAAAAAACGCTTCCAGCATTGTGATGGAAGTGTGCTTTAGGAGGGATTCGTTGCTGTGTTGCGTCTGTTAGAAAAGGAAGCTCTTGGGACTGACTCTGCGGTAACTGCAATAGGCGTACATAGGGCTCTAGTATCATACGTCTATCCGTTGGACTATAGCAAGTTCTGTTTAAGGGAAACTCTTTCAGGCTGAATCGCACTTCTCACAGTGTCTTATCAGCGGAGGAATAGAGAAAGAACAACTATGGACAGAGGGAACGTTTAGCCCTGAGCGTGAAGGACCGGGTATGGAACATAGGCCTCTATGACACATACTGGAAGGTCAACACCTGTGATGTTCCATTGTGTATAACTCGTCTCAAAACCCTTCAGATGTACGAGGGAACTGTGCTACAGTATTTTCCCAGGACACGAATGAGTCTGTGCTAAGTTGGAAACTGTAAGACCTGTCCGTGTAGCAATCATAGAGAGTATTGTACAGGACCCTGACGGGTTATTCTTAGGAAGGTATCTTTTCAGGGATCCTAGTTAAAGTGTGTTCTCATACATAACAGTGTCTCCTCCTTTGAGGAATGATGATAGAACACGGACGGACTATGGGCATCTTAGGTACTCTGAGTAAAGTGCAGGCTATGGCGCTTAGGCATCCCAAACTCATATTGCATGCTCACGACCAGTGGTGATCCGCACTTTCTTTCAGTGTTAAAAACGCTTCCAACATTGTGAGGGAAGTGTGCTTTAGGAGGGATTCGTTGCAGTGTTGCGTCTGTTAAAGAAGGAAGCTCTTGGGACTGACTCTGCGGTAACTGCAATAGGCGCACATAGGGCTCTAGTAACAGACGTCTATCCCTTGGACTATAGCAAGTTCTGTTTAAGGGAAACTCCTTCAGGCGGAATCGCACTTCTCCCAGTGTCTTTTTAATGGAGGAATGGAGAAAGAACTACTACGGAGAGAGGGAACGTTGTGCCCTTCGAGTGAAGGAAAGGGTATGGAATATAGGCCTCTAAGACACATACTGGAAAGTCAACAGCTGTGATGTTCCACTGTGTCTAACTCGTCTCAAAACACTTAAAATGCAGGAGGGAACTGTGCTACTGTACGTTCTCACTTCAGGAATGAGTCTGTGCTAAGTTGGAAACTGGAGGGCCTGTCTGAGTAGCAATCATAGAGAGATTCGTACAGGACCCTTTCAGGTTATTCTTAGGAAGGTATCTTTTCAGGGATCCTACTTAAAATGTGTTCTCATTGATAATAGTATCTCCTTCTTTGAGGAATGATGATAGAATGTGGACGGACCATGGGCACATTATATACTGTGAGTAAAGTGCAGGCTATGGCGCTTAGGCATCCCAAACACATATTCGATGATCAAGACCAGTGGTGATCCCCACGTTCTTTCTCTGTAAAAAACGCTTCCAACATTGTGAGGGAAGTGTGCTTTAGGAGGGATTCGTTGCAGTGTTGCGTCTGTTAAAGAAGGAAGCGCTTGGGACTGACTCTGCGGTAACTGCAATAGGCGCACATAGGGCTCTAGTAACAGACGTCTATCCCTTGGACTATAGCAACTTCTGTTTAAGGGAAACTCCTTCAGGCGGAATCGCACTTCTCCCAGTGTCTTTTTAATGGAGGAATGGAGAAAGAACAACTACGGAGAGAGGGAACGTTGTGCCCTTCGAGTGAAGGAAAGGGTATGGAACATAGGCCTCTAAGACACATACTGGAAAGTCAACAGCTGTGATGTTCCACTGTGTCTAACTCTTCTCAAAACACTTAAAATGCAGGAGGGAACTGTGCTACTGTACGTTCTCACTTCAGGAATGAGTCTGTGCTAAGTTGGAAACTGGAGGGCCTGTCTGAGTAGCAATCATAGAGAGATTCGTACAGGACCCTTTCAGGTTATTCTTAGGAAGGTATCTTTTCAGGGATCCTACTTAAAATGTGTTCTCATTGATAATAGTATCTCCTTCTTTGAGGAATGATGATAGAATGTGGACGGACCATGGGCACATTATATACTGTGAGTAAAGTGCAGGCTATGGCGCTTAGGCATCCCAAACACATATTCGATGATCAAGACCAGTGGTGATCCCCACGTTCTTTCTCTGTAAAAAACGCTTTCAACATTGTGAGGGAAGTGTGCTTTAGGAGGGATTCGTTGCAGTGTTGCGTCTGTTAAAGAAGGAAGCTCTTGGGACTGACTCTGCGGTAACTGCAGTGGGCGCACATAGGGCTCTAGTATCAGACGTCTATCCGTTGGACTATAGCAAGCTCTGTTTAAGGGAAACTCTTTCAGGCTGAATCGCACTTCTCACAGTGTCTTATCAGCGGAGGAATAGAGAAAGAACAACTATGGACAGAGGGAACGTTGTGCCCTGAGAGTGAAGGACCGGGTATGGAACATAGGCCTCTATGACACATACTGGAAGGTCAACACCTGTGATGTTCCATTGTGTCTAACTCGTGTCAAAACCCTTCAAATGTACGGGGGAACTGTGCTACAGTACTTTCCCACGACAATAATGAGTCTGTGCTAAGTTGGAAACTGTAGGACCTGTCTGTGCAGCAATCAGAGAGAGTATCGTACAGGACCCTGACGGGTTATTCTTAGGAAGGTATCTTTTCAGGGATCCTCGTTAAAGTGTGTTCTCATTCTTCACAGTGTCTCCTACTCTGACGAATGATGATAGAATGCGGACGGACTTTGGGCACATTAGGTACTGTGAGTAAAGTGCAGGCTATGGCGCTTAGGCATCCCAAACACATATTAGATAATCAAGACCAGTGGTGATCCGCACTTTCTTTCTGAGTAAAAAACGCTTCCAGCATTGTGATGGAAGTGTGCTTTAGGAGGGATTCGTTGCTGTGTTGCGTCTGTTAGAAAAGGAAGCTCTTGGGACTGACTCTGCGGTAACTGCAATAGGCGTACATAGGGCTCTAGTATCATACGTCTATCCGTTGGACTATAGCAAGTTCTGTTTAAGGGAAACTCTTTCAGGCTGAATCACACTTCTCACAGTGTCTTATCAGCGGAGGAATAGAGAAAGAACAACTATGGACAGAGGGAACGTTTTGCCCTGAGAGTGAAGGACCGGGTATGGAACATAGGCCTCTATGACACATACTGGAAGGTCAACACCTGTGATGTTCCATTGTGTATAACTCGTCTCAAAACCCTTCAGATGTACGAGGGAACTGTGCTACAGTATTTTCCCAGGACAGGAATGAGTCTGTGCTAAGTTGGAAACTGTAAGACCTGTCCGTGTAGCAATCATAGAGAGTATTGTACAGGACCCTGACGGGTTATTCTTAGGAAGGTATCTTTTCAGGGATCCTAGTTAAAGTGTGTTCTCATTCATAACAGTGTCTCCTCCTTTGAGGAATGATGATAGAACACGGACGGACTATGGGCATCTTAGGTACTCTGAGTAAAGTGCAGGCTATGGCGCTTAGGCATCCCAAACTCATATTGCATGCTCACGACCAGTGGTGATCCGCACTTTCTTTCAGTGTTAAAAACGCTTCCAACATTGTGAGGGAAGTGTGCTTTAGGAGGGATTCGTTGCAGTGTTGCGTCTGATAAAGAAGGAAGCTCTTGGGACTGACTATGCGATAACTGCAATAGGCGCACATAGGGCTCTAGTATCAGACGTCTATCCGTTGGACTATAGCAAGTTCTGTTTAAGGGAAACTCCATCAAACGGAATCGCACTTCTCACAGTGTCTTTTCAGAGGGGGAAAGGATATAGAACAACTAAGGGGAGGGAACGTTGTGCCCTGAGAGTGAATGACAGCTTAGGGCACATAGGCCTCTATGACACATACTGGAAGGTCAACACCTGTGATGTTCCACTGTGTCTAGCTCATCTCAAACACTTCAAATGTACGAGGGAACTTTGCTACTGTACATTCTCACGACAGGTTTGAGTCTGTGCTCTGTAGGAAACATTAGGACCTGTCTGTGTAGCAATCATAAACTATCACATACAGGACCATGACAAGTGATTCTTAGGAAGGTATCTTTTCAGGGATCCTACTTAAAGTGCGTTCTCATTCATCACAGAGTCTCCTCCTTTCAGGAATGATGATAGAACACGGACGGACTATGGGCACCTTAGGTACTGTGAGTAAAGTGCAGGCTATGGCGCTTAGGCATCCCAAACTCATATTGGATGCTCACGACCAGTGGTGATCCGCACTTTCTTTCAGTGTTAAAAACGCTTCCAACATTGTGAGGGAAGTGTGCTTTAAGAGGGATTCGTTGCAGTGTTGCGTCTGATAAAGAAGGAAGCTCTTGGGACTGACTCTGCGGTAACTGCAGTGGGCGCACATAGGGCTCTAGTATCAGACGTCTATCCGTTGGACTATAGCAAGCTTTGTTTAAGGGAAACTCTTTCAGGCTGAATCGCACTTCTCACAGTGTCTTATCAGCGGAGGAATAGAGAAAGAACAACTATGGACAGAGGGAACGTTGTGCCCTGAGAGTGAAGGACCGGGTATGGAACATAGGCTTCTATGACACATACTGGAAGGTCAACACCTGTGATGTTCCATTGTGTCTAACTCGTGTCAAAACCCTTCAAATGTACGAGGGAACTGTGCTACAGTACTTTCCCACGACAATAATGAGTCTGTGCTAAGTTGGAAACTGTAGGACCTGTCTGTGCAGCAATCAGAGAGAGTATCGTACAGGACCCTGACGGGTTATTCTTAGGAAGGATCTTTTCAGGGATCCTAGTTAAAGTGTGTTCTCATTCTTAACAGTGTCTCCTACTCTGAGGAATGATGATAGAATGAGGACGGACTTTGGGCACATTAGGTACTGTGAGTAAAGTGCAGGCTATGGCGCTTAGGCATCCCAAACACATATTAGATAATCAAGACCAGTGGTGATCCGCACATTCTTTCTGAGTAAAAAACGCTTCCAGCATTGTGATGGAAGTGTGCTGTAGGAGGGATTCGTTGCTGTGTTGCGTCTGTTAGAAAAGGAAGCTCTTGGGACTGACTCTGCGGTAACTGCAATAGGCGTACATAGGGCTCTAGTATCATACGTCTATCCGTTGGACTATAGCAAGTTCTGTTTAAGGGAAACTCTTTCAGGCTGAATCGCACTTCTCACAGTGTCTTATCAGCGGAGGAATAGAGAAAGAACAACTATGGACAGAGGGAACGTTTTGCCCTGAGAGTGAAGGACCGGGTATGGAACATAGGCCTCTATGACACATACTGGAAGGTCAACACCTGTGATGTTCCATTGTGTATAACTCGTCTCAAAACCCTTCAGATGTACGATGGAACTGTGCTACAGTATTTTCCCAGGACAGGAATGAGTCTGTCCTAAGTTGGAAACTGTAAGACCTGTCCGTGTAGCAATCATAGAAGTATTGTACAGGACCCTGACGGGTTATTCTTAGGAAGGTATCTTTTCAGGGATCCTAGTTAAAGTGTGTTCTCATTCATAACAGTGTCTTCTCCTTTGAGGAATGATGATAGAACACGGACGGACTATGGGCATCTTAGGTACTCTGAGTAAAGTGCAGGCTATGGCGCTTAGGCATCCCAAACTCATATTGGATGCTCACGACCAGTGGTGATCCGCACTTTCTTTCAGTGTTAAAAACGCTTCCAACATTGTGAGGGAAGTGTGCTTTAAGAGGGATTCGTTGCAGTGTTGCGTCTGATAAAGAAGGAAGCTCTTGGGACTGACTATGCGATAACTGCAGTAGGCGCACATAGGGCTCTAGTATCAGACGTCTATCCGTTGGACTATATCAAGTTCTGTTTAAGGGAAACTCCATCAAACGGAATCGCACTTCTCACAGTGTCTTTTAAGAGGGGGAAAGGATATAGAACAACTAAGGGGAGGGAACGTTGTGCCCTGAGAGTGAATGACAGCTTAGGGCACATAGGCCTCTATGACACATACTGGAAGGTCAACACCTGTGATGTTCCACTGTGTCTAGCTCGTCTCAAACACTTCAAAAGTACGAGGGAACTTTGCTACTGTACATTCTCACGACAGGTTTGAGTCTGTGCTCTGTAGGAAACATTAGGACCTGTCTGTGTAGCAATCATAAACTATCACATACAGGACCATGACAAGTGATTCTTAGGAAGGTATCTTTTCAGGGATCCTACTTAAAGTGCGTTCTCATTCATCACAGAGTCTCCTCCTTTCAGGAATGATGATAGAACACGGACGGACTATGGGCACCTTAGGTACTGTGAGTAAAGTGCAGGCTATGGCGCTTAGGCATCCCAAACTCATATTGGATGCTCACGACCAGTGGTGATCCGCACTTTCTTTCAGTGTTAAAAACGCTTCCAACATTGTGAGGGAAGTGTGCTTTAGGAGGGATTCGTTGCAGTGTTGCGTCTGTTAAAGAAGGAAGCGCTTGGGACTGACTCTGCGGTAACTGCAATAGGCGCACATAGGGCTCTAGTAACAGACGTCTATCCCTTGGACTATAGCAAGTTCTGTTTAAGGGAAACTCCTTCAGGCGGAATCGCACTTCTCCCAGTGTCTTTTTAATGGAGGAATGGAGAAAGAACTACTACGGAGAGAGGGAACGTTGTGCCCTTCGAGTGAAGGAAAGGGTATGGAACATAGGCCTCTAAGACACATACTGGAAAGTCAACAGCTGTGATGTTCCACTGTGTCTAACTCGTCTCAAAACACTTAAAATGCAGGAGGGAACTGTGCTACTGTACGTTCTCACTTCAGGAATGAGTCTGTGCTAAGTTGGAAACTGGAGGGCCTGTCTGAGTAGCAATCATAGAGAGATTCGTACAGGACCCTTTCAGGTTATTCTTAGGAAGGTATCTTTTCAGGGATCCTACTTAAAATGTGTTCTCATTGATAATAGTATCTCCTTCTTTGAGGAATGATGATAGAATGTGGACGGACCATGGGCACATTATATACTGTGAGTAAAGTGCAGGCTATGGCGCTTAGGCATCCCAAACACATATTCGATGATCAAGACCAGTGGTGATCCCCACGTTCTTTCTCTGTAAAAAACGCTTTCAACATTGTGAGGGAAGTGTGCTTTAGGAGGGATTCGTTGCAGTGTTGCGTCTGTTAAAGAAGGAAGCGCTTGGGACTGACTCTGCGGTAACTGCAATAGGCGCACATAGGGCTCTAGTAACAGACGTCTATCCCTTGGACTATAGCAACTTCTGTTTAAGGGAAACTCCTTCAGGCGGAATCGCACTTCTCCCAGTGTCTTTTTAATGGAGGAATGGAGAAAGAACAACTACGGAGAGAGGGAACGTTGTGCCCTTCGAGTGAAGGAAAGGGTATGGAACATAGGCCTCTAAGACACATACTGGAAAGTCAACAGCTGTGATGTTCCACTGTGTCTAACTCTTCTCAAAACACTTAAAATGCAGGAGGGAACTGTGCTACTGTACGTTCTCACTTCAGGAATGAGTCTGTGCTAAGTTGGAAACTGGAGGGCCTGTCTGAGTAGCAATCATAGAGAGATTAGTACAGGACCCTTTCAGGTTATTCTTAGGAAGGTATCTTTTCAGGGATCCTACTTAAAATGTGTTCTCATTGATAATAGTATCTCCTTCTTTGAGGAATGATGATAGAATGTGGACGGACCATGGGCACATTATATACTGTGAGTAAAGTGCAGGCTATGGCGCTTAGGCATCCCAAACACATATTCGATGATCAAGACCAGTGGTGATCCCCACGTTCTTTCTCTGTAAAAAACGCTTTCAACATTGTGAGGGAAGTGTGCTTTAGGAGGGATTCGTTGCAGTGTTGCGTCTGTTAAAGAAGGAAGCTCTTGGGACTGACTCTGCGGTAACTGCAGTGTGCGCACATAGGGCTCTAGTATCAGACGTCTATCCGTTGGACTATAGCAAGCTCTGTTTAAGGGAAACTCTTTCAGGCTGAATCGCACTTCTCACAGTGTCTTATCAGCGGAGGAATAGAGAAAGAACAACTATGGACAGAGGGAACGTTGTGCCCTGAGAGTGAAGGACCGGGTATGGAACATAGGCCTCTATGACACATACTGGAAGGTCAACACCTGTGATGTTCCATTGTGTCTAACTCGTGTCAAAACCCTTCAAATGTACGAGGGAACTGTGCTACAGTACTTTCCCACGACAATAATGAGTCTGTGCTAAGTTGGAAACTGTAGGACCTGTCTGTGCAGCAATCAGAGAGAGTATCGTACAGGACCCTGACGGGTTATTCTTAGGAAGGTATCTTTTCAGGGATCCTAGTTAAAGTGTGTTCTCATTCTTAACAGTGTCTCCTACTCTGAGGAATGATGATAGAATGCGGACGGACTTTGGGCACATTAGGTACTGTGAGTAAAGTGCAGGCTATGGCGCTTAGGCATCCCAAACACATATTAGATAATCAAGACCAGTGGTGATCCGCACTTTCTTTCTGAGTAAAAAACGCTTCCAGCATTGTGATGGAAGTGTGCTTTAGGAGGGATTCGTTGCTGTGTTGCGTCTGTTAGAAAAGGAAGCTCTTGGGACTGACTCTGCGGTAACTGCAATAGGCGTACATAGGGCTCTAGTATCATACGTCTATCCGTTGGACTATAGCAAGTTCTGTTTAAGGGAAACTCTTTCAGGCTGAATCGCACTTCTCACAGTGTCTTATCAGCGGAGGAATAGAGAAAGAACAACTATGGACAGAGGGAACGTTTTGCCCTGAGAGTGAAGGACCGGGTATGGAACATAGGCCTCTATGACACATACTGGAAGGTCAACACCTGTGATGTTCCATTGTGTATAACTCGTCTCAAAACCCTTCAGATGTACGAGGGAACTGTGCTACAGTATTTTCCCAGGACAGGAATGAGTCTGTGCTAAGTTGGAAACTGTAAGACCTGTCCGTGTAGCAATCATAGAGAGTATTGTACAGGACCCTGACGGGTTATTCTTAGGAAGGTATCTTTTCAGGGATCCTAGTTAAAGTGTGTTCTCATTCATAACAGTGTCTCCTCCTTTGAGGAATGATGATAGAACACGGACGGACTATGGGCATCTTAGGTACTCTGAGTAAAGTGCAGGCTATGTCGCTTAGGCATCCCAAACTCATATTGCATGCTCACGACCAGTGGTGATCCGCACTTTCTTTCAGTGTTAAAAACGCTTCCAACATTGTGAGGGAAGTGTGCTTTAGGAGGGATTCGTTGCAGTGTTGCGTCTGATAAAGAAGGAAGCTCTTGGGACTGACTATGCGATAACTGCAATAGGCGCACATAGGGCTCTAGTATCAGACGTCTATCCGTTGGACTATAGCAAGTTCTGTTTAAGGGAAACTCCATCAAACGGAATCGCACTTCTCACAGTGTCTTTTCAGAGGGGGAAAGGATATAGAACAACTAAGGGGAGGGAACGTTGTGCCCTGAGAGTGAATGACAGCTTAGGGCACATAGGCCTCTATGACACATACTGGAAGGTCAACACCTGTGATGTTCCACTGTGTCTAGCTCGTCTCAAACACTTCAAAAGTACGAGGGAACTTTGCTACTGTACATTCTCACGACAGGTTTGAGTCTGTGCACTGTAGGAAACATTAGGACCTGTCTGTGTAGCAATCATAAACTATCACATACAGGACCATGACAAGTGATTCTTAGGAAGGTATCTTTTCAGGGATCCTACTTAAAGTGCGTTCTCATTCATCACAGAGTCTCCTCCTTTCAGGAATGATGATAGAACACGGACGGACTATGGGCACCTTAGGTACTGTGAGTAAAGTGCAGGCTATGGCGCTTAGGCATCCCAAACTCATATTGGATGCTCACGACCAGTGGTGATCCGCACTTTCTTTCAGTGTTAAAAACGCTTCCAACATTGTGAGGGAAGTGTGCTTTAGGAGGGATTCGTTGCAGTGTTGCGTCTGTTAAAGAAGGAAGCGCTTGGGACTGACTCTGCGGTAACTGCAATAGGCGCACATAGGGCTCTAGTAACAGACGTCTATCCCTTGGACTATAGCAAGTTCTGTTTAAGGGAAACTCCTTCAGGCGGAATCGCACTTCTCCCAGTGTCTTTTTAATGGAGGAATGGAGAAAGAACTACTACGGAGAGAGGGAACGTTGTGCCCTTCGAGTGAAGGAAAGGGTATGGAACATAGGCCTCTAAGACACATACTGGAAAGTCAACAGCTGTGATGTTCCACTGTGTCTAACTCGTCTCAAAACACTTAAAATGCAGGAGGGAACTGTGCTACTGTACGTTCTCACTTCAGGAATGAGTCTGTGCTAAGTTGGAAACTGGAGGGCCTGTCTGAGTAGCAATCATAGAGAGATTCGTACAGGACCCTTTCAGGTTATTCTTAGGAAGGTATCTTTTCAGGGATCCTACTTAAAATGTGTTCTCATTGATAATAGTATCTCCTTCTTTGAGGAATGATGATAGAATGTGGACGGACCATGGGCACATTATATACTGTGAGTAAAGTGCAGGCTATGGCGCTTAGGCATCCCAAACACATATTCGATGATCAAGACCAGTGGTGATCCCCACGTTCTTTCTCTGTAAAAAACGCTTTCAACATTGTGAGGGAAGTGTGCTTTAGGAGGGATTCGTTGCAGTGTTGCGTCTGTTAAAGAAGGAAGCTCTTGGGACTGAATCTGCGGTAACTGCAGTAGGCGCACTTAGGGCTCTAGTATCAGACGTCTATCCGTTGGACTATAGCAAGCTCTGTTTAAGGGAAACTCTTTCAGGCTGAATCGCACTTCTCACAGTGTCTTATCAGCGGAGGAATAGAGAAAGAACAACTATGGACAGAGGGAACGTTGTGCCCTGAGAGTGAAGGACCGGGTATGGAACATAGGCCTCTATGACACATACTGGAAGGTCAACACCTGTGATGTTCCATTGTGTCTAACTCGTGTCAAAACCCTTCAAATGTACGAGGGAACTGTGCTACAGTACTTTCCCACGACAATAATGAGTCTGTGCTAAGTTGGAAACTGTAGGACCTGTCTGTGCAGCAATCAGAGAGAGTATCGTACAGGACCCTGACGGGTTATTCTTAGGAAGGTATCTTTTCAGGGATCCTAGTTAAAGTGTGTTCTCATTCTTAACAGTGTCTCCTACTCTGAGGAATGATGATAGAATGCGGACGGACTTTGGGCACATTAGGTACTGTGAGTAAAGTGCAGGCTATGGCGCTTAGGCATCCCAAACACATATTAGATAATCAAGACCAGTGGTGATCCGCACTTTCTTTCTGAGTAAAAAACGCTTCCAGCATTGTGATGGAAGTGTGCTTTAGGAGGGATTCGTTGCTGTGTTGCGTCTGTTAGAAAAGGAAGCTCTTGGGACTGACTCTGCGGTAACTGCAATAGGCGTACATAGGGCTCTAGTATCATACGTCTATCCGTTGGACTATAGCAAGTTCTGTTTAAGGGAAACTCTTTCAGGCTGAATCGCACTTCTCACAGTGTCTTATCAGCGGAGGAATAGAGAAAGAACAACTATGGACAGAGGGAACGTTTTGCCCTGAGCGTGAAGGACCGGGTATGGAACATAGGCCTCTATGACACATACTGGAAGGTCAACACCTGTGATGTTCCATTGTGTATAACTCGTCTCAAAACCCTTCAGATGTACGAGGGAACTGTGCTACAGTATTTTCCCAGGACAGGAATGAGTCTGTGCTAAGTTGGAAACTGTAAGACCTGTCCGTGTAGCAATCATAGAGAGTATTGTACAGGACCCTGACGGGTTATTCTTAGGAAGGTATCTTTTCAGGGATCCTAGTTAAAGTGTGTTCTCATTCATAACAGTGTCTCCTCCTTTGAGGAATGATGATAGAACACGGACGGACTATGGGCATCTTAGGTACTCTGAGTAAAGTGCAGGCTATGGCGCTTAGGCATCCCAAACTCATATTGCATGCTCACGACCAGTGGTGATCCGCACTTTCTTTCAGTGTTAAAAACGCTTCCAACATTGTGAGGGAAGTGTGCTTTAGGAGGGATTCGTTGCAGTGTTGCGTCTGATAAAGAAGGAAGCTCTTGGGACTGACTATGCGATAACTGCAATAGGCGCACATAGGGCTCTAGTATCAGACGTCTATCCGTTGGACTATAGCAAGTTCTGTTTAAGGGAAACTCCATCAAACGGAATCGCACTTCTCACAGTGTCTTTTCAGAGGGGGAAATGATATAGAACAACTAAGGGGAGGGAACGTTGTGCCCTGAGAGTGAATGACAGCTTAGGGCACATAGGCCTCTATGACACATACTGGAAGGTCAACACCTGTGATGTTCCACTGTGTCTAGCTCATCTCAAACACTTCAAATGTACGAGGGAACTTTGCTACTGTACATTCTCACGACAGGTTTGAGTCTGTGCTCTGTAGGAAACATTAGGACCTGTCTGTGTAGCAATCATAAACTATCACATACAGGACCATGACAAGTGATTCTTAGGAAGGTATCTTTTCAGGGATCCTACTTAAAGTGCGTTCTCATTCATCACAGAGTCTCCTCCTTTCAGGAATGATGATAGAACACGGACGGACTATGGGCACCTTAGGTACTGTGAGTAAAGTGCAGGCTATGGCGCTTAGGCATCCCAAACTCATATTGGATGCTCACGACCAGTGGTGATCCGCACTTTCTTTCAGTGTTAAAAACGCTTCCAACATTGTGAGGGAAGTGTGCTTTAAGAGGGATTCGTTGCAGTGTTGCGTCTGATAAAGAAGGAAGCTCTTGGGACTGACTCTGCGGTAACTGCAGTGGGCGCACATAGGGCTCTAGTAACAGACGTCTATCCGTTGGACTATAGCAAGCTTTGTTTAAGGGAAACTCTGTCAGGCTGAATCGCACTTCTCACAGTGTCTTATCAGCGGAGGAATAGAGAAAGAACAACTATGGACAGAGGGAACGTTGTGCCCTGAGAGTGAAGGACCGGGTATGGAACATAGGCTTCTATGACACATACTGGAAGGTCAACACCTGTGATGTTCCATTGTGTCTAACTCGTGTCAAAACCCTTCAAATGTACGAGGGAACTGTGCTACAGTACTTTCCCACGACAATAATGAGTCTGTGCTAAGTTGGAAACTGTAGGACCTGTCTGTGCAGCAATCAGAGAGAGTATCGTACAGGACCCTGACGGGTTATTCTTAGGAAGGATCTTTTCAGGGATCCTAGTTAAAGTGTGTTCTCATTCTTAACAGTGTCTCCTCCTTTGAGGAATGATGATAGAACACGGACGGACTATGGGCATCTTAGGTACTCTGAGTAAAGTGCAGGCTATGGCGCTTAGGCATCCCAAACTCATATTGCATGCTCACGACCAGTGGTGATCCGCACTTTCTTTCAGTGTTAAAAACGCTTCCAACATTGTGAGGGAAGTGTGCTTTAGGAGGGATTCGTTGCAGTGTTGCGTCTGATAAAGAAGGAAGCTCTTGGGACTGACTATGCGATAACTGCAATAGGCGCACATAGGGCTCTAGTATCAGACGTCTATCCGTTGGACTATAGCAAGTTCTGTTTAAGGGAAACTCCATCAAACGGAATCGCACTTCTCACAGTGTCTTTTCAGAGGGGGAAAGGATATAGAACAACTAAGGGGAGGGAACGTTGTGCCCTGAGAGTGAATGACAGCTTAGGGCACATAGGCCTCTATGACACATACTGGAAGGTCAACACCTGTGATGTTCCACTGTGTCTAGCTCGTCTCAAACACTTCAAATGTACGAGGGAACTTTGCTACTGTACATTCTCACGACAGGTTTGAGTCTGTGCTCTGTAGGAAACATTAGGACCTGTCTGTGTAGCAATCATAAACTATCACATACAGGACCATGACAAGTGATTCTTAGGAAGGTATCTTTTCAGGGATCCTACTTAAAGTGCGTTCTCATTCATCACAGAGTCTCCTCCTTTCAGGAATGATGATAGAACACGGACGGACTATGGGCACCTTAGGTACTGTGAGTAAAGTGCAGGCTATGGCGCTTAGGCATCCCAAACTCATATTGGATGCTCACGACCAGTGGTGATCCGCACTTTCTTTCAGTGTTAAAAACGCTTCCAACATTGTGAGGGAAGTGTGCTTTAGGAGGGATTCGTTGCAGTGTTGCGTCTGTTAAAGAAGGAAGCGCTTGGGACTGACTCTGCGGTAACTGCAATAGGCGCACATAGGGCTCTAGTAACAGACGTCTATCCCTTGGACTATAGCAAGTTCTGTTTAAGGGAAACTCCTTCAGGCGGAATCGCACTTCTCCCAGTGTCTTTTTAATGGAGGAATGGAGAAAGAACAACTACGGAGAGAGGGAACGTTGTGCCCTTCGAGTGAAGGAAAGGGTATGGAACATAGGCCTCTAAGACACATACTGGAAAGTCAACAGCTGTGATGTTCCACTGTGTCTAACTCGTCTCAAAACACTTAAAATGCAGGAGGGAACTGTGCTACTGTACGTTCTCACTTCAGGAATGAGTCTGTGCTAAGTTGGAAACTGGAGGGCCTGTCTGAGTAGCAATCATAGAGAGATTCGTACAGGACCCTTTCAGGTTATTCTTAGGAAGGTATCTTTTCAGGGATCCTACTTAAAATGTGTTCTCATTGATAATAGTATCTCCTTCTTTGAGGAATGATGATAGAATGTGGACGGACCATGGGCACATTATATACTGTGAGTAAAGTGCAGGCTATGGCGCTTAGGCATCCCAAACACATATTCGATGATCAAGACCAGTGGTGATCCCCACGTTCTTTCTCTGTAAAAAACGCTTCCAACATTGTGAGGGAAGTGTGCTTTAGGAGGGATTCGTTGCAGTGTTGCGTCTGTTAAAGAAGGAAGCGCTTGGGACTGACTCTGCGGTAACTGCAATAGGCGCACATAGGGCTCTAGTAACAGACGTCTATCCCTTGGACTATAGCAAGTTCTGTTTAAGGGAAACTCCTTCAGGCGGAATCGCACTTCTCCCAGTGTCTTTTTAATGGAGGAATGGAGAAAGAACTACTACGGAGAGAGGGAACGTTGTGCCCTTCGAGTGAAGGAAAGGGTATGGAACATAGGCCTCTAAGACACATACTGGAAAGTCAACAGCTGTGATGTTCCACTGTGTCTAACTCGTCTCAAAACACTTAAAATGCAGGAGGGAACTGTGCTACTGTACGTTCTCACTTCAGGAATGAGTCTGTGCTAAGTTGGAAACTGGAGGGCCTGTCTGAGTAGCAATCATAGAGAGATTCGTACAGGACCCTTTCAGGTTATTCTTAGGAAGGTATCTTTTCAGGGATCCTACTTAAAATGTGTTCTCATTGATAATAGTATCTCCTTCTTTGAGGAATGATGATAGAATGTGGACGGACCATGGGCACATTATATACTGTGAGTAAAGTGCAGGCTATGGCGCTTAGGCATCCCAAACACATATTCGATGATCAAGACCAGTGGTGATCCCCACGTTCTTTCTCTGTAAAAAACGCTTTCAACATTGTGAGGGAAGTGTGCTTTAGGAGGGATTCGTTGCAGTGTTGCGTCTGTTAAAGAAGGAAGCTCTTGGGACTGACTCTGCGGTAACTGCAGTGGGCGCACATAGGGCTCTAGTATCAGACGTCTATCCGTTGGACTATAGCAAGCTCTGTTTAAGGGAAACTCTTTCAGGCTGAATCGCACTTCTCACAGTGTCTTATCAGCGGAGGAATAGAGAAAGAACAACTATGGACAGAGGGAACGTTGTGCCCTGAGAGTGAAGGACCGGGTATGGATAATAGGCTTCTATGACACATACTGGAAGGTCAACACCTGTGATGTTCCATTGTGTCTAACTCGTGTCAAAACCCTTCAAATGTACGAGGGAACTGTGCTACAGTACTTTCCCACGACAATAATGAGTCTGTGCTAAGTTGGAAACTGTAGGACCTGTCTGTGCAGCAATCAGAGAGAGTATCGTACAGGACCCTGACGGGTTATTCTTAGGAAGGTATCTTTTCAGGGATCCTCGTTAAAGTGTGTTCTCATTCTTAACAGTGTCTCCTACTCTGAGGAATGATGATAGAATGCGGACGGACTTTGGGCACATTAGGTACTGTGAGTAAAGTGCAGGCTATGGCGCTTAGGCATCCCAAACACATATTAGATAATCAAGACCAGTGGTGATCCGCACTTTCTTTCTGAGTAAAAAACGCTTCCAGCATTGTGATGGAAGTGTGCTTTAGGAGGGATTCGTTGCTGTGTTGCGTCTGTTAGAAAAGGAAGCTCTTGGGACTGACTCTGCGGTAACTGCAATAGGCGTACATAGGGCTCTAGTATCATACGTCTATCCGTTGGACTATAGCAAGTTCTGTTTAAGGGAAACTCTTTCAGGCTGAATCGCACTTCTCACAGTGTCTTATCAGCGGAGGAATAGAGAAAGAACAACTATGGACAGAGGGAACGTTTAGCCCTGAGCGTGAAGGACCGAGTATGGAACATAGGCCTCTATGACACATACTGGAAGGTCAACACCTGTGATGTTCCATTGTGTATAACTCGTCTCAAAACCCTTCAGATGTACGAGGGAACTGTGCTACAGTATTTTCCCAGGACAGGAATGAGTCTGTGCTAAGTTGGAAACTGTAAGACCTGTCCGTGTAGCAATCATAGAGAGTATTGTACAGGACCCTGACGGGTTATTCTTAGGAAGGTATCTTTTCAGGGATCCTAGTTAAAGTGTGTTCTCATTCATAACAGTGTCTCCTCCTTTGAGGAATGATGATAGAACACGGACGGACTATGGGCATCTTAGGTACTCTGAGTAAAGTGCAGGCTATGGCGCTTAGGCATCCCAAACACATATTCGATGATCAAGACCAGTGGTGATCCCCACGTTCTTTCTCTGTAAAAAACGCTTTCAACATTGTGAGGGAAGTGTGCTTTAGGAGGGATTCGTTGCAGTGTTGCGTCTGTTAAAGAAGGAAGCTCTTGGGACTGACTCTGCGGTAACTGCAGTGTGCGCACATAGGGCTCTAGTATCAGACGTCTATCCGTTGGACTATAGCAAGCTCTGTTTAAGGGAAACTCTTTCAGGCTGAATCGCACTTCTCACAGTGTCTTATCAGCGGAGGAATAGAGAAAGAACAACTATGGACAGAGGGAACGTTGTGCCCTGAGAGTGAAGGACCGGGTATGGAACATAGGCCTCTATGACACATACTGGAAGGTCAACACCTGTGATGTTCCATTGTGTCTAACTCGTGTCAAAACCCTTCAAATGTACGAGGGAACTGTGCTACAGTACTTTCCCACGACAATAATGAGTCTGTGCTAAGTTGGAAACTGTAGGACCTGTCTGTGCAGCAATCAGAGAGAGTATCGTACAGGACCCTGACGGGTTATTCTTAGGAAGGTATCTTTTCAGGGATCCTAGTTAAAGTGTGTTCTCATTCTTAACAGTGTCTCCTACTCTGAGGAATGATGATAGAATGCGGACGGACTTTGGGCACATTAGGTACTGTGAGTAAAGTGCAGGCTATGGCGCTTAGGCATCCCAAACACATATTAGATAATCAAGACCAGTGGTGATCCGCACTTTCTTTCTGAGTAAAAAACGCTTCCAGCATTGTGATGGAAGTGTGCTTTAGGAGGGATTCGTTGCTGTGTTGCGTCTGTTAGAAAAGGAAGCTCTTGGGACTGACTCTGCGGTAACTGCAATAGGCGTACATAGGGCTCTAGTATCATACGTCTATCCGTTGGACTATAGCAAGTTCTGTTTAAGGGAAACTCTTTCAGGCTGAATCGCACTTCTCACAGTGTCTTATCAGCGGAGGAATAGAGAAAGAACAACTATGGACAGAGGGAACGTTTTGCCCTGAGAGTGAAGGACCGGGTATGGAACATAGGCCTCTATGACACATACTGGAAGGTCAACACCTGTGATGTTCCATTGTGTATAACTCGTCTCAAAACCCTTCAGATGTACGAGGGAACTGTGCTACAGTATTTTCCCAGGACAGGAATGAGTCTGTGCTAAGTTGGAAACTGTAAGACCTGTCCGTGTAGCAATCATAGAGAGTATTGTACAGGACCCTGACGGGTTATTCTTAGGAAGGTATCTTTTCAGGGATCCTAGTTAAAGTGTGTTCTCATTCATAACAGTGTCTCCTCCTTTGAGGAATGATGATAGAACACGGACGGACTATGGGCATCTTAGGTACTCTGAGTAAAGTGCAGGCTATGTCGCTTAGGCATCCCAAACTCATATTGCATGCTCACGACCAGTGGTGATCCGCACTTTCTTTCAGTGTTAAAAACGCTTCCAACATTGTGAGGGAAGTGTGCTTTAGGAGGGATTCGTTGCAGTGTTGCGTCTGATAAAGAAGGAAGCTCTTGGGACTGACTATGCGATAACTGCAATAGGCGCACATAGGGCTCTAGTATCAGACGTCTATCCGTTGGACTATAGCAAGTTCTGTTTAAGGGAAACTCCATCAAACGGAATCGCACTTCTCACAGTGTCTTTTCAGAGGGGGAAAGGATATAGAACAACTAAGGGGAGGGAACGTTGTGCCCTGAGAGTGAATGACAGCTTAGGGCACATAGGCCTCTATGACACATACTGGAAGGTCAACACCTGTGATGTTCCACTGTGTCTAGCTCGTCTCAAACACTTCAAAAGTACGAGGGAACTTTGCTACTGTACATTCTCACGACAGGTTTGAGTCTGTGCACTGTAGGAAACATTAGGACCTGTCTGTGTAGCAATCATAAACTATCACATACAGGACCATGACAAGTGATTCTTAGGAAGGTATCTTTTCAGGGATCCTACTTAAAGTGCGTTCTCATTCATCACAGAGTCTCCTCCTTTCAGGAATGATGATAGAACACGGACGGACTATGGGCACCTTAGGTACTGTGAGTAAAGTGCAGGCTATGGCGCTTAGGCATCCCAAACTCATATTGGATGCTCACGACCAGTGGTGATCCGCACTTTCTTTCAGTGTTAAAAACGCTTCCAACATTGTGAGGGAAGTGTGCTTTAGGAGGGATTCGTTGCAGTGTTGCGTCTGTTAAAGAAGGAAGCGCTTGGGACTGACTCTGCGGTAACTGCAATAGGCGCACATAGGGCTCTAGTAACAGACGTCTATCCCTTGGACTATAGCAAGTTCTGTTTAAGGGAAACTCCTTCAGGCGGAATCGCACTTCTCCCAGTGTCTTTTTAATGGAGGAATGGAGAAAGAACTACTACGGAGAGAGGGAACGTTGTGCCCTTCGAGTGAAGGAAAGGGTATGGAACATAGGCCTCTAAGACACATACTGGAAAGTCAACAGCTGTGATGTTCCACTGTGTCTAACTCGTCTCAAAACACTTAAAATGCAGGAGGGAACTGTGCTACTGTACGTTCTCACTTCAGGAATGAGTCTGTGCTAAGTTGGAAACTGGAGGGCCTGTCTGAGTAGCAATCATAGAGAGATTCGTACAGGACCCTTTCAGGTTATTCTTAGGAAGGTATCTTTTCAGGGATCCTACTTAAAATGTGTTCTCATTGATAATAGTATCTCCTTCTTTGAGGAATGATGATAGAATGTGGACGGACCATGGGCACATTATATACTGTGAGTAAAGTGCAGGCTATGGCGCTTAGGCATCCCAAACACATATTCGATGATCAAGACCAGTGGTGATCCCCACGTTCTTTCTCTGTAAAAAACGCTTTCAACATTGTGAGGGAAGTGTGCTTTAGGAGGGATTCGTTGCAGTGTTGCGTCTGTTAAAGAAGGAAGCTCTTGGGACTGAATCTGCGGTAACTGCAGTAGGCGCACTTAGGGCTCTAGTATCAGACGTCTATCCGTTGGACTATAGCAAGCTCTGTTTAAGGGAAACTCTTTCAGGCTGAATCGCACTTCTCACAGTGTCTTATCAGCGGAGGAATAGAGAAAGAACAACTATGGACAGAGGGAACGTTGTGCCCTGAGAGTGAAGGACCGGGTATGGAACATAGGCCTCTATGACACATACTGGAAGGTCAACACCTGTGATGTTCCATTGTGTCTAACTCGTGTCAAAACCCTTCAAATGTACGAGGGAACTGTGCTACAGTACTTTCCCACGACAATAATGAGTCTGTGCTAAGTTGGAAACTGTAGGACCTGTCTGTGCAGCAATCAGAGAGAGTATCGTACAGGACCCTGACGGGTTATTCTTAGGAAGGTATCTTTTCAGGGATCCTAGTTAAAGTGTGTTCTCATTCTTAACAGTGTCTCCTACTCTGAGGAATGATGATAGAATGCGGACGGACTTTGGGCACATTAGGTACTGTGAGTAAAGTGCAGGCTATGGCGCTTAGGCATCCCAAACACATATTAGATAATCAAGACCAGTGGTGATCCGCACTTTCTTTCTGAGTAAAAAACGCTTCCAGCATTGTGATGGAAGTGTGCTTTAGGAGGGATTCGTTGCTGTGTTGCGTCTGTTAGAAAAGGAAGCTCTTGGGACTGACTCTGCGGTAACTGCAATAGGCGTACATAGGGCTCTAGTATCATACGTCTATCCGTTGGACTATAGCAAGTTCTGTTTAAGGGAAACTCTTTCAGGCTGAATCGCACTTCTCACAGTGTCTTATCAGCGGAGGAATAGAGAAAGAACAACTATGGACAGAGGGAACGTTTTGCCCTGAGCGTGAAGGACCGGGTATGGAACATAGGCCTCTATGACACATACTGGAAGGTCAACACCTGTGATGTTCCATTGTGTATAACTCGTCTCAAAACCCTTCAGATGTACGAGGGAACTGTGCTACAGTATTTTCCCAGGACAGGAATGAGTCTGTGCTAAGTTGGAAACTGTAAGACCTGTCCGTGTAGCAATCATAGAGAGTATTGTACAGGACCCTGACGGGTTATTCTTAGGAAGGTATCTTTTCAGGGATCCTAGTTAAAGTGTGTTCTCATTCATAACAGTGTCTCCTCCTTTGAGGAATGATGATAGAACACGGACGGACTATGGGCATCTTAGGTACTCTGAGTAAAGTGCAGGCTATGGCGCTTAGGCATCCCAAACTCATATTGCATGCTCACGACCAGTGGTGATCCGCACTTTCTTTCAGTGTTAAAAACGCTTCCAACATTGTGAGGGAAGTGTGCTTTAGGAGGGATTCGTTGCAGTGTTGCGTCTGATAAAGAAGGAAGCTCTTGGGACTGACTATGCGATAACTGCAATAGGCGCACATAGGGCTCTAGTATCAGACGTCTATCCGTTGGACTATAGCAAGTTCTGTTTAAGGGAAACTCCATCAAACGGAATCGCACTTCTCACAGTGTCTTTTCAGAGGGGGAAAGGATATAGAACAACTAAGGGGAGGGAACGTTGTGCCCTGAGAGTGAATGACAGCTTAGGGCACATAGGCCTCTATGACACATACTGGAAGGTCAACACCTGTGATGTTACACTGTGTCTAGCTCGTCTCGAACACTTCAAATGTACGAGGGAACTTTGCTACTGTACATTCTCACGACAGGTTTGAGTCTGTGCTCTGTAGGAAACATTAGGACCTGTCTGTGTAGCAATCATAAACTATCACATACAGGACCATGACAAGTGATTCTTAGGAAGGTATCTTTTCAGGGATCCTACTTAAAGTGCGTTCTCATTCATCACAGAGTCTCCTCCTTTCAGGAATGATGATAGAACACGGACGGACTATGGGCACCTTAGGTACTGTGAGTAAAGTGCAGGCTATGGCGCTTAGGCATCCCAAACTCATATTGGATGCTCACGACCAGTGGTGATCCGCACTTTCTTTCAGTGTTAAAAACGCTTCCAACATTGTGAGGGAAGTGTGCTTTAAGAGGGATTCGTTGCAGTGTTGCGTCTGATAAAGAAGGAAGCTCTTGGGACTGACTCTGCGGTAACTGCAGTGGGCGCACATAGGGCTCTAGTAACAGACGTCTATCCGTTGGACTATAGCAAGCTTTGTTTAAGGGAAACTCTGTCAGGCTGAATCGCACTTCTCACAGTGTCTTATCAGCGGAGGAATAGAGAAAGAACAACTATGGACAGAGGGAACGTTGTGCCCTGAGAGTGAAGGACCGGGTATGGAACATAGGCTTCTATGACACATACTGGAAGGTCAACACCTGTGATGTTCCATTGTGTCTAACTCGTGTCAAAACCCTTCAAATGTACGAGGGAACTGTGCTACAGTACTTTCCCACGACAATAATGAGTCTGTGCTAAGTTGGAAACTGTAGGACCTGTCTGTGCAGCAATCAGAGAGAGTATCGTACAGGACCCTGACGGGTTATTCTTAGGAAGGATCTTTTCAGGGATCCTAGTTAAAGTGTGTTCTCATTCTTAACAGTGTCTCCTACTCTGAGGAATGATGATAGAATGAGGACGGACTTTGGGCACATTAGGTACTGTGAGTAAAGTGCAGGCTATGGCGCTTAGGCATCCCAAACACATATTAGATAATCAAGACCAGTGGTGATCCGCACTTTCTTTCTGAGTAAAAAACGCTTCCAGCATTGTGATGGAAGTGTGCTGTAGGAGGGATTCGTTGCTGTGTTGCGTCTGTTAGAAAAGGAAGCTCTTGGGACTGACTCTGCGGTAACTGCAATAGGCGTACATAGGGCTCTAGTATCATACGTCTATCCGTTGGACTATAGCAAGTTCTGTTTAAGGGAAACTCTTTCAGGCTGAATCGCACTTCTCACAGTGTCTTATCAGCGGAGGAATAGAGAAAGAACAACTATGGACAGAGGGAACGTTTTGCCCTGAGAGTGAAGGACCGGGTATGGAACATAGGCCTCTATGACACATACTGGAAGGTCAACACCTGTGATGTTCCATTGTGTATAACTCGTCTCAAAACCCTTCAGATGTACGATGGAACTGTGCTACAGTATTTTCCCAGGACAGGAATGAGTCTGTCCTAAGTTGGAAACTGTAAGACCTGTCCGTGTAGCAATCATAGAAGTATTGTACAGGACCCTGACGGGTTATTCTTAGGAAGGTATCTTTTCAGGGATCCTAGTTAAAGTGTGTTCTCATTCATAACAGTGTCTTCTCCTTTGAGGAATGATGATAGAACACGGACGGACTATGGGCATCTTAGGTACTCTGAGTAAAGTGCAGGCTATGGCGCTTAGGCATCCCAAACTCATATTGGATGCTCACGACCAGTGGTGATCCGCACTTTCTTTCAGTGTTAAAAACGCTTCCAACATTGTGAGGGAAGTGTGCTTTAAGAGGGATTCGTTGCAGTGTTGCGTCTGATAAAGAAGGAAGCTCTTGGGACTGACTATGCGATAACTGCAGTAGGCGCACATAGGGCTCTAGTATCAGACGTCTATCCGTTGGACTATAGCAAGTTCTGTTTAAGGGAAACTCCATCAAACGGAATCGCACTTCTCACAGTGTCTTTTAAGAGGGGGAAAGGATATAGAACAACTAAGGGGAGGGAACGTTGTGCCCTGAGAGTGAATGACAGCTTAGGGCACATAGGCCTCTATGACACATACTGGAAGGTCAACACCTGTGATGTTCCACTGTGTCTAGCTCGTCTCAAACACTTCAAAAGTACGAGGGAACTTTGCTACTGTACATTCTCACGACAGGTTTGAGTCTGTGCTCTGTAGGAAACATTAGGACCTGTCTGTGTAGCAATCATAAACTATCACATACAGGACCATGACAAGTGATTCTTAGGAAAGTATCTTTTCAGGGATCCTACTTAAAGTGCGTTCTCATTCATCACAGAGTCTCCTCCTTTCAGGAATGATGATAGAACACGGACGGACTATGGGCACCTTAGGTACTGTGAGTAAAGTGCAGGCTATGGCGCTTAGGCATCCCAAACTCATATTGGATGCTCACGACCAGTGGTGATCCGCACTTTCTTTCAGTGTTAAAAACGCTTCCAACATTGTGAGGGAAGTGTGCTTTAGGAGGGATTCGTTGCAGTGTTGCGTCTGTTAAAGAAGGAAGCGCTTGGGACTGACTCTGCGGTAACTGCAATAGGCGCACATAGGGCTCTAGTAACAGACGTCTATCCCTTGGACTATAGCAAGTTCTGTTTAAGGGAAACTCCTTCAGGCGGAATCGCACTTCTCCCAGTGTCTTTTTAATGGAGGAATGGAGAAAGAACTACTACGGAGAGAGGGAACGTTGTGCCCTTCGAGTGAAGGAAAGGGTATGGAACATAGGCCTCTAAGACACATACTGGAAAGTCAACAGCTGTGATGTTCCACTGTGTCTAACTCGTCTCAAAACACTTAAAATGCAGGAGGGAACTGTGCTACTGTACGTTCTCACTTCAGGAATGAGTCTGTGCTAAGTTGGAAACTGGAGGGCCTGTCTGAGTAGCAATCATAGAGAGATTCGTACAGGACCCTTTCAGGTTATTCTTAGGAAGGTATCTTTTCAGGGATCCTACTTAAAATGTGTTCTCATTGATAATAGTATCTCCTTCTTTGAGGAATGATGATAGAATGTGGACGGACCATGGGCACATTATATACTGTGAGTAAAGTGCAGGCTATGGCGCTTAGGCATCCCAAACACATATTCGATGATCAAGACCAGTGGTGATCCCCACGTTCTTTCTCTGTAAAAAACGCTTTCAACATTGTGAGGGAAGTGTGCTTTAGGAGGGATTCGTTGCAGTGTTGCGTCTGTTAAAGAAGGAAGCGCTTGGGACTGACTCTGCGGTAACTGCAATAGGCGCACATAGGGCTCTAGTAACAGACGTCTATCCCTTGGACTATAGCAACTTCTGTTTAAGGGAAACTCCTTCAGGCGGAATCGCACTTCTCCCAGTGTCTTTTTAATGGAGGAATGGAGAAAGAACAACTACGGAGAGAGGGAACGTTGTGCCCTTCGAGTGAAGGAAAGGGTATGGAACATAGGCCTCTAAGACACATACTGGAAAGTCAACAGCTGTGATGTTCCACTGTGTCTAACTCTTCTCAAAACACTTAAAATGCAGGAGGGAACTGTGCTACTGTACGTTCTCACTTCAGGAATGAGTCTGTGCTAAGTTGGAAACTGGAGGGCCTGTCTGAGTAGCAATCATAGAGAGATTAGTACAGGACCCTTTCAGGTTATTCTTAGGAAGGTATCTTTTCAGGGATCCTACTTAAAATGTGTTCTCATTGATAATAGTATCTCCTTCTTTGAGGAATGATGATAGAATGTGGACGGACCATGGGCACATTATATACTGTGAGTAAAGTGCAGGCTATGGCGCTTAGGCATCCCAAACACATATTCGATGATCAAGACCAGTGGTGATCCCCACGTTCTTTCTCTGTAAAAAACGCTTTCAACATTGTGAGGGAAGTGTGCTTTAGGAGGGATTCGTTGCAGTGTTGCGTCTGTTAAAGAAGGAAGCTCTTGGGACTGACTCTGCGGTAACTGCAGTGTGCGCACATAGGGCTCTAGTATCAGACGTCTATCCGTTGGACTATAGCAAGCTCTGTTTAAGGGAAACTCTTTCAGGCTGAATCGCACTTCTCACAGTGTCTTATCAGCGGAGGAATAGAGAAAGAACAACTATGGACAGAGGGAACGTTGTGCCCTGAGAGTGAAGGACCGGGTATGGAACATAGGCCTCTATGACACATACTGGAAGGTCAACACCTGTGATGTTCCATTGTGTCTAACTCGTGTCAAAACCCTTCAAATGTACGAGGGAACTGTGCTACAGTACTTTCCCACGACAATAATGAGTCTGTGCTAAGTTGGAAACTGTAGGACCTGTCTGTGCAGCAATCAGAGAGAGTATCGTACAGGACCCTGACGGGTTATTCTTAGGAAGGTATCTTTTCAGGGATCCTAGTTAAAGTGTGTTCTCATTCTTAACAGTGTCTCCTACTCTGAGGAATGATGATAGAATGCGGACGGACTTTGGGCACATTAGGTACTGTGAGTAAAGTGCAGGCTATGGCGCTTAGGCATCCCAAACACATATTAGATAATCAAGACCAGTGGTGATCCGCACTTTCTTTCTGAGTAAAAAACGCTTCCAGCATTGTGATGGAAGTGTGCTTTAGGAGGGATTCGTTGCTGTGTTGCGTCTGTTAGAAAAGGAAGCTCTTGGGACTGACTCTGCGGTAACTGCAATAGGCGTACATAGGGCTCTAGTATCATACGTCTATCCGTTGGACTATAGCAAGTTCTGTTTAAGGGAAACTCTTTCAGGCTGAATCGCACTTCTCACAGTGTCTTATCAGCGGAGGAATAGAGAAAGAACAACTATGGACAGAGGGAACGTTTTGCCCTGAGAGTGAAGGACCGGGTATGGAACATAGGCCTCTATGACACATACTGGAAGGTCAACACCTGTGATGTTCCATTGTGTATAACTCGTCTCAAAACCCTTCAGATGTACGAGGGAACTGTGCTACAGTATTTTCCCAGGACAGGAATGAGTCTGTGCTAAGTTGGAAACTGTAAGACCTGTCCGTGTAGCAATCATAGAGAGTATTGTACAGGACCCTGACGGGTTATTCTTAGGAAGGTATCTTTTCAGGGATCCTAGTTAAAGTGTGTTCTCATTCATAACAGTGTCTCCTCCTTTGAGGAATGATGATAGAACACGGACGGACTATGGGCATCTTAGGTACTCTGAGTAAAGTGCAGGCTATGTCGCTTAGGCATCCCAAACTCATATTGCATGCTCACGACCAGTGGTGATCCGCACTTTCTTTCAGTGTTAAAAACGCTTCCAACATTGTGAGGGAAGTGTGCTTTAGGAGGGATTCGTTGCAGTGTTGCGTCTGATAAAGAAGGAAGCTCTTGGGACTGACTATGCGATAACTGCAATAGGCGCACATAGGGCTCTAGTATCAGACGTCTATCCGTTGGACTATAGCAAGTTCTGTTTAAGGGAAACTCCATCAAACGGAATCGCACTTCTCACAGTGTCTTTTCAGAGGGGGAAAGGATATAGAACAACTAAGGGGAGGGAACGTTGTGCCCTGAGAGTGAATGACAGCTTAGGGCACATAGGCCTCTATGACACATACTGGAAGGTCAACACCTGTGATGTTCCACTGTGTCTAGCTCGTCTCAAACACTTCAAAAGTACGAGGGAACTTTGCTACTGTACATTCTCACGACAGGTTTGAGTCTGTGCACTGTAGGAAACATTAGGACCTGTCTGTGTAGCAATCATAAACTATCACATACAGGAC
This sequence comes from Neogale vison, assembly GCF_020171115.1. Taxonomy (NCBI): domain Eukaryota; kingdom Metazoa; phylum Chordata; class Mammalia; order Carnivora; family Mustelidae; genus Neogale; species Neogale vison. Next base: position 29,793,033 of record NC_058100.1, on the reverse strand, counting down.
CATGACAAGTGATTCTTAGGAAGGTATCTTTTCAGGGATCCTACTTAAAGTGCGTTCTCATTCATCACAGAGTCTCCTCCTTTCAGGAATGATGATAGAACACGGACGGACTATGGGCACCTTAGGTACTGTGAGTAAAGTGCAGGCTATGGCGCTTAGGCATCCCAAACTCATATTGGATGCTCACGACCAGTGGTGATCCGCACTTTCTTTCAGTGTTAAAAACGCTTCCAACATTGTGAGGGAAGTGTGCTTTAGGAGGGATTCGTTGCAGTGTTGCGTCTGTTAAAGAAGGAAGCTCTTGGGACTGACTCTGCGGTAACTGCAATAGGCGCACATAGGGCTCTAGTAACAGACGTCTATCCCTTGGACTATAGCAAGTTCTGTTTAAGGGAAACTCCTTCAGGCGGAATCGCACTTCTCCCAGTGTCTTTTTAATGGAGGAATGGAGAAAGAACTACTACGGAGAGAGGGAACGTTGTGCCCTTCGAGTGAAGGAAAGGGTATGGAACATAGGCCTCTAAGACACATACTGGAAAGTCAACAGCTGTGATGTTCCACTGTGTCTAACTCGTCTCAAAACACTTAAAATGCAGGAGGGAACTGTGCTACTGTACGTTCTCACTTCAGGAATGAGTCTGTGCTAAGTTGGAAACTGGAGGGCCTGTCTGAGTAGCAATCATAGAGAGATTCGTACAGGACCCTTTCAGGTTATTCTTAGGAAGGTATCTTTTCAGGGATCCTACTTAAAATGTGTTCTCATTGATAATAGTATCTCCTTCTTTGAGGAATGATGATAGAATGTGGACGGACCATGGGCACATTATATACTGTGAGTAAAGTGCAGGCTATGGCGCTTAGGCATCCCAAACACATATTCGATGATCAAGACCAGTGGTGATCCCCACGTTCTTTCTCTGTAAAAAACGCTTTCAACATTGTGAGGGAAGTGTGCTTTAGGAGGGATTCGTTGCTGTGTTGCGTCTGTTAGAAAAGGAAGCTCTTGGGACTGAATCTGCGGTAACTGCAGTAGGCGCACTTAGGGCTCTAGTATCAGACGTCTATCCGTTGGACTATAGCAAGCTCTGTTTAAGGGAAACTCTTTCAGGCTGAATCGCACTTCTCACAGTGTCTTATCAGCGGAGGAATAGAGAAAGAACAACTATGGACAGAGGGAACGTTGTGCCCTGAGAGTGAAGGACCGGGTATGGAACATAGGCCTCTATGACACATACTGGAAGGTCAACACCTGTGATGTTCCATTGTGTCTAACTCGTGTCAAAACCCTTCAAATGTACGAGGGAACTGTGCTACAGTACTTTCCCACGACAATAATGAGTCTGTGCTAAGTTGGAAACTGTAGGACCTGTCTGTGCAGCAATCAGAGAGAGTATCGTACAGGACCCTGACGGGTTATTCTTAGGAAGGTATCTTTTCAGGGATCCTAGTTAAAGTGTGTTCTCATTCTTAACAGTGTCTCCTACTCTGAGGAATGATGATAGAATGCGGACGGACTTTGGGCACATTAGGTACTGTGAGTAAAGTGCAGGCTATGGCGCTTAGGCATCCCAAACACATATTAGATAATCAAGACCAGTGGTGATCCGCACTTTCTTTCTGAGTAAAAAACGCTTCCAGCATTGTGATGGAAGTGTGCTTTAGGAGGGATTCGTTGCTGTGTTGCGTCTGTTAGAAAAGGAAGCTCTTGGGACTGACTCTGCGGTAACTGCAATAGGCGTACATAGGGCTCTAGTATCATACGTCTATCCGTTGGACTATAGCAAGTTCTGTTTAAGGGAAACTCTTTCAGGCTGAATCGCACTTCTCACAGTGTCTTATCAGCGGAGGAATAGAGAAAGAACAACTATGGACAGAGGGAACGTTTTGCCCTGAGCGTGAAGGACCGGGTATGGAACATAGGCCTCTATGACACATACTGGAAGGTCAACACCTGTGATGTTCCATTGTGTATAACTCGTCTCAAAACCCTTCAGATGTACGAGGGAACTGTGCTACAGTATTTTCCCAGGACAGGAATGAGTCTGTGCTAAGTTGGAAACTGTAAGACCTGTCCGTGTAGCAATCATAGAGAGTATTGTACAGGACCCTGACGGGTTATTCTTAGGAAGGTATCTTTTCAGGGATCCTAGTTAAAGTGTGTTCTCATTCATAACAGTGTCTCCTCCTTTGAGGAATGATGATAGAACACGGACGGACTATGGGCATCTTAGGTACTCTGAGTAAAGTGCAGGCTATGGCGCTTAGGCATCCCAAACTCATATTGCATGCTCACGACCAGTGGTGATCCGCACTTTCTTTCAGTGTTAAAAACGCTTCCAACATTGTGAGGGAAGTGTGCTTTAGGAGGGATTCGTTGCAGTGTTGCGTCTGATAAAGAAGGAAGCTCTTGGGACTGACTATGCGATAACTGCAATAGGCGCACATAGGGCTCTAGTATCAGACGTCTATCCGTTGGACTATAGCAAGTTCTGTTTAAGGGAAACTCCATCAAACGGAATCGCACTTCTCACAGTGTCTTTTCAGAGGGGGAAAGGATATAGAACAACTAAGGGGAGGGAACGTTGTGCCCTGAGAGTGAATGACAGCTTAGGGCACATAGGCCTCTATGACACATACTGGAAGGTCAACACCTGTGATGTTCCACTGTGTCTAGCTCGTCTCAAACACTTAAAATGTACGAGGGAACTTTGCTACTGTACATTCTCACGACAGGTTTGAGTCTGTGCTCTGTAGGAAACATTAGGACCTGTCTGTGTAGCAATCATAAACTATCACATACAGGACCATGACAAGTGATTCTTAGGAAGGTATCTTTTCAGGGATCCTACTTAAAGTGCGTTCTCATTCATCACAGAGTCTCCTCCTTTCAGGAATGATGATAGAACACGGACGGACTATGGGCACCTTAGGTACTGTGAGTAAAGTGCAGGCTATGGCGCTTAGGCATCCCAAACTCATATTGGATGCTCACGACCAGTGGTGATCCGCACTTTCTTTCAGTGTTAAAAACGCTTCCAACATTGTGAGGGAAGTGTGCTTTAGGAGGGATTCGTTGCAGTGTTGCGTCTGTTAAAGAAGGAAGCGCTTGGGACTGACTCTGCGGTAACTGCAATAGGCGCACATAGGGCTCTAGTCACAGACGTCTATCCCTTGGACTATAGCAAGTTCTGTTTAAGGGAAACTCCTTCAGGCGGAATCGCACTTCTCCCAGTGTCTTTTTAATGGCGGAATGGAGAAAGAACAACTACGGAGAGAGGGAACGTTGTGCCCTTCGAGTGAAGGAAAGGGTATGGAACATAGGCCTCTAAGACACATACTGGAAAGTCAACAGCTGTGATGTTCCACTGTGTCTAACTCGTCTCAAAACACTTAAAATGCAGGAGGGAACTGTGCTACTGTACGTTCTCACTTCAGGAATGAGTCTGTGCTAAGTTGGAAACTGGAGGGCCTGTCTGAGTAGCAATCATAGAGAGATTCGTACAGGACCCTTTCAGGTTATTCTTAGGAAGGTATCTTTTCAGGGATCCTACTTAAAATGTGTTCTCATTGATAATAGTATCTCCTTCTTTGAGGAATGATGATAGAATGTGGACGGACCATGGGCACATTATATACTGTGAGTAAAGTGCAGGCTATGGCGCTTAGGCATCCCAAACACATATTCGATGATCAAGACCAGTGGTGATCCCCACGTTCTTTCTCTGTAAAAAACGCTTTCAACATTGTGAGGGAAGTGTGCTTTAGGAGGGATTCGTTGCAGTGTTGCGTCTGTTAAAGAAGGAAGCTCTTGGGACTGACTCTGCGGTAACTGCAGTGGGCGCACATAGGGCTCTAGTATCAGACGTCTATCCGTTGGACTATAGCAAGCTCTGTTTAAGGGAAACTCTTTCAGGCTGAATCGCACTTCTCACAGTGTCTTATCAGCGGAGGAATAGAGAAAGAACAACTATGGACAGAGGGAACGTTGTGCCCTGAGAGTGAAGGACCGGGTATGGAACATAGGCCTCTATGACACATACTGGAAGGTCAACACCTGTGATGTTCCATTGTGTCTAACTCGTGTCAAAACCCTTCAAATGTACGAGGGAACTGTGCTACAGTACTTTCCCACGACAATAATGAGTCTGTGCTAAGTTGGAAACTGTAGGACCTGTCTGTGCAGCAATCAGAGAGAGTATCGTACAGGACCCTGACGGGTTATTCTTAGGAAGGTATCTTTTCAGGGATCCTAGTTAAAGTGTGTTCTCATTCTTAACAGTGTCTCCTACTCTGAGGAATGATGATAGAATGCGGACGGACTTTGGGCACATTAGGTACTGTGAGTAAAGTGCAGGCTATGGCGCTTAGGCATCCCAAACACATATTAGATAATCAAGACCAGTGGTGATCCGCACTTTCTTTCTGAGTAAAAAACGCTTCCAGCATTGTGATGGAAGTGTGCTTTAGGAGGGATTCGTTGCTGTGTTGCGTCTGTTAGAAAAGGAAGCTCTTGGGACTGACTCTGCGGTAACTGCAATAGGCGTACATAGGGCTCTAGTATCATACGTCTATCCGTTGGACTATAGCAAGTTCTGTTTAAGGGAAACTCTTTCAGGCTGAATCGCACTTCTCACAGTGTCTTATCAGCGGAGGAATAGAGAAAGAACAACTATGGACAGAGGGAACGTTTTGCCCTGAGAGTGAAGGACCGGGTATGGAACATAGGCCTCTATGACACATACTGGAAGGTCAACACCTGTGATGTTCCATTGTGTATAACTCGTCTCAAAACCCTTCAGATGTACGATGGAACTGTGCTACAGTATTTTCCCAGGACAGGAATGAGTCTGTGCTAAGTTGGAAACTGTAAGACCTGTCCGTGTAGCAATCATAGAGAGTATTGTACAGGACCCTGACGGGTTATTCTTAGGAAGGTATCTTTTCAGGGATCCTAGTTAAAGTGTGTTCTCATTCATAACAGTGTCTCCTCCTTTGAGGAATGATGATAGAACACGGACGGACTATGGGCATCTTAGGTACTCTGAGTAAAGTGCAGGCTATGGCGCTTAGGCATCCCAAACTCATATTGGAAGCTCACGACCAGTGGTGATCCGCACTTTCTTTCAGTGTTAAAAACGCTTCCAACATTGTGAGGGAAGTGTGCTTTAAGAGGGATTCGTTGCAGTGTTGCGTCTGATAAAGAAGGAAGCTCTTGGGACTGACTATGCGATAACTGCAATAGGCGCACATAGGGCTCTAGTATCAGACGTCTATCCGTTGGACTATAGCAAGTTCTGTTTAAGGGAAACTCCATCAAACGGAATCGCACTTCTCAAAGTGTCTTTTAAGAGGGGGAAAGGATATAGAACAACTAAGGGGAGGGAACGTTGTGCCCTGAGAGTGAATGACAGCTTAGGGCACATAGGCCTCTATGACACATACTGGAAGGTCAACACCTGTGATGTTCCACTGTGTCTAGCTCGTCTCAAACACTTCAAATGTACGAGGGAACTTTGCTACTGTACATTCTCACGACAGGTTTGAGTCTGTGCTCTGTAGGAAACATTAGGACCTGTCTGTGTAGCAATCATAAACTATCACATACAGGACCATGACAAGTGATTCTTAGGAAGGTATCTTTTCAGGGATCCTACTTAAAGTGCGTTCTCATTCATCACAGAGTCTCCTCCTTTCAGGAATGATGATAGAACACGGACGGACTATGGGCACCTTAGGTACTGTGAGTAAAGTGCAGGCTATGGCGCTTAGGCATCCCAAACTCATATTGGATGCTCACGACCAGTGGTGATCCGCACTTTCTTTCAGTGTTAAAAACGCTTCCAACATTGTGAGGGAAGTGTGCTTTAGGAGGGATTCGTTGCAGTGTTGCGTCTGTTAAAGAAGGAAGCGCTTGGGACTGACTCTGCGGTAACTGCAATAGGCGCACATAGGGCTCTAGTAACAGACGTCTATCCCTTGGACTATAGCAAGTTCTGTTTAAGGGAAACTCCTTCAGGCGGAATCGCACTTCTCCCAGTGTCTTTTTAATGGAGGAATGGAGAAAGAACTACTACGGAGAGAGGGAACGTTGTGCCCTTCGAGTGAAGGAAAGGGTATGGAACATAGGCCTCTAAGACACATACTGGAAAGTCAACAGCTGTGATGTTCCACTGTGTCTAACTCGTCTCAAAACACTTAAAATGCAGGAGGGAACTGTGCTACTGTACGTTCTCACTTCAGGAATGAGTCTGTGCTAAGTTGGAAACTGGAGGGCCTGTCTGAGTAGCAATCATAGAGAGATTCGTACAGGACCCTTTCAGGTTATTCTTAGGAAGGTATCTTTTCAGGGATCCTACTTAAAATGTGTTCTCATTGATAATAGTATCTCCTTCTTTGAGGAATGATGATAGAATGTGGACGGACCATGGGCACATTATATACTGTGAGTAAAGTGCAGGCTATGGCGCTTAGGCATCCCAAACACATATTCGATGATCAAGACCAGTGGTGATCCCCACGTTCTTTCTCTGTAAAAAACGCTTTCAACATTGTGAGGGAAGTGTGCTTTAGGAGGGATTCGTTGCAGTGTTGCGTCTGTTAAAGAAGGAAGCTCTTGGGACTGACTCTGCGGTAACTGCAGTAGGCGCACTTAGGGCTCTAGTATCAGACGTCTATCCGTTGGACTATAGCAAGCTCTGTTTAAGGGAAACTCTTTCAGGCTGAATCGCACTTCTCACAGTGTCTTATCAGCGGAGGAATAGAGAAAGAACAACTATGGACAGAGGGAATTTGTGCCCTGAGAGTGAAGGACCGGGTATGGAACATAGGCTTCTATGACACATACTGGAAGGTCAACACCTGTGATGTTCCATTGTGTCTAACTCGTGTCAAAACCCTTCAAATGAACGAGGGAACTGTGCTACAGTACTTTCCCACGACAATAATGAGTCTGTGCTAAGTTGGAAACTGTAGGACCTGTCTGTGCAGCAATCAGAGAGAGTATCGTACAGGACCCTGACGGATTATTCTTAGGAAGGTATCTTTTCAGGGATCCTAGTTAAAGTGTGTTCTCATTCTTAACAGTGTCTCCTACTATGAGGAATGATGATAGAACGCGGACGGACTTTGGGCACATTAGGTACTGTGAGTAAAGTGCAGGCTATGGCGCTTAGGCATCCAAAACACATATTAGATAATCAAGACCAGTGTTGATCCGCACTTTCTTTCTGAGTAAAAAACGCTTCCAGCATTGTGATGGAAGTGTGCTTTAGGAGGGATTCGTTTCAGTGTTGCGTTTGATAAAGAAGGAAGCTCTTGGGACTGACTATGCGATAACTGCAATAGGCGCACATAGGGCTCTTGTATCAGACGTCTATCCGTTGGACTATAGCAAGTTCTGTTTAAGGGAAACTCCATCAAACGGAATCGCACTTCTCACAGTGTCTTTTCAGAGGGGGAAAGGATATAGAACAACTAAGGGGAGGGAACGTTGTGCCCTGAGAGTGAATGACAGCTTAGGGCACATAGGCCTCTATGACACATACTGGAAGGTCAACACCTGTGATGTTCCACTGTGTCTAGCTCGTCTCAAACACTTCAAATGTACGAGGGAACTTTGCTACTGTACATTCTCACGACAGGTTTGAGTCTGTGCTCTGTAGGAAACATTAGGACCTGTCTGTGTAGCAATCATAAACTATCACATACAGGACCATGACAAGTGATTCTTAGGAAGGTATCTTTTCAGGGATCCTACTTAAAGTGCGTTCTCATTCATCACAGAGTCTCCTCCTTTCAGGAATGATGATAGAACACGGACGGACTATGGGCACCTTAGGTACTGTGAGTAAAGTGCAGGCTATGGCGCTTAGGCATCCCAAACTCATATTGGATGCTCACGACCAGTGGTGATCCGCACTTTCTTTCAGTGTTAAAAACGCTTCCAACATTGTGAGGGAAGTGTGCTTTAGGAGGGATTCGTTGCAGTGTTGCGTCTGTTAAAGAAGGAAGCGCTTGGGACTGACTCTGCGGTAACTGCAATAGGCGCACATAGGGCTCTAGTAACAGACGTCTATCCCTTGGACTATAGCAAGTTCTGTTTAAGGGAAACTCCTTCAGGCGGAATCGCACTTCTCCCAGTGTCTTTTTAATGGAGGAATGGAGAAAGAACAACTACGGAGAGAGGGAACGTTGTGCCCTTCGAGTGAAGGAAAGGGTATGGAACATAGGCCTCTAAGACACATACTGGAAAGTCAACAGCTGTGATGTTCCACTGTGTCTAACTCTTCTCAAAACACTTAAAATGCAGGAGGGAACTGTGCTACTGTACGTTCTCACTTCAGGAATGAGTCTGTGCTAAGTTGGAAACTGGAGGGCCTGTCTGAGTAGCAATCATAGAGAGATTCGTACAGGACCCTTTCAGGTTATTCTTAGGAAGGTATCTTTTCAGGGATCCTACTTAAAATGTGTTCTCATTGATAATAGTATCTCCTTCTTTGAGGAATGATGATAGAATGTGGACGGACCATGGGCACATTATATACTGTGAGTAAAGTGCAGGCTATGGTGCTTAGGCATCCCAAACACATATTCGATGATCAAGACCAGTGGTGATCCCCACGTTCTTTCTCTGTAAAAAACGCTTTCAACATTGTGAGGGAAGTGTGCTTTAGGAGGGATTCGTTGCAGTGTTGCGTCTGTTAAAGAAGGAAGCTCTTGGGACTGACTCTGCGGTAACTGCAGTGGGCGCACATAGGGCTCTAGTATCAGACGTCTATCCGTTGGACTATAGCAAGCTCTGTTTAAGGGAAACTCTTTCAGGCTGAATCGCACTTCTCACAGTGTCTTATCAGCGGAGGAATAGAGAAAGAACAACTATGGACAGAGGGAAAGTTGTGCCCTGAGAGTGAAGGACCGGGTATGGAACATAGGCTTCTATGACACATACTGGAAGGTCAACACCTGTGATGTTCCATTGTGTCTAACTCGTGTCAAAACCCTTCAAATGTACGAGGGAACTGTGCTACAGTACTTTCCCACGACAATAATGAGTCTGTGCTAAGTTGGAAACTGTAGGACCTGTCTGTGCAGCAATCAGAGAGAGTATCGTACAGGACCCTGACGGGTTATTCTTAGGAAGGTATCTTTTCAGGGATCCTAGTTAAAGTGTGTTCTCATTCTTAACAGTGTCTCCTACTCTGAGGAATGATGATAGAATGCGGACGGACTTTGGGCACATTAGGTACTGTGAGTAAAGTGCAGGCTATGGCGCTTAGGCATCCCAAACACATATTAGATAATCAAGACCAGTGGTGATCCGCACTTTCTTTCTGAGTAAAAAACGCTTCCAGCATTGTGATGGAAGTGTGCTTTAGGAGGGATTCGTTGCTGTGTTGCGTCTGTTAGAAAAGGAAGCTCTTGGGACTGACTCTGCGGTAACTGCAATAGGCGTACATAGGGCTCTAGTATCATACGTCTATCCGTTGGACTATAGCAAGTTCTGTTTAAGGGAAACTCTTTCAGGCTGAATCGCACTTCTCACAGTGTCTTATCAGCGGAGGAATAGAGAAAGAACAACTATGGACAGAGGGAACGTTTTGCCCTGAGAGTGAAGGACCGGGTATGGAACATAGGCCTCTATGACACATACTGGAAGGTCAACACCTGTGATGTTCCATTGTGTCTAACTCGTGTCAAAACCCTTCAGATGTACGAGGGAACTGTGCTACACTATATTCCCAGGACAGGAATGAGTCTGTGCTAAGTTGGAAACTGTAAGACCTGTCCGTGTAGCAATCATAGAGAGTATTGTACAGGACCCTGACGGGTTATTCTTAGGAAGGTATCTTTTCAGGGATCCTAGTTAAAGTGTGTTCTCATTCATAACAGTGTCTCCTCCTTTGAGGAATGATGATAGAACACGGACGGACTATGGGCATCTTAGGTACTCTGAGTAAAGTGCAGGCTATGGCGCTTAGGCATCCCAAACTCATATTGCATGCTCACGACCAGTGGTGATCCGCACTTTCTTTCAGTTTTAAAAACGCTTCCAACATTGTGAGGGAAGTGTGCTTTAGGAGGGATTCGTTGCAGTGTTGCGTCTGATAAAGAAGGAAGCTCTTGGGACTGACTATGCGATAACTGCAATAGGCGCACATAGGGCTCTAGTATCAGACGTCTATCCGTTGGACTATAGCAAGTTCTGTTTAAGGGAAACTCCATCAAACGGAATCGCACTTCTCACAGTGTCTTTTCAGAGGGGGAAAGGATATAGAACAACTAAGGGGAGGGAACGTTGTGCCCTGAGAGTGAATGACAGCTTAGGGCACATAGGCCTCTATGACACATACTGGAAGGTCAACACCTGTGATGTTCCACTGTGTCTAGCTCGTCTCAAACACTTCAAATGTACGAGGGAACTTTGCTACTGTACATTCTCACGACAGGTTTGAGTCTGTGCTCTGTAGGAAACATTAGGACCTGTCTGTGTAGCAATCATAAACTATCACATACAGGACCATGACAAGTGATTCTTAGGAAGGTATCTTTTCAGGGATCCTACTTAAAGTGCGTTCTCATTCATCACAGAGTCTCCTCCTTTCAGGAATGATGATAGAACACGGACGGACTATGGGCACCTTAGGTACTGTGAGTAAAGTGCAGGCTATGGCGCTTAGGCATCCCAAACTCATATTGGATGCTCACGACCAGTGGTGATCCGCACTTTCTTTCAGTGTTAAAAACGCTTCCAACATTGTGAGGGAAGTGTGCTTTAGGAGGGATTCGTTGCACTGTTGCGTCTGTTAAAGAAGGAAGCGCTTGGACTGACTCTGCGGTAACTGCAATAGGCGGACATAGGGCTCTAGTCACAGACGTCTATCCCTTGGACTAGAGCAAGTTCTGTTTAAGGGAAACTCCTTCAGGCGGAATCGCACTTCTCCCAGTGTCTTTTTAATGGAGGAATGGAGAAAGAACAACTACGGAGAGAGGGAACGTTGTGCCCTTCGAGTGAAGGAAAGGGTATGGAACATAGGCCTCTAAGACACATACTGGAAAGTCAACAGCTGTGATGTTCCACTGTGTCTAACTCTTCTCAAAACACTTAAAATGCAGGAGGGAACTGTGCTACTGTACGTTCTCACTTCAGGAATGAGTCTGTGCTAAGTTGGAAACTGGAGGGCCTGTCTGAGTAGCAATCATAGAGAGATTCGTACAGGACCCTTTCAGGTTATTCTTAGGAAGGTATCTTTACAGGGATCCTACTTAAAATGTGTTCTCATTGATAATAGTATCTCCTTCTTTGAGGAATGATGATAGAATGTGGACGGACCATGGGCACATTATATACTGTGAGTAAAGTGCAGGCTATGGCGCTTAGGCATCCCAAACACATATTCGATGATCAAGACCAGTGGTGATCCCCACGTTCTTTCTCTGTAAAAAACGCTTTCAACATTGTGAGGGAAGTGTGCTTTAGGAGGGATTCGTTGCAGTGTTGCGTCTGTTAAAGAAGGAAGCTCTTGGGACTGACCCTGCGGTAACTGCAGTAGGAGCACATAGGGCTCTAGTATCAGACGTCTATCCGTTGGACTATAGCAAGCTCTGTTTAAGGGAAACTCTTTCAGGCTGAATCGCACTTCTCACAGTGTCTTATCAGCGGAGGAATAGAGAAAGAACAACTATGGACAGAGGGAATTTGTGCCCTGAGAGTGAAGGACCGGGTATGGAACATAGGCTTCTATGACACATACTGGAAGGTCAACACCTGTGATGTTCCATTGTGTCTAACTCGTGTCAAAACCCTTCAAATGTACGAGGGAACTGTGCTACAGTACTTTCCCACGACAATAATGAGTCTGTGCTAAGTTGGAAACTGTAGGACCTTTCTGTGCAGCAATCAGAGAGAGTATCGTACAGGACCCTGACGGGTTATTCTTAGGAAGGTATCTTTTCAGGGATCCTAGTTAAAGTGTGTTCTCATTCTTAACAGTGTCTCCTACTCTGAGGAATGATGATAGAATGCGGACGGACTTTGGGCACATTAGGTACTGTGAGTAAAGTGCAGGCTATGGCGCTTAGGCATCCCAAACACATATTAGATAATCAAGACCAGTGGTGATCCGCACTTTCTTTCTGAGTAAAAAACGCTTCCAGCATTGTGATGGAAGTGTGCTTTAGGAGGGATTCGTTGCTGTGTTGCGTCTGTTAGAAAAGGAAGCTCTTGGGACTGACTCTGCGGTAACTGCAATAGGCGTACATAGGGCTCTAGTATCATACGTCTATCCGTTGGACTATAGCAAGTTCTGTTTAAGGGAAACTCTTTCAGGCTGAATCGCACTTCTCACAGTGTCTTATCAGCGGAGGAATAGAGAAAGAACAACTATGGACAGAGGGAACGTTTTGCCCTGAGCGTGAAGGACCGGGTATGGAACATAGGCCTCTATGACACATACTGGAAGGTCAACACCTGTGATGTTCCATTGTGTATAACTCGTCTCAAAACCCTTCAGATGTACGAGGGAACTGTGCTACAGTATTTTCCCAGGACAGGAATGAGTCTGTGCTAAGTTGGAAACTGTAAGACCTGTCCGTGTAGCAATCATAGAGAGTATTGTACAGGACCCTGACGGGTTATTCTTAGGAAGGTATCTTTTCAGGGATCCTAGTTAAAGTGTGTTCTCATTCATAACAGTGTCTCCTCCTTTGAGGAATGATGATAGAACACGGACGGACTATGGGCATCTTAGGTACTCTGAGTAAAGTGCAGGCTATGGCGCTTAGGCATCCCAAACTCATATTGCATGCTCACGACCAGTGGTGATCCGCACTTTCTTTCAGTGTTAAAAACGCTTCCAACATTGTGAGGGAAGTGTGCTTTAGGAGGGATTCGTTGCAGTGTTGCGTCTGATAAAGAAGGAAGCTCTTGGGACTGACTATGCGATAACTGCAATAGGCGCACATAGGGCTCTAGTATCAGACGTCTATCCGTTGGACTATAGCAAGTTCTGTTTAAGGGAAACTCCATCAAACGGAATCGCACTTCTCACAGTGTCTTTTCAGATGGGGAAAGGATATAGAACAACTAAGGGGAGGGAACGTTGTGCCCTGAGAGTGAATGACAGCTTAGGGCACATAGGCCTCTATGACACATACTGGAAGGTCAACACCTGTGATGTTCCACTGTGTCTAGCTCGTCTCAAACACTTAAAATGTACGAGGGAACTTTGCTACTGTACATTCTCACGACAGGTTTGAGTCTGTGCTCTGTAGGAAACATTAGGACCTGTCTGTGTAGCAATCATAAACTATCACATACAGGACCATGACAAGTGATTCTTAGGAAGGTATCTTTTCAGGGATCCTACTTAAAGTGCGTTCTCATTCATCACAGAGTCTCCTCCTTTCAGGAATGATGATAGAACACGGACGGACTATGGGCACCTTAGGTACTGTGAGTAAAGTGCAGGCTATGGCGCTTAGGCATCCCAAACTCATATTGGATGCTCACGACCAGTGGTGATCCGCACTTTCTTTCAGTGTTAAAAACGCTTCCAACATTGTGAGGGAAGTGTGCTTTAGGAGGGATTCGTTGCAGTGTTGCGTCTGTTAAAGAAGGAAGCGCTTGGGACTGACTCTGCGGTAACTGCAATAGGCGCACATAGGGCTCTAGTAACAGACGTCTATCCCTTGGACTATAGCAAGTTCTGTTTAAGGGAAACTCCTTCAGGCGGAATCGCACTTCTCCCAGTGTCTTTTTAATGGAGGAATGGAGAAAGAACTACTACGGAGAGAGGGAACGTTGTGCCCTTCGAGTGAAGGAAAGGGTATGGAACATAGGCCTCTAAGACACATACTGGAAAGTCAACAGCTGTGATGTTCCACTGTGTCTAACTCGTCTCAAAACACTTAAAATGCAGGAGGGAACTGTGCTACTGTACGTTCTCACTTCAGGAATGAGTCTGTGCTAAGTTGGAAACTGGAGGGCCTGTCTGAGTAGCAATCATAGAGAGATTCGTACAGGACCCTTTCAGGTTATTCTTAGGAAGGTATCTTTTCAGGGATCCTACTTAAAATGTGTTCTCATTGATAATAGTATCTCCTTCTTTGAGGAATGATGATAGAATGTGGACGGACCATGGGCACATTATATACTGTGAGTAAAGTGCAGGCTATGGCGCTTAGGCATCCCAAACACATATCCGATGATCAAGACCAGTGGTGATCCCCACGTTCTTTCTCTGTAAAAAACGCTTTCAACATTGTGAGGGAAGTGTGCTTTAGGAGGGATTCGTTGCAGTGTTGCGTCTGTTAAAGAAGGAAGCTCTTGGGACTGACTCTGCGGTAACTGCAGTGGGCGCACATAGGGCTCTAGTATCAGACGTCTATCCGTTGGACTATAGCAAGCTCTGTTTAAGGGAAACTCTTTCAGGCTGAATCGCACTTCTCACAGTGTCTTATCAGCGGAGGAATAGAGAAAGAACAACTATGGACAGAGGGAACGTTGTGCCCTGAGAGTGAAGGACCGGGTATGGAACATAGGCTTCTATGACACATACTGGAAGGTCAACACCTGTGATGTTCCATTGTGTCTAACTCGTGTCAAAACCCTTCAAATGTACGAGGGAACTGTGCTACAGTACTTTCCCACGACAATAATGAGTCTGTGCTAAGTTGGAAACTGTAGGACCTGTCTGTGCAGCAATCAGAGAGAGTATCGTACAGGACCCTGACGGGTTATTCTTAGGAAGGTATCTTTTCAGGGATCCTAGTTAAAGTGTGTTCTCATTCTTAACAGTGTCTCCTACTCTGAGGAATGATGATAGAATGCGGACGGACTTTGGGCACATTAGGTACTGTGAGTAAAGTGCAGGCTATGGCGCTTAGGCATCCCAAACACATATTAGATAATCAAGACCAGTGGTGATCCGCACTTTCTTTCTGAGTAAAAAACGCTTCCAGCATTGTGATGGAAGTGTGCTTTAGGAGGGATTCGTTGCTGTGTTGCGTCTGTTAGAAAAGGAAGCTCTTGGGACTGACTCTGCGGTAACTGCAATAGGCGTACATAGGGCTCTAGTATCATACGTCTATCCGTTGGACTATAGCAAGTTCTGTTTAAGGGAAACTCTTTCAGGCTGAATCGCACTTCTCACAGTGTCTTATCAGCGGAGGAATAGAGAAAGAACAACTATGGACAGAGGGAACGTTTGGCCCTGAGAGTGAAGGACCGGGTATGGAACATAGGCCTCTATGACACATACTGGAAGGTCAACACCTGTGATGTTCCATTGTGTATAACTCGTCTCAAAACCCTTCAGATGTACGAGGGAACTGTGCTACAGTATTTTCCCAGGACAGGAATGAGTCTGTGCTAAGTTGGTAACTGTAAGACCTGTCCGTGTAGCAATCATAGAGAGTATTGTACAGGACCCTGACGGGTTATTCTTAGGAAGGTATCTTTTCAGGGATCCTAGTTAAAGTGTGTTCTCATTCATAACAGTGTCTCCTCCTTTGAGGAATGATGATAGAACACGGACGGACTATGGGCATCTTAGGTACTCTGAGTAAAGTGCAGGCTATGGCGCTTAGGCATCCCAAACTCATATTGCATGCTCACGACCAGTGGTGATCCGCACTTTCTTTCAGTGTTAAAAACGCTTCCAACATTGTGAGGGAAGTGTGCTTTAGGAGGGATTCGTTGCAGTGTTGCGTCTGATAAAGAAGGAAGCTCTTGGGACTGACTATGCGATAACTGCAATA
Organism: Neogale vison; assembly: GCF_020171115.1. NCBI lineage: Eukaryota > Metazoa > Chordata > Mammalia > Carnivora > Mustelidae > Neogale > Neogale vison. The sequence goes on along the minus strand of NC_058100.1, from coordinate 29,777,277 downwards.
GGCGCACATAGGGCTCTAGTATCAGACGTCTATCCGTTGGACTATAGCAAGTTCTGTTTAAGGGAAACTCCATCAAACGGAATCGCACTTCTCACAGTGTCTTTTCAGAGGGGGAAAGGATATAGAACAACTAAGGGGAGGGAACGTTGTGCCCTGAGAGTGAATGACAGCTTAGGGCACATAGGCCTCTATGACACATACTGGAAGGTCAACACCTGTGATGTTCCACTGTGTCTAGCTCGTCTCAAACACTTCAAATGTACGAGGGAACTTTGCTACTGTACATTCTCACGACAGGTTTGAGTCTGTGCTCTGTAGGAAACATTAGGACCTGTCTGTGTAGCAATCATAAACTATCACATAAAGGACCATGACAAGTGATTCTTAGGAAGGTATCTTTTCAGGGATCCTACTTAAAGTGCGTTCTCATTCATCACAGAGTCTCCTCCTTTCAGGAATGATGATAGAACACGGACGGACTATGGGCACCTTAGGTACTGTGAGTAAAGTGCAGGCTATGGCGCTTAGGCATCCCAAACTCATATTGGATGCTCACGACCAGTGGTGATCCGCACTTTCTTTCAGTGTTAAAAACGCTTCCAACATTGTGAGGGAAGTGTGCTTTAGGAGGGATTCGTTGCAGTGTTGCGTCTGTTAAAGAAGGAAGCGCTTGGGACTGACTCTGCGGTAACTGCAATAGGCGCACATAGGGCTCTAGTAACAGACGTCTATCCCTTGGACTATAGCAAGTTCTGTTTAAGGGAAACTCCTTCAGGCGGAATCGCACTTCTCCCAGTGTCTTTTTAATGGAGGAATGGAGAAAGAACAACTACGGAGAGAGGGAACGTTGTGCCCTTCGAGTGAAGGAAAGGGTATGGAACATAGGCCTCTAAGACACATACTGGAAAGTCAACAGCTGTGATGTTCCACTGTGTCTAACTCGTCTCAAAACACTTAAAATGCAGGAGGGAACTGTGCTACTGTACGTTCTCACTTCAGGAATGAGTCTGTGCTAAGTTGGAAACTGGAGGGCCTGTCTGAGTAGCAATCATAGAGAGATTCGTACAGGACCCTTTCAGGTTATTCTTAGGAAGGTATCTTTTCAGGGATCCTACTTAAAATGTGTTCTCATTGATAATAGTATCTCCTTCTTTGAGGAATGATGATAGAATGTGGACGGACCATGGGCACATTATATACTGTGAGTAAAGTGCAGGCTATGGCGCTTAGGCATCCCAAACACATATTCGATGATCAAGACCAGTGGTGATCCCCACGTTCTTTCTCTGTAAAAAACGCTTTCAACATTGTGAGGGAAGTGTGCTTTAGGAGGGATTCGTTGCAGTGTTGCGTCTGTTAAAGAAGGAAGCTCTTGGGACTGACTCTGCGGTAACTGCAGTGGGCGCACATAGGGCTCTAGTATCAGACGTCTATCCGTTGGACTATAGCAAGCTCTGTTTAAGGGAAACTCTTTCAGGCTGAATCGCACTTCTCACAGTGTCTTATCAGCGGAGGAATAGAGAAAGAACAACTATGGACAGAGGGAACGTTGTGCCCTGAGAGTGAAGGACCGGGTATGGAACATAGGCTTCTATGACACATACTGGAAGGTCAACACCTGTGATGTTCCATTGTGTCTAACTCGTGTCAAAACCATTCAAATGTACGAGGGAACTGTGCTACAGTACTTTCCCACGACAATAATGAGTCTGTGCTAAGTTGGAAACTGTTGGACCTGTCTGTGCAGCAATCAGAGAGAGTATCGTACAGGACCCTGACGGGTTATTCTTAGGAAGGTATCTTTTCAGGGATCCTAGTTAAAGTGTGTTCTCATTCTTAACAGTGTCTCCTACTCTGAGGAATGATGATAGAATGCGGACGGACTTTGGGCACATTAGGTACTGTGAGTAAAGTGCAGGCTATGGCGCTTAGGCATCCCAAACACATATTAGATAATCAAGACCAGTGGTGATCCGCACTTTCTTTCTGAGTAAAAAACGCTTCCAGCATTGTGATGGAAGTGTGCTTTAGGAGGGATTCGTTGCTGTGTTGCGTCTGTTAGAAAAGGAAGCTCTTGGGACTGACTCTGCGGTAACTGCAATAGGCGTACATAGGGCTCTAGTATCATACGTCTATCCGTTGGACTATAGCAAGTTCTGTTTAAGGGAAACTCTTTCAGGCTGAATCGCACTTCTCACAGTGTCTTATCAGAGGAGGAATAGAGAAAGAACAACTATGGACAGAGGGAACGTTTTGCCCTGAGAGTGAAGGACCGGGTATGGAACATAGGCCTCTATGACACATACTGGAAGGTCAACACCTGTGATGTTCCATTGTGTATAACTCGTCTCAAAACCCTTCAGATGTACGAGGGAACTGTGCTACAGTATTTTCCCAGGACAGGAATGAGTCTGTGCTAAGTTGGAAACTGTAAGACCTGTCCGTGTAGCAATCATAGAGAGTATTGTACAGGACCCTGACGGGTTATTCTTAGGAAGGTATCTTTTCAGGGATCCTAGTTAAAGTGTGTTCTCATTCATAACAGTGTCTCCTCCTTTGAGGAATGATGATAGAACACGGACGGACTATGGGCATCTTAGGTACTCTGAGTAAAGTGCAGGCTATGGCGCTTAGGCATCCCAAACTCATATTGCATGCTCACGACCAGTGGTGATCCGCACTTTCTTTCAGTGTTAAAAACGCTTCCAACATTGTGAGGGAAGTGTGCTTTAGGAGGGATTCGTTGCAGTGTTGCGTCTGATAAAGAAGGAAGCTCTTGGGACTGACTATGCGATAACTGCAGTAGGCGCACATAGGGCTCTAGTATCAGACGTCTATCCGTTGGACTATAGCAAGTTCTGTTTAAGGGAAACTCCATCAAACGGAATCGCACTTCTCACAGTGTCTTTTCAGAGGGGGAAAGGATATAGAACAACAAAGGGGAGGGAACGTTGTGCCCTGAGAGTGAATGACAGCTTAGGGCACATAGGCCTCTATGACACATACTGGAAGGTCAACACCTGTGATGTTCCACTGTGTCTAGCTCGTCTCAAACACTTCAAAAGTACGAGGGAACTTTGCTACTGTACATTCTCACGACAGGTTTGAGTCTGTGCTCTGTAGGAAACATTAGGACCTGTCTGTGTAGCAATCATAAACTATCACATACAGGACCATGACAAGTGATTCTTAGGAAGGTATCTTTTCAGGGATCCTACTTAAAGTGCGTTCTCATTCATCACAGAGTCTCCTCCTTTCAGGAATGATGATAGAACACGGACGGACTATGGGCACCTTAGGTACTGTGAGTAAAGTGCAGGCTATGGCGCTTAGGCATCCCAAACTCATATTGGATGCTCACGACCAGTGGTGATCCGCACTTTCTTTCAGTGTTAAAAACGCTTCCAACATTGTGAGGGAAGTGTGCTTTAGGAGGGATTCGTTGCAGTGTTGCGTCTGTTAAAGAAGGAAGCGCTTGGGACTGACTCTGCGGTAACTGCAATAGGCGCACATAGGGCTCTAGTAACAGACGTCTATCCCTTGGACTATAGCAAGTTCTGTTTAAGGGAAACTCCTTCAGGCGGAATCGCACTTCTCCCAGTGTCTTTTTAATGGAGGAATGGAGAAAGAACTACTACGGAGAGAGGGAACGTTGTGCCCTTCGAGTGAAGGAAAGGGTATGGAACATAGGCCTCTAAGACACATACTGGAAAGTCAACAGCTGTGATGTTCCACTGTGTCTAACTCGTCTCAAAACACTTAAAATGCAGGAGGGAACTGTGCTACTGTACGTTCTCACTTCAGGAATGAGTCTGTGCTAAGTTGGAAACTGGAGGGCCTGTCTGAGTAGCAATCATAGAGAGATTCGTACAGGACCCTTTCAGGTTATTCTTAGGAAGGTATCTTTTCAGGGATCCTACTTAAAATGTGTTCTCATTGATAATAGTATCTCCTTCTTTGAGGAATGATGATAGAATGTGGACGGACCATGGGCACATTATATACTGTGAGTAAAGTGCAGGCTATGGCGCTTAGGCATCCCAAACACATATTCGATGATCAAGACCAGTGGTGATCCCCACGTTCTTTCTCTGTAAAAAACGCTTTCAACATTGTGAGGGAAGTGTGCTTTAGGAGGGATTCGTTGCAGTGTTGCGTCTGTTAAAGAAGGAAGCTCTTGGGACTGACTCTGCGGTAACTGCAGTAGGCGCACATAGGGCTCTAGTATCAGACGTCTATCCGTTGGACTATAGCAAGCTCTGTTTAAGGGAAACTCTTTCAGGCTGAATCGCACTTCTCACAGTGTCTTATCAGCGGAGGAATAGAGAAAGAACAACTATGGACAGAGGGAACGTTGTGCCCTGAGAGTGAAGGACCGGGTATGGAACATAGGCTTCTATGACACATACTGGAAGGTCAACACCTGTGATGTTCCATTGTGTCTAACTCGTGTCAAAACCCTTCAAATGTACGAGGGAACTGTGCTACAGTACTTTCCCACGACAATAATGAGTCTGTGCTAAGTTGGAAACTGTAGGACCTGTCTGTGCAGCAATCAGAGAGAGTATCATACAAGGACCCTGACGGGTTATTCTTAGGAAGGTATCTTTTCAGGGATCCTAGTTAAAGTGTGTTCTCATTCTTAACAGTGTCTCCTACTCTGAGGAATGATGATAGAATGCGGACGGACTTTGGGCACATTAGGTACTGTGAGTAAAGTGCAGGCTATGGCGCTTAGGCATCCCAAACACATATTAGATAATCAAGACCAGTGGTGATCCGCACTTTCTTTCTGAGTAAAAAACGCTTCCAGCATTGTGATGGAAGTGTGCTTTAGGAGGGATTCGTTGCTGTGTTGCGTCTGTTAGAAAAGGAAGCTCTTGGGACTGACTCTGCGGTAACTGCAATAGGCGTACATAGGGCTCTAGTATCATACGTCTATCCGTTGGACTATAGCAAGTTCTGTTTAAGGGAAACTCTTTCAGGCTGAATCGCACTTCTCACAGTGTCTTATCAGCGGAGGAATAGAGAAAGAACAACTATGGACAGAGGGAACGTTTTGCCCTGAGAGTGAAGGACCGGGTATGGAACATAGGCCTCTATGAAACATACTGGAAGGTCAACAACTGTGATGTTCCATTGTGTATAACTCGTCTCAAAACCCTTCAGATGTACGATGGAACTGTGCTACAGTATTTTCCCAGGACAGGAATGAGTCTGTGCTAAGTTGGAAACTGTAAGACCTGTCCGTGTAGCAATCATAGAGAGTATTGTACAGGACCCTGACGGGTTATTCTTAGGAAGGTATCTTTTCAGGGATCCTAGTTAAAGTGTGTTCTCATTCATAACAGTGTCTCCTCCTTTGAGGAATGATGATAGAACACGGACGGACTATGGGCATCTTAGGTACTCTGAGTAAAGTGCAGGCTATGGCGCTTAGGCATCCCAAACTCATATTGCATGCTCACGACCAGTGGTGATCCGCACTTTCTTTCAGTGTTAAAAACGCTTCCAACATTGTGAGGGAAGTGTGCTTTAAGAGGGATTCGTTGCAGTGTTGCGTCTGATAAAGAAGGAAGCTCTTGGGACTGACTATGCGATAACTGCAGTAGGCGCACATAGGGTTCTAGTATCAGACGTCTATCCGTTGGACTATAGCAAGTTCTGTTTAAGGGAAACTCCATCAAACGGAATCGCACTTCTCACAGTGTCTTTTCAGAGGGGGAAAGGATATAGAACAACAAAGGGGAGGGAACGTTGTGCCCTGAGAGTGAATGACAGCTTAGGGCACATAGGCCTCTATGACACATACTGGAAGGTCAACACCTGTGATGTTCCACTGTGTCTAGCTCGTCTCAAACACTTCAAATGTACGAGGGAACTTTGCTACTGTACATTCTCACGACAGGTTTGAGTCTGTGCTCTGTAGGAAACATTAGGACCTGTCTGTGTAGCAATCATAAACTATCACATACAGGACCATGACAAGTGATTCTTAGGAAGGTATCTTTTCAGGGATCCTACTTAAAGTGCGTTCTCATTCATCACAGAGTCTCCTCCTTTCAGGAATGATGATAGAACACGGACGGACTATGGGCACCTTAGGTACTGTGAGTAAAGTGCAGGCTATGGCGCTTAGGCATCCCAAACTCATATTGGATGCTCACGACCAGTGGTGATCCGCACTTTCTTTCAGTGTTAAAAACGCTTCCAACATTGTGAGGGAAGTGTGCTTTAGGAGGGATTCGTTGCAGTGTTGCGTCTGTTAAAGAAGGAAGCGCTTGGGACTGACTCTGCGGTAACTGCAATAGGCGCACATAGGGCTCTAGTAACAGACGTCTATCCCTTGGACTATAGCAAGTTCTGTTTAAGGGAAACTCCTTCAGGCGGAATCGCACTTCTCCCAGTGTCTTTTTAATGGAGGAATGGAGAAAGAACAACTACGGAGAGAGGGAACGTTGTGCCCTTCGAGTGAAGGAAAGGGTATGGAACATAGGCCTCTAAGACACATACTGGAAAGTCAACAGCTGTGATGTTCCACTGTGTCTAACTCGTCTCAAAACACTTAAAATGCAGGAGGGAACTGTGCTACTGTACGTTCTCACTTCAGGAATGAGTCTGTGCTAAGTTGGAAACTGGAGGGCCTGTCTGAGTAGCAATCATAGAGAGATTCGTACAGGACCCTTTCAGGTTATTCTTAGGAAGGTATCTTTTCAGGGATCCTACTTAAAATGTGTTCTCATTGATAATAGTATCTCCTTCTTTGAGGAATGATGATAGAATGTGGACGGACCATGGGCACATTATATACTGTGAGTAAAGTGCAGGCTATGGCGCTTAGGCATCCCAAACACATATTCGATGATCAAGACCAGTGGTGATCCCCACGTTCTTTCTCTGTAAAAAACGCTTCCAACATTGTGAGGGAAGTGTGCTTTAGGAGGGATTCGTTGCAGTGTTGCGTCTGTTAAAGAAGGAAGCGCTTGGGACTGACTCTGCGGTAACTGCAATAGGCGCACATAGGGCTCTAGTAACAGACGTCTATCCCTTGGACTATAGCAAGTTCTGTTTAAGGGAAACTCCTTCAGGCGGAATCGCACTTCTCCCAGTGTCTTTTTAATGGAGGAATGGAGAAAGAACTACTACGGAGAGAGGGAACGTTGTGCCCTTCGAGTGAAGGAAAGGGTATGGAACATAGGCCTCTAAGACACATACTGGAAAGTCAACAGCTGTGATGTTCCACTGTGTCTAACTCGTCTCAAAACACTTAAAATGCAGGAGGGAACTGTGCTACTGTACGTTCTCACTTCAGGAATGAGTCTGTGCTAAGTTGGAAACTGGAGGGCCTGTCTGAGTAGCAATCATAGAGAGATTCGTACAGGACCCTTTCAGGTTATTCTTAGGAAGGTATCTTTTCAGGGATCCTACTTAAAATGTGTTCTCATTGATAATAGTATCTCCTTCTTTGAGGAATGATGATAGAATGTGGACGGACCATGGGCACATTATATACTGTGAGTAAAGTGCAGGCTATGGCGCTTAGGCATCCCAAACACATATTCGATGATCAAGACCAGTGGTGATCCCCACGTTCTTTCTCTGTAAAAAACGCTTTCAACATTGTGAGGGAAGTGTGCTTTAGGAGGGATTCGTTGCAGTGTTGCGTCTGTTAAAGAAGGAAGCTCTTGGGACTGACTCTGCGGTAACTGCAGTGGGCGCACATAGGGCTCTAGTATCAGACGTCTATCCGTTGGACTATAGCAAGCTCTGTTTAAGGGAAACTCTTTCAGGCTGAATCGCACTTCTCACAGTGTCTTATCAGCGGAGGAATAGAGAAAGAACAACTATGGACAGAGGGAACGTTGTGCCCTGAGAGTGAAGGACCGGGTATGGATAATAGGCTTCTATGACACATACTGGAAGGTCAACACCTGTGATGTTCCATTGTGTCTAACTCGTGTCAAAACCCTTCAAATGTACGAGGGAACTGTGCTACAGTACTTTCCCACGACAATAATGAGTCTGTGCTAAGTTGGAAACTGTAGGACCTGTCTGTGCAGCAATCAGAGAGAGTATCGTACAGGACCCTGACGGGTTATTCTTAGGAAGGTATCTTTTCAGGGATCCTCGTTAAAGTGTGTTCTCATTCTTAACAGTGTCTCCTACTCTGAGGAATGATGATAGAATGCGGACGGACTTTGGGCACATTAGGTACTGTGAGTAAAGTGCAGGCTATGGCGCTTAGGCATCCCAAACACATATTAGATAATCAAGACCAGTGGTGATCCGCACTTTCTTTCTGAGTAAAAAACGCTTCCAGCATTGTGATGGAAGTGTGCTTTAGGAGGGATTCGTTGCTGTGTTGCGTCTGTTAGAAAAGGAAGCTCTTGGGACTGACTCTGCGGTAACTGCAATAGGCGTACCTAGGGCTCTAGTATCATACGTCTATCCGTTGGACTATAGCAAGTTCTGTTTAAGGGAAACTCTTTCAGGCTGAATCGCACTTCTCACAGTGTCTTATCAGCGGAGGAATAGAGAAAGAACAACTATGGACAGAGGGAACGTTTAGCCCTGAGCGTGAAGGACCGGGTATGGAACATAGGCCTCTATGACACATACTGGAAGGTCAACACCTGTGATGTTCCATTGTGTATAACTCGTCTCAAAACCCTTCAGATGTACGAGGGAACTGTGCTACAGTATTTTCCCAGGACACGAATGAGTCTGTGCTAAGTTGGAAACTGTAAGACCTGTCCGTGTAGCAATCATAGAGAGTATTGTACAGGACCCTGACGGGTTATTCTTAGGAAGGTATCTTTTCAGGGATCCTAGTTAAAGTGTGTTCTCATACATAACAGTGTCTCCTCCTTTGAGGAATGATGATAGAACACGGACGGACTATGGGCATCTTAGGTACTCTGAGTAAAGTGCAGGCTATGGCGCTTAGGCATCCCAAACTCATATTGCATGCTCACGACCAGTGGTGATCCGCACTTTCTTTCAGTGTTAAAAACGCTTCCAACATTGTGAGGGAAGTGTGCTTTAGGAGGGATTCGTTGCAGTGTTGCGTCTGTTAAAGAAGGAAGCGCTTGGGACTGACTGCGGTAACTGCAATAGGCGCACATAGGGCTCTAGTAACAGACGTCTATCCCTTGGACTATAGCAAGTTCTGTTTAAGGGAAACTCCTTCAGGCGGAATCGCACTTCTCCCAGTGTCTTTTTAATGGAGGAATGGAGAAAGAACTACTACGGAGAGAGGGAACGTTGTGCCCTTCGAGTGAAGGAAAGGGTATGGAATATAGGCCTCTAAGACACATACTGGAAAGTCAACAGCTGTGATGTTCCACTGTGTCTAACTCGTCTCAAAACACTTAAAATGCAGGAGGGAACTGTGCTACTGTACGTTCTCACTTCAGGAATGAGTCTGTGCTAAGTTGGAAACTGGAGGGCCTGTCTGAGTAGCAATCATAGAGAGATTCGTACAGGACCCTTTCAGGTTATTCTTAGGAAGGTATCTTTTCAGGGATCCTACTTAAAATGTGTTCTCATTGATAATAGTATCTCCTTCTTTGAGGAATGATGATAGAATGTGGACGGACCATGGGCACATTATATACTGTGAGTAAAGTGCAGGCTATGGCGCTTAGGCATCCCAAACACATATTCGATGATCAAGACCAGTGGTGATCCCCACGTTCTTTCTCTGTAAAAAACGCTTCCAACATTGTGAGGGAAGTGTGCTTTAGGAGGGATTCGTTGCAGTGTTGCGTCTGTTAAAGAAGGAAGCGCTTGGGACTGACTCTGCGGTAACTGCAATAGGCGCACATAGGGCTCTAGTAACAGACGTCTATCCCTTGGACTATAGCAACTTCTGTTTAAGGGAAACTCCTTCAGGCGGAATCGCACTTCTCCCAGTGTCTTTTTAATGGAGGAATGGAGAAAGAACAACTACGGAGAGAGGGAACGTTGTGCCCTTCGAGTGAAGGAAAGGGTATGGAACATAGGCCTCTAAGACACATACTGGAAAGTCAACAGCTGTGATGTTCCACTGTGTCTAACTCTTCTCAAAACACTTAAAATGCAGGAGGGAACTGTGCTACTGTACGTTCTCACTTCAGGAATGAGTCTGTGCTAAGTTGGAAACTGGAGGGCCTGTCTGAGTAGCAATCATAGAGAGATTCGTACAGGACCCTTTCAGGTTATTCTTAGGAAGGTATCTTTTCAGGGATCCTACTTAAAATGTGTTCTCATTGATAATAGTATCTCCTTCTTTGAGGAATGATGATAGAATGTGGACGGACCATGGGCACATTATATACTGTGAGTAAAGTGCAGGCTATGGCGCTTAGGCATCCCAAACACATATTCGATGATCAAGACCAGTGGTGATCCCCACGTTCTTTCTCTGTAAAAAACGCTTTCAACATTGTGAGGGAAGTGTGCTTTAGGAGGGATTCGTTGCAGTGTTGCGTCTGTTAAAGAAGGAAGCTCTTGGGACTGACTCTGCGGTAACTGCAGTGGGCGCACATAGGGCTCTAGTATCAGACGTCTATCCGTTGGACTATAGCAAGCTCTGTTTAAGGGAAACTCTTTCAGGCTGAATCGCACTTCTCACAGTGTCTTATCAGCGGAGGAATAGAGAAAGAACAACTATGGACAGAGGGAACGTTGTGCCCTGAGAGTGAAGGACCGGGTATGGAACATAGGCCTCTATGACACATACTGGAAGGTCAACACCTGTGATGTTCCATTGTGTCTAACTCGTGTCAAAACCCTTCAAATGTACGGGGGAACTGTGCTACAGTACTTTCCCACGACAATAATGAGTCTGTGCTAAGTTGGAAACTGTAGGACCTGTCTGTGCAGCAATCAGAGAGAGTATCGTACAGGACCCTGACGGGTTATTCTTAGGAAGGTATCTTTTCAGGGATCCTCGTTAAAGTGTGTTCTCATTCTTAACAGTGTCTCCTACTCTGACGAATGATGATAGAATGCGGACGGACTTTGGGCACATTAGGTACTGTGAGTAAAGTGCAGGCTATGGCGCTTAGGCATCCCAAACACATATTAGATAATCAAGACCAGTGGTGATCCGCACTTTCTTTCTGAGTAAAAAACGCTTCCAGCATTGTGATGGAAGTGTGCTTTAGGAGGGATTCGTTGCTGTGTTGCGTCTGTTAGAAAAGGAAGCTCTTGGGACTGACTCTGCGGTAACTGCAATAGGCGTACATAGGGCTCTAGTATCATACGTCTATCCGTTGGACTATAGCAAGTTCTGTTTAAGGGAAACTCTTTCAGGCTGAATCACACTTCTCACAGTGTCTTATCAGCGGAGGAATAGAGAAAGAACAACTATGGACAGAGGGAACGTTTTGCCCTGAGAGTGAAGGACCGGGTATGGAACATAGGCCTCTATGACACATACTGGAAGGTCAACACCTGTGATGTTCCATTGTGTATAACTCGTCTCAAAACCCTTCAGATGTACGAGGGAACTGTGCTACAGTATTTTCCCAGGACAGGAATGAGTCTGTGCTAAGTTGGAAACTGTAAGACCTGTCCGTGTAGCAATCATAGAGAGTATTGTACAGGACCCTGACGGGTTATTCTTAGGAAGGTATCTTTTCAGGGATCCTAGTTAAAGTGTGTTCTCATTCATAACAGTGTCTCCTCCTTTGAGGAATGATGATAGAACACGGACGGACTATGGGCATCTTAGGTACTCTGAGTAAAGTGCAGGCTATGGCGCTTAGGCATCCCAAACTCATATTGCATGCTCACGACCAGTGGTGATCCGCACTTTCTTTCAGTGTTAAAAACGCTTCCAACATTGTGAGGGAAGTGTGCTTTAGGAGGGATTCGTTGCAGTGTTGCGTCTGATAAAGAAGGAAGCTCTTGGGACTGACTATGCGATAACTGCAATAGGCGCACATAGGGCTCTAGTATCAGACGTCTATCCGTTGGACTATAGCAAGTTCTGTTTAAGGGAAACTCCATCAAACGGAATCGCACTTCTCACAGTGTCTTTTCAGAGGGGGAAAGGATATAGAACAACTAAGGGGAGGGAACGTTGTGCCCTGAGAGTGAATGACAGCTTAGGGCACATAGGCCTCTATGACACATACTGGAAGGTCAACACCTGTGATGTTCCACTGTGTCTAGCTCATCTCAAACACTTCAAATGTACGAGGGAACTTTGCTACTGTACATTCTCACGACAGGTTTGAGTCTGTGCTCTGTAGGAAACATTAGGACCTGTCTGTGTAGCAATCATAAACTATCACATACAGGACCATGACAAGTGATTCTTAGGAAGGTATCTTTTCAGGGATCCTACTTAAAGTGCGTTCTCATTCATCACAGAGTCTCCTCCTTTCAGGAATGATGATAGAACACGGACGGACTATGGGCACCTTAGGTACTGTGAGTAAAGTGCAGGCTATGGCGCTTAGGCATCCCAAACTCATATTGGATGCTCACGACCAGTGGTGATCCGCACTTTCTTTCAGTGTTAAAAACGCTTCCAACATTGTGAGGGAAGTGTGCTTTAAGAGGGATTCGTTGCAGTGTTGCGTCTGATAAAGAAGGAAGCTCTTGGGACTGACTCTGCGGTAACTGCAGTGGGCGCACATAGGGCTCTAGTAACAGACGTCTATCCGTTGGACTATAGCAAGCTTTGTTTAAGGGAAACTCTTTCAGGCTGAATCGCACTTCTCACAGTGTCTTATCAGCGGAGGAATAGAGAAAGAACAACTATGGACAGAGGGAACGTTGTGCCCTGAGAGTGAAGGACCGGGTATGGAACATAGGCTTCTATGACACATACTGGAAGGTCAACACCTGTGATGTTCCATTGTGTCTAACTCGTGTCAAAACCCTTCAAATGTACGAGGGAACTGTGCTACAGTACTTTCCCACGACAATAATGAGTCTGTGCTAAGTTGGAAACTGTAGGACCTGTCTGTGCAGCAATCAGAGAGAGTATCGTACAGGACCCTGACGGGTTATTCTTAGGAAGGATCTTTTCAGGGATCCTAGTTAAAGTGTGTTCTCATTCTTAACAGTGTCTCCTACTCTGAGGAATGATGATAGAATGAGGACGGACTTTGGGCACATTAGGTACTGTGAGTAAAGTGCAGGCTATGGCGCTTAGGCATCCCAAACACATATTAGATAATCAAGACCAGTGGTGATCCGCACTTTCTTTCTGAGTAAAAAACGCTTCCAGCATTGTGATGGAAGTGTGCTGTAGGAGGGATTCGTTGCTGTGTTGCGTCTGTTAGAAAAGGAAGCTCTTGGGACTGACTCTGCGGTAACTGCAATAGGCGTACATAGGGCTCTAGTATCATACGTCTATCCGTTGGACTATAGCAAGTTCTGTTTAAGGGAAACTCTTTCAGGCTGAATCGCACTTCTCACAGTGTCTTATCAGCGGAGGAATAGAGAAAGAACAACTATGGACAGAGGGAACGTTTTGCCCTGAGAGTGAAGGACCGGGTATGGAACATAGGCCTCTATGACACATACTGGAAGGTCAACACCTGTGATGTTCCATTGTGTATAACTCGTCTCAAAACCCTTCAGATGTACGATGGAACTGTGCTACAGTATTTTCCCAGGACAGGAATGAGTCTGTCCTAAGTTGGAAACTGTAAGACCTGTCCGTGTAGCAATCATAGAAGTATTGTACAGGACCCTGACGGGTTATTCTTAGGAAGGTATCTTTTCAGGGATCCTAGTTAAAGTGTGTTCTCATTCATAACAGTGTCTTCTCCTTTGAGGAATGATGATAGAACACGGACGGACTATGGGCATCTTAGGTACTCTGAGTAAAGTGCAGGCTATGGCGCTTAGGCATCCCAAACTCATATTGCATGCTCACGACCAGTGGTGATCCGCACTTTCTTTCAGTGTTAAAAACGCTTCCAACATTGTGAGGGAAGTGTGCTTTAAGAGGGATTCGTTGCAGTGTTGCGTCTGATAAAGAAGGAAGCTCTTGGGACTGACTATGCGATAACTGCAGTAGGCGCACATAGGGCTCTAGTATCAGACGTCTATCCGTTGGACTATAGCAAGTTCTGTTTAAGGGAAACTCCATCAAACGGAATCGCACTTCTCACAGTGTCTTTTAAGAGGGGGAAAGGATATAGAACAACTAAGGGGAGGGAACGTTGTGCCCTGAGAGTGAATGACAGCTTAGGGCACATAGGCCTCTATGACACATACTGGAAGGTCAACACCTGTGATGTTCCACTGTGTCTAGCTCGTCTCAAACACTTCAAAAGTACGAGGGAACTTTGCTACTGTACATTCTCACGACAGGTTTGAGTCTGTGCTCTGTAGGAAACATTAGGACCTGTCTGTGTAGCAATCATAAACTATCACATACAGGACCATGACAAGTGATTCTTAGGAAGGTATCTTTTCAGGGATCCTACTTAAAGTGCGTTCTCATTCATCACAGAGTCTCCTCCTTTCAGGAATGATGATAGAACACGGACGGACTATGGGCACCTTAGGTACTGTGAGTAAAGTGCAGGCTATGGCGCTTAGGCATCCCAAACTCATATTGGATGCTCACGACCAGTGGTGATCCGCACTTTCTTTCAGTGTTAAAAACGCTTCCAACATTGTGAGGGAAGTGTGCTTTAGGAGGGATTCGTTGCAGTGTTGCGTCTGTTAAAGAAGGAAGCGCTTGGGACTGACTCTGCGGTAACTGCAATAGGCGCACATAGGGCTCTAGTAACAGACGTCTATCCCTTGGACTATAGCAAGTTCTGTTTAAGGGAAACTCCTTCAGGCGGAATCGCACTTCTCCCAGTGTCTTTTTAATGGAGGAATGGAGAAAGAACTACTACGGAGAGAGGGAACGTTGTGCCCTTCGAGTGAAGGAAAGGGTATGGAACATAGGCCTCTAAGACACATACTGGAAAGTCAACAGCTGTGATGTTCCACTGTGTCTAACTCGTCTCAAAACACTTAAAATGCAGGAGGGAACTGTGCTACTGTACGTTCTCACTTCAGGAATGAGTCTGTGCTAAGTTGGAAACTGGAGGGCCTGTCTGAGTAGCAATCATAGAGAGATTCGTACAGGACCCTTTCAGGTTATTCTTAGGAAGGTATCTTTTCAGGGATCCTACTTAAAATGTGTTCTCATTGATAATAGTATCTCCTTCTTTGAGGAATGATGATAGAATGTGGACGGACCATGGGCACATTATATACTGTGAGTAAAGTGCAGGCTATGGCGCTTAGGCATCCCAAACACATATTCGATGATCAAGACCAGTGGTGATCCCCACGTTCTTTCTCTGTAAAAAACGCTTTCAACATTGTGAGGGAAGTGTGCTTTAGGAGGGATTCGTTGCAGTGTTGCGTCTGTTAAAGAAGGAAGCGCTTGGGACTGACTCTGCGGTAACTGCAATAGGCGCACATAGGGCTCTAGTAACAGACGTCTATCCCTTGGACTATAGCAACTTCTGTTTAAGGGAAACTCCTTCAGGCGGAATCGCACTTCTCCCAGTGTCTTTTTAATGGAGGAATGGAGAAAGAACAACTACGGAGAGAGGGAACGTTGTGCCCTTCGAGTGAAGGAAAGGGTATGGAACATAGGCCTCTAAGACACATACTGGAAAGTCAACAGCTGTGATGTTCCACTGTGTCTAACTCTTCTCAAAACACTTAAAATGCAGGAGGGAACTGTGCTACTGTACGTTCTCACTTCAGGAATGAGTCTGTGCTAAGTTGGAAACTGGAGGGCCTGTCTGAGTAGCAATCATAGAGAGATTAGTACAGGACCCTTTCAGGTTATTCTTAGGAAGGTATCTTTTCAGGGATCCTACTTAAAATGTGTTCTCATTGATAATAGTATCTCCTTCTTTGAGGAATGATGATAGAATGTGGACGGACCATGGGCACATTATATACTGTGAGTAAAGTGCAGGCTATGGCGCTTAGGCATCCCAAACACATATTCGATGATCAAGACCAGTGGTGATCCCCACGTTCTTTCTCTGTAAAAAACGCTTTCAACATTGTGAGGGAAGTGTGCTTTAGGAGGGATTCGTTGCAGTGTTGCGTCTGTTAAAGAAGGAAGCTCTTGGGACTGACTCTGCGGTAACTGCAGTGGGCGCACATAGGGCTCTAGTATCAGACGTCTATCCGTTGGACTATAGCAAGCTCTGTTTAAGGGAAACTCTTTCAGGCTGAATCGCACTTCTCACAGTGTCTTATCAGAGGAGGAATAGAGAAAGAACAACTATGGACAGAGGGAACGTTGTGCCCTGAGAGTGAAGGACCGGGTATGGAACATAGGCCTCTATGACACATACTGGAAGGTCAACACCTGTGATGTTCCATTGTGTCTAACTCGTGTCAAAACCCTTCAAATGTACGAGGGAACTGTGCTACAGTACTTTCCCACGACAATAATGAGTCTGTGCTAAGTTGGAAACTGTAGGACCTGTCTGTGCAGCAATCAGAGAGAGTATCGTACAGGACCCTGACGGGTTATTCTTAGGAAGGTATCTTTTCAGGGATCCTAGTTAAAGTGTGTTCTCATTCTTAACAGTGTCTCCTACTCTGAGGAATGATGATAGAATGCGGACGGACTTTGGGCACATTAGGTACTGTGAGTAAAGTGCAGGCTATGGCGCTTAGGCATCCCAAACACATATTAGATAATCAAGACCAGTGGTGATCCGCACTTTCTTTCTGAGTAAAAAACGCTTCCAGCATTGTGATGGAAGTGTGCTTTAGGAGGGATTCGTTGCTGTGTTGCGTCTGTTAGAAAAGGAAGCTCTTGGGACTGACTCTGCGGTAACTGCAATAGGCGTACATAGGGCTCTAGTATCATACGTCTATCCGTTGGACTATAGCAAGTTCTGTTTAAGGGAAACTCTTTCAGGCTGAATCGCACTTCTCACAGTGTCTTATCAGCGGAGGAATAGAGAAAGAACAACTATGGACAGAGGGAACGTTTTGCCCTGAGAGTGAAGGACCGGGTATGGAACATAGGCCTCTATGACACATACTGGAAGGTCAACACCTGTGATGTTCCATTGTGTATAACTCGTCTCAAAACCCTTCAGATGTACGAGGGAACTGTGCTACAGTATTTTCCCAGGACAGGAATGAGTCTGTGCTAAGTTGGAAACTGTAAGACCTGTCCGTGTAGCAATCATAGAGAGTATTGTACAGGACCCTGACGGGTTATTCTTAGGAAGGTATCTTTTCAGGGATCCTAGTTAAAGTGTGTTCTCATTCATAACAGTGTCTCCTCCTTTGAGGAATGATGATAGAACACGGACGGACTATGGGCATCTTAGGTACTCTGAGTAAAGTGCAGGCTATGTCGCTTAGGCATCCCAAACTCATATTGCATGCTCACGACCAGTGGTGATCCGCACTTTCTTTCAGTGTTAAAAACGCTTCCAACATTGTGAGGGAAGTGTGCTTTAGGAGGGATTCGTTGCAGTGTTGCGTCTGATAAAGAAGGAAGCTCTTGGGACTGACTATGCGATAACTGCAATAGGCGCACATAGGGCTCTAGTATCAGACGTCTATCCGTTGGACTATAGCAAGTTCTGTTTAAGGGAAACTCCATCAAACGGAATCGCACTTCTCACAGTGTCTTTTCAGAGGGGGAAAGGATATAGAACAACTAAGGGGAGGGAACGTTGTGCCCTGAGAGTGAATGACAGCTTAGGGCACATAGGCCTCTATGACACATACTGGAAGGTCAACACCTGTGATGTTCCACTGTGTCTAGCTCGTCTCAAACACTTCAAAAGTACGAGGGAACTTTGCTACTGTACATTCTCACGACAGGTTTGAGTCTGTGCACTGTAGGAAACATTAGGACCTGTCTGTGTAGCAATCATAAACTATCACATACAGGACCATGACAAGTGATTCTTAGGAAGGTATCTTTTCAGGGATCCTACTTAAAGTGCGTTCTCATTCATCACAGAGTCTCCTCCTTTCAGGAATGATGATAGAACACGGACGGACTATGGGCACCTTAGGTACTGTGAGTAAAGTGCAGGCTATGGCGCTTAGGCATCCCAAACTCATATTGGATGCTCACGACCAGTGGTGATCCGCACTTTCTTTCAGTGTTAAAAACGCTTCCAACATTGTGAGGGAAGTGTGCTTTAGGAGGGATTCGTTGCAGTGTTGCGTCTGTTAAAGAAGGAAGCGCTTGGGACTGACTCTGCGGTAACTGCAATAGGCGCACATAGGGCTCTAGTAACAGACGTCTATCCCTTGGACTATAGCAAGTTCTGTTTAAGGGAAACTCCTTCAGGCGGAATCGCACTTCTCCCAGTGTCTTTTTAATGGAGGAATGGAGAAAGAACTACTACGGAGAGAGGGAACGTTGTGCCCTTCGAGTGAAGGAAAGGGTATGGAACATAGGCCTCTAAGACACATACTGGAAAGTCAACAGCTGTGATGTTCCACTGTGTCTAACTCGTCTCAAAACACTTAAAATGCAGGAGGGAACTGTGCTACTGTACGTTCTCACTTCAGGAATGAGTCTGTGCTAAGTTGGAAACTGGAGGGCCTGTCTGAGTAGCAATCATAGAGAGATTCGTACAGGACCCTTTCAGGTTATTCTTAGGAAGGTATCTTTTCAGGGATCCTACTTAAAATGTGTTCTCATTGATAATAGTATCTCCTTCTTTGAGGAATGATGATAGAATGTGGACGGACCATGGGCACATTATATACTGTGAGTAAAGTGCAGGCTATGGCGCTTAGGCATCCCAAACACATATTCGATGATCAAGACCAGTGGTGATCCCCACGTTCTTTCTCTGTAAAAAACGCTTTCAACATTGTGAGGGAAGTGTGCTTTAGGAGGGATTCGTTGCAGTGTTGCGTCTGTTAAAGAAGGAAGCTCTTGGGACTGACTCTGCGGTAACTGCAGTAGGCGCACTTAGGGCTCTAGTATCAGACGTCTATCCGTTGGACTATAGCAAGCTCTGTTTAAGGGAAACTCTTTCAGGCTGAATCGCACTTCTCACAGTGTCTTATCAGCGGAGGAATAGAGAAAGAACAACTATGGACAGAGGGAACGTTGTGCCCTGAGAGTGAAGGACCGGGTATGGAACATAGGCCTCTATGACACATACTGGAAGGTCAACACCTGTGATGTTCCATTGTGTCTAACTCGTGTCAAAACCCTTCAAATGTACGAGGGAACTGTGCTGCAGTACTTTCCCACGACAATAATGAGTCTGTGCTAAGTTGGAAACTGTAGGACCTGTCTGTGCAGCAATCAGAGAGAGTATCGTACAGGACCCTGACGGGTTATTCTTAGGAAGGTATCTTTTCAGGGATCCTAGTTAAAGTGTGTTCTCATTCTTAACAGTGTCTCCTACTCTGAGGAATGATGATAGAATGCGGACGGACTTTGGGCACATTAGGTACTGTGAGTAAAGTGCAGGCTATGGCGCTTAGGCATCCCAAACACATATTAGATAATCAAGACCAGTGGTGATCCGCACTTTCTTTCTGAGTAAAAAACGCTTCCAGCATTGTGATGGAAGTGTGCTTTAGGAGGGATTCGTTGCTGTGTTGCGTCTGTTAGAAAAGGAAGCTCTTGGGACTGACTCTGCGGTAACTGCAATAGGCGTACATAGGGCTCTAGTATCATACGTCTATCCGTTGGACTATAGCAAGTTCTGTTTAAGGGAAACTCTTTCAGGCTGAATCGCACTTCTCACAGTGTCTTATCAGCGGAGGAATAGAGAAAGAACAACTATGGACAGAGGGAACGTTTTGCCCTGAGAGTGAAGGACCGGGTATGGAACATAGGCCTCTATGACACATACTGGAAGGTCAACACCTGTGATGTTCCATTGTGTCTAACTCGTGTCAAAACCCTTCAGATGTACGAGGGAACTGTGCTACACTATATTCCCAGGACAGGAATGAGTCTGTGCTAAGTTGGAAACTGTAAGACCTGTCCGTGTAGCAATCATAGAGAGTATTGTACAGGACCCTGACGGGTTATTCTTAGGAAGGTATCTTTTCAGGGATCCTAGTTAAAGTGTGTTCTCATTCATAACAGTGTCTCCTCCTTTGAGGAATGATGATAGAACACGGACGGACTATGGGCATCTTAGGTACTCTGAGTAAAGTGCAGGCTATGGCGCTTAGGCATCCCAAACTCATATTGCATGCTCACGACCAGTGGTGATCCGCACTTTCTTTCAGTTTTAAAAACGCTTCCAACATTGTGAGGGAAGTGTGCTTTAGGAGGGATTCGTTGCAGTGTTGCGTCTGATAAAGAAGGAAGCTCTTGGGACTGACTATGCGATAACTGCAATAGGCGCACATAGGGCTCTAGTATCAGACGTCTATCCGTTGGACTATAGCAAGTTCTGTTTAAGGGAAACTCCATCAAACGGAATCGCACTTCTCACAGTGTCTTTTCAGAGGGGGAAAGGATATAGAACAACTAAGGGGAGGGAACGTTGTGCCCTGAGAGTGAATGACAGCTTAGGGCACATAGGCCTCTATGACACATACTGGAAGGTCAACACCTGTGATGTTCCACTGTGTCTAGCTCGTCTCAAACACTTCAAATGTACGAGGGAACTTTGCTACTGTACATTCTCACGACAGGTTTGAGTCTGTGCTCTGTAGGAAACATTAGGACCTGTCTGTGTAGCAATCATAAACTATCACATACAGGACCATGACAAGTGATTCTTAGGAAGGTATCTTTTCAGGGATCCTACTTAAAGTGCGTTCTCATTCATCACAGAGTCTCCTCCTTTCAGGAATGATGATAGAACACGGACGGACTATGGGCACCTTAGGTACTGTGAGTAAAGTGCAGGCTATGGCGCTTAGGCATCCCAAACTCATATTGGATGCTCACGACCAGTGGTGATCCGCACTTTCTTTCAGTGTTAAAAACGCTTCCAACATTGTGAGGGAAGTGTGCTTTAGGAGGGATTCGTTGCACTGTTGCGTCTGTTAAAGAAGGAAGCGCTTGGACTGACTCTGCGGTAACTGCAATAGGCGGACATAGGGCTCTAGTCACAGACGTCTATCCCTTGGACTAGAGCAAGTTCTGTTTAAGGGAAACTCCTTCAGGCGGAATCGCACTTCTCCCAGTGTCTTTTTAATGGAGGAATGGAGAAAGAACAACTACGGAGAGAGGGAACGTTGTGCCCTTCGAGTGAAGGAAAGGGTATGGAACATAGGCCTCTAAGACACATACTGGAAAGTCAACAGCTGTGATGTTCCACTGTGTCTAACTCTTCTCAAAACACTTAAAATGCAGGAGGGAACTGTGCTACTGTACGTTCTCACTTCAGGAATGAGTCTGTGCTAAGTTGGAAACTGGAGGGCCTGTCTGAGTAGCAATCATAGAGAGATTCGTACAGGACCCTTTCAGGTTATTCTTAGGAAGGTATCTTTACAGGGATCCTACTTAAAATGTGTTCTCATTGATAATAGTATCTCCTTCTTTGAGGAATGATGATAGAATGTGGACGGACCATGGGCACATTATATACTGTGAGTAAAGTGCAGGCTATGGCGCTTAGGCATCCCAAACACATATTCGATGATCAAGACCAGTGGTGATCCCCACGTTCTTTCTCTGTAAAAAACGCTTTCAACATTGTGAGGGAAGTGTGCTTTAGGAGGGATTCGTTGCAGTGTTGCGTCTGTTAAAGAAGGAAGCTCTTGGGACTGACCCTGCGGTAACTGCAGTAGGAGCACATAGGGCTCTAGTATCAGACGTCTATCCGTTGGACTATAGCAAGCTCTGTTTAAGGGAAACTCTTTCAGGCTGAATCGCACTTCTCACAGTGTCTTATCAGCGGAGGAATAGAGAAAGAACAACTATGGACAGAGGGAATTTGTGCCCTGAGAGTGAAGGACCGGGTATGGAACATAGGTTTCTATGACACATACTGGAAGGTCAACACCTGTGATGTTCCATTGTGTCTAACTCGTGTCAAAACCCTTCAAATGTACGAGGGAACTGTGCTACAGTACTTTCCCACGACAATAATGAGTCTGTGCTAAGTTGGAAACTGTAGGACCTTTCTGTGCAGCAATCAGAGAGAGTATCGTACAGGACCCTGACGGGTTATTCTTAGGAAGGTATCTTTTCAGGGATCCTAGTTAAAGTGTGTTCTCATTCTTAACAGTGTCTCCTACTCTGAGGAATGATGATAGAATGCGGACGGACTTTGGGCACATTAGGTACTGTGAGTAAAGTGCAGGCTATGGCGCTTAGGCATCCCAAACACATATTAGATAATCAAGACCAGTGGTGATCCGCACTTTCTTTCTGAGTAAAAAACGCTTCCAGCATTGTGATGGAAGTGTGCTTTAGGAGGGATTCGTTGCTGTGTTGCGTCTGTTAGAAAAGGAAGCTCTTGGGACTGACTCTGCGGTAACTGCAATAGGCGTACATAGGGCTCTAGTATCATACGTCTATCCGTTGGACTATAGCAAGTTCTGTTTAAGGGAAACTCTTTCAGGCTGAATCGCACTTCTCACAGTGTCTTATCAGCGGAGGAATAGAGAAAGAACAACTATGGACAGAGGGAACGTTTTGCCCTGAGCGTGAAGGACCGGGTATGGAACATAGGCCTCTATGACACATACTGGAAGGTCAACACCTGTGATGTTCCATTGTGTATAACTCGTCTCAAAACCCTTCAGATGTACGAGGGAACTGTGCTACAGTATTTTCCCAGGACAGGAATGAGTCTGTGCTAAGTTGGAAACTGTAAGACCTGTCCGTGTAGCAATCATAGAGAGTATTGTACAGGACCCTGACGGGTTATTCTTAGGAAGGTATCTTTTCAGGGATCCTAGTTAAAGTGTGTTCTCATTCATAACAGTGTCTCCTCCTTTGAGGAATGATGATAGAACACGGACGGACTATGGGCATCTTAGGTACTCTGAGTAAAGTGCAGGCTATGGCGCTTAGGCATCCCAAACTCATATTGCATGCTCACGACCAGTGGTGATCCGCACTTTCTTTCAGTGTTAAAAACGCTTCCAACATTGTGAGGGAAGTGTGCTTTAGGAGGGATTCGTTGCAGTGTTGCGTCTGATAAAGAAGGAAGCTCTTGGGACTGACTATGCGATAACTGCAATAGGCGCACATAGGGCTCTAGTATCAGACGTCTATCCGTTGGACTATAGCAAGTTCTGTTTAAGGGAAACTCCATCAAACGGAATCGCACTTCTCACAGTGTCTTTTCAGAGGGGGAAAGGATATAGAACAACTAAGGGGAGGGAACGTTGTGCCCTGAGAGTGAATGACAGCTTAGGGCACATAGGCCTCTATGACACATACTGGAAGGTCAACACCTGTGATGTTCCACTGTGTCTAGCTCGTCTCAAACACTTAAAATGTACGAGGGAACTTTGCTACTGTACATTCTCACGACAGGTTTGAGTCTGTGCTCTGTAGGAAACATTAGGACCTGTCTGTGTAGCAATCATAAACTATCACATACAGGACCATGACAAGTGATTCTTAGGAAGGTATCTTTTCAGGGATCCTACTTAAAGTGCGTTCTCATTCATCACAGAGTCTCCTCCTTTCAGGAATGATGATAGAACACGGACGGACTATGGGCACCTTAGGTACTGTGAGTAAAGTGCAGGCTATGGCGCTTAGGCATCCCAAACTCATATTGGATGCTCACGACCAGTGGTGATCCGCACTTTCTTTCAGTGTTAAAAACGCTTCCAACATTGTGAGGGAAGTGTGCTTTAGGAGGGATTCGTTGCAGTGTTGCGTCTGTTAAAGAAGGAAGCGCTTGGGACTGACTCTGCGGTAACTGCAATAGGCGCACATAGGGCTCTAGTAACAGACGTCTATCCCTTGGACTATAGCAAGTTCTGTTTAAGGGAAACTCCTTCAGGCGGAATCGCACTTCTCCCAGTGTCTTTTTAATGGAGGAATGGAGAAAGAACTACTACGGAGAGAGGGAACGTTGTGCCCTTCGAGTGAAGGAAAGGGTATGGAACATAGGCCTCTAAGACACATACTGGAAAGTCAACAGCTGTGATGTTCCACTGTGTCTAACTCGTCTCAAAACACTTAAAATGCAGGAGGGAACTGTGCTACTGTACGTTCTCACTTCAGGAATGAGTCTGTGCTAAGTTGGAAACTGGAGGGCCTGTCTGAGTAGCAATCATAGAGAGATTCGTACAGGACCCTTTCAGGTTATTCTTAGGAAGGTATCTTTTCAGGGATCCTACTTAAAATGTGTTCTCATTGATAATAGTATCTCCTTCTTTGAGGAATGATGATAGAATGTGGACGGACCATGGGCACATTATATACTGTGAGTAAAGTGCAGGCTATGGCGCTTAGGCATCCCAAACACATATCCGATGATCAAGACCAGTGGTGATCCCCACGTTCTTTCTCTGTAAAAAACGCTTTCAACATTGTGAGGGAAGTGTGCTTTAGGAGGGATTCGTTGCAGTGTTGCGTCTGTTAAAGAAGGAAGCTCTTGGGACTGACTCTGCGGTAACTGCAGTGGGCGCACATAGGGCTCTAGTATCAGACGTCTATCCGTTGGACTATAGCAAGCTCTGTTTAAGGGAAACTCTTTCAGGCTGAATCGCACTTCTCACAGTGTCTTATCAGCGGAGGAATAGAGAAAGAACAACTATGGACAGAGGGAACGTTGTGCCCTGAGAGTGAAGGACCGGGTATGGAACATAGGCTTCTATGACACATACTGGAAGGTCAACACCTGTGATGTTCCATTGTGTCTAACTCGTGTCAAAACCCTTCAAATGTACGAGGGAACTGTGCTACAGTACTTTCCCACGACAATAATGAGTCTGTGCTAAGTTGGAAACTGTAGGACCTGTCTGTGCAGCAATCAGAGAGAGTATCGTACAGGACCCTGACGGGTTATTCTTAGGAAGGTATCTTTTCAGGGATCCTAGTTAAAGTGTGTTCTCATTCTTAACAGTGTCTCCTACTCTGAGGAATGATGATAGAATGCGGACGGACTTTGGGCACATTAGGTACTGTGAGTAAAGTGCAGGCTATGGCGCTTAGGCATCCCAAACACATATTAGATAATCAAGACCAGTGGTGATCCGCACTTTCTTTCTGAGTAAAAAACGCTTCCAGCATTGTGATGGAAGTGTGCTTTAGGAGGGATTCGTTGCTGTGTTGCGTCTGTTAGAAAAGGAAGCTCTTGGGACTGACTCTGCGGTAACTGCAATAAGCGTACATAGGGCTCTAGTATCATACGTCTATCCGTTGGACTATAGCAAGTTCTGTTTAAGGGAAACTCTTTCAGGCTGAATCGCACTTCTCACAGTGTCTTATCAGCGGAGGAATAGAGAAAGAACAACTATGGACAGAGGGAACGTTTGGCCCTGAGAGTGAAGGACCGGGTATGGAACATAGGCCTCTATGACACATACTGGAAGGTCAACACCTGTGATGTTCCATTGTGTATAACTCGTCTCAAAACCCTTCAGATGTACGAGGGAACTGTGCTACAGTATTTTCCCAGGACAGGAATGAGTCTGTGCTAAGTTGGAAACTGTAAGACCTGTCCGTGTAGCAATCATAGAGAGTATTGTACAGGACCCTGACGGGTTATTCTTAGGAAGGTATCTTTTCAGGGATCCTAGTTAAAGTGTGTTCTCATTCATAACAGTGTCTCCTCCTTTGAGGAATGATGATAGAACACGGACGGACTATGGGCATCTTAGGTACTCTGAGTAAAGTGCAGGCTATGGCGCTTAGGCATCCCAAACTCATATTGCATGCTCACGACCAGTGGTGATCCGCACTTTCTTTCAGTGTTAAAAACGCTTCCAACATTGTGAGGGAAGTGTGCTTTAGGAGGGATTCGTTGCAGTGTTGCGTCTGATAAAGAAGGAAGCTCTTGGGACTGACTATGCGATAACTGCAATAGGCGCACATAGGGCTCTAGTATCAGACGTCTATCCGTTGGACTATAGCAAGTTCTGTTTAAGGGAAACTCCATCAAACGGAATCGCACTTCTCACAGTGTCTTTTCAGAGGGGGAAAGGATATAGAACAACTAAGGGGAGGGAACGTTGTGCCCTGAGAGTGAATGACAGCTTAGGGCACATAGGCCTCTATGACACATACTGGAAGGTCAACACCTGTGATGTTCCACTGTGTCTAGCTCGTCTCAAACACTTCAAATGTACGAGGGAACTTTGCTACTGTACATTCTCACGACAGGTTTGAGTCTGTGCTCTGTAGGAAACATTAGGACCTGTCTGTGTAGCAATCATAAACTATCACATAAAGGACCATGACAAGTGATTCTTAGGAAGGTATCTTTTCAGGGATCCTACTTAAAGTGCGTTCTCATTCATCAGAGAGTCTCCTCCTTTCAGGAATGATGATAGAACACGGACGGACTATGGGCACCTTAGGTACTGTGAGTAAAGTGCAGGCTATGGCGCTTAGGCATCCCAAACTCATATTGGATGCTCACGACCAGTGGTGATCCGCACTTTCTTTCAGTGTTAAAAACGCTTCCAACATTGTGAGGGAAGTGTGCTTTAGGAGGGATTCGTTGCAGTGTTGCGTCTGTTAAAGAAGGAAGCGCTTGGGACTGACTCTGCGGTAACTGCAATAGGCGCACATAGGGCTCTAGTAACAGACGTCTATCCCTTGGACTATAGCAAGTTCTGTTTAAGGGAAACTCCTTCAGGCGGAATCGCACTTCTCCCAGTGTCTTTTTAATGGAGGAATGGAGAAAGAACAACTACGGAGAGAGGGAACGTTGTGCCCTTCGAGTGAAGGAAAGGGTATGGAACATAGGCCTCTAAGACACATACTGGAAAGTCAACAGCTGTGATGTTCCACTGTGTCTAACTCGTCTCAAAACACTTAAAATGCAGGAGGGAACTGTGCTACTGTACGTTCTCACTTCAGGAATGAGTCTGTGCTAAGTTGGAAACTGGAGGGCCTGTCTGAGTAGCAATCATAGAGAGATTCGTACAGGACCCTTTCAGGTTATTCTTAGGAAGGTATCTTTTCAGGGATCCTACTTAAAATGTGTTCTCATTGATAATAGTATCTCCTTCTTTGAGGAATGATGATAGAATGTGGACGGACCATGGGCACATTATATACTGTGAGTAAAGTGCAGGCTATGGCGCTTAGGCATCCCAAACACATATTCGATGATCAAGACCAGTGGTGATCCCCACGTTCTTTCTCTGTAAAAAACGCTTTCAACATTGTGAGGGAAGTGTGCTTTAGGAGGGATTCGTTGCAGTGTTGCGTCTGTTAAAGAAGGAAGCTCTTGGGACTGACTCTGCGGTAACTGCAGTGGGCGCACATAGGGCTCTAGTATCAGACGTCTATCCGTTGGACTATAGCAAGCTCTGTTTAAGGGAAACTCTTTCAGGCTGAATCGCACTTCTCACAGTGTCTTATCAGCGGAGGAATAGAGAAAGAACAACTATGGACAGAGGGAACGTTGTGCCCTGAGAGTGAAGGACCGGGTATGGAACATAGGCTTCTATGACACATACTGGAAGGTCAACACCTGTGATGTTCCATTGTGTCTAACTCGTGTCAAAACCATTCAAATGTACGAGGGAACTGTGCTACAGTACTTTCCCACGACAATAATGAGTCTGTGCTAAGTTGGAAACTGTTGGACCTGTCTGTGCAGCAATCAGAGAGAGTATCGTACAGGACCCTGACGGGTTATTCTTAGGAAGGTATCTTTTCAGGGATCCTAGTTAAAGTGTGTTCTCATTCTTAACAGTGTCTCCTACTCTGAGGAATGATGATAGAATGCGGACGGACTTTGGGCACATTAGGTACTGTGAGTAAAGTGCAGGCTATGGCGCTTAGGCATCCCAAACACATATTAGATAATCAAGACCAGTGGTGATCCGCACTTTCTTTCTGAGTAAAAAACGCTTCCAGCATTGTGATGGAAGTGTGCTTTAGGAGGGATTCGTTGCTGTGTTGCGTCTGTTAGAAAAGGAAGCTCTTGGGACTGACTCTGCGGTAACTGCAATAGGCGTACATAGGGCTCTAGTATCATACGTCTATCCGTTGGACTATAGCAAGTTCTGTTTAAGGGAAACTCTTTCAGGCTGAATCGCACTTCTCACAGTGTCTTATCAGAGGAGGAATAGAGAAAGAACAACTATGGACAGAGGGAACGTTTTGCCCTGAGAGTGAAGGACCGGGTATGGAACATAGGCCTCTATGACACATACTGGAAGGTCAACACCTGTGATGTTCCATTGTGTATAACTCGTCTCAAAACCCTTCAGATGTACGAGGGAACTGTGCTACAGTATTTTCCCAGGACAGGAATGAGTCTGTGCTAAGTTGGAAACTGTAAGACCTGTCCGTGTAGCAATCATAGAGAGTATTGTACAGGACCCTGACGGGTTATTCTTAGGAAGGTATCTTTTCAGGGATCCTAGTTAAAGTGTGTTCTCATTCATAACAGTGTCTCCTCCTTTGAGGAATGATGATAGAACACGGACGGACTATGGGCATCTTAGGTACTCTGAGTAAAGTGCAGGCTATGGCGCTTAGGCATCCCAAACTCATATTGCATGCTCACGACCAGTGGTGATCCGCACTTTCTTTCAGTGTTAAAAACGCTTCCAACATTGTGAGGGAAGTGTGCTTTAGGAGGGATTCGTTGCAGTGTTGCGTCTGATAAAGAAGGAAGCTCTTGGGACTGACTATGCGATAACTGCAGTAGGCGCACATAGGGCTCTAGTATCAGACGTCTATCCGTTGGACTATAGCAAGTTCTGTTTAAGGGAAACTCCATCAAACGGAATCGCACTTCTCACAGTGTCTTTTCAGAGGGGGAAAGGATATAGAACAACAAAGGGGAGGGAACGTTGTGCCCTGAGAGTGAATGACAGCTTAGGGCACATAGGCCTCTATGACACATACTGGAAGGTCAACACCTGTGATGTTCCACTGTGTCTAGCTCGTCTCAAACACTTCAAAAGTACGAGGGAACTTTGCTACTGTACATTCTCACGACAGGTTTGAGTCTGTGCTCTGTAGGAAACATTAGGACCTGTCTGTGTAGCAATCATAAACTATCACATACAGGACCATGACAAGTGATTCTTAGGAAGGTATCTTTTCAGGGATCCTACTTAAAGTGCGTTCTCATTCATCACAGAGTCTCCTCCTTTCAGGAATGATGATAGAACACGGACGGACTATGGGCACCTTAGGTACTGTGAGTAAAGTGCAGGCTATGGCGCTTAGGCATCCCAAACTCATATTGGATGCTCACGACCAGTGGTGATCCGCACTTTCTTTCAGTGTTAAAAACGCTTCCAACATTGTGAGGGAAGTGTGCTTTAGGAGGGATTCGTTGCAGTGTTGCGTCTGTTAAAGAAGGAAGCGCTTGGGACTGACTCTGCGGTAACTGCAATAGGCGCACATAGGGCTCTAGTAACAGACGTCTATCCCTTGGACTATAGCAAGTTCTGTTTAAGGGAAACTCCTTCAGGCGGAATCGCACTTCTCCCAGTGTCTTTTTAATGGAGGAATGGAGAAAGAACTACTACGGAGAGAGGGAACGTTGTGCCCTTCGAGTGAAGGAAAGGGTATGGAACATAGGCCTCTAAGACACATACTGGAAAGTCAACAGCTGTGATGTTCCACTGTGTCTAACTCGTCTCAAAACACTTAAAATGCAGGAGGGAACTGTGCTACTGTACGTTCTCACTTCAGGAATGAGTCTGTGCTAAGTTGGAAACTGGAGGGCCTGTCTGAGTAGCAATCATAGAGAGATTCGTACAGGACCCTTTCAGGTTATTCTTAGGAAGGTATCTTTTCAGGGATCCTACTTAAAATGTGTTCTCATTGATAATAGTATCTCCTTCTTTGAGGAATGATGATAGAATGTGGACGGACCATGGGCACATTATATACTGTGAGTAAAGTGCAGGCTATGGCGCTTAGGCATCCCAAACACATATTCGATGATCAAGACCAGTGGTGATCCCCACGTTCTTTCTCTGTAAAAAACGCTTTCAACATTGTGAGGGAAGTGTGCTTTAGGAGGGATTCGTTGCAGTGTTGCGTCTGTTAAAGAAGGAAGCTCTTGGGACTGACTCTGCGGTAACTGCAGTAGGCGCACATAGGGCTCTAGTATCAGACGTCTATCCGTTGGACTATAGCAAGCTCTGTTTAAGGGAAACTCTTTCAGGCTGAATCGCACTTCTCACAGTGTCTTATCAGCGGAGGAATAGAGAAAGAACAACTATGGACAGAGGGAACGTTGTGCCCTGAGAGTGAAGGACCGGGTATGGAACATAGGCTTCTATGACACATACTGGAAGGTCAACACCTGTGATGTTCCATTGTGTCTAACTCGTGTCAAAACCCTTCAAATGTACGAGGGAACTGTGCTACAGTACTTTCCCACGACAATAATGAGTCTGTGCTAAGTTGGAAACTGTAGGACCTGTCTGTGCAGCAATCACAGAGAGTATCATACAAGGACCCTGACGGGTTATTCTTAGGAAGGTATCTTTTCTGGGATCCTAGTTAAAGTGTGTTCTCATTCTTAACAGTGTCTCCTACTCTGAGGAATGATGATAGAATGCGGACGGACTTTGGGCACATTAGGTACTGTGAGTAAAGTGCAGGCTATGGCGCTTAGGCATCCCAAACACATATTAGATAATCAAGACCAGTGGTGATCCGCACTTTCTTTCTGAGTAAAAAACGCTTCCAGCATTGTGATGGAAGTGTGCTTTAGGAGGGATTCGTTGCTGTGTTGCGTCTGTTAGAAAAGGAAGCTCTTGGGACTGACTCTGCGGTAACTGCAATAGGCGTACATAGGGCTCTAGTATCATACGTCTATCCGTTGGACTATAGCAAGTTCTGTTTAAGGGAAACTCTTTCAGGCTGAATCGCACTTCTCACAGTGTCTTATCAGCGGAGGAATAGAGAAAGAACAACTATGGACAGAGGGAACGTTTTGCCCTGAGAGTGAAGGACCGGGTATGGAACATAGGCCTCTATGAAACATACTGGAAGGTCAACAACTGTGATGTTCCATTGTGTATAACTCGTCTCAAAACCCTTCAGATGTACGATGGAACTGTGCTACAGTATTTTCCCAGGACAGGAATGAGTCTGTGCTAAGTTGGAAACTGTAAGACCTGTCCGTGTAGCAATCATAGAGAGTATTGTACAGGACCCTGACGGGTTATTCTTAGGAAGGTATCTTTTCAGGGATCCTAGTTAAAGTGTGTTCTCATTCATAACAGTGTCTCCTCCTTTGAGGAATGATGATAGAACACGGACGGACTATGGGCATCTTAGGTACTCTGAGTAAAGTGCAGGCTATGGCGCTTAGGCATCCCAAACTCATATTGCATGCTCACGACCAGTGGTGATCCGCACTTTCTTTCAGTGTTAAAAACGCTTCCAACATTGTGAGGGAAGTGTGCTTTAAGAGGGATTCGTTGCAGTGTTGCGTCTGATAAAGAAGGAAGCTCTTGGGACTGACTATGCGATAACTGCAGTAGGCGCACATAGGGTTCTAGTATCAGACGTCTATCCGTTGGACTATAGCAAGTTCTGTTTAAGGGAAACTCCATCAAACGGAATCGCACTTCTCACAGTGTCTTTTCAGAGGGGGAAAGGATATAGAACAACAAAGGGGAGGGAACGTTGTGCCCTGAGAGTGAATGACAGCTTAGGGCACATAGGCCTCTATGACACATACTGGAAGGTCAACACCTGTGATGTTCCACTGTGTCTAGCTCGTCTCAAACACTTCAAATGTACGAGGGAACTTTGCTACTGTACATTCTCACGACAGGTTTGAGTCTGTGCTCTGTAGGAAACATTAGGACCTGTCTGTGTAGCAATCATAAACTATCACATACAGGACCATGACAAGTGATTCTTAGGAAGGTATCTTTTCAGGGATCCTACTTAAAGTGCGTTCTCATTCATCACAGAGTCTCCTCCTTTCAGGAATGATGATAGAACACGGACGGACTATGGGCACCTTAGGTACTGTGAGTAAAGTGCAGGCTATGGCGCTTAGGCATCCCAAACTCATATTGGATGCTCACGACCAGTGGTGATCCGCACTTTCTTTCAGTGTTAAAAACGCTTCCAACATTGTGAGGGAAGTGTGCTTTAGGAGGGATTCGTTGCAGTGTTGCGTCTGTTAAAGAAGGAAGCGCTTGGGACTGACTCTGCGGTAACTGCAATAGGCGCACATAGGGCTCTAGTAACAGACGTCTATCCCTTGGACTATAGCAAGTTCTGTTTAAGGGAAACTCCTTCAGGCGGAATCGCACTTCTCCCAGTGTCTTTTTAATGGAGGAATGGAGAAAGAACAACTACGGAGAGAGGGAACGTTGTGCCCTTCGAGTGAAGGAAAGGGTATGGAACATAGGCCTCTAAGACACATACTGGAAAGTCAACAGCTGTGATGTTCCACTGTGTCTAACTCGTCTCAAAACACTTAAAATGCAGGAGGGAACTGTGCTACTGTACGTTCTCACTTCAGGAATGAGTCTGTGCTAAGTTGGAAACTGGAGGGCCTGTCTGAGTAGCAATCATAGAGAGATTCGTACAGGACCCTTTCAGGTTATTCTTAGGAAGGTATCTTTTCAGGGATCCTACTTAAAATGTGTTCTCATTGATAATAGTATCTCCTTCTTTGAGGAATGATGATAGAATGTGGACGGACCATGGGCACATTATATACTGTGAGTAAAGTGCAGGCTATGGCGCTTAGGCATCCCAAACACATATTCGATGATCAAGACCAGTGGTGATCCCCACGTTCTTTCTCTGTAAAAAACGCTTCCAACATTGTGAGGGAAGTGTGCTTTAGGAGGGATTCGTTGCAGTGTTGCGTCTGTTAAAGAAGGAAGCGCTTGGGACTGACTCTGCGGTAACTGCAATAGGCGCACATAGGGCTCTAGTAACAGACGTCTATCCCTTGGACTATAGCAAGTTCTGTTTAAGGGAAACTCCTTCAGGCGGAATCGCACTTCTCCCAGTGTCTTTTTAATGGAGGAATGGAGAAAGAACTACTACGGAGAGAGGGAACGTTGTGCCCTTCGAGTGAAGGAAAGGGTATGGAACATAGGCCTCTAAGACACATACTGGAAAGTCAACAGCTGTGATGTTCCACTGTGTCTAACTCGTCTCAAAACACTTAAAATGCAGGAGGGAACTGTGCTACTGTACGTTCTCACTTCAGGAATGAGTCTGTGCTAAGTTGGAAACTGGAGGGCCTGTCTGAGTAGCAATCATAGAGAGATTCGTACAGGACCCTTTCAGGTTATTCTTAGGAAGGTATCTTTTCAGGGATCCTACTTAAAATGTGTTCTCATTGATAATAGTATCTCCTTCTTTGAGGAATGATGATAGAATGTGGACGGACCATGGGCACATTATATACTGTGAGTAAAGTGCAGGCTATGGCGCTTAGGCATCCCAAACACATATTCGATGATCAAGACCAGTGGTGATCCCCACGTTCTTTCTCTGTAAAAAACGCTTTCAACATTGTGAGGGAAGTGTGCTTTAGGAGGGATTCGTTGCAGTGTTGCGTCTGTTAAAGAAGGAAGCTCTTGGGACTGACTCTGCGGTAACTGCAGTGGGCGCACATAGGGCTCTAGTATCAGACGTCTATCCGTTGGACTATAGCAAGCTCTGTTTAAGGGAAACTCTTTCAGGCTGAATCGCACTTCTCACAGTGTCTTATCAGCGGAGGAATAGAGAAAGAACAACTATGGACAGAGGGAACGTTGTGCCCTGAGAGTGAAGGACCGGGTATGGATAATAGGCTTCTATGACACATACTGGAAGGTCAACACCTGTGATGTTCCATTGTGTCTAACTCGTGTCAAAACCCTTCAAATGTACGAGGGAACTGTGCTACAGTACTTTCCCACGACAATAATGAGTCTGTGCTAAGTTGGAAACTGTAGGACCTGTCTGTGCAGCAATCAGAGAGAGTATCGTACAGGACCCTGACGGGTTATTCTTAGGAAGGTATCTTTTCAGGGATCCTCGTTAAAGTGTGTTCTCATTCTTAACAGTGTCTCCTACTCTGAGGAATGATGATAGAATGCGGACGGACTTTGGGCACATTAGGTACTGTGAGTAAAGTGCAGGCTATGGCGCTTAGGCATCCCAAACACATATTAGATAATCAAGACCAGTGGTGATCCGCACTTTCTTTCTGAGTAAAAAACGCTTCCAGCATTGTGATGGAAGTGTGCTTTAGGAGGGATTCGTTGCTGTGTTGCGTCTGTTAGAAAAGGAAGCTCTTGGGACTGACTCTGCGGTAACTGCAATAGGCGTACCTAGGGCTCTAGTATCATACGTCTATCCGTTGGACTATAGCAAGTTCTGTTTAAGGGAAACTCTTTCAGGCTGAATCGCACTTCTCACAGTGTCTTATCAGCGGAGGAATAGAGAAAGAACAACTATGGACAGAGGGAACGTTTAGCCCTGAGCGTGAAGGACCGGGTATGGAACATAGGCCTCTATGACACATACTGGAAGGTCAACACCTGTGATGTTCCATTGTGTATAACTCGTCTCAAAACCCTTCAGATGTACGAGGGAACTGTGCTACAGTATTTTCCCAGGACACGAATGAGTCTGTGCTAAGTTGGAAACTGTAAGACCTGTCCGTGTAGCAATCATAGAGAGTATTGTACAGGACCCTGACGGGTTATTCTTAGGAAGGTATCTTTTCAGGGATCCTAGTTAAAGTGTGTTCTCATACATAACAGTGTCTCCTCCTTTGAGGAATGATGATAGAACACGGACGGACTATGGGCATCTTAGGTACTCTGAGTAAAGTGCAGGCTATGGCGCTTAGGCATCCCAAACTCATATTGCATGCTCACGACCAGTGGTGATCCGCACTTTCTTTCAGTGTTAAAAACGCTTCCAACATTGTGAGGGAAGTGTGCTTTAGGAGGGATTCGTTGCAGTGTTGCGTCTGTTAAAGAAGGAAGCGCTTGGGACTGACTGCGGTAACTGCAATAGGCGCACATAGGGCTCTAGTAACAGACGTCTATCCCTTGGACTATAGCAAGTTCTGTTTAAGGGAAACTCCTTCAGGCGGAATCGCACTTCTCCCAGTGTCTTTTTAATGGAGGAATGGAGAAAGAACTACTACGGAGAGAGGGAACGTTGTGCCCTTCGAGTGAAGGAAAGGGTATGGAATATAGGCCTCTAAGACACATACTGGAAAGTCAACAGCTGTGATGTTCCACTGTGTCTAACTCGTCTCAAAACACTTAAAATGCAGGAGGGAACTGTGCTACTGTACGTTCTCACTTCAGGAATGAGTCTGTGCTAAGTTGGAAACTGGAGGGCCTGTCTGAGTAGCAATCATAGAGAGATTCGTACAGGACCCTTTCAGGTTATTCTTAGGAAGGTATCTTTTCAGGGATCCTACTTAAAATGTGTTCTCATTGATAATAGTATCTCCTTCTTTGAGGAATGATGATAGAATGTGGACGGACCATGGGCACATTATATACTGTGAGTAAAGTGCAGGCTATGGCGCTTAGGCATCCCAAACACATATTCGATGATCAAGACCAGTGGTGATCCCCACGTTCTTTCTCTGTAAAAAACGCTTCCAACATTGTGAGGGAAGTGTGCTTTAGGAGGGATTCGTTGCAGTGTTGCGTCTGTTAAAGAAGGAAGCGCTTGGGACTGACTCTGCGGTAACTGCAATAGGCGCACATAGGGCTCTAGTAACAGACGTCTATCCCTTGGACTATAGCAACTTCTGTTTAAGGGAAACTCCTTCAGGCGGAATCGCACTTCTCCCAGTGTCTTTTTAATGGAGGAATGGAGAAAGAACAACTACGGAGAGAGGGAACGTTGTGCCCTTCGAGTGAAGGAAAGGGTATGGAACATAGGCCTCTAAGACACATACTGGAAAGTCAACAGCTGTGATGTTCCACTGTGTCTAACTCTTCTCAAAACACTTAAAATGCAGGAGGGAACTGTGCTACTGTACGTTCTCACTTCAGGAATGAGTCTGTGCTAAGTTGGAAACTGGAGGGCCTGTCTGAGTAGCAATCATAGAGAGATTCGTACAGGACCCTTTCAGGTTATTCTTAGGAAGGTATCTTTTCAGGGATCCTACTTAAAATGTGTTCTCATTGATAATAGTATCTCCTTCTTTGAGGAATGATGATAGAATGTGGACGGACCATGGGCACATTATATACTGTGAGTAAAGTGCAGGCTATGGCGCTTAGGCATCCCAAACACATATTCGATGATCAAGACCAGTGGTGATCCCCACGTTCTTTCTCTGTAAAAAACGCTTTCAACATTGTGAGGGAAGTGTGCTTTAGGAGGGATTCGTTGCAGTGTTGCGTCTGTTAAAGAAGGAAGCTCTTGGGACTGACTCTGCGGTAACTGCAGTGGGCGCACATAGGGCTCTAGTATCAGACGTCTATCCGTTGGACTATAGCAAGCTCTGTTTAAGGGAAACTCTTTCAGGCTGAATCGCACTTCTCACAGTGTCTTATCAGCGGAGGAATAGAGAAAGAACAACTATGGACAGAGGGAACGTTGTGCCCTGAGAGTGAAGGACCGGGTATGGAACATAGGCCTCTATGACACATACTGGAAGGTCAACACCTGTGATGTTCCATTGTGTCTAACTCGTGTCAAAACCCTTCAAATGTACGGGGGAACTGTGCTACAGTACTTTCCCACGACAATAATGAGTCTGTGCTAAGTTGGAAACTGTAGGACCTGTCTGTGCAGCAATCAGAGAGAGTATCGTACAGGACCCTGACGGGTTATTCTTAGGAAGGTATCTTTTCAGGGATCCTCGTTAAAGTGTGTTCTCATTCTTAACAGTGTCTCCTACTCTGACGAATGATGATAGAATGCGGACGGACTTTGGGCACATTAGGTACTGTGAGTAAAGTGCAGGCTATGGCGCTTAGGCATCCCAAACACATATTAGATAATCAAGACCAGTGGTGATCCGCACTTTCTTTCTGAGTAAAAAACGCTTCCAGCATTGTGATGGAAGTGTGCTTTAGGAGGGATTCGTTGCTGTGTTGCGTCTGTTAGAAAAGGAAGCTCTTGGGACTGACTCTGCGGTAACTGCAATAGGCGTACATAGGGCTCTAGTATCATACGTCTATCCGTTGGACTATAGCAAGTTCTGTTTAAGGGAAACTCTTTCAGGCTGAATCACACTTCTCACAGTGTCTTATCAGCGGAGGAATAGAGAAAGAACAACTATGGACAGAGGGAACGTTTTGCCCTGAGAGTGAAGGACCGGGTATGGAACATAGGCCTCTATGACACATACTGGAAGGTCAACACCTGTGATGTTCCATTGTGTATAACTCGTCTCAAAACCCTTCAGATGTACGAGGGAACTGTGCTACAGTATTTTCCCAGGACAGGAATGAGTCTGTGCTAAGTTGGAAACTGTAAGACCTGTCCGTGTAGCAATCATAGAGAGTATTGTACAGGACCCTGACGGGTTATTCTTAGGAAGGTATCTTTTCAGGGATCCTAGTTAAAGTGTGTTCTCATTCATAACAGTGTCTCCTCCTTTGAGGAATGATGATAGAACACGGACGGACTATGGGCATCTTAGGTACTCTGAGTAAAGTGCAGGCTATGGCGCTTAGGCATCCCAAACTCATATTGCATGCTCACGACCAGTGGTGATCCGCACTTTCTTTCAGTGTTAAAAACGCTTCCAACATTGTGAGGGAAGTGTGCTTTAGGAGGGATTCGTTGCAGTGTTGCGTCTGATAAAGAAGGAAGCTCTTGGGACTGACTATGCGATAACTGCAATAGGCGCACATAGGGCTCTAGTATCAGACGTCTATCCGTTGGACTATAGCAAGTTCTGTTTAAGGGAAACTCCATCAAACGGAATCGCACTTCTCACAGTGTCTTTTCAGAGGGGGAAAGGATATAGAACAACTAAGGGGAGGGAACGTTGTGCCCTGAGAGTGAATGACAGCTTAGGGCACATAGGCCTCTATGACACATACTGGAAGGTCAACACCTGTGATGTTCCACTGTGTCTAGCTCATCTCAAACACTTCAAATGTACGAGGGAACTTTGCTACTGTACATTCTCACGACAGGTTTGAGTCTGTGCTCTGTAGGAAACATTAGGACCTGTCTGTGTAGCAATCATAAACTATCACATACAGGACCATGACAAGTGATTCTTAGGAAGGTATCTTTTCAGGGATCCTACTTAAAGTGCGTTCTCATTCATCACAGAGTCTCCTCCTTTCAGGAATGATGATAGAACACGGACGGACTATGGGCACCTTAGGTACTGTGAGTAAAGTGCAGGCTATGGCGCTTAGGCATCCCAAACTCATATTGGATGCTCACGACCAGTGGTGATCCGCACTTTCTTTCAGTGTTAAAAACGCTTCCAACATTGTGAGGGAAGTGTGCTTTAAGAGGGATTCGTTGCAGTGTTGCGTCTGATAAAGAAGGAAGCTCTTGGGACTGACTCTGCGGTAACTGCAGTGGGCGCACATAGGGCTCTAGTAACAGACGTCTATCCGTTGGACTATAGCAAGCTTTGTTTAAGGGAAACTCTTTCAGGCTGAATCGCACTTCTCACAGTGTCTTATCAGCGGAGGAATAGAGAAAGAACAACTATGGACAGAGGGAACGTTGTGCCCTGAGAGTGAAGGACCGGGTATGGAACATAGGCTTCTATGACACATACTGGAAGGTCAACACCTGTGATGTTCCATTGTGTCTAACTCGTGTCAAAACCCTTCAAATGTACGAGGGAACTGTGCTACAGTACTTTCCCACGACAATAATGAGTCTGTGCTAAGTTGGAAACTGTAGGACCTGTCTGTGCAGCAATCAGAGAGAGTATCGTACAGGACCCTGACGGGTTATTCTTAGGAAGGATCTTTTCAGGGATCCTAGTTAAAGTGTGTTCTCATTCTTAACAGTGTCTCCTACTCTGAGGAATGATGATAGAATGAGGACGGACTTTGGGCACATTAGGTACTGTGAGTAAAGTGCAGGCTATGGCGCTTAGGCATCCCAAACACATATTAGATAATCAAGACCAGTGGTGATCCGCACTTTCTTTCTGAGTAAAAAACGCTTCCAGCATTGTGATGGAAGTGTGCTGTAGGAGGGATTCGTTGCTGTGTTGCGTCTGTTAGAAAAGGAAGCTCTTGGGACTGACTCTGCGGTAACTGCAATAGGCGTACATAGGGCTCTAGTATCATACGTCTATCCGTTGGACTATAGCAAGTTCTGTTTAAGGGAAACTCTTTCAGGCTGAATCGCACTTCTCACAGTGTCTTATCAGCGGAGGAATAGAGAAAGAACAACTATGGACAGAGGGAACGTTTTGCCCTGAGAGTGAAGGACCGGGTATGGAACATAGGCCTCTATGACACATACTGGAAGGTCAACACCTGTGATGTTCCATTGTGTATAACTCGTCTCAAAACCCTTCAGATGTACGATGGAACTGTGCTACAGTATTTTCCCAGGACAGGAATGAGTCTGTCCTAAGTTGGAAACTGTAAGACCTGTCCGTGTAGCAATCATAGAAGTATTGTACAGGACCCTGACGGGTTATTCTTAGGAAGGTATCTTTTCAGGGATCCTAGTTAAAGTGTGTTCTCATTCATAACAGTGTCTTCTCCTTTGAGGAATGATGATAGAACACGGACGGACTATGGGCATCTTAGGTACTCTGAGTAAAGTGCAGGCTATGGCGCTTAGGCATCCCAAACTCATATTGCATGCTCACGACCAGTGGTGATCCGCACTTTCTTTCAGTGTTAAAAACGCTTCCAACATTGTGAGGGAAGTGTGCTTTAAGAGGGATTCGTTGCAGTGTTGCGTCTGATAAAGAAGGAAGCTCTTGGGACTGACTATGCGATAACTGCAGTAGGCGCACATAGGGCTCTAGTATCAGACGTCTATCCGTTGGACTATAGCAAGTTCTGTTTAAGGGAAACTCCATCAAACGGAATCGCACTTCTCACAGTGTCTTTTAAGAGGGGGAAAGGATATAGAACAACTAAGGGGAGGGAACGTTGTGCCCTGAGAGTGAATGACAGCTTAGGGCACATAGGCCTCTATGACACATACTGGAAGGTCAACACCTGTGATGTTCCACTGTGTCTAGCTCGTCTCAAACACTTCAAAAGTACGAGGGAACTTTGCTACTGTACATTCTCACGACAGGTTTGAGTCTGTGCTCTGTAGGAAACATTAGGACCTGTCTGTGTAGCAATCATAAACTATCACATACAGGACCATGACAAGTGATTCTTAGGAAGGTATCTTTTCAGGGATCCTACTTAAAGTGCGTTCTCATTCATCACAGAGTCTCCTCCTTTCAGGAATGATGATAGAACACGGACGGACTATGGGCACCTTAGGTACTGTGAGTAAAGTGCAGGCTATGGCGCTTAGGCATCCCAAA
This sequence comes from Neogale vison, assembly GCF_020171115.1. NCBI lineage: Eukaryota > Metazoa > Chordata > Mammalia > Carnivora > Mustelidae > Neogale > Neogale vison. The sequence goes on along the minus strand of NC_058100.1, from coordinate 29,736,769 downwards.
CTCATATTGGATGCTCACGACCAGTGGTGATCCGCACTTTCTTTCAGTGTTAAAAACGCTTCCAACATTGTGAGGGAAGTGTGCTTTAGGAGGGATTCGTTGCAGTGTTGCGTCTGTTAAAGAAGGAAGCGCTTGGGACTGACTCTGCGGTAACTGCAATAGGCGCACATAGGGCTCTAGTAACAGACGTCTATCCCTTGGACTATAGCAAGTTCTGTTTAAGGGAAACTCCTTCAGGCGGAATCGCACTTCTCCCAGTGTCTTTTTAATGGAGGAATGGAGAAAGAACTACTACGGAGAGAGGGAACGTTGTGCCCTTCGAGTGAAGGAAAGGGTATGGAACATAGGCCTCTAAGACACATACTGGAAAGTCAACAGCTGTGATGTTCCACTGTGTCTAACTCGTCTCAAAACACTTAAAATGCAGGAGGGAACTGTGCTACTGTACGTTCTCACTTCAGGAATGAGTCTGTGCTAAGTTGGAAACTGGAGGGCCTGTCTGAGTAGCAATCATAGAGAGATTCGTACAGGACCCTTTCAGGTTATTCTTAGGAAGGTATCTTTTCAGGGATCCTACTTAAAATGTGTTCTCATTGATAATAGTATCTCCTTCTTTGAGGAATGATGATAGAATGTGGACGGACCATGGGCACATTATATACTGTGAGTAAAGTGCAGGCTATGGCGCTTAGGCATCCCAAACACATATTCGATGATCAAGACCAGTGGTGATCCCCACGTTCTTTCTCTGTAAAAAACGCTTTCAACATTGTGAGGGAAGTGTGCTTTAGGAGGGATTCGTTGCAGTGTTGCGTCTGTTAAAGAAGGAAGCGCTTGGGACTGACTCTGCGGTAACTGCAATAGGCGCACATAGGGCTCTAGTAACAGACGTCTATCCCTTGGACTATAGCAACTTCTGTTTAAGGGAAACTCCTTCAGGCGGAATCGCACTTCTCCCAGTGTCTTTTTAATGGAGGAATGGAGAAAGAACAACTACGGAGAGAGGGAACGTTGTGCCCTTCGAGTGAAGGAAAGGGTATGGAACATAGGCCTCTAAGACACATACTGGAAAGTCAACAGCTGTGATGTTCCACTGTGTCTAACTCTTCTCAAAACACTTAAAATGCAGGAGGGAACTGTGCTACTGTACGTTCTCACTTCAGGAATGAGTCTGTGCTAAGTTGGAAACTGGAGGGCCTGTCTGAGTAGCAATCATAGAGAGATTAGTACAGGACCCTTTCAGGTTATTCTTAGGAAGGTATCTTTTCAGGGATCCTACTTAAAATGTGTTCTCATTGATAATAGTATCTCCTTCTTTGAGGAATGATGATAGAATGTGGACGGACCATGGGCACATTATATACTGTGAGTAAAGTGCAGGCTATGGCGCTTAGGCATCCCAAACACATATTCGATGATCAAGACCAGTGGTGATCCCCACGTTCTTTCTCTGTAAAAAACGCTTTCAACATTGTGAGGGAAGTGTGCTTTAGGAGGGATTCGTTGCAGTGTTGCGTCTGTTAAAGAAGGAAGCTCTTGGGACTGACTCTGCGGTAACTGCAGTGGGCGCACATAGGGCTCTAGTATCAGACGTCTATCCGTTGGACTATAGCAAGCTCTGTTTAAGGGAAACTCTTTCAGGCTGAATCGCACTTCTCACAGTGTCTTATCAGCGGAGGAATAGAGAAAGAACAACTATGGACAGAGGGAACGTTGTGCCCTGAGAGTGAAGGACCGGGTATGGAACATAGGCCTCTATGACACATACTGGAAGGTCAACACCTGTGATGTTCCATTGTGTCTAACTCGTGTCAAAACCCTTCAAATGTACGAGGGAACTGTGCTACAGTACTTTCCCACGACAATAATGAGTCTGTGCTAAGTTGGAAACTGTAGGACCTGTCTGTGCAGCAATCAGAGAGAGTATCGTACAGGACCCTGACGGGTTATTCTTAGGAAGGTATCTTTTCAGGGATCCTAGTTAAAGTGTGTTCTCATTCTTAACAGTGTCTCCTACTCTGAGGAATGATGATAGAATGCGGACGGACTTTGGGCACATTAGGTACTGTGAGTAAAGTGCAGGCTATGGCGCTTAGGCATCCCAAACACATATTAGATAATCAAGACCAGTGGTGATCCGCACTTTCTTTCTGAGTAAAAAACGCTTCCAGCATTGTGATGGAAGTGTGCTTTAGGAGGGATTCGTTGCTGTGTTGCGTCTGTTAGAAAAGGAAGCTCTTGGGACTGACTCTGCGGTAACTGCAATAGGCGTACATAGGGCTCTAGTATCATACGTCTATCCGTTGGACTATAGCAAGTTCTGTTTAAGGGAAACTCTTTCAGGCTGAATCGCACTTCTCACAGTGTCTTATCAGCGGAGGAATAGAGAAAGAACAACTATGGACAGAGGGAACGTTTTGCCCTGAGAGTGAAGGACCGGGTATGGAACATAGGCCTCTATGACACATACTGGAAGGTCAACACCTGTGATGTTCCATTGTGTATAACTCGTCTCAAAACCCTTCAGATGTACGAGGGAACTGTGCTACAGTATTTTCCCAGGACAGGAATGAGTCTGTGCTAAGTTGGAAACTGTAAGACCTGTCCGTGTAGCAATCATAGAGAGTATTGTACAGGACCCTGACGGGTTATTCTTAGGAAGGTATCTTTTCAGGGATCCTAGTTAAAGTGTGTTCTCATTCATAACAGTGTCTCCTCCTTTGAGGAATGATGATAGAACACGGACGGACTATGGGCATCTTAGGTACTCTGAGTAAAGTGCAGGCTATGTCGCTTAGGCATCCCAAACTCATATTGCATGCTCACGACCAGTGGTGATCCGCACTTTCTTTCAGTGTTAAAAACGCTTCCAACATTGTGAGGGAAGTGTGCTTTAGGAGGGATTCGTTGCAGTGTTGCGTCTGATAAAGAAGGAAGCTCTTGGGACTGACTATGCGATAACTGCAATAGGCGCACATAGGGCTCTAGTATCAGACGTCTATCCGTTGGACTATAGCAAGTTCTGTTTAAGGGAAACTCCATCAAACGGAATCGCACTTCTCACAGTGTCTTTTCAGAGGGGGAAAGGATATAGAACAACTAAGGGGAGGGAACGTTGTGCCCTGAGAGTGAATGACAGCTTAGGGCACATAGGCCTCTATGACACATACTGGAAGGTCAACACCTGTGATGTTCCACTGTGTCTAGCTCGTCTCAAACACTTCAAAAGTACGAGGGAACTTTGCTACTGTACATTCTCACGACAGGTTTGAGTCTGTGCACTGTAGGAAACATTAGGACCTGTCTGTGTAGCAATCATAAACTATCACATACAGGACCATGACAAGTGATTCTTAGGAAGGTATCTTTTCAGGGATCCTACTTAAAGTGCGTTCTCATTCATCACAGAGTCTCCTCCTTTCAGGAATGATGATAGAACACGGACGGACTATGGGCACCTTAGGTACTGTGAGTAAAGTGCAGGCTATGGCGCTTAGGCATCCCAAACTCATATTGGATGCTCACGACCAGTGGTGATCCGCACTTTCTTTCAGTGTTAAAAACGCTTCCAACATTGTGAGGGAAGTGTGCTTTAGGAGGGATTCGTTGCAGTGTTGCGTCTGTTAAAGAAGGAAGCGCTTGGGACTGACTCTGCGGTAACTGCAATAGGCGCACATAGGGCTCTAGTAACAGACGTCTATCCCTTGGACTATAGCAAGTTCTGTTTAAGGGAAACTCCTTCAGGCGGAATCGCACTTCTCCCAGTGTCTTTTTAATGGAGGAATGGAGAAAGAACTACTACGGAGAGAGGGAACGTTGTGCCCTTCGAGTGAAGGAAAGGGTATGGAACATAGGCCTCTAAGACACATACTGGAAAGTCAACAGCTGTGATGTTCCACTGTGTCTAACTCGTCTCAAAACACTTAAAATGCAGGAGGGAACTGTGCTACTGTACGTTCTCACTTCAGGAATGAGTCTGTGCTAAGTTGGAAACTGGAGGGCCTGTCTGAGTAGCAATCATAGAGAGATTCGTACAGGACCCTTTCAGGTTATTCTTAGGAAGGTATCTTTTCAGGGATCCTACTTAAAATGTGTTCTCATTGATAATAGTATCTCCTTCTTTGAGGAATGATGATAGAATGTGGACGGACCATGGGCACATTATATACTGTGAGTAAAGTGCAGGCTATGGCGCTTAGGCATCCCAAACACATATTCGATGATCAAGACCAGTGGTGATCCCCACGTTCTTTCTCTGTAAAAAACGCTTTCAACATTGTGAGGGAAGTGTGCTTTAGGAGGGATTCGTTGCAGTGTTGCGTCTGTTAAAGAAGGAAGCTCTTGGGACTGAATCTGCGGTAACTGCAGTAGGCGCACTTAGGGCTCTAGTATCAGACGTCTATCCGTTGGACTATAGCAAGCTCTGTTTAAGGGAAACTCTTTCAGGCTGAATCGCACTTCTCACAGTGTCTTATCAGCGGAGGAATAGAGAAAGAACAACTATGGACAGAGGGAACGTTGTGCCCTGAGAGTGAAGGACCGGGTATGGAACATAGGCCTCTATGACACATACTGGAAGGTCAACACCTGTGATGTTCCATTGTGTCTAACTCGTGTCAAAACCCTTCAAATGTACGAGGGAACTGTGCTACAGTACTTTCCCACGACAATAATGAGTCTGTGCTAAGTTGGAAACTGTAGGACCTGTCTGTGCAGCAATCAGAGAGAGTATCGTACAGGACCCTGACGGGTTATTCTTAGGAAGGTATCTTTTCAGGGATCCTAGTTAAAGTGTGTTCTCATTCTTAACAGTGTCTCCTACTCTGAGGAATGATGATAGAATGCGGACGGACTTTGGGCACATTAGGTACTGTGAGTAAAGTGCAGGCTATGGCGCTTAGGCATCCCAAACACATATTAGATAATCAAGACCAGTGGTGATCCGCACTTTCTTTCTGAGTAAAAAACGCTTCCAGCATTGTGATGGAAGTGTGCTTTAGGAGGGATTCGTTGCTGTGTTGCGTCTGTTAGAAAAGGAAGCTCTTGGGACTGACTCTGCGGTAACTGCAATAGGCGTACATAGGGCTCTAGTATCATACGTCTATCCGTTGGACTATAGCAAGTTCTGTTTAAGGGAAACTCTTTCAGGCTGAATCGCACTTCTCACAGTGTCTTATCAGCGGAGGAATAGAGAAAGAACAACTATGGACAGAGGGAACGTTTTGCCCTGAGCGTGAAGGACCGGGTATGGAACATAGGCCTCTATGACACATACTGGAAGGTCAACACCTGTGATGTTCCATTGTGTATAACTCGTCTCAAAACCCTTCAGATGTACGAGGGAACTGTGCTACAGTATTTTCCCAGGACAGGAATGAGTCTGTGCTAAGTTGGAAACTGTAAGACCTGTCCGTGTAGCAATCATAGAGAGTATTGTACAGGACCCTGACGGGTTATTGTTAGGAAGGTATCATTTCAGGGATCCTAGTTAAAGTGTGTTCTCATTCATAACAGTGTCTCCTCCTTTGAGGAATGATGATAGAACACGGACGGACTATGGGCATCTTAGGTACTCTGAGTAAAGTGCAGGCTATGGCGCTTAGGCATCCCAAACTCATATTGCATGCTCACGACCAGTGGTGATCCGCACTTTCTTTCAGTGTTAAAAACGCTTCCAACATTGTGAGGGAAGTGTGCTTTAGGAGGGATTCGTTGCAGTGTTGCGTCTGATAAAGAAGGAAGCTCTTTGGACTGACTATGCGATAACTGCAATAGGCGCACATAGGGCTCTTGTATCAGACGTCTATCCGTTGGACTATAGCAAGTTCTGTTTAAGGGAAACTCCATCAAACGGAATCGCACTTCTCACAGTGTCTTTTCAGAGGGGGAAAGGATATAGAACAACTAAGGGGAGGGAACGTTGTGCCCTGAGAGTGAATGACAGCTTAGGGCACATAGGCCTCTATGACACATACTGGAAGGTCAACACCTGTGATGTTCCACTGTGTCTAGCTCGTCTCAAACACTTCAAATGTACGAGGGAACTTTGCTACTGTACATTCTCACGACAGGTTTGAGTCTGTGCTCTGTAGGAAACATTAGGACCTGTCTGTGTAGCAATCATAAACTATCACATACAGGACCATGACAAGTGATTCTTAGGAGGGTATCTTTTCAGGGATCCTACTTAAAGTGCGTTCTCATTCATCACAGAGTCTCCTCCTTTCAGGAATGATGATAGAACACGGACGGACTATGGGCACCTTAGGTACTGTGAGTAAAGTGTAGGCTATGGCGCTTAGGCATCCCAAACTCATATTGGATGCTCACGACCAGTGGCGATCCGCACTTTCTTTCAGTGTTAAAAACGCTTCCAACATTGTGAGGGAAGTGTGCTTTAGGAGGGATTCGTTGCAGTGTTGCGTCTGTTAAAGAAGGAAGCGCTTGGGACTGACTCTGCGGTAACTGCAATAGGCGCACATAGGGCTCTAGTAACAGACGTCTATCCCTTGGACTATAGCAAGTTCTGTTTAAGGGAAACTCCTTCAGGCGGAATCGCACTTCTCCCAGTGTCTTTTTAATGGAGGAATGGAGAAAGAACTACTACGGAGAGAGGGAACGTTGTGCCCTTCGAGTGAAGGAAAGGGTATGGAACATAGGCCTCTAAGACACATACTGGAAAGTCAACAGCTGTGATGTTCCACTGTGTCTAACTCGTCTCAAAACACTTAAAATGCAGGAGGGAACTGTGCTACTGTACGTTCTCACTTCAGGAATGAGTCTGTGCTAAGTTGGAAACTGGAGGGCCTGTCTGAGTAGCAATCATAGAGAGATTCGTACAGGACCCTTTCAGGTTATTCTTAGGAAGGTATCTTTTCAGGGATCCTACTTAAAATGTGTTCTCATTGATAATAGTATCTCCTTCTTTGAGGAATGATGATAGAATGTGGACGGACCATGGGCACATTATATACTGTGAGTAAAGTGCAGGCTATGGCGCTTAGGCATCCCAAACACATATTCGATGATCAAGACCAGTGGTGATCCCCACGTTCTTTCTCTGTAAAAAACGCTTCCAACATTGTGAGGGAAGTGTGCTTTAGGAGGGATTCGTTGCAGTGTTGCGTCTGTTAAAGAAGGAAGCGCTTGGGACTGACTCTGCGGTAACTGCAATAGGCGCACATAGGGCTCTAGTAACAGACGTCTATCCCTTGGACTATAGCAAGTTCTGTTTAAGGGAAACTCCTTCAGGCGGAATCGCACTTCTCCCAGTGTCTTTTTAATGGAGGAATGGAGAAAGAACTACTACGGAGAGAGGGAACGTTGTGCCCTTCGAGTGAAGGAAAGGGTATGGAACATAGGCCTCTAAGACACATACTGGAAAGTCAACAGCTGTGATGTTCCACTGTGTCTAACTCGTCTCAAAACACTTAAAATGCAGGAGGGAACTGTGCTACTGTACGTTCTCACTTCAGGAATGAGTCTGTGCTAAGTTGGAAACTGGAGGGCCTGTCTGAGTAGCAATCATAGAGAGATTCGTACAGGACCCTTTCAGGTTATTCTTAGGAAGGTATCTTTTCAGGGATCCTACTTAAAATGTGTTCTCATTGATAATAGTATCTCCTTCTTTGAGGAATGATGATAGAATGTGGACGGACCATGGGCACATTATATACTGTGAGTAAAGTGCAGGCTATGGCGCTTAGGCATCCCAAACACATATTCGATGATCAAGACCAGTGGTGATCCCCACGTTCTTTCTCTGTAAAAAACGCTTTCAACATTGTGAGGGAAGTGTGCTTTAGGAGGGATTCGTTGCAGTGTTGCGTCTGTTAAAGAGGAAGCTCTTGGGACTGACTCTGCGGTAACTGCAGTGGGCGCACATAGGGCTCTAGTATCAGACGTCTATCCGTTGGACTATAGCAAGCTCTGTTTAAGGGAAACTCTTTCAGGCTGAATCGCACTTCTCACAGTGTCTTATCAGCGGAGGAATAGAGAAAGAACAACTATGGACAGAGGGAACGTTGTGCCCTGAGAGTGAAGGACCGGGTATGGAACATAGGCTTCTATGACACATACTGGAAGGTCAACACCTGTGATGTTCCATTGTGTCTAACTCGTGTCAAAACCCTTCAAATGTACGAGGGAACTGTGCTACAGTACTTTCCCACGACAATAATGAGTCTGTGCTAAGTTGGAAACTGTAGGACCTGTCTGTGCAGCAATCAGAGAGAGTATCGTACAGGACCCTGACGGGTTATTCTTAGGAAGGTATCTTTTCAGGGATCCTAGTTAAAGTGTGTTCTCATTCTTAACAGTGTCTCCTACTCTGAGGAATGATGATAGAATGCGGACGGACTTTGGGCACATTAGGTACTGTGAGTAAAGTGCAGGCTATGGCGCTTAGGCATCCCAAACACATATTAGATAATCAAGACCAGTGGTGATCCGCACTTTCTTTCTGAGTAAAAAACGCTTCCAGCATTGTGATGGAAGTGTGCTTTAGGAGGGATTCGTTGCTGTGTTGCGTCTGTTAGAAAAGGAAGCTCTTGGGACTGACTCTGCGGTAACTGCAATAGGCGTACATAGGGCTCTAGTATCATACGTCTATCCGTTGGACTATAGCAAGTTCTGTTTAAGGGAAACTCTTTCAGGCTGAATCGCACTTCTCACAATGTCTTATCAGCGGAGGAATAGAGAAAGAACAACTATGGACAGAGGGAACGTTTTGCCCTGAGCGTGAAGGACCGGGTATGGAACATAGGCCTCTATGACACATACTGGAAGGTCAACACCTGTGATGTTCCATTGTGTATAACTCGTCTCAAAACCCTTCAGATGTACGAGGGAACTGTGCTACAGTATTTTCCCAGGACAGGAATGAGTCTGTGCTAAGTTGGAAACTGTAAGACCTGTCCGTGTAGCAATCATAGAGAGTATTGTACAGGACCCTGACGGGTTATTCTTAGGAAGGTATCTTTTCAGGGATCCTAGTTAAAGTGTGTTCTCATTCATAACAGTGTCTCCTCCTTTGAGGAATGATGATAGAACACGGACGGACTATGGGCATCTTAGGTACTCTGAGTAAAGTGCAGGCTATGGCGCTTAGGCATCCCAAACTCATATTGCATGCTCACGACCAGTGGTGATCCGCACTTTCTTTCAGTGTTAAAAACGCTTCCAACATTGTGAGGGAAGTGTGCTTTAGGAGGGATTCGTTGCAGTGTTGCGTCTGATAAAGAAGGAAGCTCTTGGGACTGACTATGCGATAACTGCAATAGGCGCACATAGGGCTCTAGTATCAGACGTCTATCCGTTGGACTATAGCAAGTTCTGTTTAAGGGAAACTCCATCAAACGGAATCGCACTTCTCACAGTGTCTTTTCAGAGGGGGAAAGGATATAGAACAACTAAGGGGAGGGAACGTTGTGCCCTGAGAGTGAATGACAGCTTAGGGCACATAGGCCTCTATGACACATACTGGAAGGTCAACACCTGTGATGTTCCACTGTGTCTAGCTCGTCTCAAACACTTCAAAAGTACGAGGGAACTTTGCTACTGTACATTCTCACGACAGGTTTGAGTCTGTGCTCTGTAGGAAACATTAGGACCTGTCTGTGTAGCAATCATAAACTATCACATACAGGACCATGACAAGTGATTCTTAGGAAGGTATCTTTTCAGGGATCCTACTTAAAGTGCGTTCTCATTCATCACAGAGTCTCCTCCTTTCAGGAATGATGATAGAACACGGACGGACTATGGGCACCTTAGGTACTGTGAGTAAAGTGCAGGCTATGGCGCTTAGGCATCCCAAACTCATATTGGATGCTCACGACCAGTGGTGATCCGCACTTTCTTTCAGTGTTAAAAACGCTTCCAACATTGTGAGGGAAGTGTGCTTTAGGAGGGATTCGTTGCAGTGTTGCGTCTGTTAAAGAAGGAAGCGCTTGGGACTGACTCTGCGGTAACTGCAATAGGCGCACATAGGGCTCTAGTAACAGACGTCTATCCCTTGGACTATAGCAAGTTCTGTTTAAGGGAAACTCCTTCAGGCGGAATCGCACTTCTCCCAGTGTCTTTTTAATGGAGGAATGGAGAAAGAACTACTACGGAGAGAGGGAACGTTGTGCCCTTCGAGTGAAGGAAAGGGTATGGAACATAGGCCTCTAAGACACATACTGGAAAGTCAACAGCTGTGATGTTCCACTGTGTCTAACTCGTCTCAAAACACTTAAAATGCAGGAGGGAACTGTGCTACTGTACGTTCTCACTTCAGGAATGAGTCTGTGCTAAGTTGGAAACTGGAGGGCCTGTCTGAGTAGCAATCATAGAGAGATTCGTACAGGACCTTTCAGGTTATTCTTAGGAAGGTATCTTTTCAGGGATCCTACTTAAAATGTGTTCTCATTGATAATAGTATCTCCTTCTTTGAGGAATGATGATAGAATGTGGACGGACCATGGGCACATTATATACTGTGAGTAAAGTGCAGGCTATGGCACTTAGGCATCCCAAACACATATTCGATGATCAAGACCAGTGGTGATCCCCACGTTCTTTCTCTGTAAAAAACGCTTTCAACATTGTGAGGGAAGTGTGCTTTAGGAGGGATTCGTTGCAGTGTTGCGTCTGTTAAAGAAGGAAGCTCTTGGGACTGAATCTGCGGTAACTGCAGTAGGCGCACTTAGGGCTCTAGTATCAGACGTCTATCCGTTGGACTATAGCAAGCTCTGTTTAAGGGAAACTCTTTCAGGCTGAATCGCACTTCTCACAGTGTCTTATCAGCGGAGGAATAGAGAAAGAACAACTATGGACAGAGGGAACGTTGTGCCCTGAGAGTGAAGGACCGGGTATGGAACATAGGCCTCTATGACACATACTGGAAGGTCAACACCTGTGATGTTCCATTGTGTCTAACTCGTGTCAAAACCCTTCAAATGTACGAGGGAACTGTGCTACAGTACTTTCCCACGACAATAATGAGTCTGTGCTAAGTTGGAAACTGTAGGACCTGTCTGTGCAGCAATCAGAGAGAGTATCGTACAGGACCCTGACGGGTTATTCTTAGGAAGGTATCTTTTCAGGGATCCTAGTTAAAGTGTGTTCTCATTCTTAACAGTGTCTCCTACTCTGAGGAATGATGATAGAATGCGGACGGACTTTGGGCACATTAGGTACTGTGAGTAAAGTGCAGGCTATGGCGCTTAGGCATCCCAAACACATATTAGATAATCAAGACCAGTGGTGATCCGCACTTTCTTTCTGAGTAAAAAACGCTTCCAGCATTGTGATGGAAGTGTGCTTTAGGAGGGATTCGTTGCTGTGTTGCGTCTGTTAGAAAAGGAAGCTCTTGGGACTGACTCTGCGGTAACTGCAATAGGCGTACATAGGGCTCTAGTATCATACGTCTATCCGTTGGACTATAGCAAGTTCTGTTTAAGGGAAACTCTTTCAGGCTGAATCGCACTTCTCACAGTGTCTTATCAGCGGAGGAATAGAGAAAGAACAACTATGGACAGAGGGAACGTTTTGCCCTGAGCGTGAAGGACCGGGTATGGAACATAGGCCTCTATGACACATACTGGAAGGTCAACACCTGTGATGTTCCATTGTGTATAACTCGTCTCAAAACCCTTCAGATGTACGAGGGAACTGTGCTACAGTATTTTCCCAGGACAGGAATGAGTCTGTGCTAAGTTGGAAACTGTAAGACCTGTCCGTGTAGCAATCATAGAGAGTATTGTACAGGACCCTGACGGGTTATTCTTAGGAAGGTATCTTTTCAGGGATCCTAGTTAAAGTGTGTTCTCATTCATAACAGTGTCTCCTCCTTTGAGGAATGATGATAGAACACGGACGGACTATGGGCATCTTAGGTACTCTGAGTAAAGTGCAGGCTATGGCGCTTAGGCATCCCAAACTCATATTGCATGCTCACGACCAGTGGTGATCCGCACTTTCTTTCAGTGTTAAAAACGCTTCCAACATTGTGAGGGAAGTGTGCTTTAGGAGGGATTCGTTGCAGTGTTGCGTCTGATAAAGAAGGAAGCTCTTGGGACTGACTATGCGATAACTGCAATAGGCGCACATAGGGCTCTAGTATCAGACGTCTATCCGTTGGACTATAGCAAGTTCTGTTTAAGGGAAACTCCATCAAACGGAATCGCACTTCTCACAGTGTCTTTTCAGAGGGGGAAAGGATATAGAACAACTAAGGGGAGGGAACGTTGTGCCCTGAGAGTGAATGACAGCTTAGGGCACATAGGCCTCTATGACACATACTGGAAGGTCAACACCTGTGATGTTCCACTGTGTCTAGCTCGTCTCAAACACTTCAAATGTACGAGGGAACTTTGCTACTGTACATTCTCACGACAGGTTTGAGTCTGTGCTCTGTAGGAAACATTAGGACCTGTCTGTGTAGCAATCATAAACTATCACATACAGGACCATGACAAGTGATTCTTAGGAGGGTATCTTTTCAGGGATCCTACTTAAAGTGCGTTCTCATTCATCACAGAGTCTCCTCCTTTCAGGAATGATGATAGAACACGGACGGACTAAGGGCACCTTAGGTACTGTGAGTAAAGTGCAGGCTATGGCGCTTAGGCATCCCAAACTCATATTGCATGCTCACGACCAGTGGTGATCCGCACTTTCTTTCAGTGTTAAAAACGCTTCCAACATTGTGAGGGAAGTGTGCTTTAGGAGGGATTCGTTGCAGTGTTGCGTCTCTTAAAGAAGGAAGCGCTTGGGACTGACTCTGCGGTAACTGCAATAGGCGCACATAGGGCTCTAGTAACAGACGTCTATCCCTTGGACTATAGCAAGTTCTGTTTAAGGGAAACTCCTTCAGGCGGAATCGCACTTCTCCCAGTGTCTTTTTAATGGAGGAATGGAGAAAGAACAACTACGGAGAGAGGGAACGTTGTGCCCTTCGAGTGAAGGAAAGGGTATGGAACATAGGCCTCTAAGACACATACTGGAAAGTCAACAGCTGTGATGTTCCACTGTGTCTAACTCTTCTCAAAACACTTAAAATGCAGGAGGGAACTGTGCTACTGTACGTTCTCACTTCAGGAATGAGTCTGTGCTAAGTTGGAAACTGGAGGGCCTGTCTGAGTAGCAATCATAGAGAGATTCGTACAGGACCCTTTCAGGTTATTCTTAGGAAGGTATCTTTTCAGGGATCCTACTTAAAATGTGTTCTCATTGATAATAGTATCTCCTTCTTTGAGGAATGATGATAGAATGTGGACGGACCATGGGCACATTATATACTGTGAGTAAAGTGCAGGCTATGGCGCTTAGGCATCCCAAACACATATTCGATGATCAAGACCAGTGGTGATCCCCACGTTCTTTCTCTGTAAAAAACGCTTTCAACATTGTGAGGGAAGTGTGCTTTAGGAGGGATTCGTTGCAGTGTTGCGTCTGTTAAAGAAGGAAGCTCTTGGGACTGACTCTGCGGTAACTGCAGTGGGCGCACATAGGGCTCTAGTATCAGACGTCTATCCGTTGGACTATAGCAAGCTCTGTTTAAGGGAAACTCTTTCAGGCTGAATCGCACTTCTCACAGTGTCTTATCAGCGGAGGAATAGAGAAAGAACAACTATGGACAGAGGGAACGTTGTGCCCTGAGAGTGAAGGACCGGGTATGGAACATAGGCTTCTATGACACATACTGGAAGGTCAACACCTGTGATGTTCCATTGTGTCTAACTCGTGTCAAAACCCTTCAAATGTACGAGGGAACTGTGCTACAGTACTTTCCCACGACAATAATGAGTCTGTGCTAAGTTGGAAACTGTAGGACCTGTCTGTGCAGCAATCAGAGAGAGTATCGTACAGGACCCTGACGGGTTATTCTTAGGAAGGTATCTTTTCAGGGATCCTAGTTAAAGTGTGTTCTCATTCTTAACAGTGTCTCCTACTCTGAGGAATGATGATAGAATGCGGACGGACTTTGGGCACATTAGGTACTGTGAGTAAAGTGCAGGCTATGGCGCTTAGGCATCCCAAACACATATTAGATAATCAAGACCAGTGGTGATCCGCACTTTCTTTCTGAGTAAAAAACGCTTCCAGCATTGTGATGGAAGTGTGCTTTAGGAGGGATTCGTTGCTGTGTTGCGTCTGTTAGAAAAGGAAGCTCTTGGGACTGACTCTGCGGTAACTGCAATAGGCGTACATAGGGCTCTAGTATCATACGTCTATCCGTTGGACTATAGCAAGTTCTGTTTAAGGGAAACTCTTTCAGGCTGAATCGCACTTCTCACAGTGTCTTATCAGCGGAGGAATAGAGAAAGAACAACTATGGACAGAGGGAACGTTTTGCCCTGAGCGTGAAGGACCGGGTATGGAACATAGGCCTCTATGACACATACTGGAAGGTCAACACCTGTGATGTTCCATTGTGTATAACTCGTCTCAAAACCCTTCAGATGTACGAGGGAACTGTGCTACAGTATTTTCCCAGGACAGGAATGAGTCTGTGCTAAGTTGGAAACTGTAAGACCTGTCCGTGTAGCAATCATAGAGAGTATTGTACAGGACCCTGACGGGTTATTCTTAGGAAGGTATCTTTTCAGGGATCCTAGTTAAAGTGTGTTCTCATTCATAACAGTGTCTCCTCCTTTGAGGAATGATGATAGAACACGGACGGACTATGGGCATCTTAGGTACTCTGAGTAAAGTGCAGGCTATGGCGCTTAGGCATCCCAAACTCATATTGCATGCTCACGACCAGTGGTGATCCGCACTTTCTTTCAGTGTTAAAAACGCTTCCAACATTGTGAGGGAAGTGTGCTTTAGGAGGGATTCGTTGCAGTGTTGCGTCTGATAAAGAAGGAAGCTCTTGGGACTGACTATGCGATAACTGCAATAGGCGCACATAGGGCTCTAGTATCAGACGTCTATCCGTTGGACTATAGCAAGTTCTGTTTAAGGGAAACTCCATCAAACGGAATCGCACTTCTCACAGTGTCTTTTCAGAGGGGGAAAGGATATAGAACAACTAAGGGGAGGGAACGTTGTGCCCTGAGAGTGAATGACAGCTTAGGGCACATAGGCCTCTATGACACATACTGGAAGGTCAACACCTGTGATGTTCCACTGTGTCTAGCTCGTCTCAAACACTTCAAAAGTACGAGGGAACTTTGCTACTGTATATTCTCACGACAGGTTTGAGTCTGTGCTCTGTAGGAAACATTAGGACCTGTCTGTGTAGCAATCATAAACTATCACATACAGGACCATGACAAGTGATTCTTAGGAAGGTATCTTTTCAGGGATCCTACTTAAAGTGCGTTCTCATTCATCACAGAGTCTCCTCCTTTCAGGAATGATGATAGAACACGGACGGACTATGGGCACCTTAGGTACTGTGAGTAAAGTGCAGGCTATGGCGCTTAGGCATCCCAAACTCATATTGGATGCTCACGACCAGTGGTGATCCGCACTTTCTTTCAGTGTTAAAAACGCTTCCAACATTGTGAGGGAAGTGTGCTTTAGGAGGGATTCGTTGCAGTGTTGCGTCTGTTAAAGAAGGAAGCGCTTGGGACTGACTCTGCGGTAACTGCAATAGGCGCACATAGGGCTCTAGTAACAGACGTCTATCCCTTGGACTATAGCAAGTTCTGTTTAAGGGAAACTCCTTCAGGCGGAATCGCACTTCTCCCAGTGTCTTTTTAATGGAGGAATGGAGAAAGAACTACTACGGAGAGAGGGAACGTTGTGCCCTTCGAGTGAAGGAAAGGGTATGGAACATAGGCCTCTAAGACACATACTGGAAAGTCAACAGCTGTGATGTTCCACTGTGTCTAACTCTTCTCAAAACACTTAAAATGCAGGAGGGAACTGTGCTACTGTACGTTCTCACTTCAGGAATGAGTCTGTGCTAAGTTGGAAACTGGAGGGCCTGTCTGAGTAGCAATCATAGAGAGATTCGTACAGGACCCTTTCAGGTTATTCTTAGGAAGGTATCTTTTCAGGGATCCTACTTAAAATGTGTTCTCATTGATAATAGTATCTCCTTCTTTGAGGAATGATGATAGAATGTGGACGGACCATGGGCACATTATATACTGTGAGTAAAGTGCAGGCTATGGCGCTTAGGCATCCCAAACACATATTCGATGATCAAGACCAGTGGTGATCCTCACGTTCTTTCTCTGTAAAAAACGCTTTCAACATTGTGAGGGAAGTGTGCTTTAGGAGGGATTCGTTGCAGTGTTGCGTCTGTTAAAGAAGGAAGCTCTTGGGACTGAATCTGCGGTAACTGCAGTAGGCGCACTTAGGGCTCTAGTATCAGACGTCTATCCGTTGGACTATAGCAAGCTCTGTTTAAGGGAAACTCTTTCAGGCTGAATCGCACTTCTCACAGTGTCTTATCAGCGGAGGAATAGAGAAAGAACAACTATGGACAGAGGGAACGTTGTGCCCTGAGAGTGAAGGACCGGGTATGGAACATAGGCCTCAATGACACATACTGGAAGGTCAACACCTGTGATGTTCCATTGTGTCTAACTCGTGTCAAAACCCTTCAAATGTACGAGGGAACTGTGCTACAGTACTTTCCCACGACAATAATGAGTCTGTGCTAAGTTGGAAACTGTAGGACCTGTCTGTGCAGCAATCAGAGAGAGTATCGTACAGGACCCTGACGGGTTATTCTTAGGAAGGTATCTTTTCAGGGATCCTAGTTAAAGTGTGTTCTCATTCTTAACAGTGTCTCCTACTCTGAGGAATGATGATAGAATGCGGACGGACTTTGGGCACATTAGGTACTGTGAGTAAAGTGCAGGCTATGGCGCTTAGGCATCCCAAACACATATTAGATAATCAAGACCAGTGGTGATCCGCACTTTCTTTCTGAGTAAAAATCGCTTCCAGCATTGTGATGGAAGTGTGCTTTAGGAGGGATTCGTTGCTGTGTTGCGTCTGTTAGAAAAGGAAGCTCTTGGGACTGACTCTGCGGTAACTGCAATAGGCGTACATAGGGCTCTAGTATCATACGTCTATCCGTTGGACTATAGCAAGTTCTGTTTAAGGGAAACTCTTTCAGGCTGAATCGCACTTCTCACAGTGTCTTATCAGCGGAGGAATAGAGAAAGAACAACTATGGACAGAGGGAACGTTTTGCCCTGAGAGTGAAGGACCGGGTATGGAACATAGGCCTCTATGACACATACTGGAAGGTCAACACCTGTGATGTTCCATTGTGTATAACTCGTCTCAAAACCCTTCAGATGTACGAGGGAACTGTGCTACAGTATTTTCCCAGGACAGGAAAGTCTGTGCTAAGTTGGAAACTGTAAGACCTGTCCGTGTAGCAAACATAGAGAGTATTGTACAGGACCCTGACGGGTTATTCTTAGGAAGGTATCTTTTCAGGGATCCTAGTTAAAGTGTGTTCTCATTCATAACAGTGTCTTCTCCTTTGAGGAATGAGATAGAACACAGACGGACTACGGGCATCTTAGGTACTCTGAGTAAAGTGCAGGCTATGGCGCTTAGGCATCCCAAACTCATATTGCATGCTCACGACCAGTGGTGATCCGCACTTTCTTTCAGTGTTAAAAACGCTTCCAACATTGTGAGGGAAGTGTGCTTTAGGAGGGATTCGTTGCAGTGTTGCGTCTGATAAAGAAGGAAGCTCTTGGGACTGACTATGCGATAACTGCAATAGGCGCACATAGGGCTCTAGTATCAGACGTCTATCCGTTGGACTATAGCAAGTTCTGTTTAAGGGAAACTCCATCAAACGGAATCGCACTTCTCACAGTGTCTTTTCAGCGGGGGAAAGGATATAGAACAACTAAGGGGAGGGAACGTTGTGCCCTGAGATTGAATGACAGCTTAGGGCACATAGGCCTCTATGACACATACTGGAAGGTCAACACCTGTGATGTTCCACTGTGTCTAGCTCGTCTCAAACACTTAAAAAGTACGAGGGAACTTTGCTACTGTACATTCTCACGACAGGTTTGAGTCTGTGCTCTGTAGGAAACATTAGGACCTGTCTGTGTAGCAATCATAAACTATCACATACAGGACCATGACAAGTGATTCTTAGGAAGGTATCTTTTCAGGGATCCTACTTAAAGTGCGTTCTCATTCATCACAGAGTCTCCTCCTTTCAGGAATGATGATAGAACACGGACGGACTATGGGCACCTTAGGTACTGTGAGTAAAGTGCAGGCTATGGCGCTTAGGCATCCCAAACTCATATTGGATGCTCACGACCAGTGGTGATCCGCACTTTCTTTCAGTGTTAAAAACGCTTCCAACATTGTGAGGGAAGTGTGCTTTAGGAGGGATTCGTTGCAGTGTTGCGTCTGTTAAAGAAGGAAGCGCTTGGGACTGACTCTGCGGTAACTGCAATAGGCGCACATAGGGCTCTAGTAACAGACGTCTATCCCTTGGACTATAGCAAGTTCTGTTTAAGGGAAACTCCTTCAGGCGGAATCGCACTTCTCCCAGTGTCTTTTTAATGGAGGAATGGAGAAAGAACTACTACGGAGAGAGGGAACGTTGTGCCCTTCGAGTGAAGGAAAGGGTATGGAACATAGGCCTCTAAGACACATACTGGAAAGTCAACAGCTGTGATGTTCCACTGTGTCTAACTCTTCTCAAAACACTTAAAATGCAGGAGGGAACTGTGCTACTGTACGTTCTCACTTCAGGAATGAGTCTGTGCTAAGTTGGAAACTGGAGGGCCTGTCTGAGTAGCAATCATAGAGAGATTCGTACAGGACCCTTTCAGGTTATTCTTAGGAAGGTATCTTTTCAGGGATCCTACTTAAAATGTGTTCTCATTGATAATAGTATCTCCTTCTTTGAGGAATGATGATAGAATGTGGACGGACCATGGGCACATTATATACTGTGAGTAAAGTGCAGGCTATGGCGCTTAGGCATCCCAAACACATATTCGATGATCAAGACCAGTGGTGATCCCCACGTTCTTTCTCTGTAAAAAACGCTTTCAACATTGTGAGGGAAGTGTGCTTTAGGAGGGATTCGTTGCAGTGTTGCGTCTGTTAAAGAAGGAAGCTCTTGGGACTGAATCTGCGGTAACTGCAGTAGGCGCACTTAGGGCTCTAGTATCAGACGTCTATCCGTTGGACTATAGCAAGCTCTGTTTAAGGGAAACTCTTTCAGGCTGAATCGCACTTCTCACAGTGTCTTATCAGCGGAGGAATAGAGAAAGAACAACTATGGACAGAGGGAACGTTGTGCCCTGAGAGTGAAGGACCGGGTATGGAACATAGGCCTCTATGACACATACTGGAAGGTCAATACCTGTGATGTTCCATTGTGTCTAACTCGTGTCAAAACCCTTCAAATGTACGAGGGAACTGTGCTACAGTACTTTCCCACGACAATAATGAGTCTGTGCTAAGTTGGAAACTGTAGGACCTGTCTGTGCAGCAATCAGAGAGAGTATCGTACAGGACCCTGACGGGTTATTCTTAGGAAGGTATCTTTTCAGGGATCCTAGTTAAAGTGTGTTCTCATTCTTAACAGTGTCTCCTACTCTGAGGAATGATGATAGAATGCGGACGGACTTTGGGCACATTAGGTACTGTGAGTAAAGTGCAGGCTATGGCGCTTAGGCATCCCAAACACATATTAGATAATCAAGACCAGTGGTGATCCGCACTTTCTTTCTGAGTAAAAAACGCTTCCAGCATTGTGATGGAAGTGTGCTTTAGGAGGGATTCGTTGCTGTGTTGCGTCTGTTAGAAAAGGAAGCTCTTGGGACTGACTCTGCGGTAACTGCAATAGGCGTACATAGGGCTCTAGTATCATACGTCTATCCGTTGGACTATAGCAAGTTCTGTTTAAGGGAAACTCTTTCAGGCTGAATCGCACTTCTCACAGTGTCTTATCAGCGGAGGAATAGAGAAAGAACAACTATGGACAGAGGGAACGTTTTGCCCTGAGCGTGAAGGACCGGGTATGGAACATAGGCCTCTATGACACATACTGGAAGGTCAACACCTGTGATGTTCCATTGTGTATAACTCGTCTCAAAACCCTTCAGATGTACGAGGGAACTGTGCTACAGTATTTTCCCAGGACAGGAATGAGTCTGTGCTAAGTTGGAAACTGTAAGACCTGTCCGTGTAGCAATCATAGAGAGTATTGTACAGGACCCTGACGGGTTATTCTTAGGAAGGTATCTTTTCAGGGATCCTAGTTAAAGTGTGTTCTCATTCATAACAGTGTCTCCTCCTTTGAGGAATGATGATAGAACACGGACGGACTATGGGCATCTTAGGTACTCTGAGTAAAGTGCAGGCTATGGCGCTTAGGCATCCCAAACTCATATTGCATGCTCACGACCAGTGGTGATCCGCACTTTCTTTCAGTGTTAAAAACGCTTCCAACATTGTGAGGGAAGTGTGCTTTAGGAGGGATTCGTTGCAGTGTTGCGTCTGATAAAGAAGGAAGCTCTTGGGACTGACTATGCGATAACTGCAATAGGCGCACATAGGGCTCTAGTATCAGACGTCTATCCGTTGGACTATAGCAAGTTCTGTTTAAGGGAAACTCCATCAAACGGAATCGCACTTCTCACAGTGTCTTTTCAGAGGGGGAAAGGATATAGAACAACTAAGGGGAGGGAACGTTGTGCCCTGAGAGTGAATGACAGCTTAGGGCACATAGGCCTCTATGACACATACTGGAAGGTCAACACCTGTGATGTTCCACTGTGTCTAGCTCGTCTCAAACACTTCAAAAGTACGAGGGAACTTTGCTACTGTACATTCTCACGACAGGTTTGAGTCTGTGCTCTGTAGGAAACATTAGGACCTGTCTGTGTAGCAATCATAAACTATCACATACAGGACCATGACAAGTGATTCTTAGGAAGGTATCTTTTCAGGGATCCTACTTAAAGTGCGTTCTCATTCATCACAGAGTCTCCTCCTTTCAGGAATGATGATAGAACACGGACGGACTATGGGCACCTTAGGTACTGTGAGTAAAGTGCAGGCTATGGCGCTTAGGCATCCCAAACTCATATTGGATGCTCACGACCAGTGGTGATCCGCACTTTCTTTCAGTGTTAAAAACGCTTCCAACATTGTGAGGGAAGTGTGCTTTAGGAGGGATTCGTTGCAGTGTTGCGTCTGTTAAAGAAGGAAGCGCTTGGGACTGACTCTGCGGTAACTGCAATAGGCGCACATAGGGCTCTAGTAACAGACGTCTATCCCTTGGACTATAGCAAGTTCTGTTTAAGGGAAACTCCTTCAGGCGGAATCGCACTTCTCCCAGTGTCTTTTTAATGGAGGAATGGAGAAAGAACTACTACGGAGAGAGGGAACGTTGTGCCCTTCGAGTGAAGGAAAGGGTATGGAACATAGGCCTCTAAGACACATACTGGAAAGTCAACAGCTGTGATGTTCCACTGTGTCTAACTCTTCTCAAAACACTTAAAATGCAGGAGGGAACTGTGCTACTGTACGTTCTCACTTCAGGAATGAGTCTGTGCTAAGTTGGAAACTGGAGGGCCTGTCTGAGTAGCAATCATAGAGAGATTCGTACAGGACCCTTTCAGGTTATTCTTAGGAAGGTATCTTTTCAGGGATCCTACTTAAAATGTGTTCTCATTGATAATAGTATCTCCTTCTTTGAGGAATGATGATAGAATGTGGACGGACCATGGGCACATTATATACTGTGAGTAAAGTGCAGGCTATGGCGCTTAGGCATCCCAAACACATATTCGATGATCAAGACCAGTGGTGATCCCCACGTTCTTTCTCTGTAAAAAACGCTTTCAACATTGTGAGGGAAGTGTGCTTTAGGAGGGATTCGTTGCAGTGTTGCGTCTGTTAAAGAAGGAAGCTCTTGGGACTGACTCTGCGGTAACTGCAGTGGGCGCACATAGGGCTCTAGTATCAGACGTCTATCCGTTGGACTATAGCAAGCTCTGTTTAAGGGAAACTCTTTCAGGCTGAATCGCACTTCTCACAGTGTCTTATCAGCGGAGGAATAGAGAAAGAACAACTATGGACAGAGGGAACGTTGTGCCCTGAGAGTGAAGGACCGGGTATGGAACATAGGCCTCAATGACACATACTGGAAGGTCAACACCTGTGATGTTCCATTGTGTCTAACTCGTGTCAAAACCCTTCAAATGTACGAGGGAACTGTGCTACAGTACTTTCCCACGACAATAATGAGTCTGTGCTAAGTTGGAAACTGTAGGACCTGTCTGTGCAGCAATCAGAGAGAGTATCGTACAGGACCCTGACGGGTTATTCTTAGGAAGGTATCTTTTCAGGGATCCTAGTTAAAGTGTGTTCTCATTCTTAACAGTGTCTCCTACTCTGAGGAATGATGATAGAATGCGGACGGACTTTGGGCACATTAGGTACTGTGAGTAAAGTGCAGGCTATGGCGCTTAGGCATCCCAAACACATATTAGATAATCAAGACCAGTGGTGATCCGCACTTTCTTTCTGAGTAAAAAACGCTTCCAGCATTGTGATGGAAGTGTGCTTTAGGAGGGATTCGTTGCTGTGTTGCGTCTGTTAGAAAAGGAAGCTCTTGGGACTGACTCTGCGGTAACTGCAATAGGCGTACATAGGGCTCTAGTATCATACGTCTATCCGTTGGACTATAGCAAGTTCTGTTTAAGGGAAACTCTTTCAGGCTGAATCGCACTTCTCACAGTGTCTTATCAGCGGAGGAATAGAGGAAGAACAACTATGGACAGAGGGAACGTTTTGCCCTGAGCGTGAAGGACCGGGTATGGAACATAGGCCTCTATGACACATACTGGAAGGTCAACACCTGTGATGTTCCATTGTGTATAACTCGTCTCAAAACCCTTCAGATGTACGAGGGAACTGTGCTACAGTATTTTCCCAGGACAGGAATGAGTCTGTGCTAAGTTGGAAACTGTAAGACCTGTCCGTGTAGCAATCATAGAGAGTATTGTACAGGACCCTGACGGGTTATTCTTAGGAAGGTATCTTTTCAGGGATCCTAGTTAAAGTGTGTTCTCATTCATAACAGTGTCTCCTCCTTTGAGGAATGATGATAGAACACGGACGGACTATGGGCATCTTAGGTACTCTGAGTAAAGTGCAGGCTATGGCGCTTAGGCATCCCAAACTCATATTGCATGCTCACGACCAGTGGTGATCCGCACTTTCTTTCAGTGTTAAAAACGCTTCCAACATTGTGAGGGAAGTGTGCTTTAGGAGGGATTCGTTGCAGTGTTGCGTCTGATAAAGAAGGAAGCTCTTGGGACTGACTATGCGATAACTGCAATAGGCGCACATAGGGCTCTTGTATCAGACGTCTATCCGTTGGACTATAGCAAGTTCTGTTTAAGGGAAACTCCATCAAACGGAATCGCACTTCTCACAGTGTCTTTTCAGAGGGGGAAAGGATATAGAACAACTAAGGGGAGGGAACGTTGTGCCCTGAGAGTGAATGACAGCTTAGGGCACATAGGCCTCTATGACACATACTGGAAGGTCAACACCTGTGATGTTCCACTGTGTCTAGCTCGTCTCAAACACTTCAAATGTACGAGGGAACTTTGCTACTGTACATTCTCACGACAGGTTTGAGTCTGTGCTCTGTAGGAAACATTTGGACCTGTCTGTGTAGCAATCATAAACTATCACATACAGGACCATGACAAGTGATTCTTAGGAGGGTATCTTTTCAGGGATCCTACTTAAAGTGCGTTCTCATTCATCACAGAGTCTCCTCCTTTCAGGAATGATGATAGAACACGGACGGACTATGGGCACCTTAGGTACTGTGAGTAAAGTGCAGGCTATGGCGCTTAGCATCCCAAACTCATATTGGATGCTCACGACCAGTGGTGATCCGCACTTTCTTTCAGTGTTAAAAACGCTTCCAACATTGTGAGGGAAGTGTGCTTTAGGAGGGATTCGTTGCAGTGTTGCGTCTGTTAAAGAAGGAAGCGCTTGGGACTGACTCTGCGGTAACTGCAATAGGCGCACATAGGGCTCTAGTCACAGACGTCTATCCCTTGGACTATAGCAAGTTCTGTTTAAGGGAAACTCCTTCAGGCGGAATCGCACTTCTCCCAGTGTCTTTTTAATGGAGGAATGGAGAAAGAACTACTACGGAGAGAGGGAACGTTGTGCCCTTCGAGTGAAGGAAAGGGTATGGAACATAGGCCTCTAAGACACATACTGGAAAGTCAACAGCTGTGATGTTCCACTGTGTCTAACTCGTCTCAAAACACTTAAAATGCAGGAGGGAACTGTGCTACTGTACGTTCTCACTTCAGGAATGAGTCTGTGCTAAGTTGGAAACTGGAGGGCCTGTCTGAGTAGCAATCATAGAGAGATTCGTACAGGACCCTTTCAGGTTATTCTTAGGAAGGTATCTTTTCAGGGATCCTACTTAAAATGTGTTCTCATTGATAATAGTATCTCCTTTTTTGAGGAATGATGATAGAATGTGGACGGACCATGGGCACATTATATACTGTGAGTAAAGTGCAGGCTATGGCGCTTAGGCATCCCAAACACATATTCGATGATCAAGACCAGTGGTGATCCCCACGTTCTTTCTCTGTAAAAAACGCTTCCAACATTGTGAGGGAAGTGTGCTTTAGGAGGGATTCGTTGCAGTGTTGCGTCTGTTAAAGAAGGAAGCGCTTGGGACTGACTCTGCGGTAACTGCAATAGGCGCACATAGGGCTCTAGTAACAGATGTCTATCCCTTGGACTATAGCAAGTTCTGTTTAAGGGAAACTCCTTCAGGCGGAATCGCACTTCTCCCAGTGTCTTTTTAATGGAGGAATGGAGAAAGAACTACTACGGAGAGAGGGAACGTTGTGCCCTTCGAGTGAAGGAAAGGGTATGGAACATAGGCCTCTAAGACACATACTGGAAAGTCAACAGCTGTGATGTTCCACTGTGTCTAACTCGTCTCAAAACACTTAAAATGCAGGAGGGAACTGTGCTACTGTACGTTCTCACTTCAGGAATGAGTCTGTGCTAAGTTGGAAACTGGAGGGCCTGTCTGAGTAGCAATCATAGAGAGATTCGTACAGGACCCTTTCAGGTTATTCTTAGGAAGGTATCTTTTCAGGGATCCTACTTAAAATGTGTTCTCATTGATAATAGTATCTCCTTCTTTGAGGAATGATGATAGAATGTGGACGGACCATGGGCACATTATATACTGTGAGTAAAGTGCAGGCTATGGCGCTTAGGCATCCCAAACACATATTCGATGATCAAGACCAGTGGTGATCCCCACGTTCTTTCTCTGTAAAAAACGCTTTCAACATTGTGAGGGAAGTGTGCTTTAGGAGGGATTCGTTGCAGTGTTGCGTCTGTTAAAGAAGGAAGCTCTTGGGACTGACTGCGGTAACTGCAGTGGGCGCACATAGGGCTCTAGTATCAGACGTCTATCCGTTGGACTATAGCAAGCTCTGTTTAAGGGAAACTCTTTCAGGCTGAATCGCACTTCTCACAGTGTCTTATCAGCGGAGGAATAGAGAAAGAACAACTATGGACAGAGGGAACGTTGTGCCCTGAGAGTGAAGGACCGGGTATGGAACATAGGCTTCTATGACACATACTGGAAGGTCAACACCTGTGATGTTCCATTGTGTCTAACTCGTGTCAAAACCCTTCAAATGTACGAGGGAACTGTGCTACAGTACTTTCCCACGACAATAATGAGTCTGTGCTAAGTTGGAAACTGTAGGACCTGTCTGTGCAGCAATCAGAGAGAGTATCGTACAGGACCCTGACGGGTTATTCTTAGGAAGGTATCTTTTCAGGGATCCTAGTTAAAGTGTGTTCTCATTCTTAACAGTGTCTCCTACTCTGAGGAATGATGATAGAATGCGGACGGACTTTGGGCACATTAGGTACTGTGAGTAAAGTGCAGGCTATGGCGCTTAGGCATCCCAAACACATATTAGATAATCAAGACCAGTGGTGATCCGCACTTTCTTTCTGAGTAAAAAACGCTTCCAGCATTGTGATGGAAGTGTGCTTTAGGAGGGATTCGTTGCTGTGTTGAGTCTGTTAGAAAAGGAAGCTCTTGGGACTGACTCTGCGGTAACTGCAATAGGCGTACATAGGGCTCTAGTATCATACGTCTATCCGGTGGACTATAGCAAGTTTTGTTTAAGGGAAACTCTTTCAGGCTGAATCGCACTTCTCATAGTGTCTTATCAGCGGAGGAATAGAGAAAGAACAACTATGGACAGAGGGAACGTTGTGCCCTGAGAGTGAAGGACCGGGTATGGAACATAGGCCTCTAGACACATACTGGAAGGTCAACACCTGTGATGTTCCATTGTGTCTAACTCGTGTCAAAACCCTTCAAATGTACGAGGGAACTGTGCTACAGTACTTTCCCACGACAATAATGAGTCTGTGCTAAGTTGGAAACTGTAGGACCTGTCTGTGCAGCAATCAGAGAGAGTATCGTACAGGACCCTGACGGGTTATTCTTAGGAAGGTATCTTTTCAGGGATCCTAGTTAAAGTGTGTTCTCATTCTTAACAGTGTCTCCTACTCTGAGGAATGATGATAGAATGCGGACGGACTTTGGGCACATTAGGTACTGTGAGTAAAGTGCAGGCTATGGCGCTTAGGCATCCCAAACACATATTAGATAATCAAGACCAGTGGTGATCCGCACTTTCTTTCTGAGTAAAAAACGCTTCCAGCATTGTGATGGAAGTGTGCTTTAGGAGGGATTCGTTGCTGTGTTGCGTCTGTTAGAAAAGGAAGCTCTTGGGACTGACTCTGCGGTAACTGCAATTGGCGTACATAGGGCTCTAGTATCATACGTCTATCCGTTGGACTATAGCAAGTTCTGTTTAAGGGAAACTCTTTCAGGCTGAATCGCACTTCTCACAGTGTCTTATCAGCGGAGGAATAGAGAAAGAACAACTATGGACAGAGGGAACGTTTTGCCCTGAGCGTGAAGGACCGGGTATGGAACATAGGCCTCTATGACACATACTAGAAGGTCAACACCTGTGATGTTCCATTGTGTATAACTCGTCTCAAAACCCTTCAGATGTACGACGGAACTGTGCTACAGTATTTTCCCAGGACAGGAATGAGTCTGTGCTAAGTTGGAAACTGTAAGACCTGTCCGTGTAGCAATCATAGAGAGTATTGCACAGGACCCTGACGGGTTATTCTTAGGAAGGTATCTTTTCAGGGATCCTAGTTAAAGTGTGTTCTCATTCATAACAGTGTCTCCTCCTTTGAGGAATGATGATAGAACACGGACGGACTATGGGCATCTTAGGTACTCTGAGTAAAGTGCAGGCTATGGCGCTTAGGCATCCCAAACTCATATTGCATGCTCACGACCAGTGGTGATCCGCACTTTCTTTCAGTGTTAAAAACGCTTCCAACATTGTGAGGGAAGTGTGCTTTAGGAGGGATTCGTTGCAGTGTTGCGTCTGATAAAGAAGGAAGCTCTTGGGACTGACTATGCGATAACTGCAATAGGCGCACATAGGGCTCTTGTATCAGACGTCTATCCGTTGGACTATAGCAAGTTCTGTTTAAGGGAAACTCCATCAAACGGAATCGCACTTATCACAGTGTCTTTTCAGAGGGGGAAAGGATATAGAACAACTAAGGGGAGGGAACGTTGTGCCCTGAGAGTGAATGACAGCTTAGGGCACATAGGCCTCTATGACACATACTGGAAGGTCAACACCTGTGATGTTCCACTGTGTCTAGCTCGTCTCAAACACTTCAAATGTACGAGGGAACTTTGCTACTGTACATTCTCACGACAGGTTTGAGTCTGTGCTCTGTAGGAAACATTAGGACCTGTCTGTGTAGCAATCATAAACTATCACATACAGGACCATGACAAGTGATTCTTAGGAAGGTATCTTTTCAGGGATCCTACTTAAAGTGCGTTCTCATTCATCACAGAGTCTCCTCCTTTCAGGAATGATGATAGAACACGGACGGACTATGGGCACCTTAGGTACTGTGAGTAAAGTGCAGGCTATGGCGCTTAGGCATCCCAAACTCATATTGGATGCTCACGACCAGTGGTGATCCGCACTTTCTTTCAGTGTTAAAAACGCTTCCAACATTGTGAGGGAAGTGTGCTTTAGGAGGGATTCGTTGCAGTGTTGCGTCTGTTAAAGAAGGAAGCGCTTGGGACTGACTCTGCGGTAACTGCAATAGACGCACATAGGGCTCTAGTAACAGACGTCTATCCCTTGGACTATAGCAAGTTCTGTTTAAGGGAAACTCCTTCAGGCGGAATCGCACTTCTCCCAGTGTCTTTTTAATGGAGGAATGGAGAAAGAACAACTACGGAGAGAGGGAACGTTGTGCCCTTCGAGTGAAGGAAAGGGTATGGAACATAGGCCTCTAAGACACATACTGGAAAGTCAACAGCTGTGATGTTCCACTGTGTCTAACTCGTCTCAAAACACTTAAAATGCAGGAGGGAACTGTGCTACTGTACGTTCTCACTTCAGGAATGAGTCTGTGCTAAGTTGGAAACTGGAGGGCCTGTCTGAGTAGCAATCATAGAGAGATTCGTACAGGACCCTTTCAGGTTATTCTTAGGAAGGTATCTTTTCAGGGATCCTACTTAAAATGTGTTCTCATTGATAATAGTATCTCCTTCTTTGAGGAATGATGATAGAATGTGGACGGACCATGGGCACATTATATACTGTGAGTAAAGTGCAGGCTATGGCGCTTAGGCATCCCAAACACATATTCGATGATCAAGACCAGTGGTGATCCCCACGTTCTTTCTCTGTAAAAAACGCTTTCAACATTGTGAGGGAAGTGTGCTTTAGGAGGGATTCGTTGCAGTGTTGCGTCTGTTAAAGAAGGAAGCTCTTGGGACTGACCCTGCGGTAACTTCAGTAGGCGCACATAGGGCTCTAGTATCAGACGTCTATCCGTTGGACTATAGCAAGCTCTGTTTAAGGGAAACTCTTTCAGGCTGAATCGCACTTCTCACAGTGTCTTATCAGCGGAGGAATAGAGAAAGAACAACTATGGACAGAGGGAACGTTGTGCCCTGAGAGTGAAGGACCGGGTATGGAACATAGGCTTCTATGACACATACTGGAAGGTCAACACCTGTGATGTTCCATTGTGTCTAACTCGTGTCAAAACCCTTCAAATGTACGAGGGAACTGTGCTACAGTATTTTGCAACGACAATAATGAGTCTGTGCTAAGTTGGAAACTGTAGGACCTGTCTGTGCAGCAATCAGAGAGAGTATCGTACAGGACCCTGACGGGTTATTCTTAGGAAGGTATCTTTTCAGGGATCCTAGTTAAAGTGTGTTCTCATTCTTAACAGTGTCTCCTACTCTGAGGAATGATGATAGAATGCGGACGGACTTTGGGCACATTAGGTACTGTGAGTAAAGTGCAGGCTATGGCGCTTAGGCATCCCAAACCCATATTAGATAATCAAGACCAGTGGTGATCCGCACTTTCTTTCTGAGTAAAAAACGCTTCCAGCATTGTGATGGAAGTATGCTTTAGGAGGGATTCGTTGCTGTGTTGCGTCTGTTAGAAAAGGAAGCTCTTGGGACTGACTCTGCGGTAACTGCAATAGGCGTACATAGGGCTCTAGTATCATACGTCTATCCGTTGGACTATAGCAAGTTCTGTTTAAGGGAAACTCTTTCAGGCTGAATCGCACTTCTCACAGTGTCTTATCAGCGGAGGAATAGAGAAAGAACAACTATGGACAGAGGGAACGTTTTGCCCTGAGAGTGAAGGACCGGGTATGGAACATAGGCCTCTATGACACATACTGGAAGGTCAACACCTGTGATGTTCCATTGTGTATAACTCGTCTCAAAACCCTTCAGATGTACGAGGGAACTGTGCTACAGTATTTTCCCAGGACAGGAATGAGTCTGTGCTAAGTTGGAAACTGTAAGACCTGTCCGTGTAGCAATCATAGAGAGTATTGTACAGGACCCTGACGGGTTATTCTTAGGAAGGTATCTTTTCAGGGATCCTAGTTAAAGTGTGTTCTCATTCATAACAGTGTCTCCTCCTTTGAGGAATGATGATAGAACACGGACGGACTATGGGCATCTTAGGTACTCTGAGTAAAGTGCAGGCTATGGCGCTTAGGCATCCCAAACTCATATTGCATGCTCACGACCAGTGGTGATCCGCACTTTCTTTCAGTGTTAAAAACGCTTCCAACATTGTGAGGGAAGTGTGCTTTAGGAGGGATTCGTTGCAGTGTTGCGTCTGATAAAGAAGGAAGCTCTTGGGACTGACTATGCGATAACTGCAATAGGCGCACATAGGGCTCTTGTATCAGACGTCTATCCGTTGGACTATAGCAAGTTCTGTTTAAGGGAAACTCCATCAAACGGAATCGCACTTATCACAGTGTCTTTTCAGAGGGGGAAAGGATATAGAACAACTAAGGGGAGGGAACGTTGTGCCCTGAGAGTGAATGACAGCTTAGGGCACATAGGCCTCTATGACACATACTGGAAGGTCAACACCTGTGATGTTCCACTGTGTCTAGCTCGTCTCAAACACTTCAAATGTACGAGGGAACTTTGCTACTGTACATTCTCACGACAGGTTTGAGTCTGTGCTCTGTAGGAAACATTAGGACCTGTCTGTGTAGCAATCATAAACTATCACATACAGGACCATGACAAGTGATTCTTAGGAAGGTATCTTTTCAGGGATCCTACTTAAAGTGCGTTCTCATTCATCACAGAGTCTCCTCCTTTCAGGAATGATGATAGAACACGGACGGACTATGGGCACCTTAGGTACTGTGAGTAAAGTGCAGGCTATGGCGCTTAGGCATCCCAAACTCATATTGGATGCTCACGACCAGTGGTGATCCGCACTTTCTTTCAGTGTTAAAAACGCTTCCAACATTGTGAGGGAAGTGTGCTTTAGGAGGGATTCGTTGCAGTGTTGCGTCTGTTAAAGAAGGAAGCGCTTGGGACTGACTCTGCGGTAACTGCAATAGACGCACATAGGGCTCTAGTAACAGACGTCTATCCCTTGGACTATAGCAAGTTCTGTTTAAGGGAAACTCCTTCAGGCGGAATCGCACTTCTCCCAGTGTCTTTTTAATGGAGGAATGGAGAAAGAACAACTACGGAGAGAGGGAACGTTGTGCCCTTCGAGTGAAGGAAAGGGTATGGAACATAGGCCTCTAAGACACATACTGGAAAGTCAACAGCTGTGATGTTCCACTGTGTCTAACTCGTCTCAAAACACTTAAAATGCAGGAGGGAACTGTGCTACTGTACGTTCTCACTTCAGGAATGAGTCTGTGCTAAGTTGGAAACTGGAGGGCCTGTCTGAGTAGCAATCATAGAGAGATTCGTACAGGACCCTTTCAGGTTATTCTTAGGAAGGTATCTTTTCAGGGATCCTACTTAAAATGTGTTCTCATTGATAATAGTATCTCCTTCTTTGAGGAATGATGATAGAATGTGGACGGACCATGGGCACATTATATACTGTGAGTAAAGTGCAGGCTATGGCGCTTAGGCATCCCAAACACATATTCGATGATCAAGACCAGTGGTGATCCCCACGTTCTTTCTCTGTAAAAAACGCTTTCAACATTGTGAGGGAAGTGTGCTTTAGGAGGGATTCGTTGCAGTGTTGCGTCTGTTAAAGAAGGAAGCTCTTGGGACTGACCCTGCGGTAACTTCAGTAGGCGCACATAGGGCTCTAATATCAGACGTCTATCCGTTGGACTATAGCAAGCTCTGTTTAAGGGAAACTCTTTCAGGCTGAATCGCACTTCTCACAGTGTCTTATCAGCGGAGGAATAGAGAAAGAACAACTATGGACAGAGGGAACGTTGTGCCCTGAGAGTGAAGGACCGGGTATGGAACATAGGCTTCTATGACACATACTGGAAGGTCAACACCTGTGATGTTCCATTGTGTCTAACTCGTGTCAAAACCCTTCAAATGTACGAGGGAACTGTGCTACAGTACTTTGCAACGACAATAATGAGTCTGTGCTAAGTTGGAAACTGTAGGACCTGTCTGTGCAGCAATCAGAGAGAGTATCGTACAGGACCCTGACGGGTTATTCTTAGGAAGGTATCTTTTCAGGGATCCTAGTTAAAGTGTGTTCTCATTCTTAACAGTGTCTCCTACTCTGAGGAATGATGATAGAATGCGGACGGACTTTGGGCACATTAGGTACTGTGAGTAAAGTGCAGGCTATGGCGCTTAGGCATCCCAAACCCATATTAGATAATCAAGACCAGTGGTGATCCGCACTTTCTTTCTGAGTAAAAAACGCTTCCAGCATTGTGATGGAAGTATGCTTTAGGAGGGATTCGTTGCTGTGTTGCGTCTGTTAGAAAAGGAAGCTCTTGGGACTGACTCTGCGGTAACTGCAATAGGCGTACATAGGGCTCTAGTATCATACGTCTATCCGTTGGACTATAGCAAGTTCTGTTTAAGGGAAACTCTTTCAGGCTGAATCGCACTTCTCACAGTGTCTTATCAGCGGAGGAATAGAGAAAGAACAACTATGGACAGAGGGAACGTTTTGCCCTGAGAGTGAAGGACCGGGTATGGAACATAGGCCTCTATGACACATACTGGAAGGTCAACACCTGTGATGTTCCATTGTGTATAACTCGTCTCAAAACCCTTCAGATGTACGAGGGAACTGTGCTACAGTATTTTCCCAGGACAGGAATGAGTCTGTGCTAAGTTGGAAACTGTAAGACCTGTCCGTGTAGCAATCATAGAGAGTATTGTACAGGACCCTGACGGGTTATTCTTAGGAAGGTATCTTTTCAGGGATCCTAGTTAAAGTGTGTTCTCATTCATAACAGTGTCTCCTCCTTTGAGGAATGATGATAGAACACGGACGGACTATGGGCATCTTAGGTACTCTGAGTAAAGTGCAGGCTATGGCGCTTAGGCATCCCAAACTCATATTGCATGCTCACGACCAGTGGTGATCCGCACTTTCTTTCAGTGTTAAAAACGCTTCCAACATTGTGAGGGAAGTGTGCTTTAGGAGGGATTCGTTGCAGTGTTGCGTCTGATAAAGAAGGAAGCTCTTGGGACTGACTATGCGATAACTGCAATAGGCGCACATAGGGCTCTAGTATCAGACGTCTATCCGTTGGACTATAGCAAGTTCTGTTTAAGGGAAACTCCATCAAACGGAATCGCACTTCTCACAGTGTCTTTTCAGAGGGGGAAAGGATATAGAACAACTAAGGGGAGGGAACGTTGTGCCCTGAGAGTGAATGACAGCTTAGGGCACATAGGCCTCTATGACACATACTGGAAGGTCAACACCTGTGATGTTCCACTGTGTCTAGCTCGTCTCAAACACTTCAAATGTACGAGGGAACTTTGCTACTGTACATTCTCACGACAGGTTTGAGTCTGTGCTCTGTAGGAAACATTAGGACCTGTCTGTGTAGCAATCATAAACTATCACATACAGGACCATGACAAGTGATTCTTAGGAAGGTATCTTTTCAGGGATCCTACTTAAAGTGCGTTCTCATTCATCACAGAGTCTCCTCCTTTCAGGAATGATGATAGAACACGGACGGACTATGGGCACCTTAGGTACTGTGAGTAAAGTGCAGGCTATGGCGCTTAGGCATCCCAAACTCATATTGGATGCTCACGACCAGTGGTGATCCGCACTTTCTTTCAGTGTTAAAAACGCTTCCAACATTGTGAGGGAAGTGTGCTTTAGGAGGGATTCGTTGCAGTGTTGCGTCTGTTACAGAAGGAAGCGCTTGGGACTGACTCTGCGGTAACTGCAATAGGCGCACATAGGGCTCTAGTAACAGACGTCTATCCCTTGGACTATAGCAAGTTCTGTTTAAGGGAAACTCCTTCAGGCGGAATCGCACTTCTCCCAGTGTCTTTTTAATGGAGGAATGGAGAAAGAACTACTACGGAGAGAGGGAACGTTGTGCCCTTCGAGTGAAGGAAAGGGTATGGAACATAGGCCTCTAAGACACATACTGGAAAGTCAACAGCTGTGATGTTCCACTGTGTCTAACTCGTCTCAAAACACTTAAAATGCAGGAGGGAACTGTGCTACTGTACGTTCTCACTTCAGGAATGAGTCTGTGCTAAGTTGGAAACTGGAGGGCCTGTCTGAGTAGCAATCATAGAGAGATTCGTACAGGACCCTTTCAGGTTATTCTTAGGAAGGTATCTTTTCAGGGATCCTACTTAAAATGTGTTCTCATTGATAATAGTATCTCCTTCTTTGAGGAATGATGATAGAATGTGGACGGACCATGGGCACATTATATACTGTGAGTAAAGTGCAGGCTATGGCGCTTAGGCATCCCAAACACATATTCGATGATCAAGACCAGTGGTGATCCCCACGTTCTTTCTCTGTAAAAAACGCTTTCAACATTGTGAGGGAAGTGTGCTTTAGGAGGGATTCGTTGCAGTGTTGCGTCTGTTAAAGAAGGAAGCTCTTGGGACTGTCTCTGCGGTAACTGCAGTGGGTGCACATAGGGCTCTAGTATCAGACGTCTATCCGTTGGACTATAGCAAGCTCTGTTTAAGGGAAACTCTTTCAGGCTGAATCGCACTTCTCACAGAGTCTTATCAGCGGAGGAATAGAGAAAGAACAACTATGGACAGAGGGAACGTTGTGCCCTGAGAGTGAAGGACCGGGTATGGAACATAGGCTTCTATGACACATACTGGAAGGTCAACACCTGTGATGTTCCATTGTGTCTAACTCGTGTCAAAACCCTTCAAATGTACGAGGGAACTGTGCTACAGTACTTTCCCACGACAATAATGAGTCTGTGCTAAGTTGGAAACTGTAGGACCTGTCTGTGCAGCAATCAGAGAGAGTATCGTACAGGACCCTGACGGGTTATTCTTAGGAAGGTATCTTTTCAGGGATCCTAGTTAAAGTGTGTTCTCATTCTTAACAGTGTCTCCTACTCTGAGGAATGATGATAGAATGCGGACGGACTTTGGGCACATTAGAAACTGTGAGTAAAGTGCAGGCTATGGCGCTTAGGCATCCCAAACACATATTAGATAATCAAGACCAGTGGTGATCCGCACTTTCTTTCTGAGTAAAAAACGCTTCCAGCATTGTGATGGAAGTGTGCTTTAGGAGGGATTCGTTGCTGTGTTGCGTCTGTTAGAAAAGGAAGCTCTTGGGACTGACTCTGCGGTAACTGCAATTGGCGTACATAGGGCTCTAGTATCATACGTCTATCCGTTGGACTATAGCAAGTTCTGTTTAAGGGAAACTCTTTCAGGCTGAATCGCACTTCTCACAGTGTCTTATCAGCGGAGGAATAGAGAAAGAACAACTATGGACAGAGGGAACGTTTTGCCCTGAGAGTGAAGGACCGGGTATGGAACATAGGCCTCTATGACACATACTGGAAGGTCAACACCTGTGATGTTCCATTGTGTATAACTCGTCTCAAAACCCTTCAGATGTACGAGGGAACTGTGCTACAGTATTTTCCCAGGACAGGAATGAGTCTGTGCTAAGTTGGAAACTGTAAGACCTGTCCGTGTAGCAATCATAGAGAGTATTGTACAGGACCCTGACGGGTTATTCTTAGGAAGGTATCTTTTCAGGGATCCTAGTTAAAGTGTGTTCTCATTCATAACAGTGTCTCCTCCTTTGAGGAATGATGATAGAACACGGACGGACTATGGGCATCTTAGGTACTCTGAGTAAAGTGCAGGCTATGGCGCTTAGGCATCCCAAACTCATATTGCATGCTCACGACCAGTGGTGATCCGCACTTTCTTTCAGTGTTAAAAACGCTTCCAACATTGTGAGGGAAGTGTGCTTTAGGAGGGATTCGTTGCAGTGTTGCGTCTGATAAAGAAGGAAGCTCTTGGGACTGACTATGCGATAACTGCAATAGGCGCACATAGGGCTCTAGTATCAGACGTCTATCCGTTGGACTATAGCAAGTTCTGTTTAAGGGAAACTCCATCAAACGGAATCGCACTTCTCACAGTGTCTTTTCAGAGGGGGAAAGGATATAGAACAACTAAGGGGAGGGAACGTTGTGCCCTGAGAGTGAATGACAGCTTAGGGCACATAGGCCTCTATGACACATACTGGAAGGTCAACACCTGTGATGTTCCACTGTGTCTAGCTCGTCTCAAACACTTCAAAAGTACGAGGGAACTTTGCTACTGTACATTCTCACGACAGGTTTGAGTCTGTGCTCTGTAGGAAACATTAGGACCTGTCTGTGTAGCAATCATAAACTATCACATACAGGACCATGACAAGTGATTCTTAGGAAGGTATCTTTTCAGGGATCCTACTTAAAGTGCGTTCTCATTCATCACAGAGTCTCCTCCTTTCAGGAATGATGATAGAACACGGACGGACTATGGGCACCTTAGGTACTGTGAGTAAAGTGCAGGCTATGGCGCTTAGGCATCCCAAACTCATATTGGATGCTCACGACCAGTGGTGATCCGCACTTTCTTTCAGTGTTAAAAACGCTTCCAACATTGTGAGGGAAGTGTGCTTTAGGAGGGATTCGTTGCAGTGTTGCGTCTGTTAAAGAAGGAAGCGCTTGGGACTGACTCTGCGGTAACTGCAATAGGCGCACATAGGGCTCTAGTAACAGACGTCTATCCCTTGGACTATAGCAAGTTCTGTTTAAGGGAAACTCCTTCAGGCGGAATCGCACTTCTCCCAGTGTCTTTTTAATGGAGGAATGGAGAAAGAACTACTACGGAGAGAGGGAACGTTGTGCCCTTCGAGTGAAGGAAAGGGTATGGAACATAGGCCTCTAAGACACATACTGGAAAGTCAACAGCTGTGATGTTCCACTGTGTCTAACTCGTCTCAAAACACTTAAAATGCAGGAGGGAACTGTGCTACTGTACGTTCTCACTTCAGGAATGAGTCTGTGCTAAGTTGGAAACTGGAGGGCCTGTCTGAGTAGCAATCATAGAGAGATTCGTACAGGACCCTTTCAGGTTATTCTTAGGAAGGTATCTTTTCAGGGATCCTACTTAAAATGTGTTCTCATTGATAATAGTATCTCCTTCTTTGAGGAATGATGATAGAATGTGGACGGACCATGGGCACATTATATACTGTGAGTAAAGTGCAGGCTATGGCGCTTAGGCATCCCAAACACATATTCGATGATCAAGACCAGTGGTGATCCCCACGTTCTTTCTCTGTAAACAACGCTTTCAACATTGTGAGGGAAGTGTGCTTTAGGAGGGATTCGTTGCAGTGTTGCGTCTGTTAAAGAAGGAAGCTCTTGGGACTGACTCTGCGGTAACTGCAGTGGGCGCACATAGGGCTCTAGTATCAGACGTCTATCCGTTGGACTATAGCAAGCTCTGTTTAAGGGAAACTCTTTCAGGCTGAATCGCACTTCTCACAGTGTCTTATCAGCGGAGGAATAGAGAAAGAACAACTATGGACAGAGGGAACGTTTTGCCCTGAGAGTGAAGGACCGGGTATGGAACATAGGCCTCTATGACACATACTGGAAGGTCAACACCTGTGATGTTCCATTGTGTATAACTCGTCTCAAAACCCTTCAGATGTACGAGGGAACTGTGCTACAGTATTTTCCCAGGACAGGAATGAGTCTGTGCTAAGTTGGAAACTGTAAGACCTGTCCGTGTAGCAATCATAGAGAGTATTGTACAGGACCCTGACGGGTTATTCTTAGGAAGGTATCTTTTCAGGGATCCTAGTTAAAGTGTGTTCTCATTCATAACAGTGTCTCCTCCTTTGAGGAATTATGATAGAACACGGACGGACTATGGGCATCTTAGGTACTCTGAGTAAAGTGCAGGCTATGGCGCTTAGGCATCCCAAACTCATATTGCATGCTCACGACCAGTGGTGATCCGCACTTTCTTTCAGTGTTAAAAACGCTTCCAACATTGTGAGGGAAGTGTGCTTTAGGAGGGATTCGTTGCAGTGTTGCGTCTGATAAAGAAGGAAGCTCTTGGGACTGACTATGCGATAACTGCAATAGGCGCACATAGGGCTCTAGTATCAGACGTCTATCCGTTGGACTATAGCAAGTTCTGTTTAAGGGAAACTCCATCAAACGGAATCGCACTTCTCACAGTGTCTTTTCAGAGGGGGAAAGGATATAGAACAACTAAGGGGAGGGAACGTTGTGCCCTGAGAGTGAATGACAGCTTAGGGCACATAGGCCTCTATGACACATACTGGAAGGTCAACACCTGTGATGTTCCACTGTGTCTAGCTCGTCTCAAACACTTCAAAAGTACGAGGGAACTTTGCTACTGTACATTCTCACGACAGGTTTGAGTCTGTGCTCTGTAGGAAACATTAGGACCTGTCTGTGTAGCAATCATAAACTATCACATACAGGACCATGACAAGTGATTCTTAGGAAAGTATCTTTTCAGGGATCCTACTTAAAGTGCGTTCTCATTCATCACAGAGTCTCCTCCTTTCAGGAATGATGATAGAACACGGACGGACTATGGGCACCTTAGGTACTGTGAGTAAAGTGCAGGCTATTGCGCTTAGGCATCCCAAACACATATTAGATAATCAAGACCAGTGGTGATCCGCACTTTCTTTCTGAGTAAAAAACGCTTCCAGCATTGTGATGGAAGTGTGCTTTAAGAGGGATTCGTTGCTGTGTTGCGTCTGTTAGAAAAGGAAGCTCTTGGGACTGACTCTGCGGTAACTGCAATTGGCGTACATAGGGCTCTAGTATCATACGTCTATCCGTTGGACTATAGCAAGTTCTGTTTAAGGGAAACTCTTTCAGGCTGAATCGCACTTCTCACAGTGTCTTATCAGCGGAGGAATAGAGAAAGAACAACTATGGACAGAGGGAACGTTTTGCCCTGAGAGTGAAGGACCGGGTATGGAACATAGGCCTCTATGACACATACTGGAAGGTCAACACCTGTGATGTTCCATTGTGTATAACTCGTCTCAAAACCCTTCAGATGTACGAGGGAACTGTGCTACAGTATTTTCCCAGGACAGGAATGAGTCTGTGCTAAGTTGGAAACTGTAAGACCTGTCCGTGTAGCAATCATAGAGAGTATTGTACAGGACCCTGACGGGTTATTCTTAGGAAGGTATCTTTTCAGGGATCCTAGTTAAAGTGTGTTCTCATTCATAACAGT
Source organism: Neogale vison (assembly GCF_020171115.1). NCBI lineage: Eukaryota > Metazoa > Chordata > Mammalia > Carnivora > Mustelidae > Neogale > Neogale vison. The sequence continues at coordinate 29,697,603 of NC_058100.1, read as the reverse complement.
GTCTCCTCCTTTGAGGAATGATGATAGAACACGGACGGACTATGGGCATCTTAGGTACTCTGAGTAAAGTGCAGGCTATGGCGCTTAGGCATCCCAAACTCATATTGCATGCTCACGACCAGTGGTGATCCGCACTTTCTTTCAGTGTTAAAAACGCTTCCAACATTGTGAGGGAAGTGTGCTTTAGGAGGGATTCGTTGCAGTGTTGCGTCTGATAAAGAAGGAAGCTCTTGGGACTGACTATGCGATAACTGCAATAGGCGCACATAGGGCTCTAGTATCAGACGTCTATCCGTTGGACTATAGCAAGTTCTGTTTAAGGGAAACTCCATCAAACGGAATCGCACTTCTCACAGTGTCTTTTCAGAGGGGGAAAGGATATAGAACAACTAAGGGGAGGGAACGTTGTGCCCTGAGAGTGAATGACAGCTTAGGGCACATAGGCCTCTATGACACATACTGGAAGGTCAACACCTGTGATGTTCCACTGTGTCTAGCTCGTCTCAAACACTTCAAAAGTACGAGGGAACTTTGCTACTGTACATTCTCACGACAGGTTTGAGTCTGTGCTCTGTAGGAAACATTAGGACCTGTCTGTGTAGCAATCATAAACTATCACATACAGGACCATGACAAGTGATTCTTAGGAAAGTATCTTTTCAGGGATCCTACTTAAAGTGCGTTCTCATTCATCACAGAGTCTCCTCCTTTCAGGAATGATGATAGAACACGGACGGACTATGGGCACCTTAGGTACTGTGAGTAAAGTGCAGGCTATGGCGCTTAGGCATCCCAAACTCATATTGGATGCTCACGACCAGTGGTGATCCGCACTTTCTTTCAGTGTTAAAAACGCTTCCAACATTGTGAGGGAAGTGTGCTTTAGGAGGGATTCGTTGCAGTGTTGCGTCTGTTAAAGAAGGAAGCGCTTGGGACTGACTCTGCGGTAACTGCAATAGGCGCACATAGGGCTCTAGTAACAGACGTCTATCCCTTGGACTATAGCAAGTTCTGTTTAAGGGAAACTCCTTCAGGCGGAATCGCACTTCTCCCAGTGTCTTTTTAATGGAGGAATGGAGAAAGAACAACTACGGAGAGAGGGAACGTTGTGCCCTTCGAGTGAAGGAAAGGGTATGGAACATAGGCCTCTAAGACACATACTGGAAAGTCAACAGCTGTGATGTTCCACTGTGTCTAACTCTTCTCAAAACACTTAAAATGCAGGAGGGAACTGTGCTACTGTACGTTCTCACTTCAGGAATGAGTCTGTGCTAAGTTGGAAACTGGAGGGCCTGTCTGAGTAGCAATCATAGAGAGATTCGTACAGGACCCTTTCAGGTTATTCTTAGGAAGGTATCTTTTCAGGGATCCTACTTAAAATGTGTTCTCATTGATAATAGTATCTCCTTCTTTGAGGAATGATGATAGAATGTGGATGGACCATGGGCACATTATATACTGTGAGTAAAGTGCAGGCTATGGCGCTTAGGCATCCCAAACACATATTCGATGATCAAGACCAGTGGTGATCCCCACGTTCTTTCTCTGTAAACAACGCTTTCAACATTGTGAGGGAAGTGTGCTTTAGGAGGGATTCGTTGCAGTGTTGCGTCTGTTAAAGAAGGAAGCTCTTGGGACTGACTCTGCGGTAACTGCAGTGGGCGCACATAGGGCTCTAGTATCAGACGTCTATCCGTTGGACTATAGCAAGCTCTGTTTAAGGGAAACTCTTTCAGGCTGAATCGCACTTCTCACAGTGTCTTATCAGCGGAGGAATAGAGAAAGAACAACTATGGACAGAGGGAACGTTGTGCCCTGAGAGTGAAGGACCGGGTATGGAACATAGGCTTCTATGACACATACTGGAAGGTCAACACCTGTGATGTTCCATTGTGTCTAACTCGTGTCAAAACCCTTCAAATGTACGAGGGAACTGTGCTACAGTACTTTCCCACGACAATAATGAGTCTGTGCTAAGTTGGAAACTGTAGGACCTGTCTGTGCAGCAATCAGAGAGAGTATCGTACAGGACCCTGACGGGTTATTCTTAGGAAGGATCTTTTCAGGGATCCTAGTTAAAGTGTGTTCTCATTCTTAACAGTGTCTCCTACTCTGAGGAATGATGATAGAATGCGGACGGACTTTGGGCACATTAGGTACTGTGAGTAAAGTGCAGGCTATGGCGCTTAGGCATCCCAAACACATATTAGATAATCAAGACCAGTGGTGATCCGCACTTTCTTTCTGAGTAAAAAACGCTTCCAGCATTGTGATGGAAGTGTGCTTTAGGAGGGATTCGTTGCTGTGTTGCGTCTGTTAGAAAAGGAAGCTCTTGGGACTGACTCTGCGGTAACTGCAATAGGCGTACATAGGGCTCTAGTATCATACGTCTATCCGTTGGACTATAGCAAGTTCTGTTTAAGGGAAACTCTTACAGGCTGAATCGCACTTCTCACAGTGTCTTATCAGCGGAGGAATAGAGAAAGAACAACTATGGACAGAGGGAACGTTTTGCCCTGAGAGTGAAGGACCGGGTATGGAACATAGGCCTCTATGACACATACTGGAAGGTCAACACCTGTGATGTTCCATTGTGTATAACTCGTCTCAAAACCCTTCAGATGTACGATGGAACTGTGCTACAGTATTTTCCCAGGACAGGAATGAGTCTGTGCTAAGTTGGAAACTGTAAGACCTGTCCGTGTAGCAATCATAGAGAGTATTGTACAGGACCCTGACGGGTTATTCTTAGGAAGGTATCTTTTCAGGGATCCTAGTTAAAGTGTGTTCTCATTCATAACAGTGTCTCCTCCTTTGAGGAATGATGATAGAACACGGACGGACTATGGGCATCTTAGGTACTCTGAGTAAAGTGCAGGCTATGGCGCTTAGGCATCCCAAACTCATATTGCATGCTCACGACCAGTGGTGATCCGCACTTTCTTTCAGTGTTAAAAACGCTTCCAACATTGTGAGGGAAGTGTGCTTTAAGAGGGATTCGTTGCAGTGTTGCGTCTGATAAAGAAGGAAGCTCTTGGGACTGACTATGCGATAACTGCAGTAGGCGCACATAGGGCTCTAGTATCAGACGTCTATCCGTTGGACTATAGCAAGTTCTGTTTAAGGAAAACTCCATCAAACGGAATCGCACTTCTCACAGTGTCTTTTCAGAGGGGGAAAGGATATAGAACAACTAAGGGGAGGGAACGTTGTGCCCTGAGAGTGAATGACAGCTTAGGGCACTTAGGCCTCTATGACACATACTGGAAGGTCAACACCTGTGATGTTCCACTGTGTCTAGCTCGTCTCAAACACTTCAAAAGTACGAGGGAACTTTGCTACTGTACATTCTCACGACAGGTTTGAGTCTGTGCTCTGTAGGAAACATTAGGACCTGTCTGTGTAGCAATCATAAACTATCACATACAGGACCATGACAAGTGATTCTTAGGAAGGTATCTTTTCAGGGATCCTACTTAAAGTGCGTTCTCATTCATCACAGAGTCTCCTCCTTTCAGGAATGATGATAGAACACGGACGGACTATGGGCACCTTAGGTACTGTGAGTAAAGTGCAGGCTATGGCGCTTAGGCATCCCAAACTCATATTGGATGCTCACGACCAGTGGTGATCCGCACTTTCTTTCAGTGTTAAAAACGCTTCCAACATTGTGAGGGAAGTGTGCTTTAGGAGGGATTCGTTGCAGTGTTGCGTCTGTTAAAGAAGGAAGCGCTTGGGACTGACTCTGCGGTAACTGCAATAGACGCACATAGGGCTCTAGTAACAGACGTCTATCCCTTGGACTATAGCAAGTTCTGTTTAAGGGAAACTCCTTCAGGCGGAATCACACTTCTCCCAGTGTCTTTTTAATGGAGGAATGGAGAAAGAACTACTACGGAGAGAGGGAACGTTGTGCCCTTCGAGTGAAGGAAAGGGTATGGAACATAGGCCTCTAAGACACATACTGGAAAGTCAACAGCTGTGATGTTCCACTGTGTCTAACTCGTCTCAAAACACTTAAAATGCAGGAGGGAACTGTGCTACTGTACGTTCTCACTTCAGGAATGAGTCTGTGCTAAGTTGGAAACTGGAGGGCCTGTCTGAGTAGCAATCATAGAGAGATTCGTACAGGACCCTTTCAGGTTATTCTTAGGAAGGTATCTTTTCAGGGATCCTACTTAAAATGTGTTCTCATTGATAATAGTATCTCCTTCTTTGAGGAATGATGATAGAATGTGGACGGACCATGGGCACATTATATACTGTGAGTAAAGTGCAGGCTATGGCGCTTAGGCATCCCAAACACATATTCGATGATCAAGACCAGTGGTGATCCCCACGTTCTTTCTCTGTAAAAAACGCTTTCAACATTGTGAGGGAAGTGTGCTTTTGGAGGGATTCGTTGCAGTGTTGCGTCTGTTAAAGAAGGAAGCGCTTGGGACTGACTCTGCGGTAACTGCAATAGGCGCACATAGGGCTCTAGTAACAGACGTCTATCCCTTGGACTATAGCAAGTTCTGTTTAAGGGAAACTCCTTCAGGCGGAATCGCACTTCTCCCAGTGTCTTTTTAATGGAGGAATGGAGAAAGAACAACTACGGAGAGAGGGAACGTTGTGCCCTTCGAGTGAAGGAAAGGGTATGGAACATAGGCCTCTAAGACACATACTGGAAAGTCAACAGCTGTGATGTTCCACTGTGTCTAACTCGTCTCAAAACACTTAAAATGCAGGAGGGAACTGTGCTACTGTACGTTCTCACTTCAGGAATGAGTCTGTGCTAAGTTGGAAACTGGAGGGCCTGTCTGAGTAGCAATCATAGAGAGATTCGTACAGGACCCTTTCAGGTTATTCTTAGGAAGGTATCTTTTCAGGGATCCTACTTAAAATGTGTTCTCATTGATAATAGTATCTCCTTCTTTGAGGAATGATGATAGAATGTGGACGGACCATGGGCACATTATATACTGTGAGTAAAGTGCAGGCTATGGCGCTTAGGCATCCCAAACACATATTCGATGATCAAGACCAGTGGTGGTCCCCACGTTCTTTCTCTGTAAAAAACGCTTTCAACATTGTGAGGGAAGTGTGCTTTAGGAGGGATTCGTTGCAGTGTTGCGTCTGTTAAAGAAGGAAGCTCTTGGGACTGACTCTGCGGTAACTGCAGTGGGCGCACATAGGGCTCTAGTATCAGACGTCTATCCGTTGGACTATAGCAAGCTCTGTTTAAGGGAAACTCTTTCAGGCTGAATCGCACTTCTCACAGTGTCTTATCAGCGGAGGAATAGAGAAAGAACAACTATGGACAGAGGGAACGTTGTGCCCTGAGAGTGAAGGACCGGGTATGGAACATAGGCTTCTATGACACATACTGGAAGGTCAACACCTGTGATGTTCCATTGTGTCTAACTCGTGTCAAAACCCTTCAAATGTACGAGGGAACTGTGCTACAGTACTTTCCCACGACAATAATGAGTCTGTGCTAAGTTGGAAACTGTAGGACCTGTCTGTGCAGCAATCAGAGAGAGTATCGTACAGGACCCTGACGGGTTATTCTTAGGAAGGATCTTTTCAGGGATCCTCGTTAAAGTGTGTTCTCATTCTTAACAGTGTCTCCTACTCTGAGGAATGATGATAGAATGCGGACGGACTTTGGGCACATTAGGTACTGTGAGTAAAGTGCAGGCTATGGCGCTTAGGCATCCCAAACACATATTAGATAATCAAGACCAGTGGTGATCCGCACTTTCTTTCTGAGTAAAAAACGCTTCCAGCATTGTGATGGAAGTGTGCTTTAGGAGGGATTCGTTGCTGTGTTGCGTCTGTTAGAAAAGGAAGCTCTTGGGACTGACTCTGCGGTAACTGCAATAGGCGTACATAGGGCTCTAGTATCATACGTCTATCCGTTGGACTATAGCAAGTTCTGTTTAAGGGAAACTCTTTCAGGCTGAATCGCACTTCTCACAGTGTCTTATCAGCGGAGGAATAGAGAAAGAACAACTATGGACAGAGGGAACGTTTTGCCCTGAGAGTGAAGGACCGGGTATGGAACATAGGCCTCTATGACACATACTGGAAGGTCAACACCTGTGATGTTCCATTGTGTATAACTCGTCTCAAAACCCTTCAGATGTACGATGGAACTGTGCTACAGTATTTTCCCAGGACAGGAATGAGTCTGTGCTAAGTTGGAAACTGTAAGACCTGTCCGTGTAGCAATCATAGAGAGTATTGTACAGGACCCTGACGGGTTATTCTTAGGAAGGTATCTTTTCAGGGATCCTAGTTAAAGTGTGTTCTCATTCATAACAGTGTCTCCTCCTTTGAGGAATGATGATAGAACACGGACGGACTATGGGCATCTTAGGTACTCTGAGTAAAGTGCAGGCTATGGCGCTTAGGCATCCCAAACTCATATTGCATGCTCACGACCAGTGGTGATCCGCACTTTCTTTCAGTGTTAAAAACGCTTCCAACATTGTGAGGGAAGTGTGCTTTAGGAGGGATTCGTTGCAGTGTTGCGTCTGATAAAGAAGGAATCTCTTGGGACTGACTATGCGATAACTGCAGTAGGCGCACATAGGGCTCTAGTATCAGACGTCTATCCGTTGGACTATAGCAAGTTCTGTTTAAGGGAAACTCCATCAAACGGAATCGCACTTCTCACAGTGTCTTTTCAGAGGGGGAAAGGATATAGAACAACTAAGGGGAGGGAACGTTGTGCCCTGAGAGTGAATGACAGCTTAGGGCACATAGGCCTCTATGACACATACTGGAAGGTCAACACCTGTGATGTTCCACTGTGTCTAGCTCGTCTCAAACACTTCAAAAGTACGAGGGAACTTTGCTACTGTACATTCTCACGACAGGTTTGAGTCTGTGCTCTGTAGGAAACATTAGGACCTGTCTGTGTAGCAATCATAAACTATCACATATAGGACCATGACAAGTGATTCTTAGGAAGGTATCTTTTCAGGGATCCTACTTAAAGTGCGTTCTCATTCATCACAGAGTCTCCTCCTTTCAGGAATGATGATAGAACACGGACGGACTATGGGCACCTTAGGTACTGTGAGTAAAGTGCAGGCTATGGCGCTTAGACATCCCAAACTCATATTGGATGCTCACGACCAGTGGTGATCCGCACTTTCTTTCAGTGTTAAAAACGCTTCCAACATTGTGAGGGAAGTGTGCTTTAGGAGGGATTCGTTGCAGTGTTGCGTCTGTTAAAGAAGGAAGCGCTTGGGACTGACTCTGCGGTAACTGCAATAGGCGCACATAGGGCTCTAGTAACAGACGTCTATCCCTTGGACTATAGCAAGTTCTGTTTAAGGGAAACTCCTTCAGGCGGAATCGCACTTCTCCCAGTGTCTTTTTAATGGAGGAATGGAGAAAGAACTACTACGGAGAGAGGGAACGTTGTGCCCTTCGAGTGAAGGAAAGGGTATGGAACATAGGCCTCTAAGACACATACTGGAAAGTCAACAGCTGTGATGTTCCACTGTGTCTAACTCGTCTCAAAACACTTAAAATGCAGGAGGGAACTGTGCGACTGTACGTTCTCACTTCAGGAATGAGTCTGTGCTAAGTTGGAAACTGGAGGGCCTGTCTGAGTAGCAATCATAGAGAGATTCGTACAGGACCCTTTCAGGTTATTCTTAGGAAGGTATCTTTTCAGGGATCCTACTTAAAATGTGTTCTCATTGATAATAGTATCTCCTTCTTTGAGGAATGATGATAGAATGTGGACGGACCATGGGCACATTATATACTGTGAGTAAAGTGCAGGCTATGGCGCTTAGGCATCCCAAACACATATTCGATGATCAAGACCAGTGGTGATCCCCACGTTCTTTCTCTGTAAAAAACGCTTTCAACATTGTGAGGGAAGTGTGCTTTAGGAGGGATTCGTTGCAGTGTTGCGTCTGTTAAAGAAGGAAGCGCTTGGGACTGACTCTGCGGTAACTGCAGTGGGCGCACATAGGGCTCTAGTATCAGACGTCTATCCGTTGGACTATAGCAAGTTCTGTTTAAGGGAAACTCCATCAAACGGAATCGCACTTCTCACAGTGTCTTTTCAGAGGGGGAAAGGATATAGAACAACTAAGGGGAGGGAACGTTGTGCCCTGAGAGTGAATGACAGCTTAGGGCACATAGGCCTCTATGACACATACTGGAAGGTCAACACCTGTGATGTTCCACTGTGTCTAGCTCGAGCAAACACTTCAAATGTACGAGGGAACTTTGCTACTGTACATTCTCACGACAGGTTTGAGTCTGTGCTCTGTAGGAAACATTAGGACCTGTCTGTGTAGCAATCATAAACTATCACATACAGGACCATGACAAGTGATTCTTAGGAAGGTATCTTTTCAGGGATCCTACTTAAAGTGCGTTCTCATTCATCACAGAGTCTCCTCCTTTCAGGAATGTTGATAGAACACGGACGGACTATGGGCACCTTAGGTACTGTGAGTAAAGTGCAGGCTATGGCGCTTAGGCATCCCAAACTCATATTGGATGCTCACGACCAGTGGTGATCCGCACTTTCTTTCAGTGTTAAAAACGCTTCCAACATTGTGAGGGAAGTGTGCTTTAGGAGGGATTCGTTGCATTGTTGCGTCTGTTAAAGAAGGAAGCGCTTGGGACTGACTCTGCGGTAACTGCAATAGGCGCACATAGGGCTCTAGTCACAGACGTCTATCCCTTGGACTATAGCAAGTTCTGTTTAAGGGAAACTCCTTCAGGCGGAATCGCACTTCTCCCAGTGTCTTTTTAATGGAGGAATGGAGAAAGAACAACTACGGAGAGAGGGAACTTTGTGCCCTTAGAGTGAAGGAAAGGGTATGGAACATAGGCCTCTAAGACACATACTGGAAAGTCAACAGCTGTGATGTTCCACTGTGTCTAACTCGTCTCAAAACACTTAAAATGCAGGAGGGAACTGTGCTACTGTACGTTTTCACTTCAGGAATGAGTCTGTGCTAAGTTGGAAACTGGAGGGCCTGTCTGAGTAGCAATCATAGAGAGATTCGTACAGGACCCTTTCAGGTTATTCTTAGGAAGGTATCTTTTCAGGGATCCTACTTAAAATGTGTTCTCATTGATAATAGTATCTCCTTCTTTGAGGAATGATGATAGAATGTGGACGGACCATGGGCACATTATATACTGTGAGTAAAGTGCAGGCTATGGCGCTTAGGCATCCCAAACACATATTCGATGATCAAGACCAGTGGTGATCCCCACGTTCTTTCTCTGTAAAAAACGCTTTCAACATTGTGAGGGAAGTGTGCTTTAGGAGGGATTCGTTGCAGTGTTGCGTCTGTTAAAGAAGGAAGCTCTTGGGTCTGACCCTGCGGTAACTGCAGTAGGCGCACATAGGGCTCTAGTATCAGACGTCTATCCGTTGGATTATAGCAAGTTTTGTTTAAGGGAAACTCTTTCAGGCTGAATCGCACTTCTCACAGTGTCTTATCAGCGGAGGAATAGAGAAAGAACAACTATGGACAGAGGGAACGTTGTGCCCTGAGAGTGAAGGACCGGGTATGGAACATAGGCCTCTATGACACATACTGGAAGGTCAACACCTGTGATGTTCCATTGTGTCTAACTCGTGTCAAAACCCTTCAAATGTACGAGGGAACTGTGCTACAGTACTTTCCCACGACAATAATGATTCTGTGCTAAGTTGGAAACTGTAGGACCTGTCTGTGCAGCAATCAGAGAGAGTATCGTACAGGACCCTGACGGGTTATTCTTAGGAAGGTATCTTTTCAGGGATCCTAGTTAAAGTGTGTTCTCATTCTTAACAGTGTCTCCTACTCTGAGGAATGATGATAGAATGCGGACGGACTTTGGGCACATTAGGTACTGTGAGTAAAGTGCAGGCTATGGCGCTTAGGCATCCCAAACACATATTAGATAATCAAGACCAGTGGTGATCCGCACTTTCTTTCTGAGTAAAAAATGCTTCAAGCATTGTGATGGAAGTGTGCTTTAGGAGGGATTCGTTGCTGTGTTGCGTCTGTTAGAAAAGGAAGCTCTTGGGACTGACTCTGCGGTAACTGCAATAGGCGTACATAGGGCTCTAGTATCATACGTCTATCCGTTGGACTATAGCAAGTTCTGTTTAAGGGAAACTCTTTCAGGCTGAATCACACTTCTCACAGTGTCTTATCAGCGGAGGAATAGAGAAAGAACAACTATGGACAGAGGGAACGTTTTGCCCTGAGAGTGAAGGACCGGGTATGGAACATAGGCCTCTATGACACATACTGGAAGGTCAACACCTGTGATGTTCCATTGTGTATAACTCGTCTCAAAACCCTTCAGATGTACGAGGGAACTGTGCTACAGTATTTTCCCAGGACAGGAATGAGTCTGTGCTAAGTTGGAAACTGTAAGACCTGTCCGTGTAGCAATCATAGAGAGTATTGTACAGGACCCTGACGGGTTATTCTTAGGAAGGTATCTTTTCAGGGATCCTAGTTAAAGTGTGTTCTCATTCATAACAGTGTCTCCTCCTTTGAGGAATGATGATAGAACACGGACGGACTATGGGCATCTTAGGTACTCTGAGTAAAGTGCAGGCTATGGCGCTTAGGCATCCCAAACTCATATTGCATGCTCACGACCAGTGGTGATCCGCACTTTCTTTCAGTGTTAAAAACGCTTCCAACATTGTGAGGGAAGTGTGCTTTAGGAGGGATTCGTTGCAGTGTTGCGTCTGATAAAGAAGGAAGCTCTTGGGACTGACTATGCGATAACTGCAATAGGCGCACATAGGGCTCTAGTATCAGACGTCTATCCGTTGGACTATAGCAAGTTCTGTTTAAGGGAAACTCCATCAAACGGAATCGCACTTCTCACAGTGTCTTTTCAGAGGGGGAAAGGATATAGAACAACTAAGGGGAGGGAACGTTGTGCCCTGAGAGTGAATGACAGCTTAGGGCACATAGGCCTCTATGACACATACTGGAAGGTCAACACCTGTGATGTTCCACTGTGTCTAGCTCGTCTCAAACACTTCAAATGTACGAGGGAACTTTGCTACTGTACATTCTCACGACAGGTTTGAGTCTGTGCTCTGTAGGAAACATTAGGACCTGTCTGTGTAGCAATCATAAACTATCACATACAGGACCATGACAAGTGATTCTTAGGAAGGTATCTTTTCAGGGATCCTACTTAAAGTGCGTTCTCATTCATCACAGAGTCTCCTCCTTTCAGGAATGATGATAGAACACGGACGGACTATGGGCACCTTAGGTACTGTGAGTAAAGTGCAGGCTATGGCGCTTAGGCATCCCAAACTCATATTGGATGCTCACGACCAGTGGTGATCCGCACTTTCTTTCAGTGTTAAAAACGCTTCCAACATTGTGAGGGAAGTGTGCTTTAGGAGGGATTCGTTGCAGTGTTGCGTCTGTTAAAGAAGGAAGCGCTTGGGACTGACTCTGCGGTAACTGCAATAGGCGCACATAGGGCTCTAGTAACAGACGTCTATCCCTTGGACTATAGCAAGTTCTGTTTAAGGGAAACTCCTTCAGGCGGAATCGCACTTCTCCCAGTGTCTTTTTAATGGAGGAATGGAGAAAGAACTACTACGGAGAGAGGGAACTTTGTGCCCTTCGAGTGAAGGAAAGGGTATGGAACATAGGCCTCTAAGACACATACTGGAAAGTCAACAGCTGTGATGTTCCACTGTGTCTAACTCTTCTCAAAACACTTAAAATGCAGGAGGGAACTGTGCTACTGTACGTTCTCACTTCAGGAATGAGTCTGTGCTAAGTTGGAAACTGGAGGGCCTGTCTGAGTAGCAATCATAGAGAGATTCGTACAGGACCCTTTCAGGTTATTCTTAGGAAGGTATCTTTTCAGGGATCCTACTTAAAATGTGTTCTCATTGATAATAGTATCTCCTTCTTTGAGGAATGATGATAGAATGTGGACGGACCATGGGCACATTATATACTGTGAGTAAAGTGCAGGCTATGGCGCTTAGGCATCCCAAACACATATTCGATGATCAAGACCAGTGGTGATCCCCACGTTCTTTCTCTGTAAAAAACGCTTTCAACATTGTGAGGGAAGTGTGCTTTAGGAGGGATTCGTTGCAGTGTTGCGTCTGTTAAAGAAGGAAGCTCTTGGGACTGACTCTGCGGTAACTGCAGTGGGCGCACATAGGGCTCTAGTATCAGACGTCTATCCGTTGGACTATAGCAAGCTCTGTTTAAGGGAAACTCTTTCAGGCTGAATCGCACTTCTCACAGTGTCTTATCAGCGGAGGAATAGAGAAAGAACAACTATGGACAGAGGGAACGTTGTGCCCTGAGAGTGAAGGACCGGGTATGGAACATAGGCCTCTATGACACATACTGGAAGGTCAACACCTGTGATGTTCCATTGTGTCTAACTCGTGTCAAAACCCTTCAAATGTACGAGGGAACTGTGCTACAGTACTTTCCCACGACAATAATGAGTCTGTGCTAAGTTGGAAACTGTAGGACCTGTCTGTGCAGCAATCAGAGAGAGTATCGTACAGGACCCTGACGGGTTATTCTTAGGAAGGTATCTTTTCAGGGATCCTAGATAAAGTGTGTTCTCATTCTTAACAGTGTCTCCTACTCTGAGGAATGATGATAGAATGCGGACGGACTTTGGGCACATTAGGTACTGTGAGTAAAGTGCAGGCTATGGCGCTTAGGCATCCCAAACACATATTAGATAATCAAGACCAGTGGTGATCCGCACTTTCTTTCTGAGTAAAAAACGCTTCCAGCATTGTGATGGAAGTGTGCTTTAGGAGGGATTCGTTGCTGTGTTGCGTCTGTTAGAAAAGGAAGCTCTTGGGACTGACTCTGCGGTAACTGCAATAGGCGTACATAGGGCTCTAGTATCATACGTCTATCCGTTGGACTATAGCAAGTTCTGTTTAAGGGAAACTCTTTCAGGCTGAATCGCACTTCTCACAGTGTCTTATCAGCGGAGGAATAGAGAGAGAACAACTATGGACAGAGGGAACGTTTTGCCCTGAGAGTGAAGGACCGGGTATGGAACATAGGCCTCTATGACACATACTGGAAGGTCAACACCTGTGATGTTCCATTGTGTATAACTCGTCTCAAAACCCTTCAGATGTACGAGGGAACTGTGCTACAGTATTTTCCCAGGACAGGAATGAGTCTGTGCTAAGTTGGAAACTGTAAGACCTGTCCGTGTAGCAATCATAGAGAGTATTGTACAGGACCCTGACGGGTTATTCTTAGGAAGGTATCTTTTCAGGGATCCTAGTTAAAGTGTGTTCTCATTCATAACAGTGTCTCCTCCTTTGAGGAATGATGATAGAACACGGACGGACTATGGGCATCTTAGGTACTCTGAGTAAAGTGCAGGCTATGGCGCTTAGGCATCCCAAACTCAAATTGCATGCTCACGACCAGTGGTGATCCGCACTTTCTTTCAGTGTTAAAAACGCTTCCAACATTGTGAGGGAAGTGTGCTTTAGGAGGGATTCGTTGCAGTGTTGCGTCTGATAAAGAAGGAAGCTCTTGGGACTGACTATGCGATAACTGCAATAGGCGCACATAGGGCTCTAGTATCAGACGTCTATCCGTTGGACTATAGCAAGTTCTGTTTAAGGGAAACTCCATCAAACGGAATCGCACTTCTCACAGTGTCTTTTCAGAGGGGGAAAGGATATAGAACAACTAAGGGGAGGGAACGTTGTGCCCTGAGAGTGAATGACAGCTTAGGGCACATAGGCCTCTATGACACATACTGGAAGGTCAACACCTGTGATGTTCCACTGTGTCTAGCTCGAGCAAACACTTCAAATGTACGAGGGAACTTTGCTACTGTACATTCTCACGACAGGTTTGAGTCTGTGCTCTGTAGGAAACATTAGGACCTGTCTGTGTAGCAATCATAAACTATCACATACAGGACCATGACAAGTGATTCTTAGGAAGGTATCTTTTCAGGGATCCTACTTAAAGTGCGTTCTCATTCATCACAGAGTCTCCTCCTTTCAGGAATGATGATAGAACACGGACGGACTATGGGCACCTTAGGTACTGTGAGTAAAGTGCAGGCTATGGCGCTTAGGCATCCCAAACTCATATTGGATGCTCACGACCAGTGGTGATCCGCACTTTCTTTCAGTGTTAAAAACGCTTCCAACATTGTGAGGGAAGTGTGCTTTAGGAGGGATTCGTTGCAGTGTTGCGTCTGTTAAAGAAGGAAGCGCTTGGGACTGACTCTGCGGTAACTGCAATAGGCGCACATAGGGCTCTAGTAACAGACGTCTATCCCTTGGACTATAGCAAGTTCTGTTTAAGGGAAACTCCTTCAGGCGGAATCGCACTTCTCCCAGTGTCTTTTTAATGGAGGAATGGAGAAAGAACAACTACGGAGAGAGGGAACGTTGTGCCCTTCGAGTGAAGGAAAGGGTATGGAACATAGGCCTCTAAGACACATACTGGAAAGTCAACAGCTGTGATGTTCCACTGTGTCTAACTCTTCTCAAAACACTTAAAATGCAGGAGGGAACTGTGCTACTGTACGTTCTCACTTCAGGAATGAGTCTGTGCTAAGTTGGAAACTGGAGGGCCTGTCTGAGTAGCAATCATAGAGAGATTCGTACAGGACCCTTTCAGGTTATTCTTAGGAAGGTATCTTTTCAGGGATCCTACTTAAAATGTGTTCTCATTGATAATAGTATCTCCTTCTTTGAGGAATGATGATAGAATGTGGATGGACCATGGGCACATTATATACTGTGAGTAAAGTGCAGGCTATGGCGCTTAGGCATCCCAAACACATATTCGATGATCAAGACCAGTGGTGATCCCCACGTTCTTTCTCTGTAAAAAACGCTTTCAACATTGTGAGGGAAGTGTGCTTTAGGAGGGATTCGTTGCAGTGTTGCGTCTGTTAAAGAAGGAAGCTCTTGGGACTGACTCTGCGGTAACTGCAGTGGGCGCACATAGGGCTCTAGTCACAGACGTCTATCCCTTGGACTATAGCAAGTTCTGTTTAAGGGAAACTCCTTCAGGCGGAATCGCACTTCTCCCAGTGTCTTTTTAATGGAGGAATGGAGAAAGAACAACTACGGAGAGAGGGAACGTTGTGCCCTTCGAGTGAAGGAAAGGGTATGGAACATAGGCCTCTAAGACACATACTGGAAAGTCAACAGCTGTGATGTTCCACTGTGTCTAACTCTTCTCAAAACACTTAAAATGCAGGAGGGAACTGTGCTACTGTACGTTCTCACTTCAGGAATGAGTCTGTGCTAAGTTGGAAACTGGAGGGCCTGTCTGAGTAGCAATCATAGAGAGATTCGTACAGGACCCTTTCAGGTTATTCTTAGGAAGGTATCTTTTCAGGGATCCTACTTAAAATGTGTTCTCATTGATAATAGTATCTCCTTCTTTGAGGAATGATGATAGAATGTGGACGGACCATGGGCACATTATATACTGTGAGTAAAGTGCAGGCTATGGCGCTTAGGCATCCCAAACACATATTCGATGATCAAGACCAGTGGTGATCCCCACGTTCTTTCTCTGTAAAAAACGCTTTCAACATTGTGAGGGAAGTGTGCTTTAGGAGGGATTCGTTGCAGTGTTGCGTCTGTTAAAGAAGGAAGCTCTTGGGACTGACTCTGCGGTAACTGCAGTGGGCGCACATAGGGCTCTAGTATCAGACGTCTATCCGTTGGACTATAGCAAGCTCTGTTTAAGGGAAACTCTTTCAGGCTGAATCGCACTTCTCACAGTGTCTTATCAGCGGAGGAATAGAGAAAGAACAACTATGGACAGAGGGAACGTTGTGCAATGAGAGTGAAGGACCGGGTATGGAACATAGGCCTCTATGACACATACTGGAAGGTCAACACCTGTGATGTTCCATTGTGTCTAACTCGTGTCAAAACCCTTCAAATGTACGAGGGAACTGTGCTACAGTACTTTCCCACGACAATAATGAGTCTGTGCTAAGATGGAAACTGTAGGACCTGTCTGTGCAGCAATCAGAGAGAGTATCGTACAGGACCCTGACGGGTTATTCTTAGGAAGGTATCTTTTCAGGGATCCTAGTTAAAGTGTGTTCTCATTCTTAACAGTGTCTCCTACTCTGAGGAATGATGATAGAATGCGGACGGACTTTGGGCACATTAGGTACTGTGAGTAAAGTGCAGGCTATGGCGCTTAGGCATCCCAAACACATATTAGATAATCAAGACCAGTGGTGATCCGCACTTTCTTTCTGAGTAAAAAACGCTTCCAGCATTGTGATGGAAGTGTGCTTTAGGAGGGATTCGTTGCTGTGTTGCGTCTGTTAGAAAAGGAAGCTCTTGGGACTGACTCTGCGGTAACTGCAATAGGCGTACATAGGGCTCTAGTATCATACGTCTATCCGTTGGACTATAGCAAGTTCTGTTTAAGGGAAACTCTTTCAGGCTGAATCGCACTTCTCACAGTGTCTTATCAGCGGAGGAATAGAGAAAGAACAACTATGGACAGAGGGAACGTTTTGCCCTGAGAGTGAAGGACCGGGTAAGGAACATAGGCCTCTATGACACATACTGGAAGGTCAACACCTGTGATGTTCCATTGTGTATAACTCGTCTCAAAACCCTTCAGATGTACGAGGGAACTGTGCTATAGTATTTTCCCAGGACAGGAATGAGTCTGTGCTAAGTTGGAAACTGTAAGACCTGTCCGTGTAGCAATCATAGAGAGTATTGTACAGGACCCTGACGGGTTATTCTTAGGAAGGTATCTTTTCAGGGATCCTAGTTAAAGTGTGTTCTCATTCATAACAGTGTCTCCTCCTTTGAGGAATGATGATAGAACACGGACGGACTATGGGCATCTTAGGTACTCTGAGTAAAGTGCAGGCTATGGCGCTTAGGCATCCCAAAATCATATTGCATGCTCACGACCAGTGGTGATCCGCACTTTCTTTCAGTGTTAAAAACGCTTCCAACATTGTGAGGGAAGTGTGCTTTAGGCCGGATTCGTTGCAGTGTTGCGTCTGATAAAGAAGGAAGCTCTTGGGACTGACTATGCGATAACTGCAATAGGCGCACATAGGGCTCTAGTATCAGACGTCTATCCGTTGGACTATAGCAAGTTCTGTTTAAGGGAAACTCCATCAAACGGAATCGCACTTCTCACAGTGTCTTTTCAGAGGGGGAAAGGATATAGAACAACTAAGGGGAGGGAACGTTGTGCCCTGAGAGTGAATGACAGCTTAGGGCACATAGGCCTCTATGACACATACTGGAAGGTCAACACCTGTGATGTTCCACTGTGTCTAGCTCGTCTCAAACACTTCAAATGTACGAGGGAACTTTGCTACTGTACATTCTCACGACAAGTTTGAGTCTGTGCTCTGTAGGAAACATTAGGACCTGTCTGTGTAGCAATCATAAACTATCACATACAGGACCATGACAAGTGATTCTTAGGAAGGTATCTTTTCAGGGATCCTACTTAAAGTGCGTTCTCATTCATCACAGAGTCTCCTCCTTTCAGGAATGATGATAGAACACGGACGGACTATGGGCACCTTAGGTACTGTGAGTAAAGTGCAGGCTATGGCGCTTAGGCATCCCAAACTCATATTGGATGCTCACGACCAGTGGTGATCCGCACTTTCTTTCAGTGTTAAAAACGCTTCCAACATTGTGAGGGAAGTGTGCTTTAGGAGGGATTCGTTGCAGTGTTGCGTCTGTTAAAGAAGGAAGCGCTTGGGACTGACTCTGCGGTAACTGCAATAGGCGCACATAGGGCTCTAGTAACAGACGTCTATCCCTTGGACTATAGCAAGTTCTGTTTAAGGGAAACTCCTTCAGGCGGAATCGCACTTCTCCCAGTGTCTTTTTAATGGAGGAATGGAGAAAGAACAACTACGGAGAGAGGGAACGTTGTGCCCTTCGAGTGAAGGAAAGGGTATGGAACATAGGCCTCTAAGACACATACTGGAAAGTCAACAGCTGTGATGTTCCACTGTGTCTAACTCGTCTCAAAACACTTAAAATGCAGGAGGGAACTGTGCTACTGTACGTTCTCACTTCAGGAATGAGTCTGTGCTAAGTTGGAAACTGGAGGGCCTGTCTGAGTAGCAATCATAGAGAGATTCGTACAGGACCCTTTCAGGTTATTCTTAGGAAGGTATCTTTTCAGGGATCCTACTTAAAATGTGTTCTCATTGATAATAGTATCTCCTTCTTTGAGGAATGATGATAGAATGTGGATGGACCATGGGCACATTATATACTGTGAGTAAAGTGCAGGCTATGGCGCTTAGGCATCCCAAACACATATTCGATGATCAAGACCAGTGGTGATCCCCACGTTCTTTCTCTGTAAAAAACGCTTTCAACATTGTGAGGGAAGTGTGCTTTAGGAGGGATTCGTTGCAGTGTTGCGTCTGTTAAAGAAGGAAGCTCTTGGGACTGACTCTGCGGTAACTGCAGTGGGCGCACATAGGGCTCTAGTATCAGACGTCTATCCGTTGGACTATAGCAAGCTCTGTTTAAGGGAAACTCTTTCAGGCTGAATCGCACTTCTCACAGTGTCTTATCAGCGGAGGAATAGAGAAAGAACAACTATGGACAGAGGGAACGTTTTGCCCTGAGAGTGAAGGACCGGGTATGGAACATAGGCCTCTATGACACATACTGGAAGGTCAACACCTGTGATGTTCCATTGTGTCTAACTCGTGTCAAAACCCTTCAAATGTACGAGGGAACTGTGCTACAGTACTTTCCCACGACAATAATGAGTCTGTGCTAAGTTGGAAACTGTAGGACCTGTCTGTGCAGCAATCAGAGAGAGTATCGTACAGGACCCTGACGGGTTATTCTTAGGAAGGATCTTTTCAGGGATCCTAGTTAAAGTGTGTTCTCATTCTTAACAGTGTCTCCTACTCTGAGGAATGATGATAGAATGCGGACGGACTTTGGGCACATTAGGTACTGTGAGTAAAGTGCAGGCTATGGCGCTTAGGCATCCCAAACACATATTAGATAATCAAGACCAGTGGTGATCCGCACTTTCTTTCTGAGTAAAAAACGCTTCCAGCATTGTGATGGAAGTGTGCTGTAGGAGGGATTCGTTGCTGTGTTGCGTCTGTTAGAAAAGGAAGCTCTTGGGACTGACTCTGCGGTAACTGCAATAGGCGTACATAGGGCTCTAGTATCATACGTCTATCCGTTGGACTATAGCAAGTTCTGTTTAAGGGAAACTCTTTCAGGCTGAATCGCACTTCTCACAGTGTCTTATCAGCGGAGGAAAAGAGAAAGAACAACTATGGACAGAGGGAACGTTTTGCCCTGAGAGTGAAGGACCGGGTATGGAACATAGGCCTCTATGACACATACTGGAAGGTCAACACCTGTGATGTTCCATTGTGTATAACTCGTCTCAAAACCCTTCAGATGTACGATGGAACTGTGCTACAGTATTTTTCCAGACAGGAATGAGTCTGTGCTAAGTTGGAAACTGTAAGACCTGTCCGTGTAGCAATCATAGAGAGTATTGTACAGGACCCTGACGGGTTATTCTTAGGAAGGTATCTTTTCAGGGATCCTAGTTAAAGTGTGTTCTCATTCATAACAGTGTCTCCTCCTTTGAGGAATGATGATAGAACACGGACGGACTATGGGCATCTTAGGTACTCTGAGTAAAGTGCAGGCTATGGCGCTTAGGCATCCCAAACTCATATTGCATGCTCACGACCAGTGGTGATCCGCACTTTCTTTCAGTGTTAAAAACGCTTCCAACATTGTGAGGGAAGTGTGCTTTAAGAGGGATTCGTTGCAGTGTTGCGTCTGATAAAGAAGGAAGCTCTTGGGACTGACTATGCGATAACTGCAGTAGGCGCACATAGGGCTCTAGTATCAGACGTCTATCCGTTGGACTATAGCAAGTTCTGTTTAAGGGAAACTCCATCAAACGGAATCGCACTTCTCACAGTGTCTTTTCAGAGGGGGAAAGGATATAGAACAACTAAGGGGAGGGAACGTTGTGCCCTGAGAGTGAATGACAGCTTAGGGCACATAGGCCTCTATGACACATACTGGAAGGTCAACACCTGTGATGTTCCACTGTGTCTAGCTCGTCTCAAACACTTCAAATGTACGAGGGAACTTTGCTACTGTACATTCTCACGACAGGTTTGAGTCTGTGCTCTGTAGGAAACATTAGGACCTGTCTGTGTAGCAATCATAAACTATCACATACAGGACCATGACAAGTGATTCTTAGGAAGGTATCTTTTCAGGGATCCTACTTAAAGTGCGTTCTCATTCATCACAGAGTCTCCTCCTTTCAGGAATGATGATAGAACACGGACGGACTATGGGCACCTTAGGTACTGTGAGTAAAGTGCAGGCTATGGCGCTTAGGCATCCCAAACTCATATTGGATGCTCACGACCAGTGGTGATCCGCACTTTCTTTCAGTGTTAAAAACGCTTCCAACATTGTGAGGGAAGTGTGCTTTAGGAGGGATTCGTTGCAGTGTTGCGTCTGTTAAAGAAGGAAGCGCTTGGGACTGACTCTGCGGTAACTGCAATAGGCGCACATAGGGCTCTAGTAACAGACGTCTATCCCTTGGACTATAGCAAGTTCTGTTTAAGGGAAACTCCTTCAGGCGGAATCGCACTTCTCCCAGTGTCTTTTTAATGGAGGAATGGAGAAAGAACAACTACGGAGAGAGGGAACGTTGTGCCCTTCGAGTGAAGGAAAGGGTATGGAACATAGGCCTCTAAGACACATACTGGAAAGTCAACAGCTGTGATGTTCCACTGCGTCTAACTCGTCTCCAAACACTTAAAATGCAGGAGGGAACTGTGCTACTGTACGTTCTCACTTCAGGAATGAGTCTGTGCTAAGTTGGAAACTGGAGGGCCTGTCTGAGTAGCAATCATAGAGAGATTCGTACAGGACCCTTACAGGTTATTCTTAGGAAGGTATCTTTTCAGGGTTCCTACTTAAAATGTGTTCTCATTGATAATAGTATCTCCTTCTTTGAGGAATGATGATAGAATGTGGACGGACCATGGGCACATTATATACTGTGAGTAAAGTGCAGGCTATGGCGCTTAGGCATCCCAAACACATATTCGATGATCAAGACCAGTGGTGATCCCCACGTTCTTTCTCTGTAAAAAACGCTTTCAACATTGTGAGGGAAGTGTGCTTTAGGAGGGATTCGTTGCAGTGTTGCGTCTGTTAAAGAAGGAAGCTCTTGGGACTGACTCTGCGGTAACTGCAGTGGGCGCACATAGGGCTCTAGTATCAGACGTCTATCCGTTGGACTATAGCAAGCTCTGTTTAAGGGAAACTCTTTCAGGCTGAATCGCACTTCTCACAGTGTCTTATCAGCGGAGGAATAGAGAAAGAACAACTATGGACAGAGGGAACGTTTTGCCCTGAGAGTGAAGGACCGGGTATGGAACATAGGCCTCTATGACACATACTGGAAGGTCAACACCTGTGATGTTCCATTGTGTCTAACTCGTGTCAAAACCCTTCAAATGTACGAGGGAACTGTGCTACAGTACTTTCCCACGACAATAATGAGTCTGTGCTAAGTTGGAAACTGTAGGACCTGTCTGTGCAGCAATCAGAGAGAGTATCGTACAGGACCCTGACGGGTTATTCTTAGGAAGGATCTTTTCAGGGATCCTAGTTAAAGTGTGTTCTCATTCTTAACAGTGTCTCCTACTCTGAGGAATGATGATAGAATGCGGACGGACTTTGGGCACATTAGGTACTGTGAGTAAAGTGCAGGCTATGGCGCTTAGGCATCCCAAACACATATTAGATAATCAAGACCAGTGGTGATCCGCACTTTCTTTCTGAGTAAAAAACGCTTCCAGCATTGTGATGGAAGTGTGCTGTAGGAGGGATTCGTTGCTGTGTTGCGTCTGTTAGAAAAGGAAGCTCTTGGGACTGACTCTGCGGTAACTGCAATAGGCGTACATAGGGCTCTAGTATCATACGTCTATCCGTTGGACTATAGCAAGTTCTGTTTAAGGGAAACTCTTTCAGGCTGAATCGCACTTCTCACAGTGTCTTATCAGCGGAGGAAAAGAGAAAGAACAACTATGGACAGAGGGAACGTTTTGCCCTGAGAGTGAAGGACCGGGTATGGAACATAGGCCTCTATGACACATACTGGAAGGTCAACACCTGTGATGTTCCATTGTGTATAACTCGTCTCAAAACCCTTCAGATGTACGATGGAACTGTGCTACAGTATTTTTCCAGACAGGAATGAGTCTGTGCTAAGTTGGAAACTGTAAGACCTGTCCGTGTAGCAATCATAGAGAGTATTGTACAGGACCCTGACGGGTTATTCTTAGGAAGGTATCTTTTCAGGGATCCTAGTTAAAGTGTGTTCTCATTCATAACAGTGTCTCCTCCTTTGAGGAATGATGATAGAACACGGACGGACTATGGGCATCTTAGGTACTCTGAGTAAAGTGCAGGCTATGGCGCTTAGGCATCCCAAACTCATATTGCATGCTCACGACCAGTGGTGATCCGCACTTTCTTTCAGTGTTAAAAACGCTTCCAACATTGTGAGGGAAGTGTGCTTTAAGAGGGATTCGTTGCAGTGTTGCGTCTGATAAAGAAGGAAGCTCTTGGGACTGACTATGCGATAACTGCAGTAGGCGCACATAGGGCTCTAGTATCAGACGTCTATCCGTTGGACTATAGCAAGTTCTGTTTAAGGGAAACTCCATCAAACGGAATCGCACTTCTCACAGTGTCTTTTCAGAGGGGGAAAGGATATAGAACAACTAAGGGGAGGGAACGTTGTGCCCTGAGAGTGAATGACAGCTTAGGGCACATAGGCCTCTATGACACATACTGGAAGGTCAACACCTGTGATGTTCCACTGTGTCTAGCTCGTCTCAAACACTTCAAATGTACGAGGGAACTTTGCTACTGTACATTCTCACGACAGGTTTGAGTCTGTGCTCTGTAGGAAACATTAGGACCTGTCTGTGTAGCAATCATAAACTATCACATACAGGACCATGACAAGTGATTCTTAGGAAGGTATCTTTTCAGGGATCCTACTTAAAGTGCGTTCTCATTCATCACAGAGTCTCCTCCTTTCAGGAATGATGATAGAACACGGACGGACTATGGGCACCTTAGGTACTGTGAGTAAAGTGCAGGCTATGGCGCTTAGGCATCCCAAACTCATATTGGATGCTCACGACCAGTGGTGATCCGCACTTTCTTTCAGTGTTAAAAACGCTTCCAACATTGTGAGGGAAGTGTGCTTTAGGAGGGATTCGTTGCAGTGTTGCGTCTGTTAAAGAAGGAAGCGCTTGGGACTGACTCTGCGGTAACTGCAATAGGCGCACATAGGGCTCTAGTAACAGACGTCTATCCCTTGGACTATAGCAAGTTCTGTTTAAGGGAAACTCCTTCAGGCGGAATCGCACTTCTCCCAGTGTCTTTTTAATGGAGGAATGGAGAAAGAACAACTACGGAGAGAGGGAACGTTGTGCCCTTCGAGTGAAGGAAAGGGTATGGAACATAGGCCTCTAAGACACATACTGGAAAGTCAACAGCTGTGATGTTCCACTGCGTCTAACTCGTCTCCAAACACTTAAAATGCAGGAGGGAACTGTGCTACTGTACGTTCTCACTTCAGGAATGAGTCTGTGCTAAGTTGGAAACTGGAGGGCCTGTCTGAGTAGCAATCATAGAGAGATTCGTACAGGACCCTTACAGGTTATTCTTAGGAAGGTATCTTTTCAGGGTTCCTACTTAAAATGTGTTCTCATTGATAATAGTATCTCCTTCTTTGAGGAATGATGATAGAATGTGGACGGACCATGGGCACATTATATACTGTGAGTAAAGTGCAGGCTATGGCGCTTAGGCATCCCAAACACATATTCGATGATCAAGACCAGTGGTGATCCCCACGTTCTTTCTCTGTAAAAAACGCTTTCAACATTGTGAGGGAAGTGTGCTTTAGGAGGGATTCGTTGCAGTGTTGCGTCTGTTAAAGAAGGAAGCTCTTGGGACTGACTCTGCGGTAACTGCAGTGGGCGCACATAGGGCTCTAGTATCAGACGTCTATCCGTTGGACTATAGCAAGCTCTGTTTAAGGGAAACTCTTTCAGGCTGAATCGCACTTCTCACAGTGTCTTATCAGCGGAGGAATAGAGAAAGAACAACTATGGACAGAGGGAACGTTGTGCCCTGAGAGTGAAGGACCGGGTATGGAACATAGGCTTCTATGACACATACAGGAAGGTCAACACCTTGATGTTCCATTGTGTCTAACTCGTGTCAAAACCCTTCAAATGTACGAGGGAACTGTGCTACAGTACTTTCCCACGACAATAATGAGTCTGTGCTAAGTTGGAAACTGTAGGACCTGTCTGTGCAGCAATCAGAGAGAGTATCGTACAGGACCCTGACGGGTTATTCTTAGGAAGGTATCTTTTCAGGGATCCTAGTTAAAGTGTGTTCTCATTCTTAACAGTGTCTCCTACTCTGAGGAATGATGATAGAATGCGGACGGACTTTGGGCACATTAGGTACTGTGAGTAAAGTGCAGGCTATGGCGCTTAGGCATCCCAAACACATATTAGATAATCAAGACCAGTGGTGATCCGCACTTTCTTTCTGAGTAAAAAACGCTTCCAGCATTGTGATGGAAGTGTGCTTTAGGAGGGATTCGTTGCTGTGTTGCGTCTGTTAGAAAAGGAAGCTCTTGGGACTTACTCTGCGGTAACTGCAATAGGCGTACATAGGGCTCTAGTATCATACGTCTATCCGTTGGACTATAGCAAGTTCTGTTTAAGGGAAACTCTTTCAGGCTGAATCGCACTTCTCACAGTGTCTTATCAGCGGAGGAATAGAGAAAGAACAACTATGGACAGAGGGAACGTTTTGCCCTGAGAGTGAAGGACCGGGTATGGAACATAGGCCTCTATGACACATACTGGAAGGTCAACACCTGTGATGTTCCATTGTGTATAACTCGTCTCAAAACCCTTCAGATGTACGAGGGAACTGTGCTACAGTATTTTCCCAGGACAGGAATGAGTCT